>NC_137841.1:51809521-52445910 GCF_948465745.1 Chenopodium album | reverse complement strand
CTCACTGGTTTATCAAAAAGTAGAACTTGAACAAATATGTTTTCCTTGATTAATCGCCCTTCTCTCCTTGACCAAGTGCTGTGGAAAGGGAAATTAGGGATATCGACTGTTAATTATTTTACTCACACTCTATTCAACATGCAATAAATGAAAGGAGGTAGGAAGAATAAAGGTTGTGATATATGGAAAGATGACGTAGATGGAGAGATATTACAAAATTAGGAATATGATGTACCCTCAACTCAAATGACGGAAAAAATAGACTCATTCATGAACCTAAGACATGGTCATGGTGTATATACATATTATTGGCTGCTTTATTGTGAGTGCAAGTGACATGTTAACACTCGTGTCATGACCATGTGGTTAGATTATGTATCTAGACTCGAACAAAGACTAAGTTAAGATATCTGATTGGGATGAAACCAACTCCAAATTAAAGATAAAACTCAGGGCTATAGATCCATTGGTTGTACGACTCGTAACTCTTTCTAGAACTCCGTCTATGACAAAAAAAAGTTGATGCTTGTGCAGTATACGAGAATAAAAATCCGGGTTGACTTAAAGGGGACTATAACTCAATTTTAGACATATTTATTAGCTCAAATTAATTAAGTATTTAATAAAAAAAGTCCTTTAGTCATTAATTAGTTTATTAAGACTTATTTACAAACACAAGTCAAACCAAACGGTTAGTTTAGTCACATAATAAGTATGCACAAGTAAGAGATGCACAAGTAGTTAAGTAGTCACAACATGGTGCAATGAGTTTGCAACCTAACCATGGCTCTAGTTCTCTAAAGTTCAGGATATGGGTTAGTCAAAGAGGGTCCATGGTTAATTTTCCGGATGCACCGCTCGGAAGCCTTACCTTTTGAAGGGTTGGCGCGAGTGGATGGGACACCGCGAGTTAAAAAAACTCGCTTCCATGGTTTGGTGAATTCAACATTCTCGGATGTACCCTTTGTTGCACATAGCGTTCAATCAGATAGATGGAGCATGAATTCCCAGAGGTTATGTCCATATGTAGAACACATATGGGTTTCAGAAAAGTGAGAAAACTCAATCAGGAAGTAGGATCGAGCAAATAGTACTAAAAACTTGTCAAAATTAGAACGCATATTTCTAGCTCAGTATTGGAAGAACTTGGCGCTAGCGAACAGAGGCCGGTGCGGCGATTTGGCTTTGGCGCCTGGCGACAATAATGTCGCCTAGCGTCAGAGTCAAATCCTCGACGCTAGACTCTGTTTTCTGACGCTAGTTCCTACATGCCTCAGCAGCTTTATGTGCACGATAAAATTTTCCAGTTTCGCGCAGCCTTTCAATCCTAGTTGTGAAAGATATTCCTCAAATTTCCTACGTGTAAAATCCTATGTTTTACTCCCTCCGTCCCGGTTTAGTTGCAACGGTTTGACTGGCGCTGGATTTTATGCAAAGTAATTGACTTGTTTATTATAATGTATGTAAGTTGGTAGTGGGCAATTTTTTATTATAGCTAGTGGAAGTGGGCCATAGCATTTTTTTGTGGGGGGGGGGGGGGGGTGGGGTGTGCTGTTGGAGTGTTGGATACACGTGCATATAACATGTGAATCCAAAAAATTTGATTCCTTTTTTAATTTTTGCCGGCAAACACCATAGTGGATTTCATTCCACCGCCAATTTTTCCCATCACCAGAATTCACTTTATAATTTTTCCCTCTTGATTTTTTTGGTGAAATTTCAAATATTTTTGTACACATCCCCTTTTTGAATTTGGAGCTTCCAAATTATGGCCTTTATATATTGAACCATAATAAAAGCTTCTTCTTTATTTCAGCTTCACCTGTAGATTACCAAAAAAAAAAAGAAAAAAAAAAAAAAAAACACAGCAAATAGAGAGTAAAGAACAAACAGAGAAAAAATATGGGGGCGGGGGGGGGGGGTGTTTGGGGTAGAATTAGAAAAAATGTCATAAGTTTTCTTCTTCAGTTTTCACTTAGATGCAACTAGTGTAGAGTAATCATGTGCATTTTTAGAGAGAAAAGAGAGCTTACAAATGATGCAAGAACCAGAATTGCTAATTGGTTACTAGTAAAAAATTCCACTGGAAAGTTGAAAAGGGGTACCGTGAAAGAAGCATCAGAGCTTTTTGGAGTGCATCGAACCACAATCTACAGAATTTTGAAGCAAGCAAAAGCTCTATGGCAAAACGGTGATGCAGTTAACATGGACTCTAAGAAACCTAAAAGGGTTGGCAAGAAAGGTAAACACATTGACTTAAGTAAAATTTCTGAAATTCCATTACACAAAAGGGGCAACATTAGGGCACTTGCAATAGCATTAGGTGTTTCTAAGAGCACCATTCATAGGTTGATCAAAAGTGGTCAAATCAAGCCACACACAAATGCATTGAAACCAGCACTTACAGAAAATAATATCAAGGAAAGACTAAAATGGTGCCTCAAAGCCATTTATCAAGACAATGGTATGTTCAACGATATGTACAACACAATCCATTTAGACGAGAAATGGTTCTACATGACAAAAGGGACACAACGTTATTACCTACTCCCAGGTGAAACACAGCCTTATAGAACGTGTAAGAGCAAAAGATTTGTCACAAAAGTCATGTTCCTATGTGCCGTTGCTAGGCCACGATTTAATGCAGATGGAGAATGCGTTTTTGATGGGAAAATAGGAATGTTTCCGTTTGTCAGGTGGGTGCCAGCAAAAAGAAGAAGCAGAAATAGGCCAGCAGGTACATTAGAGCTCAAACCAGTTACCTCAGTCACAAAAGAAGCTTATAGGAACATGTTAATCAGACAAGTGATCCCAGCAATCATGCAAAAGTGGCCAGATAACGATCAAGGTCCAATCTATTTGCAATAAGACAATGCAAGACCTCACATAGAAGTACAAGACAGAGACTTCATGGAAGCTGTGCGAAATTCCAACAAAGACTTAAGGTTAGTATTCCAACCTCCGAACAGCCCAGATATGAATGTGTTAGACCTTGGATTTTTTAGGGTGATACAATCCCTCAAGGATCAAACAGCCCCAAAAAACACCAAGGAGTTGGTCAAGAATGTTAAAAATTCATTTAGGGAGTATTGTCCAACTAAAGGGAATAGAGTGTTCCGTAGTCTCCAATTGGTGTTAATTCAAGTGATGAGAGTAAAGGGGAGCAATAATTACTTGCAAAAACATGTTGGAAAAGAAGCTTTAGAGAGACAAGGACTACTTCCTATTGTTTTCTCTCCATCTCCAAGTCTTGTTGAAGAATGTTTGGCATACGTTGAAGCAATGCAGTAGACAATTTGAAGTGATGAACTTGCAACTTTTGGAAGCTAAAAAGTCAAATGATTAATTTTGTAAAGTTTTTGAAAGCATAATTGTAAACAATCAAAACTAGCAGTAGATTAGTATGAACCTCCCTAATACTTTTGTAAATTTTTTGTAAGCGTCAATTATTAATGGGAAGATCAAGTGCTAACATAAATTAGCTTGTCAATCAATTTACAGAGTACCTAATTCATTTACTACTACACCACCAAGTAAACAACACAATAACACTACGGAGTACATCTTCTAAGAGTACTCATTTTTTGCCTAACAATTACTCCGTACAACATCACAAGCACTAGATTATACTCCGTACTTAATGGGAACATCACAACATGCATAGCTTACCAACATCACAAGCAGTAGATTAATACTCCGTACTTGATGGGAACATCAAATAAGAATAACTAACACAATAATCCACCACTATTCACTTCCGGAACTATCACCCATCATATGTCGTTCAATAATTGGGACATAACCCTTCAACATCTGAAAAATATCTTCTTTTGATACATTACCTTTTCTTTTTCTAGATTTCAAATTACCTTTCCCAGAATTTTTAAATTGACGTCCGCTGCTACATCGAATTAGCTTTGGAGCAACACACACAGGAGTGGTAGCCACTTCACGTTCTGGAGTGTCGGGAACAACCCACTCTCCGTGCTCTACCGAAAAAAACGCACTTGGAAGAAAAACGTCCGGTGCAGTAGTCACTTCACGCTCTCGAGTGTGGAGAACGTCTGGCGGAGTTTCAGGAACTATTGAAAATGGTTCTTCAGAATCATCGACCCAAATCCCAATTACATCAGAATTGGGGTAGATGAATGAGTCTTGATCTTTGTTTTTAGCTAAATCAGGATTAATTTGATGTTTTTCAGTATCATCCATGAGATTTTTTCTCAAATCTACAGTAATTTGTTTCATGATTTGGGGAAGAAGATGAATGGAAAGAACCTTGAAAATGGGTTAAAATAATTTGGAGTGAGAAAGTGAAATAATTTGGAGTGAGAAAGTGGCGTGTGAAATTAGATCAGGGGGTATGGGTAGGGGGGTGGGGGGGGTGTAAATTTTTTATCATTTTTTTACAAAAGTGAAATAATAGTGGGCCATTGATATTTGAGATAAATATTAAAAAAATAGTGGGACCATGCCTTTTATAGAAATGTTGCAAGTAATTTGGGACGGCCTTATAAGGAAAGTGATGCAAGTAATTTGGGACGGAGGGAGTAACTCATTACAAATGGTCTTTCTAATGAGATCTTTTTTATGCATATGACAATAATGTTCATCAAAATTACGCACATGAAATACTTATAACTTTTCGAGTCTCATCCACTCATTCTAAATAATTGCCAAAATAAACTTTAGGAATTGAAATAGAAATCCTCCCCAGTGGAGTCGCCAAAAACTGTAGGGAATATTTCAATCATTATCCCTAACTTGAACCCCACTGTGATCATACACTTAAGTATGGTGGCGTCCAAAGGGAAAGAAGATATAGCAAAAGAGTCGCGAACAAGTTTTAGGAACTTGTAAACCGTTCACGAGGTGAAAGTTACACCCCTTAACGATCCAAGAGATCGTCAACTCCAATAAATCTGGAACCATGACTGGTAGTTCGACCGGGGACGAAGGTATAAATCCAATCTAAAAGAGATTGATCCTTACCTTATAATAGGCCGCTACTTTATTCTGATCGTATTCATGTGCATTTTCTAACTAATATGGAATCAAT
This sequence comes from Chenopodium album, assembly GCF_948465745.1. Classification (NCBI taxonomy): domain Eukaryota; kingdom Viridiplantae; phylum Streptophyta; class Magnoliopsida; order Caryophyllales; family Amaranthaceae; genus Chenopodium; species Chenopodium album. Next base: position 52,440,851 of record NC_137841.1, on the reverse strand, counting down.
AGGATTAACCCTAAACTTGTTTAATCTATGTTGGTTCTATATTAATGCACAAATAAATCTCCTATTGGCGATCACTTGAATCATAATCATATTAACCCTAAACAAGATTATTAATTATCTTATTAAGCGTGATTACAAGTACCTATTCCCTTTAAACATGCATAAAAGGTGTAATATCAAACAATACCAATAAATATAATCAAGCAACATGATATTAACAAATTATGTATAAGTTATCCGTCAATTAACAAATAACATGAAATAATTCGTGAATTAATAAATTACGTAAACAATTCGTAAATCAACAAATTACGTGAAACAATTCCTAAATTAACAAATTACATAAAACAATTCGCTAATTAACAAATTACGTTAAATTATATAATTCAACACAACAATAATCATAATCATAATTATCATAATCAGTTTAAAACATAATATTAATAGCAAGATCCTAGGCATGATACTAACAAGATTAATAAAAAACCCTAGCATGTCACTAAACAATATAGTTAAAATATATAGTCCTAACATAATACTAACATGAATATTAGGAATGAAAATAGGAAGCATTACAGAAATCGTAATTGATTTAAGAAACTTATTTTTTACCCTAAACAACATACTAAGAAAAGCATCCTAACATGATACTAGGAATGAAGATAACAACCTAAACATGATTTCTGTGTCATAATATCAATTAAGCAATTAAAGAACTTACTTAGATGCCTCGTACCTCTTACTAATAAAAAAATACATACATTAGTAACTTCAAAAAAAATATAAAATCAAACAATTAAATTAAATAATTTAAAGAGAGATTAGGGACCAAACCCTCAGAAATTAAAACCTTTCACGTCTAGGACGAATGCAACTTTGAATTATGCTAGGTGTGTCTAGTGCTAATGTATGAGGAATTGTGTTTGTAAAAGGCTAGGCTAGAAAGAGAGAGAATCAAGAAATTCTTGATGAGAGTTGATGAGAAGAAAGAATTAGAAAGAATAAGAATTGATGAGAATTGTTGATGGAAAACGGAGGTTTTAGGACGCTATTTATAGAGAAAATCAGCCGGATGGATAAAAAAAAACATATAAGAGTTTCGAAAAGAATAAAAAAACTTGGCACCAGACATTAACTCCAGGCGCCAAGGCTTGCGCCAGACGCCAAAGCTTGGCGCCAGACGCTAGGCTTGGCCTTTGGCGCTGCAAAATAGTTTTTGCGGATTTTTTTTTATCATTTCTTTTGATTCAAAAGTCCAAATAAGTCATTTAATATGTCGTTGGAAAGCTCTTGATGTCTACTTTCTAACTCAATTAGAATCAGATTAAAATCTTTTGTAGAGAAAAAGATATGGCTGAAATAGTGGAAAAGTATCAGTTTTGGATAAAGTTTCATATCTAATTTTGGAAAGATAATTTCAAGATCTATCCAACCATATAAGATTTGGATAAAGATTATGAGGCATGAAAATAAAATCTTAATATATTCCACTTCGTACAAAACAAGGATTCTAAAAAGGAGCAGTTTTATTCAATTTCAAACTCTTTGAAACATAATTATCAATCCTAACTCCATAAGGATTTTAAAAGAACCTTCTAGAGTATTCTTGAAGACTGTAATCAATCCTAACATATTTAGGAATAATAATTAATAATAGGCCCTCCTCTAGATCATTGGGCCGCATATAAAAACCAAACCGGGCCCAATTTAGTATTTTGGCCATAACTTCCTCATTTTTCATCGGAATTGGGATTATATAATATCGTTGGAAAGGTCTTTTCAAGCCCTATCCAACTACACTTTTATCGGACCCTTATAATGGACCAAACTAAACTGGAATGCATATTTTTCATAAATAAGTTAAACAGAAAGAAGAGATATTTTAATAAAAAACATCCTCATCACTAGACTTTTCACAATTTCGCTTTGTTCGATAATCAAATGACATGAAAGGTATTCATCACTGGGTTTTGTTTTGGGGAGACACAAATGGGTGTCTACACTTGTGTTTGTAAATAAGTCTTAATAAACTAACTAATAACTAAAAAGGCTTTGCTTAATTAATTGATTAATTAATTTTAGCTAAAAAAATATACCTAAAATTGAGTCATATTCATTTGAGTCAACCCGGATTTTTATTCCCGTATACTGCACAAGCGTCAACTTGTTTTGATAATAGCCGGAGTTCTAGAAAGAGTTACAAGTTGTACACCTACGAATCTGTAGCATCGAGTTGTATCTTTAATTTGGCGTTGGTTTCATCCCAATCAGAGTCACAGATCACAAGTTATCAGTAAAATACCAGTTTGTCCAATTTAAGGCATATACGTGAGGTCTTAACTTAGTCTTTGTTCGAGTCTAGTCACATGGTCATGACACAAGTCTTAACATGTCACCTACACTCACTACTCTTAGCACACACTTCGTACATACTCTTTTCATACCATGACCATGTCTTAGGTTCACACATGAGTTGGCTTTTTTTTTGTCATTTGAGTTGGAGGTACAGTCTATTCCTTACTTTTTATCTCTCCATCTACATCATCTTTCTATTCTCTACATGCTTTTTCCATATCACAACCTTCATTCTTCTTACCTTTTTCCATCCATGCATGTTGAATCGAGTTTGATTCATGTGATTGACAAAAAAAAAATGAGGGTAATGATGAAACAAATGCACAAGGAAAGTTTCTCACCAAGATTTCATGCTTTCTTCTTCTTTTTTTCAAAACCTTTCCCCAATAAGTCTAGCATAGGCACCCTTCATCCTCCTTGAATTTATTTCTTAGAGTTTGAATTTTACCCTTCACTTTTTTAAATAAAATGAGCATTTATTTCCTTGCATATGATCAGTGCATTTCCAAAAAAAAAAAAAAAAAATCATGCCGAACTAACCACTTTCAGCCTCGTCTAACGATTGTCTTTTCTTTCTTCAACCCACATCTACTTAACCTTTGGATGGGACAGTGTCCAACTTATGCAATTTTAAAAAGCTTGAGTGATTTTAAAAGATCAAAATAAATAAAATAGCAAAAACAATAAAAGTGTACAAAAGGGCAAGTGTTCCAATGTCTTTGATATGAACACGTCTTAGATTGCGTTTTTTATTGAGTGCTTGGTACCGTGCCTGAGAAACATGAATTTCAAGTGAGTGATAGACCGCATGATCGGGATTGCCCGCACTTATAAAAATAAAATAAATGCTAAAGCAAAAAGAAAAAGAGCTAAAAAAGAGGGAGAAACCTCAAGCATGAAAATACAAATATTCAAAAGCAAAGTTGCACACCTTGGGGGCTTATCTAGGGTCTTAAGCCTTTTATCCCCTTCTTCTTCAACCTTTATCCTAAGCACATTACAATCCTTAAAAAGACCTTTTTGAGGTATACAAGCACTTGTGCGAGGTTCGACTAGAGCTACGTTCGGCCTGATTCCTAACGGATACGTTGGCAACCTCACAAAGGGGTGAGGCCGTAATAAACATGCATTCATATTTACTTTCGTTATTGATCATATCAAGGAATTCCTTATGTTTATCCCTTTTCATTTAGAGCTAGACTTGGAGGCTTAATCCTTACATTATTAGCCTACCCAACCTAAGTGTCACAATCATTTGACTCTTTTCAATATATTTTTCCACGCACTTAGCTCTTGCGGCCTAACTTTAGTGTCACCAGCACACAAATCACAGATACATGACCAAATATACTTCCTTTAGGATTCCTTTGTCATAAATCTTAACAAAACGCTGAAGCATGCAATGTCATATCAAGATCAGTCATCATTGCATCATAAAGTATGAAGTACTTAGCCTCCGCACCTAAGTCACCTAAATACTTTTATTATCGAGTAAACTTGGATAGTCTAAGATGTTACAATCCTTGTATTGTGAGAAACAACATTTGACTAAGCTCATTTCAACATGCACCTTCAAAAACTTTGCTTCTTTCTTTTTTCGCGTCTTATTCGGGAGAAAGTCCGTACCCTCAACAAAAATGATACAAATTTTTGTTTTTCTGCATTTCGAGTCATGTACATATCGAGCTTTATGATTCAACACTATGCACACACAAGTCACACAAAGTGAGTCATCATTAAGTCAAGTTTATACCTTGAGTCATGTCAAGTCAATGAGTCAAGCAACACTAAGTCTTAGGTCAACCCTAAAGAATGATAAGCAAAGTCCTATAGTCCAAAATATAAATGCAGGTACATTATAGCGAGCAAGAACATTCCAGGATTTTTTTCAAAAAGCCGCAAATGAAAACCTGACTCCAGCGTCAAACGACAAGGCTATTACCAGGCGACAAAATCTGTCGCCTTGCGACAAAGCGGAATGCGGCGATAATATGTTCTGGCGAGCGCCGATGTAGCAACGAGATACATGGCCACATATTGGAGTAATCGGACCTCTTACAACAATTTCGAGTTCCTTAGTACGCTAGTTAGCCTAAGCAAATTGACATGATTTGTAGTCGGCTCGATTACAATCGTAGTAAGTGATTGACCAGACAAAAAATCATCTCACTTAGCTTAAGCGCCTAAAACACTGGCTCATTACAGGCACCAAGGCATCAGTTCAAAAGCAAGCACTTATAAGACAATTTTTCCGAGATTGGATTGTCATCTTTAGCAAAGTTTCCAAGCATGGATTGTCGTGCTCCTTCTCTGTTTGGCGATTTTTTCCAAGTTCGGATTGTCATCTCTGGCAAGTTTTCCGAGATTGGATCGTCATACACATAGTTCCCTATGGCAAAATTTCCCAAAGAATTGTCGTAGGTCTTTACTCATCGTAAATTTCAGCAAAGGTTCCTCAACGTGGATTGTCATTCATTTCAATAAGTGGAAAATTTTCCCGAAGTGGATTGTCGATCGACTCTTTTTTGCAAATGTTCCAAGAAGCGGATTGTTAATTGTGGCAATATTTTCCTAAAAGGATTGTCGCATAGCATTGGCAAATTTCCAAGGTGGATTGCTTTCAAGATTAGAAAGAGACACGAGGCATCCAAGTAAGTGCTATTATTATGCTTTAACATAATTATGATTGTTATTATTATTATTATTATTATTATTATTATTATTATTATTATTATTATTATTATTATTATTATTATTATTATTATTATTATTATTATTATTATTATTATTATTTTTACTACTACTACTACTACTACTACTACCACCACTACCACCACTACCACCACTGCTACCACTACTACCACTACCTACTACTACTACTACTACTACTACTACTACTACTACTACTACTACTACTACTACTACTACTACCACTACTACCACTAAAAAAAAAAAACCTACAAATTCAATCAATTTACAAGAAATTGGTAAGGAGCCCAGATACAATCTGGGCTCCCACCCCTCTAGCTATAGCGAACCCGATCCTACTGAAGATGTGAGCAGCTGCACGAGCACCAATATCCTGAGTCTTAGCGAACGCCTGAACCCGCTTCAGCAACGCAATAGCATCCTTGTCTAATTCCCCTAATGAAGAAAAGGAGAAAGGAAGAAAACCATAACCATTAGCCCTGCAACGTGCCCCATACTTGTCCCGCTTCCGCTGAGCCGCCGCCGACACAACACGGCCAGGAACGAAGTCAGACAACCCCGAATGTGTCAAAGGTGAAGACCCCGTCAAGTCGACACATACATCACGTCCTCTATCCCAGGAATAAAGCAACACATCTGCTGGTCGTAGCGCCCCCTCGTTCCCACCAGTCAACCCAACGTTGACCTCCTTTCGAGCAGAAATCCCAGACCGAAAACAAATATCAACAAGGGTGTCACGAACAACGTTGTGCCGATGTTTAATACCTACTATCCCAGCACAAGATACTGCATGATCCCCATAAATATCTCCATCAAAAACCCTTGAGCAAGTAGAACACGGTGTTGAAACGGAGAACAATGGAACACCCAATCGATAGCAAAGAACACAACGGTAAGTCTTACCATTCATAGTCTGACCTAAACCCGATATCGGAACCGTTCGCAACCAGGCCGAAGAGTGATTCCCCTGTTGGGACTTCCATAAGGCAACCTGACGCGGAGATAAGGAGAAAGTGGAATCCACAGATGAAGTGACCTTCGTGAAATATATATCTGCCAATTTTTTCATGAGTCTGGGGGCAGCGATCTCACTAGGGCTACTCAAAAGGTCAGTCTCCACAGTCCTGTTAAAAAGACTAAGAGCCCCATCAAAGGCCGGTCCCGGACCAACAATACCAGAATCGCGAAGAAGCGTAGCCTGAAGACCAGAAGACTGGAGACGCGACGCAAGGAAAGCGTAATGCCAAACATCACCCGCCGAATATACACCCAAACCACCATAAGAAAAAGGTAAGGTGGCAAGTCGCCATTGCCAATCACCAAAACCAGGCCCCGAAGCAGTTACAATACGCTCTAAAGAAGCTCGAAGGGCCACGTCAAATAAAACCTGCGCCGTTTCAAAAAGACGAGGAGGACAAGTGCGCATAGCAAAGTAGAGTTTTGAAACCCCAGTACACGCACGAAGAAGTAACAACTCGCATTGGGGATCATCGAGCTTAGCAACAGCATCCATTAGCACAATGGTCTTCGACACTCTCTGCGAAACAAGCTCACCACAGAAAGAGGAATCAGCACTGACAGGACCACCCAGCAACTTAACACCATGCAAAGGACGACCAATATTTGGAGGAAAGACACCGACGAGACGGCTACGAGGGTCCTCCAAGGGCCAGAATACTTCCGTTTTCGCAATGTTGACATGGAGTCCGAGACGAGGTCCCTCCGCCAAAATCAACTCCAAAACTTTCCCTACCACTAAGGTATCACCAATAATAGTACCGTCATCTAAATACCAAGCTTGCAAACATAAGTCAAAAGAATCCCTGATTTGGCACACTAACGGGTGAAGAACCAAAGCAAAAAGCAAAGGACCTAGAGGATCACCTTGTTGCACCCCCTGACATGACCATAAGATATGCTCCCCGTAAAACAACCTGGCTGGAGTAGAGTAACAGAATTCAACCCAACGAGAGAGAGAAGGACAACGGAGACGAACCTCACGCAACAAAGCCGACCGGTCTACCAAATTAAAGGCATTCTGGAAATCCACTAACAACATGGAGAGGCCAACATCACCACCACGCGCCTCAACCAAACGATTAACTGCATGAAGAATAGCCTCACCACCCGCCGGCACCCCAACACCAAACTGAAGACCTCCTAGATAACTTCCCAGACGTGGACCAATCAAAGCAGCACCAACCTTTGAAACCAGACGCCTCCAAACAGTACCCACAGCAATAGGCCGAATACCACCACCAGGCTTGACAAGTGGCGTAAGAGGAGCACTAGCAATGTATTCTCCCAACACAGCTAGACATTTCCCAGCGAGAAAAAGATTAACCACTTGCGTAATAGAGTCCATCAACTCATCCGAAATAGCAACTGCAGCACCACTCAAACAATCCATAAGGTGTTGAGCACGCAAGCCGTCTCTACCGCATGACGTACCTCGCGGAAAACCCCTAATCTGATCCAAAACAACAGTAGGAGTAGCAATAAGGTGCTGATCAATGGGAATATCCGGGAAGATAGGAGCCGGAAAGGAAGGGTGCTTAGCTTGTAAATCTGCAAGAGTAGCGTCATTGTAAGGGGCAAGACCATAAGACGAAAGAACCCTAACCGCAGCAGTGTAATGTCCGTCAGAAATCTTTCTCTTACACTGCTTAATATTACGCTCAGACAAATCATGGTCCTCATCAGCATCCAACAAAGGTGGAGACACATCAGACAACGTGTCACGCACAAGCTGCACAGAACCACCAGGCTCACACCAAGAACGAATAGCAGAGGTGATACCCTCTTCCTGTCGCTGACGCCTGACACCCGAAGAACACTCGCGACTACTCCTTGGGGAAAAGGTTTTAAGGACACAGAGAGGCAACACAAGCAATTGAACCCAACAAGAGATGTCATCAGGCTTGCCAATCACCTTATCAAGGGCCCCTTTGAGAACTCGAGAAAAACCCAAGCGACACTTAGGAGGGATAAATTTCACTGAACGAAACCGCTTAGATAGAAAACTATCAAGAAGAGCAACATCAAAAGCAAACTGAGGCTCAAGAGGCCCTCCAGGAGATACCACCGAAGGAACCTGTGGTTTAGGAAAACCGAAAAGAACAAACCAAACAACACCATCTCCCAAGTCAGGAGGGGCCACAAAATCATCTGAACCATGACCATGCCGACACTTCATACGAAGAGAATGCGTCTTGAAACACTCCCCACAAAGCCAAATGCCCATACGACGGAAGGTCGTCTCGGCCTCCAAGAAAATAGCCAAATCCGAAGTAAGAGAGTGTCGGATCAAATCCCGCGCATCTTCACAACAATGATGGTCACGAATTATTATTATTATTATTATTATTATTATTATTATTATTATTATTATTATTATTATTATGTTGCTTGATTTATATTGTTATCGCTTGATCACTCCTTTTATGCATGTTTAAAGGGAATTTGTACTTGTAATCACGTTTAATAAAATAATTAATAATCTTGCTTAGGGTTAACTTGATTATAATTCAAGTGATCGCCAATAATAGCTTTATTTTTGCATTAAAATTCAATCAACATAGATTAAACAGTTTTAGGGTAAACCTATTAATTGCATGTTAGTCAGAAAGCGCACATGAATACGAGAAGAATAAATTAAAGGCCTATTTTTAGGACAAGCCAGGTTCTTTCTCTTTTAGATTGGATTTGTACCTTCATCACCGAACACTAGTCTTGGTTCCAGACCTATTGGATTTAACGATCTCTTGGATCGTTAAAGGGTTTAACATTCACCCTGTGAACGTTTTACAAGTTCGTACAAATTGTTGGCGACTCTTTTGCTCTAGCTTCCTTCCCTTTGGACGCCACCATGCTTAAGTGTATGATCACAGTGGGGTTCAACTTTGGGGTAACGCTTGAAATATTCCCTACACTTTGTGACATGTTAGGGTTTGTTATTATACTTGTTAGTATCATGCCTAGGATCTTGCTATTAATATTATGCTTTAATATATATGATTAGGAATGTTATTATAATTATTATTTTGATTATGATTATAATTGTTTTAATTGTTATTATGTTACTTGATATTATATTTATTGTTATTGCTTTATCACGCCTTTCATGCATATTTAAAGGGAATTTGTACTTATAATCACGCTTAATAAGATAATTAATAATCTTGTTTAGGTTAATTTAATTATAATTCAAGTGATCGCTAATAATAATTTTATTTGTGCATTAATATTCAACCAACAAAGATAAACATGTTTAGGGTAAACCTATTGATTGTATGTTAGTCAGAAAGCGTACATGAATACGAGAAGAATAAAGTAGAGGCCTATTTTTAGGGCAAGTTTAATCTCTTTTAGGTTGGATTTGTACCTTCATCCCCAAACTTCAAGTCATGGTTCCAGACCTATTGGAGTTAATGATCTCATGGATCATTAAGGGGTGTAACCTTCACCCTGTGAACGGTTTACAAGTTCCTAAAACTTGTTGGCGACTCTTTTACTCTAGCTTCCTTCTATTTGGACGCCACCATGCTTAAGTGTATGATCATTGTGGGGCTCAAGTGCAGGATGGCTTAAAATATTCCCTACAACTTTTTGGCGACTCCACTGGGGAGGAATTCTATTTTAATTCCTAAAATTTATTTTGGCAATGGTTTATAATGAGTGGATTAGACTCGAAAAGTTCTATGTATTTCGTGCGCGTAATTTTTATTGACATTATTGGCATAAGCATTAAAAAGGTTCTCAGTGGAAAGACCATCCGTAATGAGTCAAAAACATAGGATTTTTACACTTAAAAATCTAGGGAAATATCTTTCACAACTAGGATTAAAATGATGCTACGAAAAAACTGGAAAATTCTAGAACAGAAAGTTGCTTAGGCATGTAGGAATTAGCGCTGAGAAAACAGCGTCGACGCCTAAAGTTGCTATTGTCGCCACGTGACAAGCTTGTCGTCTGGCGACGGGGCCAGCGTCTGGCAACGAAACTGTTTTCTCACATCAAATTCTTCCACTACCGAGCCAGAAATCTACCTTCTTGTTTCAAGTAGTTTTCTAGTATTGTTTGCTCGGTTCTACTTCCTAATTGAGTTTTTCCTTATTTTTTGAAACCCATATGTGTTCTAAATATGGACATAACCCTTTGGGAATTCATGCTCCATCTACCCAATCGAACGCTCCTGGCAACGAAGGGTACATCCGAGAATGTTGAATTCACCAAACCATGGAAGCGAGTTTAACTCACAGGGTCCCATCAACACGCGTCAACCCTTCCAAAGGTAAGGATTTTGCATGGTGCATCCGGACTCATAACCATGGACCCTCTTTGACTTAACCTATATCCTGAACTTTAGAGAACTAGAGCCATAGTTAGGTTGCAAACTCATTGCATCATAATGTGACTATATGACTACTTGTGCATTATTTGTTGTGCATACTTTATGTGTTTTTTCCTAACCGTTTTTTTGACACTTGTATGAGTTAAATAAATAAAAATAATGACTAAAAGGACTTTGCTAATTTAATTAATTAATTAATCAATAATTAAAGTATAATAAATTGATCAAACTGGACTTGACTTTTAGGCAAATCCCTTTAGAGCAAAATAATGGAAAACAATCTTAGATCGATGTTCCATGACGGCGCAAAGATCTGGACTATGGCGCCACACTGAGGTGTTTGGCGCCAGGCGACGATTCCGTTGTTTGGCGTTGGCTGCCAGCGTCTGGCGACGGTACTGTCGTCTAACAACAACCAGTGATCTTGCTCGAGTCTTCACGATTTGTCAGTCTAATTAATTTGCTTATACGGTTTAATTAGTTTATTAATGGCAGAAATTATGTTCAGTCCTTAATTGAGTCTAGGCACATAGTCCCATGGTCTCACAAAAGAGTCAAAGTATGTCACTCACTATTAAAGCACACACATAACATGTCACATATTGGCCATGTCTAGAGAGTCTTCTATGCGCGTCTTTCCATCATTCTTTATAGGGAGGGGTAAGCTGGATATTAATCCTCCATCAAAACCATATTTATTTTATAACCTTACTAGGTCTTCAAAAAATACATCCCATTTTTCTTTTTTTTTGTTTTTAAAATAAATAAAGTCAAAGCCAAATTCGAGTCAAGTAATTAAAATAAATAAATGGTTTAATTTACAGCAATTGGTGAAGAAAAGAAGGGCGGCTAATCAAGGACAACACTTTCGTTTAGATACTCCTTATTGACAAACCCATTACTTGGAAAAGGAACGCTAAGAAGATCATGGCCACTCAAGAAAAAGTCAATAAACTCAAGAAGGATGTAGCCAACCTAACTGACTTGATGAAGAACATAGCTCTTCAAATTAATGATCCTGTAAGGCAACAGCAAATAGAGCTCATGCAATAACGTTTGAACAAGATATCTAATGATTAAAGGTTCTAAGGCATTAGCTCACAAGGGGTCTTTGTGGACAAAGAACTTCTTCCGTAAAAGTTCAGTGCTACTAACATCCCTAAGTTTACGGCAACAGATAATCCTTACTTTCATTTTAAGAGTGACGAGGGGAAAACTAGGTCGTTATCTAATCTTCCCTCGGTCAAACTAAATTTATAAACACTTAACAAACCCTAATACAAGTATAGAGGCAAGTCAAGGGTCGAACCCAAAGAAACGGTAATGTTCAAGCACTTTCAATTATGCCTCTAAGCTAGGTTGAAGACGAAGGTAAGAGAGGATACTAACAACTAATAAAACAAGTAACCAAGGAAATAAACACTAGGAACGGGGATCAACAAGTAATCATGTCAATTGCAACAACTTGGAAAGATCAAGTCAATCAAAGGTTGTGAAGACTAATGATACGAGCAATCAATTCGAATTAATGAGCTATCTCCTAATTGTTAAGCTAGGATTCACTATGAATAACAAACTAAGAGAATCACAATCAAAACCAATCGATAATTGCAATCCCTAAATCAATTGTTCGTATCATTAGCAATTACAATGCAATCTAGCATAATTCTCAAGGCCTAATCGAATTACACACATGCAAACTTTCATTAATCACTTTAATCTCAACAATCAATCAACACAATTCCAAAATTAACCACAATTAATCAATCATACAAGTTTCACCCAATTCCTAGCAAACAACTACTCAATTATCATCATCTATCAACAATCAACTAAAGGAATCAAGAATCAACAAAATATCAAGAACAATTACACTAATTAAGCATCAAACATCAAAATTAAACCAAACAAACATGAAATTAAACAAAGAAATAAAGTGAGATAGAGTTAAGAATGCTCATTGATAATGGAGAAGATATTCAACACAATTGTCACCCTTGTATCTTCAATCTCTCAATGACCATTGAAATCCTTCACTTTCTCTCTCTAAAACTACTCCTAATCTAGAGAGAGGAACTCCTAATCTAAGCTAATCCTCCTTAGATGAGAGAGAAACTATCCTCAACCAAAGTATTTCATGTCGGAAGAATAAAGAAGGCCGTAAACTATATATTCAAAACAAGGAAATAAAAGAAATCGCGAGTAAAACCCAGAAAGCGGCTAGCCCTCTCCATGTTCCTAGTCGAAAATTGGCAGAAATATGTTGCGGCAGCCCCGCGCCCGCGGGCACTGTAGCCCCCGCCCGCGGGTATAGTAGCCCATGCCCGCGGACAGCTTGCGACATATTTGCAGGGCCAACTTTGGAAGGCTGTAACTCACAATCTAGGAATTGTATGAAGGTGTGCGACCTATCATTGGAAAGCTCTTCAAGTCTAGTTTCCAACCTAACTTGAATCACCTCAATTTGATTTGTAGAACTTGATATATGGCAGAAATAATGCACAAAGGTCCTTTTTGATACTTTGCAAGCCTTCATTTTCCTTTGTTTCTAGGATTGGCTTGACTTGCCTGCTTGGCTTCCCTAACTTGGCTCCGTTAAATTATTTGAATGCACTTGTGCTCCCTCCGTGATTATTAAATCCGCAGGAGCTCAACGTACCTACAAAACAAGACAAAGAAAAGGAGAAGCGAGAGAAATAGCCGAAAAATGAATAAAATGATAAGAAAACCATTAAAAGCACGCACTTCTCACTACTACAAAAGACGTGTTTTTTAGACGCTTTTAAGCCTATTTTTCGACACAAAAAAGCGTCGCAAAAATCTTTCTCGACGCTTTAAAAAACCGTCGAGAATAAGTGAGTCGAGAATTTTTCTGGACGTAAAAAAGCGTCGCGAATCTCGACGCTTTATTTTGTCCAATTTTTTATACAAAGCGTCACATTTTGCAACAGTTGGCGCACTTTTTAATTTTAGCAACGCTTTTTGTGGTCAAGAATCTTAAAATTGGTGACGTTTAATTATGTCTAGATATTCATACATTTGATTTCTAACATTTTGGTGATGCTTTTTCATGTCCATATTTTCTAATTTGGGGACGCTTTTTCTTGTCCATATTCTGTAAAAAAATATCTAGAATACCAAATAAGATACCGTACAATATTTCATTCATCGACAATTATTTCTACTATACTAATATTACCAAAAAAAAAATACATGTACAACAAAATTATGCCAAATTTTTTTTCGTATAAATATATAATATAGCATATGTACAATATCTCATAGTAACGAGTTTTCAATAAATATAATTTCAACTTATACTTCATTCGTGAGTAGTTGTAGTGGAACAAATTCCGAATAACTGATTGAAACCTTAAAATATCTAATATATCTTTCTTCCATCCTTGAAATATTGCAGTGTTAGTTGTGAGTGTATAATCTTTTTAATCCTGCAAACACATTTCAGCATACGCATCAATCAATACATCAACAAACGAATCTAAAGACAATAGTAGATCAAAATTACTAACTATACAGAGAATACAATCTTTGAAAAATATTTTCCACCTAATAATTTATGCAAACCAAAATCACAACCGACTTTCATAACTAATTATTGAGCAAAGAATATACCAAAAGTATTAAGGATATCCACACACTCAAAAGATAAGACATCATTTGCCAAATTGCATGTTAAACCAGTCAACCAGCGATAAAATGTGGCTAACAACATCTTCTTCTTTGACCTTAGAGTATCTGCTCTGATATGCAGGTCACAACATTAGTGATATAATATTGTTTCAGATTGCAATATCCTAACTCAAGCCAAAAGCCCACCAAAATAAAAAATAAAAATTGGATGAAGATCAGTACTAGCAGCTCACCAACAATAAAGTCTTGAAAAAACAACTAAGAAAGGGAGGATATAGAACAGAAAGTAAGATTAATTAAATACACGCCGACCAAACACAAATTATAACAAAGTCTAACTAAAACATATGAAAAACTCAAAATCATACCTTACCTTTTTTAAAAGAGCAGCTATAACTAATCCTAATTACAATTATAGCAGTGTGAAGTCACTATCCTTGCTCTATTTTTTATTATAGTTTATATCACCTTGCATCAAATTTCTAATGAAGGGACAAAAGTTTACCCAAACAAAAGGTTTAAAGATGTATACAAAAACCTAGCACATAAAATGGCTCTTTTACCTATAAATAAGTATGAAAATGTTCTTAAATAAATAGATGTATCTCAAGACAAGCTCGTAAATTTTGTTTCCACTATAAAGCAATTGCTGACCTCCTTGGAAAATAATGTAAGCTTAACTTCATTAAATCTAATCTGAGAGTCCTATAGGTAAGTTATTATTACATAATTTTGTTTCTGTTATTGATTCGAGTCTGTCACGACCACAAACACACACACAAACACACAAGATAGGACACAATCACAACCACACACAAGATAAGACACAATCACAACCACGAACACACACACACACACACACACAAGATAAGACACAATCACAACCATGATTATAGCTGGGGCTGCAGGCCAGCAACTCTGTCAGCAAAAGAAGGGAGTAGCAAGTTTGCAAAAACACCTCAACGCATGCAACAACAACATCAGAACAATAACCGCGGCAACATCAAAAAAGAACAAAATAGAACAAAAATTAATAACAAAAGCAACAACACATACGTACTTGCAACACCCAACCTGCTGCCAAGTCACCTGCTATGAGGCTTCCATGTCAGCAAGAAAAGAGCAGTAGGGAGATCAAGTAGGCAACAAATTGGCACAAAAGCAGCAAGTGGAGAAAAAACTTCTTCAAACCCTCTTAATTAATCGTAATTGAGAGTTCAGTTGAAATCAAATTAAAAATAAAAATAAAACGAACTCTCCTTTATTTTCTCTTACAAACATGAAAGATCTCTTTGATTACACAAAGGTGTGTCATATTGCAAAAAGCTAGTAAGACCCATTTTTTCATGTTTTGGTACTTACAAAGGAATTTTCAATTACTATAAGTATATCTAAATAAATATCAACTCGTGAACAAAAAAAAAGTTAAAGCCACTAAATTACTGATTGAGCATGGAGTAATCTTCTTATTTCATAGTTGATAATAAGTATTCTTCAACTCAGTTATTAACTAAACAAAATGACTATGCAAAGAGATGTAACAAATCTCTAAGCAAATAGGCTTTGACAACACCTCTAACATTACACCAACAACATCAAATTGTGGCTTCACTTTTCTAAAATCCAATGCCAAATCCCAGAGTCACAGATCAAATGACAAGGGAAAACCCAAATAAATATGCCCCCAAAAAACACCGGCTAGATCTAGAGGAGGAATTAAGTATTAAATTGAAAATTCATATTAGAACTTAAAAAATTACAAGTAACATTTGCTAGGTAAGAGATACAAACAAAGATGAATTGCATTTGATTAAAACTAACTAAAAATAAACAAATATCAACCAATTAAATATAGTCAAAGGGAACAAGAAGCTGCCATTTTAGTTTGGTACTTTTTGCTTCAATTTCTTATTGCATCATAAAATATCAACTTCTCTTTACACATTTACTTCTAAACTTGAATTTAATCGAGTCATTCTATCATTGAAAATTAAGAGTAATAAAACAACACCCATTATTCAAAAATCAATTATTTAGAGTATAAATAGATCAAAGATCAAAAATAATAAATAAAATAAGAAGAAGAAATACCCAATTAGACGATTGATCTTGAAACTCAATGGTGAGAAGAAGAACGAGAGGAAGCATAGAACTGATTGTAGATGGTTTCGCCGACGAGGTAAACTCAAATGCGCCGACACCAAGACCATGGCCAGGAACAGCGTGACGGAAACGGAGTTGGTTGCTGAGAGTGGGGTGCTTCCTCCACTCATCGCGTCTCCTGAAGAATTCAATTGTTGATCCCAAAGGCTTCACCATTTTTTCACTTTCTCTCTCTTCAGCAAAACGCTTTTCTTGAATATACACCTCTTTTAAATTCACAAATGAAATCTGACTATACTATTTCTTATAACCGAATCCAAATTCAAAAGTAAATCGCATAATGAAGCTTAAACCATATTTATAACAATAATAAAACCCTATACTCTTAGTTATTCATTAATCAAACAAAATCTGATCATTATTTTGTGATAATGTTGAAAAAAATTTGCTAAAAACAATATAATAGACTTCAATCAAAAGCAAAATTAGAATTCTAAAATGAAAGATTTACCTTAGAATTAACGGCGGCGTAGAATTAGAGAGTGACAAAATTGATTAAAATTCAAAGTGAGTAGAGAAATTTCACCGAATTGCAAGTAGAGTTAAGAACTAGATTTACAAACCATGAATCTCACGGAGGGAGGAATAGTTAGGGTTGAGAAGTTGAAAACTGAGTAGTCTTTTTTTTTTTTTTTTTTTTTGGGTTTATTTTCACCTTAGAATTGAAAGTTTGAAACGTGGGCTGAGTTGCGACTTACGAGGTACAAACCATTCACGTGCGTGACATGTGCGTGACTTATCGACGCTTTCTAGAGACGAAAATTTCTTTTGTCACCTAAAAGCGTCGAAAAAACGCGGATACTAAATTCACGTGCTGACGCCCTTTCCCTAGCGTCTAAGCATAAGCGTCGAAAAAACACTCATTTTGTAGTAGTGTCTCTAAACTAATCCAAAAACACGCAAATCGAGAATTATTCTATATAAACTCGACATAAACGACTAAAAACGAGCATAAAAATATAAAGAAAACATAGCCTAATGGTGCCATAAATGACACGGATCAAACTCCCCCAAGCTAAACTTTTGCTCGTCCTCGAGCAAAACAAAATCCCACCCAAGGGAAAAATGAAGACATTATTCAAGCAAAGAAAGAAACAAGAAAACTAGAGAAGATGGGAATATACACTAACTCAGTTTCGTAGGAATCACGGTCAATTTTAGCAACTAAAGACAAGCCATTTAAACCCCTAGATCGCCCTAGAGGACGAGTGATGCTCTCGTAAAGGTTTCCTAAGAGATTAACCTATAACTCTCATAATTATACAAACAAGGCAAATCATGAGAAGGAAATCAAAAGAAAAGAAAAACAAACACATGTTTATGAAAGGACTTTTCCAAATGTACAAGCACAAATGCATGCAAATCTTTCTAAAGAAGTAAGGGATTGCACGTTTCAAGATACCCAAGGTTGATTGAAATATAAATATGCTAAGAATAGGAACTAGTTTTTGTAATCCACTTTCATCCCAAACGGTCTTACCGTGTTCTCCCCACTAGTCTCATATCTTCCCCTAGTGAGCATCTCAAAAGTTCCACGAAGGAACCGAAAAAAGAGATAATTTTGGGCTGCTTGACGTCTTGACAATACATCCCCTTTCCTTAGGCTTTAACTCATAATGCCCTCCCCCGATATGTGACTCAACCTCTACGTCAAAAGGGCTTTCCCAAAAGTTGTAACGTCAGGGCAAAAAGGGTTGAGGGTAGGCTTAAAATTTAGAATTTGGCGGTATTCCTAATTAGTGAAGCAAAGGGTGATCAATCCTCAACACCATAATCAAGAAGTCACCAAACAAAAACAAACTAACACCCCCAAGCTTAATCAAAGCTATAACTACAATCATATATAAAAAAAAGCGTAAACGCTTCTCCTCCAAGCTTAAAGGAAGCATTGTCCTCAATGCTTGAAAGGGGAAAAGAATCACATCAAAATATTTTTGATTTTTCTTATTTTCATTTCCTTCTTTTTTTATTTTCATTTCTTTTAAAGCAATATCCATGCCTCTTTAACTTAGGACAACTTTTACAAACTTGCATTTGCATTGTCCTTGCCTTTTGTTTTACTTTGGACAGCTTTTTTTTCTTTATTCACTTGCCATTCTTCACACAAATATCACAACATAAATTTGCTTTCAAGAGAACCAAATATCCAAATTAAACTCCTCCACCACAAACTCCAATAATAATGATTAATTGCTTCACAAAAACCAAGAATGGAAACGAAACAGAAACAAAAGGCTCAAGATCTAAAGATGTGGCTTGAAAAGAAGGGAAAAGTCTCAAATGGTTAGCAAGAAGTCAAATGTAAACCCAACGAACTAAAAAGAAAGAAAATTAACCTAAAAAAGAAAAATCACCACCCCGAAAAGATTCCTTTGTCCTCTCTAGATGGATGAGTCTCGAGTTTGAGAATTATGAGTCAAGATTCTAGATTAGGTCCGCAATAGTCAAGGATCCATGCCGCTCATGCAAATATATGTTGAAGGCTTGAAAAATAATGAACCTCACATGGATGTAGTAAAAACTCACTATTGGTGTCAATTCGACTATAGGAAGCAACTACCAACATGCCACAAACAAGTAGAATTCGGTTTCATGGTCCCACTAGTTCAAACTAACTACCTTAGCATGCTTTATCCTAGAATCAACCAAGCGTTTTCTCAAACTGTGCACACCGTTACCATTTAAGAAGAAAAGCATTCAACTATACAAGTCCAACAGTATTATGTCCAAAGCATGAACAAAACAAAACATAATGCAATTTGCCTTGATAGAAACAAAAATCTCTTTGGGATTTTTCAAAATAAAGAACATGGAAATGCATATACAAATGTACATGGCATATATGAATCAAATTCCCACCAAACATGATAGAAAACCCTCCCCCAACCTTTAATGAGACATTACACTCAAACACAAATCAAATAATTCATGGAAAGGGAAAACAAGGAGATCAATCCAATCAAACCAACAAATGTCCAACAAGTCCTCATCCACTTGAGAAAGAGCAAGGAAGGATATTACCAGATATATGGTGGGTGTAAATACCCACAAATGACCCAATTAAACCTTTCAAAACTAATTTCCTCAAGAATTGAACCTTGCCTTCCATATGCTAGCAAACATAGGAGTCAAACTTCCTTGATTCTTGATCCAAATCGAAGCACTAAAGTATATCAAGTCATGTACCTAGCAAAAGGCACACAAACATTTACGTGGGAGAAAATATATTCTAAAAAGAAAACAAAATGAAAGCGATAAAACACGGGTTACATCCCAAGAAAGGCTTGCTTAAGGTCCAAGCTTAACCGCTCTAGAAAATAATAATTCAACGCACGCAAGAGCTTATCAAATGCACTACTACACATTTCATAAGAAAGTAAGTGTGCACATGACAAAAATAAGGCATGCCACAAGCTTAATGCATACCTATGAGGAGAGATATGCCAAAAGAAGGAAAAAAGAATCAAAAGAAAACTCAACAAAATAAGAAAAAGAAGAAGAAGAAGAAGAAGAAAAAGGCAAACTCTCCTCAAAATATTTTTGGGTGGCAACATCACCCTTATCCTCAATCGGAGACAAATGAGCCACAAACAAATCATCATAGACAAGAGGGTCCCCAATAGGCTCATTAACAAAGGAAGGGAGGGATATAGGAGTGTAGGGGATATGGTTGAAAATCCTTGAAAAAGGGACATGAGAGGAGGGAATAGGGGAAATGGTCTCACAAATGAACTCTTTCTCACCACCATACCTCAAATCACTAATAAGAGCATGGAAATCAATCATAGAATCCTCAAATGAAGAACACTCATGATCACCATCTCCCTCAAACATCCAACTCTCAAGAGGAACCACATAATCTCCTCCACTACATTCATGGACAACAACTCCCTCAACTTCCTTAAAGCCCAAAGTCTCAAAACCATGCATGAATGGATGAAAATTCATTTCAAACTCATCTCTCTCCCATGAAGCATTCTTAATGAACTCACTCAAAAGGCTATGAGTTTTCATTCGACACTCAAAGAATACATTAGTCTTAACCTCAATCGAGTTCAAATAATCATGGATAGAAGAAAATCAATCATGTACTTGAGACTCATCAAGATTGGAAGAACGGTTAGGATTTTCAAAATCAACAATTTCTTCATTCTCAACTCCTTCACCATCACTCAAATGCTCACCAATGGGATCCTCACACTCTCTTGGTTGCTCAAAATCATCATCATAATCCTCAACACACTCATTAAATTGGAATTTTTCACAAAAAAGCATCAAGGATGACAATTAGATGTCTAACTCTTATGCTCTTCTCTTTTCCTCCTCAATACGCTCCTCATTCTTTTTCATTATCTCTAATGGACCTCTCATAGAATTAAGAATCATCTCCTTACTAAGCCCAATCTCATCATCAAATTCAATGCACCTAATTTGAGACTCAAATATATCAACAAGAGATTCAAAAGATGTAGAAGGTTGAGGCTCAACAAGAGAGGAAAAAGAAGTACAACCAAGATTGGAAGAATCAACATTAACATCATGAGAATATACATCACAATGGGGAGTGGGGGGGGGGGGGGGGACAACCAAACATATGAGATTTATTATCAAGGGAATGAAGCACATCACAAGAAGGCATGACAAATAATGAACAATATTGAAACACACCATTAGCATCAACTTAAGCATGCACTTCATTATCATGAAAAATAGGAGAAATAAAGTTGAAATCATGTGTTCTAGATTCACCTAAGGGATCATGTGACAAATCATGGGAATTCATGCTAATATTAGAAGTATCAACACATTGCACATCAACACTAGAAACATGATTACTCCATAAACATCCCTAGCTAACCAAGCATAAAAATCCAAAGCATCATCAATTAATGATGCTCTAAATTCACAATTATGTATGCATTCAACTTCATTTCTAGTTTGCTCATTCAAACCAAAATAAAAAATCTCACAAGCCTCCCAAACACTACAACAATTATAGTCCAAAAATCCCTCAAGTTTATTGATATATTCACAAAAAGGCTCATTGTCATATTGAGGAAATGATAGACATGCCATTTTTTTTTCTTTTTTCAAAAAACAAACAAAAATCAAATATAAGAAAAGTATATACAAAGACCTAGACTCAAGCAATCAAAAACACTCAAACATAGACACCGTTCCGCGGCAACGGCGCCATTTTGACAAGGGTAAAACTAGGTCGTTATCTAATCTTCCCTAGGTCAACCTAAATTTATAAACACTTAACAAACCCTAATACGAGTATAGAGGCAAGTCAAGGGTCGAACCGAAAGGAACGGTAATGTTCAAGCACTTTCAATTATGCGCCTAAGCTAGGTCGAAGACGAAGGTAAGAGAGGATACTAACAACTAACAAAACAAGTAACCAAGGAAATAAAACACTAGGAACGCGGATCAACAAGTAATCATGTAAATTGCAACAACTTGGAAAGATCAAGTCAATCAAAGGTTATGAAGACTAATGATAAGAGCAATAAATTGGAATTAAAGAGCTATCTCCTAATTATTAAGCTAGGGTTCACTATGAATAACAAACTAAGAGAATCACAATGAAAACTAATCGAAATTGCAATCCCTAAATCAATTGTTCGTATCATTAGCAATTACAATGAAATATAGCATAATTCTCAAGGCCTAATCGAATTACGCACATGCAAACTTTCATTAATTACTTTCATCTCAACAATCAATCAACACAATTCAAAAATTAAACACAATTAATCAATCATACAGTTTCACCCAATTCCTAGCAAACAACTACTCAAAATATCATCATCTATCAACAATCAACTAAAGGAATCAAGAATCAACAAAATATCAAGAACAATTACACTAATCAAGCATCAAACATCAAAATTAAACCAAACAAACATGAAATTAAACAAAGAAATAAAGTGAGATAGAGTTAAGAATGCTCATTAATAATGGAGAAGATATACAACACAATTGTCACCCTTGTATCTTCAATCTCTCAATCACCATTGAAATCCTTCACTTTCTCTCTCTAAAACTACTCCTAATCTAGAGAGAGGAACTCCTAATCTAAGCTAATCCTTCTTAGAGGAGAGAGAAACTATCCTCAACTAAAGTATTTCTTGTCTGAAGAATAATGAAGGTCGTACACTATATATACAATAGAAGGAAATGAAATAAATTGCGAGTAAAACCCAGAAAGCCGTGCTTGTAGAGAAATCGGTCGCGTTCGCGGGGTGCCCACGGCTAGCCCTCTCCAAGTTATGTGTCGAAAATTGGCAGAAATAGGTTGCGGCAGCCCCGCGCCCGCGAGCACTGTAGCCCGTGCCCGCGGACCGCCCACAGCAGATTTGCATGGCAAACTTTAAAAGGTTGTAACTCACAATCTAGGAATCGTATGAAGGCGTGCAACCTATCATTGGAAATCTCTTCAAGTCTTGTTTCCTACCCAACTTGATTCACCACAATCCCATTTGTAGAACTCGAGATATGGCTGAAACAATGCACAAAGGTCCTTTTTGATACTTTGCAGGCCTTCACTTTCCTTTCTTTCTTGGATTGGCTTGACTTGCGTGCTTGGCTTCCCTAACTTGGCTCCGTTAAATTCCTTAAATGTACTTGAGCTCCCCCGTTGATTATTAAATCCGCGGGAACTCAACGTACCTACAAAACAAGACAAAGAAATTGAGAAGCGAGAGAAATAGCCGAAAAAGTGAATAAAATGATAAGAAAACCATTAAAAGCACGCATTTCTCTAAACTAACACAAACACGCAAATCGATCATTATTCTCTATAAACACGACATAAATAACTAAAAACGAGCATTGAAATATAAAGAAAACATAGCCTAAAGGTGCCATAAATGGCACGGATCAAAGAGCATTTGAAATAATAATGAATAATAAAGGGATAAATAAGAAAAATTTCCATACACTGTTTTCTTTATCGTTAGAAACTGTCTGTAAACAATGGTTCTTTTCCCATGACAAAGAAAAAACCTCTACTTGGGAGGCCATTGTGAATGCTTTTATTGATAGGTATAGATGCAATATTCAAGTTGAAACTAATCATAGGGAACTTGAAATACTCAAATAAAAAGATAATGAAGGTTTTACTTCTTTCATTAATAAGTGAGGGAAACCTCTGCTAAGATGATTGAAGTCCCTACCGAAAACGATTATGTGAGAATGTTCATCAAAAATCTCTAGGAAAAATACTCTAAGCATCTCAAGTACCAAAGAAACTTGACCACCTTTAAGGCCGTCTATGACATTGGAATAAATATTGAAGACAACCTTGCAAAACAAAAATCTGCTAACACTAACTCCAACAGTGGCTGGAAAAGAAAGAAGAACGACAATCCTTCTTCTTCCAAAACTACCCACTCAAATAATGTTAGCACCTTTAATTTGAATGAAGTCCTTGCTATGAATAATGACACTGCATTTGACCGTCTTCATGCAAAAGGTCTTATAACTCCCATTGGACCATTTAGGGATCCACCAGTTGAAAAGAGATCACCTAACTAGAACCCCAATGCCATCAAGGCAAGGGCCATGTGACTAAGATTTGTTGGAAGCTAAAGGAAGCTATCCAAGACTTGGTAGACAATAATAAACTCCCAATATCTCCTGCAAGTAAGAAGCCAAGCATCAACAGTGCACCATTTTCTGATTCCTTAGCCATCTCTGATGAGGAAAGTTTTGTTGACCCTTCATCTTTCATCAAACCAATTGAAGAAACTCATGCCCTTGAAGAAGAAGAAGAAGTATTCTTCGACGCCATGAGCGAACCGTCCCCAATGCAACAACCGTCCACTAAGGAAGACATATTGCTCCTTGTATATTCAGTGAAAAAATTTGTAGGCATGTTTAGGAAGATTCTTGAACGTGATGAACAAGAACAAAATAAACATGTCAACAAAAAGGTAACACCTAAAAAGATATATATGTCCTACAATCCAATCGGGACCACCTATGAAAACATGTTCAAGATGCTCTCCGAAAATGGTAAGATTAAACCTCTTGAACCGAGACCATTTGAATCGCTTAAGAGGACGGATAGGTTTTACTGTCCATATCACCAATCAGGGGAACATACAATAGAATACTGTTTTAAATTTAAAGATTTAATTCAGAAATTGATTGGTGATAAAAAGATAGTCCAAATTCCACAAGAAAAAGATGCTACCATTAACGAAGTTTGGGACAGTGACGACGAGGATGTCTACCTTAAAAATTTGGATGAAACTGTACTCTCAACAATATATCTGGTAGACGATATCTGGGATGAAGAGGATTCACCCATAGATGTTATCGCAAGGTACGGGAGAATGCAACCTCCCATTACTGCACAACAACATATCCCTACAACTCAACAAGTTTCCATACCTATCATAGAAGACAACGAAGTTGTCAAGCAATTAAAAAAGGCCAAAGTCGATATGAATGTATAGAAACTTCTAGCTACCTCCCATCAACATAGGTTTGCGGTAATGAATGCTTTGGACAAGATAGGAATAGATTATGAAACCACTCTTGAGGGGTTAGCTAACTTTCACTAGTAGAAAAATACAAAAAGGCAACCCCCAAAAGGCACCGGTTCAGGCCAAACCGGTGCCAAATACCTGCCTAAAAATGGGCGGAATTTCAGACCAAGAGCAATGGCACCGGTTCAACTCAAACCGGTGCCAAAAATACAAAGGGAACCGGTTTGAACCGGTGCCACTAAACCGGTTCAACTATATAATTAAAAAAAAAACCGCCCCATATATAACCCTAACTCCTCACTTCCTCAGCCTCTCCTCCTTCTCTTTCTCTCTCCTCCTCCTTCTCTTTCTCTCTCCTCCTTCTATCTCTCTTCTCTGTACGCCTTCTTTCTTTTTCGATCTCATCTCCTCCTCACTCGTTTCCACCACCAAAGGCCACAACCAAAGAGGCGAAGACCACCACCAAGACCAACACCCAAGACCACCAAGAACACCGATTCTAGGTACATGCATGTGGTTTTTGGGTTTTTTTTTTATTTTTCTTTATTTTGAGATTTCTGGGTTTAATTAATCGAGTTTTGGGTTTAATTGGATTTTTCTGGGTTTAATTAGTCGATTTAAATCGATTTTTGGATTTTAATTCTATTGATCTGGGTTTCATTAATCGATTTAAATCTTTTTTCGGATTATATTTCGATTTTTCTTGGGTTAATTTTCGATTAAAATAATCGTTTTTTAGGCTAATTAATCGAGTTCTGGGTTAATTTTCGATTTTATTTTCGATTTTTGTTGGTTAATTAATCGAGTTCTGGGTTATGGCTAGCATTTCAATTTTTCTTGGTTAATTTTCGATTAAAATAATCGTTTTTTTGGTTCATGCATGCGTTTTTGGGGTTGTTTTCTGGGTTTTGTTTTTAGATTTTGAATTTTTTTCGATTTCAAGTTTTTTTTCTCCGTTTTTTCGATTTCAATTTTTTCTGGGTTTGAATTTTTTTTCAATTTTTGGGATTATTATTTGTTTTTCGATTTCAATTTTTTCTGGGTATTTTTTTGTTTTTTTTTTTAATTTTCTGGGTTTTTAACTAATTTTCGATTTTAATTTTTTTTTTTAATTTTTTTTTTAATTTTCTGGGTTTTAATTTAATTTTTTCTTCATTTTCTGGATTTTCTCAATTTTCTAGGTTTTAATTAATTTTCGATTTTAATTTGTTCGATTTTCTGGGTTTTAATTTTTTTTCGATTTTAATTTTTTCGATTTTTTTTTTAATTTTCTGGGTTTTTAACTTATTTTCGCAGCTAATACATTTTAATTGATTTTGTTGGATGAACTAATTGGCGCATGTATAGTATTTGCTTTGCAAGCCCAAAATATTGCACATAATCGAAGAAGAATCAAGAATCAAGAATATATTGATTTAGATGTTTGGGTTTTTTTTTTTATTGTGATGTTGTAATATTTTTTTTATTTATATTGTAGTTCTTTTTTATTTACTTATATATTGTAATTGTTTAATTTTATAATTCGTATATTGTAATTTTTTCTTGACTATATACTGTAAATTTCCGTTATATTCAATGATATTCGATTAATATGTTGTTGTTCTTATTTATTTTAGTCAATTTGATTTTAAGTGAAAAATGACAAAAAAAAAAAAAAAAAAAAAAAAAAAAAAAAAAATGAATTTTGGGAGGTTTTTGGCACCGGTTAACCGGTGCCAAAAACTTTGAAATAATTTTGTGTGGGCCTTTTTGGCACCGGTTAACCGGTGCCAATTTCTATTCAAACCCGTGCCTTTTTATACCCCTTTTTGGCACCCCTCACATTGGCACCGGTTCAAACCGGTTCCTTAGGCCGAGTTTGAACCAGTGCCAAATTCATTTTTTCACGTAGTGTTTCTCACGAGTGATCTCTCTAGTCCTATAAATTTGATCACCTTTTCTGACAAGGACTTACCTCCAAAAGGTGATAAGAATAATAAATCATTAAACCTCACGGTAATCTACAAGAGAATGAACTTCCCAATGACTCTTGTAGATAATGGATCGGCAATAAACGTCTGTCCATCCGAACCACTAGGATGCTAGGAATTAAAGATGAAGACTTATCTCCATCCACACAAGGAATAAGAGCCTATGACAATACTCGCCGCCAAGCTCTTGGGACTATCACTATAAATGTGAATGCAGGAGACATAGAACATGTCACTACGTTTCAAGCAGTTAACATCAAAGCTTCTTTCAACCTATTGTTGGGGCGCCCTTAGCTTCTTGACCTAAAGGTCGTCCTTTCATCCCTTCATTAGTAAGTGGAGGCTATAGTTGGAGGAATTCCTATCACAATCGATGTGTCACCAATGAGGATCAAAGCTATTGAAAATTCCATAATAAACGTGGAGCATGATGAAGATGAGGAGGACTTGTGGGGCTTTAACAAAGAGGTCTCATTAATCAAGGAAGATGAAAGGGCCCCTCTTAACTATGACCTCCACTCCAATATGACAGTGAAAGCTATCCTTAAGAAACAAGGACACTTTCCTGGGATGACCCTCGGAAAGAAGAAAGGAATAGCAAAACAGATGGGGCTACTTGGCCTCCCTAAATTGGATACTTTTGGACTTGGTTTAAAACCAACTCCGATTGATCTAAAGCGAGCTCGGGAAAAGACAAATGCCCGTAGGAATGCTCGTACCCAAAAGAAAGCAATCCCAATGGATCGTTACCCTCTTACTCTAAATGGATAATTCATAAAAGAGGGAAAGGATTATCCATGCTACGAATTCCCTGAGCCCTTTGTCAAGAATGGGATAAGACAACCCGGGTTAAAAATATTTCTAGATTACAATTTCATAGATGATGTCCCAACTCCCAACCATAAAGAAAAAGAACCCCCATGATTTGACTTTAATGTCAAGGGACTTCTCTTTGGGTATGAGGAGAATGAGCTAAAGCGCATTGAAGACGATTCCTCGCTCATTCAAATATACCTACAGAGTGATAGCTTTGATCCCTCCAAACATATCACTCCAACAGAAAATATAGTTCAAGGATGGCAAAAGACCGTGAAAGTGACCACTCCAATCGGAAGAAATATCTTTATAACAATCGGACAAGGGGCGGTGTTTAATGAATAGTCTGAGTCAAAATTTGAGTTAGAGTCTTCCCCTATCGAGTCTTCCAAGTCCTTAGTTGTATCACCCTCTCTTAGCTCTTCTTATTGAGTATCTTCTCTTATGATAGTCAATAATCAAGTCCCAACAGACATTTCTTTGTTTGATGTAATGATTTCAGAGTTTAATAATACGCCCTCTTCTGCTTACTTCTCGTGTCATTCTTTAACTAAAGATGATGAGCATTGCTTAACTAATAATGAATGTGACAATTAAATAATTAAAGCAATGGAGACACTTGAAAGTAAAACACCAATAATTGAGGATACCGAAACGGTTGACATCTCAAAAGATCCAACCATTAAAAGAGAAGTTAAAATCGGAGTAACACTTAATAAAGAAGAAAGAACCGATTTTATTAATCTACTAAAAGAATTCATCGATGTTTTTGCTTGGTCATATGAAGATATTCCAGGCATTAATAGAGAAGTAGCTCAACACACAATTCCACTAATTCCAGGATTAAAACCTGTAAAACAAAAGTTAAGTCGAATGAAACCCGACGTGGCTCTTAAGATAAAAGAAGAAGTACAAAAACAAATAACAGCAGGTTTTATTAGGGTATCCAAAAACCCCGAATGGGTTGCAAATGTAGTCCTAGTCCCGAAGAACAATGGAAGGATACAAATGTCTGTCAACTACCGAGATCTAAAAAGGGAAAGTCCAAAGGACGACTTCCTCTTACCACACATCGATATTCTAGTAGATAATACAACAAATCATGCGCTTATCTCATTTATGGATGGTTACGCAGGGTACAATCAGATCCTTATGGCAGAAGAAGACATGGAGAAGACAGCTTTCATAACACCTTGGGGTACTTACTGCTACACGGTAATTCCATTCGGGTTTAAAAACGCGGGTGCCACTTACCAACGAGCAGCGACTACTTTACTCCATGATATGATGCACAAAGCAGTCGAAGTTTATGTAGATGACATGATTCTAAAATCAAAGGATTGACCACGACATTTAGTAGCCTTAAGAAAATTCTTTGAAAGATTAAGAAAATATAACATGAGGTTGAACCCATCCAAATGTGCTTTTGGAGTTACCTAGGGAAAGCTCTTGGGATATGTCATTAGCTCTAGAGGAATAAAGATAGACCCAACAAAGATTAAAGCAATCATGTCAATGCCACCACCCAAAATCAAGAAGCAAATTTGGGGATTCATTGGCCGGTTGCAATACATAAGTAGGTTTATATCAAAGTTGACAACAATATGTGAACCAATATTCAAGAAACTCAAGAAGATTATGCCAGTAATATGGGACGATGAGGGTCAAAAAGCCTTTGAGAAGATCAAAGCCTATCTAGCTAACCCTCTTGTATTAGCACCAGCACTCCCAGGAATCCCTCTTAGGTTGTACTTTACAGTCACCAAGGAGACAATGGGGGCTATGCTCGCACAAGATGTAGAAGGAAAGGAAAATGCAATCTACTAACTTAGTAAGAAGATGTTCGAGTATGACATACGTTATACACCACTTGAGAAGTTGTGCCTCGCATAGGTGTGGGCCACAACCAAGTTAAGACATTACATGATCGTTCATACAATATTTGTGGTATCTTAAATGGATCCACTCAAGTATCTTTTAGAGAAACTTACACTAAATGGGAGGATATCAAAATGGATAGTTAACTTAGCCAAATTCGATGTAAGGTTCATGCTTAAAAGGCCATTAAGGGATTCGTGGTTTCCGATTTCTGAGCGGATTTTACGATAGAAGATTCCACGCCCATACATGAAAATGATTTTCTAGATGAAGACTTGATGGTCACAGAAAATGATACTTGGACTCTCTACTTTGACAGAGCCTCAAACCAAAAGGGATGTGGTGTAGGAGTTCTATTAGTATAACCAAAAAAAGGAACATGTTCCAATCTCGATAAAGCTAGATTTCGACGTTACCAATAACGCTGCAGAATATAAAGCATGCGTGGTAGGCCTTGAAACATCATTGGCATTGGTAGTAAAGAAACTTTGAATTTTCAAGGACTCTTCACTAATCATCAATCAAATCTCTAAGAGATGGAAAGTAAGGAGTGAAAGCTTAGCCTTATGAGTGTCATTTATTGCACACATTTAGTTCTTTTAAGGGTGAATTTCATGCTATTCTATAGCTCTTTTACTTAGCTTTTCCTTAATTTTAATCTTTATATATTTTAGTTTGCATTTTCTTAGTTGGATTTCTTTCTTTATGCATTTCTTGGTTTATTTTGTTATTTTTGCTTTTATTTTCTTATTTTCCTTTATTTTTCAGGTTAAGGTCGTTATCCAAGTTTCCCGAGGCCTCTTCCCAAGTTTGACATTGATTAGGATGTCTAATGTTCTCCATTTGAAGCTCAAGCATGGAGAAGAGCTTGTTCCTAAAGTCCTTAAGCTGTGCATTCAAGCCATGGAGGCATGATTTCTCATGTTGAACCCACAAACATGGAATTTAGAAATTGCAACGTCCCGTGTTTATCAAGAGCGTTAAGTGGAACGCATGAGGAGCATCTTCTTGATTGGGAAGAGGGCTACCGTGTTCCCAAGCGCGGGCGCGCGAGGCTACGGCGTGGCCATGCGGCCTGGTGGCGTGGGCACGCCTTTCTGGGTCTCTTTTCCGTACCCAGATTTGTACGGTCGCGCTCTCCCATATAGTTGGCCGCACCTGTACGGGTTTATTTGGGGACGATCAAACTAACTTCTCTTAGTTAGTTTTACTATATATAGATTTTCATTCTATTTTTAGAGGGAGAAAATATTCATAAATTAGAGAAGAATTAGAATTAGAATTATAGAGAGAGAAACTCTAGATTGTAGAGAGAGAATGCTAGTTGAGACGATTAGTACAAGAGGGGGGGTGAATTGTATTGAGTTCCTAATGACTACTTTTTGCGGATTAATCAACAATGCATATAAGAACTTGCTAGAACACACAGATTTTACAAGGAAACCTTCCAGGACCCAACTGGAAGTAAAACCTCGACCCTGCCTTAGGGATTTCAAACACACAAACTCCACTATAATAGGGCAAATACCAAGTTACAACCTATTAGACACGGACCTTTATTTTCACAAGATCCTCACTAGACTTGCTACTTGATAGGACCCTATCCTACCCAATCTAAGTACCACACTTAGATTCACTCGTACCACCAAAGTACTACACGTACTGCCAAAGTACAAACTGCTTGCACCACCTAGGTACAGAACTCTCACCTTCACCTCGAAGCTTACAAAACTGTATGTAAAGCAAACAATAAACTCACCTAAATAACCCAACCAAATACAAGTTAACAACACCTAGTATGATAGGTAAGCAATGCACGAAATCCGAAACTAATATGACAAGTTAGAAGCTTAGTAAACTTACTCAATTATGGCACTGTGATTTCTCCACGCATAAACTCACAAAAACCTAAAACCATTTTGCTCTCTACTATTTATACAAGTATCACTCATATAGAAAGTAGGTTTTCTAAAAGATAAATAAGTTAACTTAACTTATCTTTAAACACAGTTTTATGTAAATCAAGTGGAATAAAATCTTTTCCGGAGAATAAGATTAAAAAGATATTTGTTAAAAACAAACTGATTTACAGAAAACAATCTTTTTAGAAAATCTTTTCCTAAAATCTATCTTTTACAATTTTCCATGTCATTTTATTTACCAAGACAACTTTTCACGCTTCTAATTAATTTCGCGCAATAACCTACTTATCATATTAACAATAATCTAGAAGATAAAAACTTTAACTAAATATAATTGTTGCGCCGCACTTTTAATCAGGTAGATTACTTGGGCTCCAAGCTTATTAAGTTCTACCAAAGAACTTAACCTTGATGTCTTCAAGTTCTTGTTAGGGAACGTTCCTGTTAGAGAACTCAGTTCTTGTTAGAGAACTCTTCTTTTGATTTGTTTAACTCCTTCAATACAGATCTTTTCATGTCTTCTTAGTTCCAGCTACTTCTTCCATCACCACGATCAACTTCACCTAAACTAATCAAACACTTGAAAACCTTTATTAGTTGAGTTTGCTTTAGTTTAAGTTCCTCATCATCAAAACCTTTATGCTTCAAAAATTTCCCCCTTTTTGATGATGAAAAATTTAAGCAAACTCTAGAAACAAGTTAAACAAAATAGAAGGTCGTATTTTTGAGTTTTTGATTTATTGACAGAAAGTAAACACACACAAAAATAAAAACAGAAACAGAAAGAACAAAACAAAAACAAAAATAAACAAAGAAAACAAAACAGAAATAAACTAAACTACTATAAACTACTATAGCATCATATCAGAGAAATTTATGATACTTTCTCAACTAGAACCTAGAATAACTTTAGCCTCAAAGTTTGCTTCTTCTTTTCCCCCTTTTGGAATTATCAAAAAGTCCGGTTTTTCAAGTTATTGAGCATCTAGCCACAACCCCACAAGCAATTCATCGAGTGTGGGAAACAGAGGGCAGCACTGCTAAGTTACCTTAAGTAAGTTCAATTTTCCTACATAAGTGTTCATTACATACATATACACACAAGTATAAGCAAAGTTCCAACTATTCATTAAAACCAAAAGATTTATCATCTTGTTGAACAGTTTTAGAAAATTTACAACCAAAATCAATTGTTCAAACACTAAAACATAAGTTAAAATTGTTCATGACTGAAATAAAGAAGCAGAAAATAGGCTGAAAAGGGTATGATAGGCTAGGTTTCAAGGAACTCCAGAATTTTCTTGTAGTCCTCCTTTGTTTGTTGTGAAGAAGCTACCAGATTATCTTCAAGACTCTTGAGTTTCAAAAGAAACTCCTCCTTTTGTTCCTGTAGAGCCTTGTCCTGTTCTTGCTGAAACTTCTTTTACTCTTGAAGTTCTTTGTCCTGTTTTAGCACCAGCTTTTTGAGCTCTTTTAACTCCTTTCCCTGCTCTTGCACTAGCTTTTCCAGAGTTAACAACTGAAGTTTTCTAGCAAAATCCTTCATTTGCTTCTCAGCCCTTTCCATCCCGTCCACCAATTCTACAACTTTCCCATCGAGGTTACCCTCCTCAACATCCAACTCTAGAGGTTTTTCCATGCTTGTCTGAGGAACAGAACTGGAAGATATCCTCCTACTCTTCCATACAGGCTGCTCAGGCACTTCTTTCTCTTTTCTCTTCCCTGTCACCTTTTCTTTCTTTTTCTCTCCCTTCTCTATTCTTTGAATTTTTCCTTTTACTACCTCCAAACTCAATCCAGCTAGTGTTTCCTCATTTAGCACATTCTCTGGCTTCTCATCTAGAGCACCATACCTACCCTTCAGAACCACTCCAGCATTTTCAAACACAGTTGACAAAATGGCTCCATAGTCCACTTTGGTCCTACTTCAAACACAATGTGCTAAGTGCTGATACATTAACAGAGAGAAATTAACTTTAATTTTCTTAGACAGACAGAAAATTACAGCCATATAAATCAAGCATGCCTCCCCCTTCTCTGCAATTCTTAGCAAGATGGTTTTCTTAACTAAGTTGAACAACAACTTTTTTAACGGGTTCAAATCATTGTGACTCATGATCTTCTTCCCCCTTTGACCACCTAGGGTTTCAACAATGTCACCAGTCAAGTAATTTCCTACTTTGACACTAGCTTTTCCCCTAATATATGTTTCATACCCCTCGGTCGGAGTTTTCAGAATTTTACCTATGGTTTCAACATTTAATTCAATTTTTACACCATCAACTACACTAGAAATTACCCCCAATTTTGCTTGAAAATTTTGACATAACTCGGTCATAGAAATTGTTTACAAATAGTTTGTTGAAACTTTTGACAACAAGTACTTCCAGCCTTGAAACTTACTCGAATCAAGAAACACTAGGAATCTAGCTTTCCTACACCAATCTAGATCAATACGATGTCCTACAACATACCTCCTTACCTGTGACTCAAGTTCGGCCTGATCAGTTACCTCCTCTTCTTCATCTTCTTTTTCTTATTCTTCCTTTTCTGAAATGTTGGGATCTTCTTTGTCTTCCTCTCCCTCATTCATCCCTCCTCCTTCTTCGTCATCTTCTTTGGTCTCTTCTGAATGTTTTTCTTGAGCAAACTCGTCAACTTCTTCAATTTGCTCCTCAAGAGACTTCTCTCTTTGTTTCTTTTCTTTCCACTATTTCAGCCTTTGAAGGACACTTGAAACAGATGACTCTTCTTGATCATCCTTACTTTCCACTTCTTTAGGTTTTGGAGATGAGGTTTTAGGATTCTTAGGGGTTTTGGTTGAAGGTGAAGAAGGTTTGTAATTCACCATGGCTAAAGGCGATGTTTCCTCTTGAATGGTGTTTTTGAAGCTTTGAGAGTTTTCTGATGAGACGATTTCAGCAATGATGACCATTGTTGTTCTAGAGATGGTTTTTTTTTAATTCAAGAGGATTTTTACTGGAAAGAGGTTAATTGATTTGACAGTGAGGTGAAAAAGGTAGGTGAAATCAACTTTTATAATTAATGAAGCGGTGTGAGGGATTTTAGAAAATTTCACTATTCAGTCATTAATTGAACCAATTCAATTAGTTTTTCCAATTTTAAATTAACAAGATGAATTTGCCAAAATACTTTTCTTTCCAAATTCATTTAATTTAAAAGAAACTTTCTATAAATACACAATTGGAACACGCTTTTTACATATGTGCAATGTACATATTTAATAACTTACACAGTTAAGCAATTAATGAACTTACCTTTAGTAATTAACAACGGTGACACTTCAGCTATGTTTAGCACACCATAATTGTGCTAAATGTTCTTTTTGCTCTATTTCCAATATTTTTGACTTTGATTGCCATATCTTGGAACTTTATTAGCAATCAATTCAGCTTGATCATCCCAAGTTCCAGTCTCAATTTCTCAAATCTTTCTCTGTTCAAGGGTTTTGTCAAAAGATCTACAAGTTGATATTCCATATTACAAAATTTCAATTTAATATTCCCTTGTTCCACATTATCTTTTAGAAAGTGATGCCTAATGTGGATGTGTTTACCTTAGAGTGCTGAACTGGATCCTTAGAAATACATATAGCACTTGTGTTATCATAGTAAATAGGCACACACTCAAAAATAATACCAAAATCTCTAACCTGTTGCTTTATCCAGAGTACTTGTTGATGAGTGGCATTTATGCCACTCTTTTATCCTTTTTCTCTAAGGATTTTCTCCTCATTTGCGCTTGTTTGGCCCTTTTTCTAAGCATTTTTACTTAGTTTTGCTTCCTCTTTCCTTTTCTCCCTTATCTTCCCTTTTCTTAGTCTTCTCGCTTTGTTTTTATTTTGATCTCCATGCTTTGGTTTTGTAGGTATTATGCGCCGAAAGAATGAGGATATCAAGAAGCCAAGTTATCTGTTGCGCGCGGGGTGCTGTGCGGCTTATGCGCGAGCGCACATGTGAGGCTGTGCGGGCGCGCAGCCCTGTCAGAACCCGCACAGCCAGACTGAAGAAACAGAGCAAAACCAGAGAGTTTGCGCGACCCTATGCGCGACCACTGCGCGGGCGCGCATACCTTTGCGCGGGCGCGCATGACTCATGTGCGGGCGCGCTCGTTTTCCCCGTACCCACAAAGTTGCGGCCGCACACTACGATGAGAGGGCGCACACACATTGTGTGCGGGCGCACAGGACTCATGTGCGGGCGCGCACGACTGGGTTTACGATTTATTTGCGCCTTGTTGTCCAAGTCTCTTTCTTTTGTGTGGAGCCACATATATATAGACGGGACTCTTTGTAAAAAAGGGGATACTTAGTACTAATTCCAAGGAACACTAGACTAATCTAGAGAGAGAAAAGAGATTGTTATTCAAGCTTCCTTTGTATTCAACTTTGCTCAAGTTTTAATCTTCCATCAATCAAGCAAGCACCAAAGTTTTCATCTTTCTTCAATCCTTTCTTTAGTAATATCTTCTCCTTTCCTTTGGCATTATTTATGTTTTTTTTTGTTACTTATTTTTGTCTATCTTATTAGTTCATCTTGTTGTTATTGATTTCATATATTTCAATCATGCCTTGCTTTGAGTTTTTTGTGTTTATTTCTAGTTTTGATATTATGTTTAATCTCCCTTCTCTAGGCTAAACTCTTAGCTAGGGGAAGGGGGTGGAAGATATGTATTGAATGATGGATGAATGATGATGGTTGGATCGAACTTATGCCATATATTGATGAAAGACATGATTTTTATTAGCTTGGGATTATTGTTGCACTCTATTTGATATTTTCTAGTTCAAATGCATGAAAGTGATTTGAATTAGATTAGGATCACCTCTATTTTAACGATTGCATGAGAATGAGTTATTAAAGTGGAGTTTTTATGGATTGTGCTTGTTTATTCCCTTGATTTGGTTATAACTAATAGGATGCATGAGAATGATCCTTATTAGGGGAGACCTCTTTCATTGATTTGCCTAGACTATTGCATGAGAATGAATT
The DNA here is from genome assembly GCF_948465745.1 of Chenopodium album. NCBI lineage: Eukaryota > Viridiplantae > Streptophyta > Magnoliopsida > Caryophyllales > Amaranthaceae > Chenopodium > Chenopodium album. The sequence continues at coordinate 52,404,521 of NC_137841.1, read as the reverse complement.
GTTTAGGTAGAACCTTGAGTTATGTGGCATATGTTTCATGACAATCACCGTTATTCTCCTCTTTCTAATCATATTGGACACCCCCGAATCCCTAGCGTAATTTTCTATTGATTTTATTCATCTTTATCTTTGCTTATTCGTAGTTTTAGTGCTTTTTATCCAATATATCAACAAAAACATTTCCCCTCTTGACTCTTGCATTAGTGATAATGATGTTGGACGAGTGAGCTTCCTTAGTGGTTCGACCCTTTACTTGCCACTAACTAGTTTAGTGAAAGTTTAGGCATTATAAATTGTTAATTTGATTAGGGTCAGCAGAACCAACGACCTATTGAACCTCGATCACTTGTGAACAACATGATGTTGTTGCCACGTACTCAGCTTCAGCTGTACATAATGCAACTGTGTTTTGCTTCTTGGAACCCCTGGAAACTAAACAAGGTCCTAAAAACTGTACCATACTTGAAGTGCTTTTACTATTAACCAAATCACCTGCATAGTCAGCATCAGTAAATCCATTTAAATCAAATGAGTCACTTCTAGGATAGAAGACACACACGTCATCAGTTTCTTTCAAGTATCTAAGGATTCTCTTTACTGCTTTCAGGTGAGACTTCTTTGGGTTTGCTTGGCACTTGGCACACAAACCTACACTGAAAGATATGTCAGGTCTACTAGCTGTTAGGTAAAGTAGAGATCCTATCATACCTCGATACATAGGTTGATCAATACAAGTTCTAGTTTGATCTTCATCCAATCTAGTTGCTAAACCCATTGGAGTATCATTGGTCTTAGCATTTTCAAGCTTGTATTTCTTGACCAGTTCCTTGATATACTTTTGTTGATGGATCATGATTCCTTCTTCAGTTTGCTCGATTTGCAATCCGAGGAAGAAATTTAATTCTCCCATCATACTGATTTCAAACTCTCCACTCATAAGGTCAGCAAAATACTTGCACAAAGATTCGTTAGTTGCACCAAATAAAATATCATGTACATAAATTTGTACAACTAGGATATCAGTTCCATTTGATTTCAAAAACAAAGTTTTATCAATTTTGCCTCGTTTAAAATCATTTTTCAAAAGGAACTTTGATAACCTTTCATACCATGCTCTAGGAGCTTGGTTCAACCCATAAAGAGCTTTGTCAAGCTTATAGACATGGTTTGGGAACTCCTGACTTTCAAATCCAGGAGGTTGTTCCACATAGACCTCCTTATTTAGAAATCCATTTAAAAATGCACATTTAACATCCATCTGGAACAACGTGAATCCCATATAAGCAGTAAAAGCAATAAGTAAACGAATAGCGTCTAACCTGGCTACTGGAGCAAATGTTTCTTCATAGTCTATTCCTTCTTGTTGATTGAATCCTTGTACAACAAGTCTTGCTTTGTTTCTGACAATAATCCCATGCTAATCTAGCTTATTTCTGAACACCCACTTTAAGCCTATAGTCTTCTTATTCTTGGGTCTAGGATCCAGATGCCAGACTTTATTTCTTTCAGACTCATTTAGTTCAGCTTGCATAGCATTAATCCAGTCTGCGTCAGTTAAATCTTCAACATAGTTCTTAGGTTCCATAAAAGAGAGGAATGCATAGAATGCACAGAAGTTTCTAAGCTGAGATCTGGTCTGAGTTCCTTTTGAGATATCACTCATAATTGCATCTACAGGATGTGACTTCTGATATTTCCGTCGCTTAGGTGAAAAGTCCTTTACAGGATACAATCTTTCCTGATTATTGTTGACTGGTTCTTCTGTAGGAACTCGTTCTTGAGTCTTAGTTGGAACTTCAATAGCATCTTTCTCATTATGATTTTGATTCTGTTCTTGAGGAGGAGTTCCTGGTGCATTCTCCATTTCTTGATCTTCATTTGCTTCAGGATTCGTTTTCTTAGCAATTTCAACTTGCTGCTTCTGCAATGATGTTGATTCTTTATTTAGATCTGTCTTGCGTACAAGTCCAATTTAAAAATCATCATCACAATCCTGTACATCATTCAAATGTTCAGTTTCATCAAATATAATATGTACAGATTCCTCAACACACATTGTCCTTTTATTATAAACTCTATATGCTTTACTATTAGAGGCATATTGTAAGAATACTGCCTCATCACTACGTTCATCAAACTTTCCTAAGTTTCTTTTACCATTATTATGAACAAAACATTTACAACCAAAAGATCTAAAGTAAGATATATTAGGCTTTCTCTCTTTGATTAGTTCATAAAGAGTTTTGTTGGTGATGGCTCTAACTGATACTCTATTAAGAATATAGCATGTTGTATTCACTACTTCTGCCCAGAAGTTCCGAGGCAAACCACTTGAGATTAGCATTGTTCTAGCTATGTCTTTAAGGCTTCTTGTTCATGCGTTCCACCACTCTATTTTGTTGTGGGGTCCTTGGGGCAGAGAAGTTGTGATCCATTCCATGCTCAGTGCAAAATTCATCAAATTTTGAATTCTCAAATTCAGTTCCATGATCTGATATGAGGTGAATCAGTGGATTACCTTCTTTGTTCTTTCTTTACAAAAGCTACAAATTCATCAAACGTTTCATCTTTACTAACAAGAAAGAAAACCCAAGTAAACCTTGAAAAGTCATCAACAATAACCATAACATATCTCTTACAACTTCTGCTTTGGATTCTCATAGGACCACATAGATACATATGAACAAGTTCCAAAGGTCTTTTGGTGCTTACTATTTTCTTAGACTTAAAAGAAATTCGAGTCTGTTTTCCTCTAACACGAGCATCACACACTTTGTCATACAGGAATTAATGCAAGGAAGTCCTTCCACTAGTTCCTTAGATCTCAATTTATCAAGTAAAGTAAAGCTTGCATGGCCAAATCTCTTGTGCCATCATAGAGGATCATTCTCAATGATACTAAGACAAGTTAAACTGCTATTATGAACCTCGTTTACATCCACAACATATGTGTTCCCTTTACGAGTTCCTAATAAAATAATGTTCCCAGTGTCATTGTGAATGATTCTGCACTTATTGGAAGTATATCTTACAGAGTTACCTTTGTCACAAAATTGTGAAATACTTAACAAGTTGTGCTTGAGGCCCTCGACCAAAAATACATATCAATTGCATGGGAACTTGACCTTCCTACTTTGCCAATAGAAACTATATCTCCTGTCTTGTTATCACCAAAGGCCACAGTTCCCCTATAGTAGGCATCTAGTGAGAGAAATCTAGATTTGTCTCCAGTCATGTGCTTAGAACAACCACTGTCGAGGTACCAAGTGTTGTTCCCCCTCACTGGAACCTGCATGAGAAATCAAATGTTAGTTTCTGGAACCCAGGTTTCCTTTGGTTTTTGTGTAACAGCAGCAGATTCATCATTCTTCTTGATCCAAATCTGTTCTACATGTTTTTCATTTTTCTGAGTACTCTTTTCTTTCTTAGAACACTTAACCTGTTTGAGTCTAGTATTGCCACAAAAATAACAAACAATACTACTTGGCAGGTCAACATACTTCTTTTCCTTTTGGAACTTCCTTTTGAAACCCAAACCTTCTGTTCTTTTAGATTGAGCTTTGGTGATCCAATCTGGAAATCTGTATCCTACAGGTTGTTTACTTTTCCTGGATTTCTCAAGTTCCCCCTCAAGGCTTGACTTATACGCTTTTATATCTTCCAAATCAGATTTTGGTTTTTCAAAATTCGGATATTGAGCAAGTGGAGGAACTTCAGAATCAGGATTATCAAGACAGAGTTTCATCAAGGATAGTTCCACATTTAACATTATGTTATCATGTTTCAACCTATCTATAGTTTCTTTCAAATAATTATTATCATCAAACAGACTAAAGAATCAATATTGAATATCAAATTTCATATTATCAACCTACTCACTGTTTTCTTTAAAAGTTACCAAAGCTTCATCACATTGTTGTTTATCTCTATGCAATTCTTTCAATTCTTCTTGAATTTCTAAAACAACAAATATTAAGATTTCTTTAGAGAAATGTCTAAGTTCTTTTTGAGAGAACCATACCACAGATTCTAGTTCCTTCAGTTTTGCTTTTTCATCAGTTTTTGCCATTAAGCATAGATGCGCAGTTTCCTCTGACGGTTGATCTTCCTCTTCTTCTGAATCCGAATCTCCCCAAGCAGCCAGCATGGCTTTCTTCACATTGTCCTTGGTGAAGTAAGGCTTATAGACTCTTGATTCTTTGGATTGCTCCTTGCCCTTTGTCTTTCCTATCTCACCATCTGGTAGTGGACAATCTTTGATGAAGTGATCTTTAGAACCACATTTGAAACAAGTTGTGTTTCTGGAACTTGCATACTTCTTGTTCCTATCAAACTTCTTGTAGTTCATCATCCTTTTGAACTTTCTAACTAGCATTGCCATTTCTTCCTCATCAGCTTCCAACTCCTTTGAGTCTTGAGCCTTAAGAGCAAGACTCTTGTTCTTGGAACTTTCAGTATTGGAACTCAAGTGAAGTTCATGAGTCATCAATGATCCAACTAGTTGTTCCATGTTAAACTTCGTGAAGTCCTTTGCTTCTTGCATGGCAGTAACCTTGGATCTCCATCGCTCATCTTGTGGTAGGCTCCTTAAGATCTTTCTTGCCTGTTCATCAATAGGAATGTGTCTGCCAAGGGAATTCAATTCATTAATAATATCATTGAACCTAGTAAACATTTCCTCTATAGATTCCTTTGATTGCATTTCAAACCTTTCATATCTAGACATTAATAAATCAATCTTAGAACGTTTTACCTCATTAGTACCTTCATGAGTTACCTCTAGTGGATCCCAAATCTATTTAGCAGACTTGCATCCCATGGTACGATTATGTTCATGAGGTCCAAGTCCACAGTGCAAATACTTTATAACTAAAGCATTCAATTCAAGTTTCTGATAATCTTCCTTATCATAATCAGAAATAAGTTTAGGAACTACCTCGTTCTTATCATTGGTTGCAGTTATTTCAAAATCACCAGTTTCAATAACACGCCAAACCCGGTAATTTTCAGCCTTGATAAAGATATCCATCCTATTCTTCCAGTAAGTGTAAAACTTACCATTGAACATGGGTGGAAGTTGGGTGGAATACCTTTCTTCACATTTCTCCTTGTAATTCATCTCTCCAGGAACTTACTCAGCAAAGTTATCTGCTTACACATGAGAACCTTGCTCTGATACCAATTATTAGTTGAGACGATTAATACAAGAGGGGGGGTGAATTGTATTGAGTTCCTAATGACTAGTTTTTGCGGATTAATCAACAATACATATAGGAACTTGCTAGAACACACAGATTTTACGAGGAAACCTTCTAGGATCCAACTGCAAGTAAAACCTCGACCCTGCCTTAGGGATTTCAAACACACAAAATCCACTATAATAAGGCAAACACCAAGTTACAACCTATTAGACACGGACCTTTATTTTCACAAGATCCTCACTGGACTTGCTACTTGATAGGACCTTATCCTACCCAATCTAAGTACCACATTTATATTCACTCGTACTACCAAAGTACTACACGTACTGCCAAAGTACAAACTACTTGCATCACCTAGGTACAGAACTCTCACCCTCACCTCGAAGCTTACAAAACTGTATATAAAGCAAACAATAAACTCACCCAAATAACCCAACCCAATACAAGTGAACGACACCTAGTATGATATGTAAGCAATGCACGAAATCCGAAACTAATATGACAAGTTAGAAGCTCGGTAAACTTACTCAATTATGGCACTGAGATTTCTCCACACATAAACTCACAAAAACCTAAAACCATTTTCCTCTCTACTATTTATACAAGTATCACCTCATATAGAAAGTAGGTTTTCTAAAAGATAAATAAGTTAACTTAACTTACCTTTAAACACAGTTTTATGTAAATCAAGTGGAATAAAATCTTCTCCGGAAAATAAGATTATAAAGATATTTGTTAAAAAGATTTATCTTTTTAACAAACTGATTTAAAGAAAACAATCTTTTTAGAAAATATTTTCGTAAAATCTATCTTTTATAATTTTCCATATTATTTTATTTACCAAGCCAACTTGTCACGCTTCTAATAAATTTCGTGCAATAACCTACTTATCATATTAACAATAATCTAGAAGATAAAAACCTTAACTAAATATAATTGATGCGCTGCGCTTTTAATCAGGTAGATTACTTGGGCTCCAAGCTTATTAAGTTCCACCAAAGAACTTAAGCTTGATGTCTTCAAGTTCCTGTTAGGGAACTCAGTTCTTGTTAGAGAACTCTTCTTCAGGTTTGTTTAACTCCTTCAATAAAGATCTTTTCATGTCTTCTTAGTTCCAGCTACTTCTTCCATCACCATGATCAACTTCACCTAAACTAATCAAACACTTGAAAAAACTTTATTAGTTGAGTTTGCTTTAGTGTAAGTTCCTCATCATCAAAACCTTTATGCTTCAACAGAGAAGTTCTTGATTAATGATTGAAGATTGGTAATTCTAGCATTTTCTCCATTTAATTGAAGCAAGTTTGTAAGGATTTCTTTTACTTTAATGCAATCTTTAGCTTATCATTTCAATTGCTTTGTTGATTGTTCAAGTTTAAATTGAATTTGTGATTGAATTAGTTTTATTGATATGATGATGATGAAATTGCTGATTAGCTTAGTTTTGATCTTAATTTCAATGGATTGTGAGTAGTTCTCTTGCTAGGGGAATGGTGTAGCATATATGAGTAATGGATTGATGCTAATTGGGGGAAATTGATGGAGTTGATGTTATGATTAAACTGGTTGATTGATGAAGTACATGTGTGTGATTAGTTAAAGCATAGCTAACTTTGATTATTACACTAGAATGCATTGTAAGATCGCATAGATACGAAAAATTGATTTGTGGCTTGCTTTTGTCGATTCAGTAGGTTTGCAAGGTTCCTAGTTAGAGACTCTCGTAGTTGACGCTAGCTTGACCTCTATGAAATCAGTCTATCTTACTCTCTTGATTGCTTAATTGATTTTCCCTCGCAACACTCAACTTAGTCATCTCCAATTCCAATTAGCTATATCCATTCCGAGTATATTCGGATCCTAACCCTAGTTCTTAATAAATTTGATTTCATCTGGATTATTTGATTGTTTAAAATATACACACCTCACTTCATTGCTTCAAAATAGCTTATCTTTGACATTAGCATTCACCTCCCGTTCCTAGTGGTTCGACCCTCGACTTACTCTATGCTTGGTATAGGGGTGTGTTGAGAGATTGCAAATTTTGTTTTGACCGAGGGTAAATTAGTTTTCAACGACCTAGTCTCCGCCCTAGATAAAAAATGGCGCCATTGCCGGGGAATGGCGTATCTGTTTGCTATTGTTGTTGAGTCTATTTCACTTAATCTCAAAAATACAAAATGATTTTTCTTTTTAGGCTACATTTGTAGTCGTGATATTGATATTTTCTTTGAGTTTTTTGTATGCGTAGGATAAGAGGAGGGACTTTAGTGCCATTTGATCCGAAAATCAAGAAAAATAACAAGGATAAGGGTTGCTAATCATTATTTGAGTCCAAGCTCTCCAAGAGAGGAAATTCACCAAGAAAGAGAAGAGGAGGATCAAGTAGGCATGGGAGATAATCCAAGAGTCGCTTTGAAGGAGTTGGGAACTCCCGGCGCTTATAGGTTTGAGAGTGGCATAGCTCCACCAACTACTCCCGCCAATGACATTGAGATAAGGCCAGCAATGATTGAACGAAGGTAATTTAGTGGAGATAAGCATGAAAGCCCGCTAAACCATCTCAAAGAGTTGGAGAAGTATTGTAATACCATTAAGGCCAATGGGGTTTCTCAAGAGTTCATAAGGCTCAAGCTATTTCCGTTTTCTCTAATTGAAAGGGCTTTGGAATGGTTGGACGAGGAAGTGAAACCTAATTCCTTGAGAACTTGGGATGAGGTTACTAAGGAGTTTCTTTCTCGCTTCTATCATCAAAAGAAGATTGCCGAGGCAATAAGCCTAGTGAGAGTTTGTATGAGGCTTGGGAGAGATACAAGGAGTATCAACGAGAATGTCCTCATCATGGAATTCCAACCTATCAAATCATATAAATTTTCTATGGAGGATCGAGCCCCCAAGGGAAGTCGTGTCTTAATGCCGGAGCCGGAGGCCCGATTATGAACAAGACCGAAGAAGAGGTTGTAGATATAATTGTGGATGTAGTTTGTCTCTACATTAATTGGCAAGAGGGAGAGAGAGAGTTCTTAAGCAAGACTGGCTCAACGGTTTATTCGGTTAATCATCTTAATGCAATCAATAACTTGTCTTCCCAAATCTCAAACTTGGGAAAGGAGATGACATAAATTAAATCCAAGATAAAGAGAGCCTCTTCAATTGTACCAAGTCTTCCCTCCCACATGAAAGGGAGAGGTACACCTTCTAACTCTACTCCTCCTTCTACATCAAATAATATGCCAAGTGGTTGTGTCTTTTATGATATTTGTGGGTCTTATGACCATGATTCTTCAAATTGTCCAAATGCTTTTGAGAATTGTGATGATGTTGACAACAATGATTGTGAGCAAGTGAATTTTGTTTCTAATAATGAGAATGGACAAAGATTTGATGGACGAAGGAATTTTGGGAATAGGAATTCTCACCAACAAGGTAATTTTGATAATTACAACAATGGTGGTTATAGGAACCAAGGAAATCAAGTTTTTCGAGGTAACTATAATAACCAAGGTTATAGTAATCAAAACCAAAGCCAAGGGTATGGAAATCAAGGACAATCTCATGGTTTTGGTGGCCAACACCAAAATTTTTGTAATAATCAAGGCCGAGGTAATTGGAACAATCAAAATAGGGGAAATTTTCAAAACAACAACCAAAGGGGACCCCCACCCGGATTTGCTCCAAGACCTCAAGGAAATGGTGATAATTCTTATGCTCAACCCCCATCTTCCAAGACTACCTTAGAGGAGATCATTGAGAACCAAAGCAAGATTTTGAACACCTACATGTCGGTGAGTGATAAGAAGTTCGATGAGATGATGTCACACAACAAGATGCTTAAAACCCAAATCACTCAACTAGCCAACACTTTAAAAGATTGTGCTAGCCATTCTTCACTACCCTCTCAAGGAGTTGATCCTAAGAAACCCGTTTATTCTATCACCACAAGGAGTGGAAAAGTGCTTGAAGAGAGAGTTTCTAGAAATAGTAAGGAGGATGAGAGGAAGAGTGATTGTGACTCAAGTGAGGAAAAAAAAGAAAGATGTGTCAAAGAATGTGAGAAAGGAGGAAGTCCTTGAGAGAAAGAAGAGTGTTGAGAGAATGCAAGAGGAAGTGAGAAAACCCGACCTTCCATATCCACAAAAGTTTATGAGGAACAAGTTAGATAAACAAGTTGGAAGATTTCTTGACATGTTGAAAGAGGTCCATCTTTCTATCCCTCTCACCGAAGCTATGACCCAAAATCCTAGATATTCTAAATTCCTTAATGATATTTTGAGTGGCAAGAGAGAGTGCAATGAGGTAGATTTGATAGAGCTTGGTGAGTTGTAGTGATTTGATTCACAATGACCTACCAAAGAAGATGAAAGATCCGGGCAATTTCTCTATTCCTTGCAAGATAAAGTGTAAGTTGTTTGAAAATGCTTTGTGTGACTTAGATGCTAGTGTTAGCATTATTTCTTACTCGGTGTTCAAGAAGCATAAGTTAGGAGATTCCTACGAACATAACCTTGTAATTGGCCGATAAATCTATTAAGTTTCCAGAAGGAAGAGTTGAAGATGTTCCCCTTAGGATAGGTGGTTTCATAATTCCCGTAGATTTTATTGTACTTGAAATTACGGAGGATGACCACATTCCTATTATTCTAGGGAGACCATTCTTAGCTACTTCGGGTGCTCTAATAGATGTTAAGGACGGTCGTATCACTTTGAGAGTTGATAATGAAAAAGAGAGTTTTAAGCTAAAACCAATGCATGAATCCTTGTCTTTTATGAAAGGAGTCATGAATGATAATTCCCTTCGTTCATTGGATAATGTGTGTGTGATTAACTCTTCAACTAACCATGTTCATGAGATTTTTGATGATGTGCATATGAAGTTTTATAGAATGAAAGTCAGTGAAGAAGAAAAGCTTTCAAAGACCAATGACGAAGAGGTAATAGACATTCCACATTAGTTTCAGCCTTGTCCTCAAGAGTAGGAGGATGGTTCTAAGGAAGTAGATGGTATTAACCCGTTTACAAGAAGGAACAAGGCTAAGATAAAGGCAAGGCCTTTTAGGAAGAGGTAGATGAGATTGAAATTGAAGAATGAAAAAGTTGTTTTTGAAGTTTAAGCAAACGAGGTTTCATCTAGCAATAATGAAGAGTTGCTAGAAGTTGAAGAGAAGTTTTTACCTTCCGCCACTTTGTGTAAAGTGGTGTCCTTTGAACCTCCATTATTTAGAGAAAGGGTTGAGCTTAGGACCTTAAGCAAGCACTTCAAGGGAGACAACCCAAAGATTTTTAAACTTTCCTTTTGTTTTCTATTTTCCTAATTTTCTTTCTTTTATTTTCTTTTCTTTCACTTGTTTTCCTTTTGGAATTATAGGGTAATTCATGGAGATGGATTAATTTATGTGAGCACGAGCATTGGATAGGATTTTTTGTGGTTTTTCATTTTGATGTATGTTTGATTTTATCGAATTTTTGAGGCAACAAGGGTAATAAATATTAGTGAGGTAAGATAGGGAAATTGTGCTTAAGTTTGAAGAAAATTTGAACTAGGTGAGTTCATTGTGGTGCTACCATTATTTTAGGGGTGTTGAACCCACATTCTTCAATTTTAGAAACAGATCATTACGATGGCTTCGAAAATCCCGGGATGATATTTAACGATAAGCCCACAGATGAACGCACCAAAGAAGCTAAAGGCCGAGCTAGCTAGTGGCGCAGGATCTCCAGGGGAGTGTGCGGCTGCGCGCGACACTGGCGCGGGCACACACCCCTTCAGGTCGAGCCTTATTTTTTCTTCTTTTCCTCATTTCTTCTTCTTCCCTATATCATTCAAATGCACATTCCTCTCATATTGCTCTTGAAACCGCTCAAACCCTAACCCCATTCAACAATTTTCATCAAAAATCAACAAATTTTCAATCAAAAATCATCAATTATTTCCACTTTTTCATTCTTTTCAACATAAAAACTACACTATTTTCATTTATTTCAAGCTTCAACATCTCTCATCCATTGTTGAAGAAATTTGGGCTTTTTCATTTGTGAGGGAATTGGCGGCCAAAGCTTGTTCAATCTTGCATCTTGTATGGTATAAACATCCTCTTTTACTCTTAAATGCATAATTATATCATATAATTGCAAATATTGGATTTGTTGATAGTTATGAATAGTAGTAGTATGAATTTTGGTAATGTTGATGATTGATGTTGAATTTTGGTTGATTATATGTGTTGTTGTTGATTGTTATTGCCTCACATTGTGTTGTTTGATGTTTGTGTAGCTAAATTGATCGTAATTGTTGAGAATTGTTGAGGTCGGATTTTTGGTAGTGCTACATTGATATTGTTGAGCATTGGTTCTTGGTTCCTTTGTGATTGGTGTATAGTTGGAATGCATTTGTTGACTTGAATTGGTGGTGATTGTGTAAATTTGGGATTTCTCGATTTGATAGTGAGTTGTTGCTTGACGGTATTGGTAAAGGAGTTTGATTGAGGCATTCTAAATTGTTGGTTGGAGTTTCTTGTGGTGTATTGTGATTAGATTGTTGAGTTACTATCTTTGAGAATTCACCATGCCTAAACACATCAAAAACCTCCTCAAGAAACGAAAAACCAATGTAACTATTGAAGAACCCGCTCCTTCCCCCTTTACCTCACAACCTCGTCAACCTACCCATATCCCCAAACTACGCATTACCGACCCCATTCAAAAAGCTAAATACACTAAACTCAAAGAAAATCGTTCCCTTAAACCTTCCCGACACTACTTCTAACCGGACATGATTAAGTAGGGAATTAATGAAGATTTAAGGGAATTGCTTAACAACCTTCGTATGGGATCTTTCGTGCTCCGGAGCTTCCATACCTACGTTCAATCGACTTTGAAGTTCTTGGCCACGGTTGATCTTGTGGTGGCCGAGGGAGGTTACTACCGTGTTCGTTTCAGCTCTTCGACATTCAATTTGATCAATCTCTTGAAGAGTTCAATGCGACTCTAAACTTTGATCCAAACTCGTATATTTTTTATCCCAAGCTCGTTATCAATGATGAATATGATAAAAATTCATGGTGGGATGACATTTCTAGGTGTGGTGACTTTGTGACCCGGTACGCCAAGATTAGTAAGGTATACCAGCCATGTCTCTGGGTTCTCCATCGGCTTTTGGGGTATTCAGTGTTTCCAAAGCAAGAGTTGGGAAAGATGAGTTTGTTGGAGCTTCAGATTCTTTTGGTGGCTACTCGTGCGGAGTACCGAGGTCGCCTAAATTTGGGGTACACTTTTGTCAAGTATTGCTAAGGATTGTAAGATAGGGATTCCGGCGAGATCCTTTGTGGGAGCATGGTCACAAGGCTAGTGACCAACCTTGAGCTCGGGCATTATTTGTCGTCTTGCACTCCGGTGGGGGATGTTGATTCTCTCTACCTTGACGTCCGACAATTGAAGCAAATCCAGTTCTTAGCAAAGAATGATGACAATGAGGTGTTTTATTGGCTAAGGGATAACACGCATTGGGGCTATCTCCCTAACCCCTCCTTGACTTCTCTCCACCGCGAGATTGTTGCAAACATTTGGCATGTCTCCAAAATTCACCGCCCTCCCTACTAAGATAAACAACGTCAACATCATCATCAGCAACAACAACAACAATAACAAGAGCAACATCACCAATTTTCATATGAGAGGGATTTTGGAGATGCAATAGGTATGTTTCTCCAACAACAACATTTGTATGATGCGGGTGTTAACCGGGGAGACATCACTCCCCCGGTTAACTACCCTTACTTTCCACCCCAATATGGTCCTATACCATCTTTTGGGGGTGATAGGGTACCGACGTACCCATATTGGCAAGGACCCCCGGGTTCCAACACCGAGACACGCTTATTCCCCGATGAAAACGGTAACTATGATTACCGTGTTCCCAGTGGGAGCGACTTTAGGGGTGATCCAAACTACCCCTATGTACACCCCGTTCACCCACTACCGCTCGCCTTGCCCGAGCAAGTCACTCCTCTTTCCCCTTGGCAACAAGATAACTTTAGGGGGCATTATGGTTGGGCACCCGTTTACACCTGGGGATGGGATCCTTATGGTCCCCCATCCGGGTTTTCCTATGATGGAGATATCAATGATGGCCCTGGGTCGAGTGGTAGTGGTAGCTAGTTCCCTCATTTTTGTGTCATTTTCCTCCATCCCTTGTCTTATGTGTGCTTGCTTTGTATTGATGGGATGTTGAGATGTATCTGTGATTAGCTTGGGGGAACTTTTCTTTTTCTTAGGGGTTTGTCTCGGTGGCCAATTTGTGGTTGAAACTCACCTTGTTTCTTTTGCCTCTTTGTATGATGGTCTCTTTCTTGATTCCTCTTTGATGGTGTTTGCTCATTCTTTATCTTGTTGTTGTTGTGATGATGATGCATGAGTTGCTCCCTAGAATCCAAACCCCTAATATCCAAATCCCATGACTCCAAACCCCTGAATCCAAATTTTGTAGCTTAGTACTTTGTTGATTAGTTAGATGTTTAGTTGGTTCTTTATTTCTAATTATCTTATTTTTGCTTTCTTGATAGTTTAGTTTAGCTTATTTTTGCTTTTTATTTGCTTTCCTTTTCTTTTGTTTTGAAGTTACTAACCGTTTTCTTTGTCTATAGTTCTCTTTTCCATTTTTGTTTTCATATAGCTTTGATGATGATGCTTTGTTTCTTGGAGCTTCATGAGGTGGTTGATTCTTTACCTTACTATTTTAGCATTGCTCGGAAGTCGGAGAGATCTTTCTTATTTTCCTTTATCTCTTTTATTTTCTTGGATGCATAGTTTGGGATTAGTTTTAAGAAAAGTTGAATGGTTCGAGGATGGATGCTTATAAGACCTAGAGTATTTGGGATCATTGGCGATGTTGTCATTTGATCACTTGTTTGTTGATTGGGAATTACATGTTTGATTTGCATATTCGTTCCATTCTTTATTTTCTACTTTTCCTTTATCTATGTTTTTCTTTTTCTCCTTTCCTATCTTTAATTTTTCTTTGTTCTTGTTTTTGGTTGTTGGTATGTTTTGAGGCTTTATTTGTCACTTTTTGTTTTTCCTTTGAATTGGATTATATATATCCAATTTTTGCTTTTGAATGAATATCTTCCTAAATGGTATGGGTATGCATGGTTTGAGAATATGATTTGTTGACTCTAAGATAGGTGTATGCTAAGGTAGCATGTTTTAGAACTAGGAGGATCATGAAACCGAATTTTTCTTGTTTGTGGCATGTTAGTAGTTGCTTCCTATGGCCAATTTGACACCTATAGTAAGTTTTTGCTATATCCATGTGAGGTTCATCATTTTTAAAGCCGTCTACATATTTTGCATGAGCGACATGGATCCTTGACTATTGTGGACCTAATCTTGAATCTTGACTCATAATTCTCAAACATGAGACCGAACCATCTAGGGATGACAAAGGCATCTTTTCGGGGTGGTAACTTTTTTTCTTTTCTAGGTAAACTTTCTTTCTTTTTAGTTCATTGGGTTTACATTTGCCTTCTTGTTAACCATTTGGGCCTTTTTCCCTTCTTTTCAAGCCACATCTTTAGAACTTTGAGCCTTTTGTTTATTTTTGTTCCATTTTTGGTTTTTGTGAAGCAAATGGCCATGTTTTTGGAGTTTGTGGTATATGAGTATTGATATTGGTTCCTTTTGTAAGCAAGCTTGTGTTTTTCGTATATTTCGTGCATAATGGCAAATGATTGATGGAAAAAGCCGTCCTAAGTGAAAAAAGCAAGGACTTAATAAATGCAAAATTGTAAAAGTCGTCCTAAGTTAAAGAGGCATGGAGATTTGCTTTAAAAGAAATGAAAATGAAAAAAAAATTGAAATTAAGAAAAATCAAAATATTTTGATGTGATTCTTTTCCCCCTTTTCAAGCATTGAGGACAATGCTTCCTTTATGCTTGGGGGAGAAGCGTTTACGCTTTTTGTAAATATGATTGTGATTATAGCTTTGAATAAGCTTGGGGGAGTTAGTTTTTTTTTGTTTGGCGATTGCTTGTTTATGAGGAGAAGGTTTGATCACCCTTTGCTTCACTAATTAGGAATACCGCCAAATTTTAAAATTTTAGCCTACCGCTAACCCTTTTTGTCCTGATGTTACAACCATTGGGAAAGACCTTTCGACCTAGAGGTTGAGTCAAATTTTGAGGGAGGGCATTATGAGTTAAAGCCTAAAGGGAGAGGGTGCATAGTTAAGACGTCGTGTAGCCAAAAAATGTGTTCTTTTCCGGCTCTTTCGAGGAGCTATTCAGATGCTCATTAGAGGGATATTTGAGACCATAGGGAGAACGCGATAAGATCAACCGGGATGAAGGTGAATTGTGATAAATAATTCTCTATGATTAGCATACTCTATGTTTAAACCAACCTCAGATATCTTGAAATGTGCATACCCCTATTTGCTGAAGAAAGATGTTTATTCATTTGAAATGTGGTCATTTTGTAAAGTTTAATTCATAAAGGTTTCAATTTTTTTTTCTTTCTTTTATTTTCCTTTTTGTGGTTTGCCTCATGTATGTTGGTGGAGAGTTATAGATTAAGCTCTTAGGAAACCTTTACCAGACCTCACTCGTCCTCATAGGCAACTTTGGGGTTTAAAGGGCTTGTTGTAGCTTAAAACAACCGTGACTCCTATGTTAGTGAGTCTTAGTGTATATTCCCGTCTTATGTCTTTCGTTTTCTTTTTGAATAAGTTATTCATCCTTATTCTTTCTTGATTTGTTTTGCTCGAGGACGAGCAAAAGTTTAGCTTGGGGGAATTTGATGAGAGTCATTTATGGCACTCATTTAATTCTTTTTAGGGTGAATTTCATGCCATTTTATAGCTCTTTTACTTAGCTTTTCCTTAATTTTACTCTTTATTTCTTTTAGTTTGCATTTTCTTAGTTAGATTTCTTTCTTTATGCATTTCTTGGTTTATTTTGTTATATGTTATTTTATTTGCTTGTTTTCCTTTATTTTTCAGGTTAAGGTCGTTATCCAAGTTTCCCGAGGCCTCTTCCCAAGTTTGGCATTGATTAGGATGTCTAATTTTCTCCATTTCAAGCTCAAGCATGGAGAAGTGCAAGTTCCTAAAGTCCTTAAGTTGTGCATTCAAGCCGTGGGGGCATGATTTTCATGTTGAACCCACAAACATGGAGTTTAGAAACTGCAAGGTCCCGTGTTTATCAAGAGCATTAAGTGGAACGTACGAGGAGCATCGTCATGATAGGGAAGAGGGCTACCGTGTTCCCAGGTGCAGGTGCGCGCGGCTATGGCGCGGCAACGCGGCCACGCGGCCTCGTGGCGCGGGCGCGCCTCTCTCGGGCGCTAGCATGCCGGTCTGGGTCTCTGTTCCTTACCCAGATTTCCGCGGTCGCGCTCTCCCTTATAGTTGGCCACGCCAGTACGGGTTTATTTGGGGACGATCTAACAAACTTCTCTTAGTTAGTTTTACTATATATAGATTTTCATTCTATTTTTAGAAGGAGGAATTATTCAAAAATTAGAGAAGAATTAGAATTAGAATTTTATAGAGAGAAACTCTAGATTGTAGAGTGAGAAGTTCTTGATTGATGATTGAAGATTGGTAATTCTAGCATTTTCTCCATTGAATTGAAGCAAGTTTGTTAAGATTTCTTTTACTTTAATGCAATCTTTAGCTTATCATTTCAATTTCTTTGTTGATTGTTCAAGTTTAAATTGAATTTGTGATTGAATTAGTTTTATTGATATGATGATGATGAAATTGTTGATTAACTTAGTTTTGATCTTGATTTCAATGGATTGTGAGTAGTTCTCTTGCTAGGGGAATGGTGAAGCATATATGAGTAATGAATTGATTCTAATTGAGGGAAATTGATGGATTTGATGTTGTGATTAAATTGGTTGATTGATTAAGTTCATGTGTGTGATTAATTGAAGAGTAGCTAACTTTGATTGTTACACTAGAATGCATTGTAAGCTCGCATTGATACGGAAATTGATTTGTGGCTTTCTTTTGTCGATTGAGTAGGTTTGCAAGGTTCCCAGTTAGAGTCTCTCGTAATTGAAGCTAGCTTGACCTCTAGGAGATTAGCTTACCTTACTCTCTTGATTGCTTAATTGATTTTCCCTTGCAACACTCGACTTAGTCATCTCAAATTCGAACTAGCTATATCCATTTCGAGTATATGCGGATCCTATCCCTAGTGCTTGATAAATTTGATTTCATTTTGATTGTTTGATTATTTAGAATATACGCACCTCACTTTATTGCTTCGAAATAGCTTAGCTTTGACATTAGAATTCACCTTCCATTCCTAGTGGTTCGATCCTCGACTTACTCTATGCTTGATATAGGGGTGTGTTGAGAGATTACAAATTTTGTTTTGACCGAGGGTAGATTAGTTTTCATCGACCTAGTCTCCACCCTAGATCATAGCCCCTTACCAAACGTATTTAGAAACTCTCACAAACCTAATGGAAAAGGTAGAATACACATATCTACCTAGAGAGGAGAATCAATTTGCTGATGCCTTGGCAAGACTAGCCTCAATGGTTAGGATTCCTACTAAAATTGAGCGAATGCCTCCAACAATAGAAAAGTGGAACAAACCATCTTACATCCAAGCACTAGAAGATGATGAAATAACCCAAGAGGAAGAAGAAGAAGAAGAGAAAGAACCCTGGTATACTGACATCCTCAACTATGGCACAAAGGGAGAATATCCACCCTATGTTGACAAAAGAGCAAAACGAGCCTTAAGACTTTTGGCATCCCAATATGTGCTCATTAACGATGAGTTACACAAAAGGGTGCCTAAAGGTTGAGATGTTCTATGTGTAGGTAAAAAGGAAGCCCAAAGAGCTATGAGAATAGTCCATGAAGGGGTTTGTGGAACGTACGTAAATAGCAAAATTCTAGTCCAAAATATAATGCACGAAGGATATTATTGGACTACTATGAATAAGGACTGTCATCAATATGTTAAAAGATGCCCTAAATGCCAAATATATGCCAACTTGCAACATGTTCCCCCATCTCTCCTCTACACCTACACATCACCATGTCCATTCTCAACATGGGGAATAGACATCATTAGAAAAATTACTCCTCTAGGAACAGGAGGCCATGAATACATATGAGTAGCAATTGATTACTTCACTAAATGGGCTGAAGCAAAATCATATGCTAAACTCACTACAAAACATATAGCATTCTTTATCAAAAGAAACATCACTTGTCGATATGGAGTCCCACATGAGATGATAAGTGACAATGGAACTCACTTTCAAGCAAAATGTGAAGAACTGTTACAAAAGTATGGCATTAAACACCATCATTCTTCTCCCTATAGACCTCAGGCAAATGGTGCCGTTGAGGTAGCTTATTTAAATACAATCATCGAGAAGATGACAGAAAATTACAAAGATTGGCCTAACAAACTCCACTTTGCCCTTTGGGGTTATCGCATGTCAATTTGGTCATCAACTGGAAATACGCCATTCTCCTTAGTCTATGGAATGGATGCCATATAACCTATAGAACTGGAAATACCCTCCCTACGCATCGTGTTAGAAAGTAAACTCGATGAGGTAGAATGGACTAGAGCAAGGTATGAAGAGCTAATTCTACTTGATGAAAAGCGACTGGAAGCTCTACATCATACTCAGTGTTATCAAACCCGTATGGCTAGACACTTCAACAAGAAAGTCAAGACAAGAAATATAAAAGTAGGAGACTTGGTCCTGAAAGCATTAAGGAAAAATATTTTATATCCAAGAGGCAAGTTTAAACCCAATTGGTCTATACCGTACATTATCAAAACTATCTTATCAGGAGGAGCTACAAACTAACTGATATGGATGGCAATGAGTTCTCAAACATGACAAATATTGATCAACTTAAGAAATACTACCCATAATTACTTGAGTAGGACACTTAAGAGAGCTACGTTTTGCATGATTCCTTGAGAAAGGATACATAGGCAACCCCTATTGGGTGCGGCCACATTAATTTTCGTAATCCTCGCATTCCAGCAAGTCAGTTTGAAGATAATAGCACAAATATGCACAAGCGTTCCCAGTATAAATCGTCGCCTGACGACATAGACAATGCCAGACGACAAGGACCAGCGTCCGACGACGGGATCAAGATTCGACGCCAGTTTTTTATATTAAACTGGGCAAATTTCGGTGTATTTCGGAAATTTTTTACTTCCGCACTCGAATATTTTTAGAAAACAATTAACTGTTTTCATTGCTTTAAAATAAAATGTAATGTAAGTGTTAATTTAATTTAAAAAAATTTAAAATTGCATTAATAAAATAAAGTAAAATTACATTATTGATGGAATTTAAATAAAAGCTTAATAAAATAAATTGACTTAAAAATTAAATTTGTCTGATAAATTGGAAGTTAAGCAATGCTTCAATCTTTCTTCTCTTTCTTTGCTCTCTTCCAGTTCATCTCTATGTCTTCTTCATCGTCCATTACTTTAGCTAGTAGGCATCCTTTAGAGGACCTACATTAAATCTTAGACTAAATAGTTTCTCCTTTAGCTAGAACACCATGTTTCTTTTCCACCCAAAATTTCTTCGTTGAAAAGTCAGCTTTTCTTCTCTTTGCCTTTGGTAGTGTCCTTTCTCTTAGGCATCATAGGTGTTTTGAACTCAACTCTTTAACCTAAGCGTTCCTTTACAAGAGTTATTTTGTCACCTAGGCGATTCCTCACATTGGTTCTACTTTGATCTTCCTTCTTTTCCTTTTTAGGCTTATTAAGAAGCCAATTCTTCACATCCTTGGGCAAAGAAGGAGGAGTCTTTTGGGTAACCACTTCCCATAAAGGCCTAGAACTCCAATAAGTGTCAAATCTCTCTACTTCCTGAGAAACAGGGAATTCGTAGAGACGACGAAGATCTCCAGAAGGAATTGTTTAAATAAGACCATACTGCCTTTTAACCCTGCAGGGATAATAAAAAGTCATCTTGATTAAGCTTGGAAGACGACAGAAAGGTTGCTTGTTGACACCAACCATCTTCTAAATTTTCCACCATGGGATGATCCATTTGATAGCAAAGTCACGAGAGGCGAGTATTTTGCTCCACTCACAGCGACCCATCTTTGTAGAGAAGCGCTTCTTTTGCCTTACAAAGCAGTTTGGAGTGTATTTTTCAAAGTTATCAGGAGAACTAGTTAATTCTAGTCCCTCCATTAGCCACATCTGCAAAAATTCAATGAAAATAATTAGTATTACTATACAAAATATATGTTTTTGATTTTTGTAATTAAAAATGTTATTTTTCTACCTGTAATAAAATTGGAGAGCCTCGAAATGGTGCTTTTGAATTTTTCTTTTAATCATCCAAACTAAGCATTGTTTCTCGAACAATTAATGGCATTGGATTTCTCCCTGATTCAATTTTCTCCATCATAGACACTAATATTGCTTGACCCTCACAATTATTACCACTAGTGGGGAGATATTGGCTAAGCATGCAAAAGAGAAAAGCCCTTCTTCTATAAACATGAAAAGATTCAGTTTATGGTCTATCAAAGTAGTGGCGTGCAAATTCTTTTAGATTAACTACGCTACCATCTACAATATTTGTTAGATCTCGGCCTTTAAGATTAAAGAAGCGCTCAAAATCTTTATAATAATACTCACTAATATTAGGAATTATTTCAAGATCCATGGAGGGAAAGCCTAGAATGGCTCCAAATTCTTCTGGTAAAGGACTAATTTCATCGTAACCTAGTCTAAAGCAATGTGTGTCTGGATCCCAATATTCTAAGGCGGTATTAATAAAATCTATATCTATATCTACCCCCTTAATACCATAAATACCTCCCATATGAAAGAAGTCAAGCTCTTTTCACTCCTTAGCAGTCAAAGAACGACACCACTCACGAGTAAAATCACTAACTATTCTAGACATGATTACTTAAGAGAATTAAAGCTAAAACTATTATTTTGTAAATCTGTTCGAAATATACGAAATTTGACATATTTGGGGGGTTATTTATTGACAAAATGATGCATTTTGTTTCCCGAAAGGATCCAGAGAAAAAGAGCTCGTCGCCAAACGATAGGCACAACGTCTGGCGACGGGGCTCGTCGCCTAGCGACGAAAGCAACGTCTTGCAACGATACCAGCGTCTAGCGACAACAAGTCAGATCGACACAGTTTATTCGCGCTAGGCAAACAATATGATTTTTTCGATTATGTCTCGATTTTCGTGCTTTGACTTTATGTTCTGCCTTCTTTCAAATAAATTTTTGATTAATTTAAGCTTAATTAATTTTAGGCTTATGTTAGTAAAATATTTTTTTTTGTTGTTATTTTTTATTTTTTCTTTTTGAGGGAGAAAGTCGGATACCCTCCATTAATAGTAAAATGACTGAATTTTTTTGTGCAAAACTTAGTCACAATTTTTTGCACTTAAAATAAAAAATAAAATGCAAAGATAATATAAGCATAATAAAGTTGTATATACAATATGTCTAATTCATACATTGAGTCTAATAAGTTATATAAATTAGCAAAGTTCTATCAGTCAAATATAAAGCACATGTAAAGCTAAGGTGTCAGTGGATGCAAATGAGGAGGCACTCCCAAAGCATCAAAGAACAAAGTAGATCGCGGAGTGTGCCCCTCATCAGTCCCAGGATCGCCATGTCGGAATCGAAAGCATAGGACCAGCCCATCCCGGCTTGCTATGATGCTCAATAGCCAATGGTTGAGGTTGCAGCGGCTACTGCGATGACGAGCCAAACTCGTACGTCCCACCACCCCCTAAAGGAGTCGATGGCATGCCTCCCTAACCGGCTAATCTAGTCTTTGCACTCTTAGAGGAAGAGCCTGAACCATCCGGTCTCTTAGGAGGAGCCGCCTCTGATTGGCCACCCTCACCCCTAGAAGAGGTAAGGCGATGCCTCGAGCCGGACCTCTCTCTCCTAGCCTTAGGTTTTGACCGAGTATGAGGAAGAATTGGCTACCACTACAAAAGTAAGTCAAGTAAGATGCAAGATGAATCAATCAAATCATAAACTAAGAGTAAGAAAGATACCTCTTCAGTGTCGTCACAACGACAAGAAGCTCGATCCCTCAATATCACCAGCTGGTGACAAAAAGCGTCCAAGCCTCTAGCCATCATCGTCACCACTTCGTAAGAGAACTGTCAAAAGACAAGTCAGGAGCGATCGACATTACATATGCAGACAAAATTAGCAAATAAATGACTCACCCAAGTCTGACGTCGTGGTATTGACTGCTTGATAAAGCGACGATCCGGAGGAGCTAGAGGAATCATCTCCTCAACAATTCCATACACCTCTTGCTAGGTGATGGACACAGAAGGAGCGACAAAACTCCGCGTGCGCATCCTACAAGATAAACTAAGTAGTCATCATCTACTTGGGAGCTATACAAAAGACAAATGCGCAAACTAAAGAATACCTCCTCTCCTCCCTCTGGTAAAATAGGTGGTGGAGCTAAAAGCGGCAGCAAGGCCTCAATATAGCATAGATCCAGACAAGCGTGTGTCCGCCAAGACGTGCCCTCTAGCGCTCTACTCGTTAAAGTCCTCAACCTCGCCTTATCAAATATATGCCGAGGTGGGTGAGCTGGAACAACAAAGGCCCTTTGAGGAGTGCTGAAAACACCGCAACCTCATACGTCCCCTGGAAATAGCGACGTTGAGCGGTGTATTGCACAACAAGGGTTGAAATGTTAAAATCGGCCCATGGCCGAAACTCTACGGCCGGCTCCTACAAAATGCACACTCATGAGACAAAATCCTATTAAAGGTATAAAAAAGCAAGCATCTAAAAAGGAAAACATACCGAGAGGATCAACTCTCGAATGCGCCTAGAAGTGACATATGCACTGTAACGAACTCCCCAACTAGCAGCAACAGGGAGCTCACGAAGTGAAGGTCTCGCTGGCGTAAGAGATGGAGAGTACTTATAGAACCAGATCTACTAAAACAAAAATGTGTCAAAAAACGCTAAGATAAGTCTAGAGCTAACTTTAAAAGGAATAAAGTGTACTTCTACGACTCTCCAAAAGGTAGAAAGCGCAATGTCTCCCTCGAAGGAGTTGTGACGATTAGAAAGTCGCACTCTAACTAGGAAATTAGCTTAGGCCAAGCTGGCCAAATCATACAATCCAACTAAAGCAAGTTCGCGTACAACAGGTTGGTAGTAGAGCAACGCTCGACTACCTTTGTCAGGAGAAAAAGTCCCTGACAAAAGGATCAGAGGAAAAATGCGCACCCGTTGCTCAGGGGTGGTCGCGGGATTCTGAAACGCGCCGCAAGCATACTCTAGTGCTAAGCTGCTTCGGGTCAGCCTCAGCATGAGCTGGAATAATA
Organism: Chenopodium album; assembly: GCF_948465745.1. Taxonomy (NCBI): domain Eukaryota; kingdom Viridiplantae; phylum Streptophyta; class Magnoliopsida; order Caryophyllales; family Amaranthaceae; genus Chenopodium; species Chenopodium album. The sequence continues at coordinate 52,380,956 of NC_137841.1, read as the reverse complement.
ATGTGGCCCAACACCTCCAGCACCTTCGAAGAGAAGACAGTGATGTCGCTATCGAAAGGGAGAGGGACATAAGTGAACTCCAATCCCGTAATAAGACTGAAGTCGGTAGGGGTAACGGTCAGCTCACCTTAAGGAAAGTGAAAAGTGTTGGTGGTGTCCCAAAAGAACTCCACCAAAGCTTGGAATACAAGGTTGCTATGTCCAAAAGTGTACATAGCCCGGGTGGCTCGCAGCGAAGGAGTCAAACCACATGACTCCCATAAATGACGCAGACCGACGTCGTCGCGAAATTAGGTGTCGTACAGTGAGCCGATGGTCGTGTTGCCCGAACCATGGCTATGGATCCTCCTGCTGAGAATCCCTCGATGAACGCGCTCTAAGATGTGGAATAAAGGCGCAAAATATAGAGTGTGCCCATTCCACTCTAGAAACTCCCCTAAAGAAGAGGAGGTGCCTACGGGGTCGTCCTCCCTACGAGTCTCCCTAGAATGAGAATGAGAAACTGAGCCTCGTTGTCTAGCCATGCTATATTATGAAAAATACTACAAAATTAAGGTTTCATAGTATCTAAGGTTCGCTTAGCCGCATGATACTATGTTCGCAAAAATAGAGTACGTAGTACTAAAACTGAGCAAAATTTCAATTCGAGTATAAATAGCAAATTTCGGCAATCAAATACTTTATTGCAATATTATGATAAATATTGTGACAGATTTTGATAAAAATGGCAAGCAAAAACACAAAGAACGGGTCACATTGTTCTCACGAACTCAAGAGGGACAAGTCTTAAAATACTCTAAACGTGATATACAAACATAATCTAGGAATTTCGATGCATAAAATTTGATAAACAAAGCAAATTAAGCAAAAATGGGTTTGAAATTTTCGAATACCCGTGCAAGAGACACATCCGAATTCAGCCAAAATTGGATTAAGTTTGAGATAAACTTACATGGATCCGGAATATAGATGGAACAAGCTTTGATTTGTAACAATATTAAGTGAATTTGGTGCACAAACGAGCTTTGATTTGGAATAATGAGGAATAATAAGGAAGTTATGGCCAAATTACTAAACTGGGCCCGGTTTGATCTTTATGTGCGGCCCAATGATCTAGAGGAGGGCCTATTATTAATTATCATTCTTAATGCAAATAAGATTTATTATAGTCTTTTAGAATCTTCTAGAAGGTTCTTATGAATCCTAATGTGATTAGGATTGATAATTGAGTTTTATGAGTTTTATTTAGAATAGAAGAGTTGTTTTAAATGAAATTACAATTTTACCCCTCGTACGGACATTTATGATTAATTATGTAAAAAAATAGAAAACTTGTGAGAAAATAGCCTACAGCGCCGCATACCAGGCTGTCAACTGGCGACAAGTGTCGCATGGCGAGGCGTCAGGGTCGTGTTTTATTCTTCTTGAAACTCTAATTCTTTTTTATCATATTCCGGATTATTTTCATTATAATGTAAATAGCGTCCTCAAACCTTCGTTTTTAATGACCAACTCTCATCAAGAATTCTTGATACTCTCTCTCTCTCTTATTCTAAACCATCTTTCCACAAACAAAATTCCGCATTCACAAGATCTAGACACACCTAGCCCAATTCGAAGTTGTCTTCGCCATAGACGTGAAAGGTTTGATATTTCTGAGGGTTTGGTTCCAAGTCTCTATTTCAATTATTTAATTTAATTGTTGATTTTATTATTTCCTTGAAGTTACTAACGTGTGTATTTTGTTATCAGAAAGTGGTACGAGGCATCCAAGTAAGTGCTTTAATTGTTTAATGGATATTATGATATAGAAATCATGTTTAGGTTGTTATCATGATTCCTAGAATCATGTTAGGATGTTTTCCTTAGTGTCATGTTAGGACGCTTTCCTTAGTATGATGTTTAGGGTGATTTGCTTATATCAATTATTGATTTCTATGATGCTTCTTATTTTGTTTCTTGATATAACATGTTAGTATCATGTTAGGGCTAAAGCTTTAATCTTTATTGGTTAGTGACATGTAAGGTTTTGTTATTAATCTTGTTAGTATTATGCCTAGGATCTTGCTATTATTATGCTTTAACATGATTATTTTACTTATAGTTTTTGTTATCATGATTATTGTTATAACTATAATTATTGTTATCATGATTATGTTGCTTGATTATATTTATTAGGGTTTTTCTAAGCTATGCCCCAAAAGTAGTCGAGTTTCTAAGGTATACCCATGCTTTTTCAAATTTCTAAGTTGTGCCCCTCAAGTCACTACCATTAATGAATGGTACCCTCCTTGGAACATCCATGTCACCTAAAGTTAACTATAAATTTAATAAAAAGATGATAAAAGGTAAGGAAATGATACGAGAAAGAAATCTTAACCACAACAACCCTAATAACGAAAACTAAAGCCACGAAATCACACTCTCAATTATTTTTTAAATAACTAATAAGGGTACATTTTAGTATTGATAAGAAGTTGAAGGGCACGGCTAAGAAACTTGAAAATGCATGGGTACACCTTAGAAACTCAACTACCTTAGGGGTATAGCTTAGAAAAATCCTATTTATTATCATGGCTTGATCACACCTTTTATGCATGTTTAAAGGGAATTTGTACTTGTAATCACGCTTAATAATACATTTAATACTCTTGTTTAGGGTTAATATGATTATAATTCAAGTGATCTCTAATAATAGTTTTATTTGTGCATTAATATTCAACCAACATAGATTAAACAGGTTTAGGGTAAACCTGTTGATCTGATTGCATATTAGTCAGAAACCGTACATGAATACGAGTAGAATAAAGTAGAGGCCTATTATTAGGGCAGGTTCTTTCTCTTTTAGATTGGATTTGTACCTTCATCCCTGAACTTGTAGTCATAGTTCTATACCTATTGGAGTTAACGATCTCTTGGATCTTTATGGGGTGTAACCTTCACGCTGTGAACGGTTTACAAGTTCCTAAAACTTGTTGGCGATTCTTTTGCTCTAGCTTCCTTCCCTTTTGACGCCACCATGCTTTAGTGTATGATCACAGTGGGGTTCAAGTTTGGGGTAATGCTTGAAATATTCCCTACAGTTTTTGGCGACTCCACTGGGGAGGATTTCTATTTTAATTACTAAAATTTATTTTGGCAATTTTTTAGAATGAGTGGATGAGACTCAAAAAGTTCTAAGTATTTCATGTGCGTAATTTTGATTAACATTATTTTCATATGCATAAAAAAGTTTCTCATTAGAAAGAACATCCGTAATGAGTCAAAAACATATGATTTTTTCACGTAGGAAATTATAGGAAAATCTTTCACAACTAGAATCGAAATAACGCTGTTAAAAATTGGAAAATTTAAGAACACAGAAAACTGCAAAGGCATGCAGGAACTGGCGTCTAGAAAAAATAGCAAGTCGCCAGAGATAAGGCTCTGTTGCAAGGCGACAGGGCTCTTATCGCGGCGACAGTCCTTGTTGGTTGGCGCTGCGTTCTTCCAATATCGAGTCAAAAATATGAGTTCTTATTTCGACCAGTTCTAGCACTGTTGGCTTGATTCAACTTCCTGATTGAGTTTTTCTCACTTTTATGAAACCTATATATGTTCTACATATGGACATAACCCTCTGGGAATTCATGGTCCATCTACCTGACTAAACGCTCTAAGCAACAAAGGGTACATCCAAGAATGTTGAATTCACCAAAACATGGAAGCGAGTTTAACTCATGGGGTCCCAACCACTCGCGCCAACCCTTCCAAAGGTAAGGCTTCCGCGCGGTGCATCTGGATTCATAACCATGGACCCTCTTTGACTAACCCATATCCTGAATTTTAGAGAACTAGAGCCATGGTTAGGTTGCAAACCCATATCCTAACTATTTGTTTGAGTTGTGTTTAAGCCTTAAATAAACTAATTAATGACTAAAAGGACTTTGCCTAATTAATTAATTTGAGTAATTAAAGTTTAATAAATTAATTAGAATTGACTTAGTACGACTTTAGGCCTGTCCCGTAGAGTAAAAATACTGAAAGAAGTCCCAGATTAATGCTTCAGTTATATTGGGCTGCAACGCCGAGCGACAACTCTGTCGTCTGGCGCTGCACTACAGTGTGCGGCGACAGTCCCGTTGCTTTGGAGAAAGTTCAAAATTTTGCATGAGTCATCACAGTTTATTTATCTGTTCAATTATTTTGTTAATGACAGTAATCTTATTTAGTCCTTAATTGAGTCTATGCACTTAGTCCCATGGTCTTACACAAGAGTCAAAAGCATGTCACTTCCACTCACAAATAAAGCACACACTAATATGTATGCACACTTTGACCATGTCTAGAGAGTCTTGTATGCGCGTGTTTTCCGTCATTTTTTTAGAGGGGTAAGTCGGATATTAATCCTCCAATTAAACCACTTGTTTGAACCCATATACTTCATTCCTAAAAATATACACCCTATTTTTGCTTTTTTCTTTTTCTTTATAAACCCGTAAAGTCAATGTCAATTTGAGTCAAGTCATTAAAAAATAAAATGGTTTAATTTACAGCGCGTGATGGTCAAGAAAGGAAGGGCATTTGATCAGAGACTACCTTTTCGTTCAAGTACAACTTTTTGATAAGCCAATCGGTCGGAAAAGAAAAGATAAGAAGATAATGGCAAGTTAAGAAGAAGTCAATGAGCTTTAGAAGCAAATGGTTGGTGTTACTAAGTTGCTAAAGACCTTAACCCTCCAAATTAATGACCATGTGAAGCAACAACAAATGGAGCTCATGCAAGAAAGTTTGAGCAAGATATCTAATGATTACAGGTTCCAGGGCATTAGCTCACAAGGGGCCTTGGTGGACAAGAAGCTTCTTCCGCAGAAGTTCAATGCCAACGACATCCCAAAGTTCAAGGCAACTGATAACCCTTATTTTCATTTAAGAGCCTTTGAAACTATAATGAATATTAAGGGGATTGATAGAAAAGTATTTCATTCTTTATTTTCTCTATCTCTTGAAACCGTTTGCCAACAATATTTCTTTTCCCTTGACAAAGAGAAAACCTCTACTTGGGAATCAATTGTAAATGCTTTCATTGATAGGTATAAATGCAATATTCAAGTTGAAACTGATCATAAGGAACTTTAAATACTTAAACAGAAAGAGAAAGAAGGTTTCACTTCTTTCTTCAATAAATGGAGAGAAACCTCTGCTATGATGATTGAAGTACCAAGTTAAAAATAATTTGTGAGTATGTTCATTAAGAACCTCCAAGAAAAGTACTCCAAGCATCTTAAGTATCAAAACAATTTACATACTTTCAAGGTCGTCTATGATATTGGGATTAACATTCTAGACGACCTTGCTGAACAAAAAGCTGCTAATAATAACTCCAACAGTGGCTGGAAAAGCAAGAAGAATGACAATCCTTCTTCTTCTAAAACCACCTACTCAAGTAATGTTAGTACCTTTAATTTGAGTGAAGTCCTTGCTATAAACAACCAAGGACAAAAGAAACCATTCAGGAGGAACTTTACTCCTATAAGTATAAGTTATGACACCGCATTCGACCGACTGAATGCAAAAGGTCTTATAACTCCTATTGGACCATTCGGGGATCCACCTATTGAAAAGAGGACAATTAACAGGAACCCCAATGCACATTGCAAATATCACCAAGGTAGGAGCCATCTCATTGAGAACTTTTGGAAGCTTAAAGAAGTTATCCAAGACTTGATTGACAGCAATAAACTTCTATTGCCCCTTGCAAGCAAGAAGCCACGTATTAACAACGCACCTCTCTCTGATTCTTTGGCTATCTCTGATGAGGAAAACCATGTTGATCCATCATCCCTTATCAAACCTGTTGAAGAATTTCATGCTATCGAAGAAGAGGAGGAAACCTTTTTCGATGCCATGGATGATTTTCGTTCTGAACAAGAACCTGCAACTAAGGAAGAAGTATGGATTCTCATACGATCAATGTGGGAGGGAATAGACTTGTTACGTGAAGCTATTAAATTAGAAAAGAAACAAGAAAATGTGGTTCAAAGTAAACATGTTAAAGTTCCACCTGTGGAGAATAAGCCATTTTCTCTCCAAGTAATTGACACACCCAAAAAGAGTAGTAAGCCCTACACTCCAATTGGAACTTCCTACGATAATATGTTCAAAATTCTCTCCGAGAGTGGTAAAGTCAGACCTCTCGAACCGAGACCATTTGAGTCATTAAAGAGGACATATAGGTTCTACTATCCATACCATCAATCGAGGGACATAACATTGAGAACTATTTTAAATTCAAAGATTTAATTTAGGAGATGAATGATAACAAGAAGCTAGTTCAAAACCCACAAGAACAAGATATTAGCATCAAAATGGGTTTGGGACAACGTTGATGAAAACGTCTATCTTAAGGATATGGAAGAACCTTCACTTTCAGTCGTATATCCGATAAGTGATTTTTGGGATGAAGAAGATTCACCCATAGACGTCCTCACAACATCTGGGAGAATGCAACCTCCCATCTCTACACAACCTATTCCTACCGTGCAACAAGTTCCCATAACAATTATAGAGGACAATGATGTCGTCAAACAATTCAAGAAGACTAAGTTCGAAATGAACGTATGGAAACTTCTAGCTACATCTCGAGAACATAGGTTGAAAGTAATGCACGCCTTGGATAAGATAGGGATAGACTCCGAAATCACTCCTGAGGGATTGGTTGACTTCCTTACGCGTGATCTCCCTAGTCCTATCAACTTGATCACCTTTTTTGACAAAGATTTACCTCTAGAAGATGACAAGCATTACAAGGATTTAAACCTCACAGTAGTCTGCAAGAGGATGAACGTCCCAATGACTTTTGTGGACAATGGATCGGCAATGAATGTCTGTCCACTCAGAATTGCGAGAATGCTAGGAATAAAGGATGAAGACTTAACCCCGTCAACGCAAGGAATAAGAGCCTACGACAATACTTGTCGCCAAGCTCTTGGAAAAATCACTATGAATGTAACGGCGGGAGCAATAGAACATGCCACTACCTTCCAAGTGAAAGATATTAAGGCTTCCTTCAACCTATTGTTGGGATGCCCTTGGCTTCATGACCACAAGGTCGTCCCTTCATCCCTTCATCAGCAAGTAAAGGCTATAGTTGGAGGAATCCCTATTACAATCGATGCTTCACCTATGCAGATTAAAGTCGTTGAAAATCCGATCATTAATGTGGAGCACGATGAGAATGATGAAGATTTGTGGGGCTTTAATGAAGAGGCCTCCCTAATCGAGATTAATGAAAGGATCCCTCTTTGCCATGACCCCCACTCTAATATGACGGTAAATGCTATCCTCAAGATACAGGGACACTTTCTCGGAATGACTCTAGGAAAGAAAAAGGAGGTAGAAAAACAAATGGAATTACCTAACCTCCCTAAGTTAGATACTTTTGGACTTGGTTTCGAACCGACTCTGGAAGATCTTAAGCGAGCCCAGGAAATATCTAAAGCGCATAGGAACGCTCGCACCCAAAAGAAAGCAATCCTAATGGACCAGTATCCTCTTACTCTCAATGGACAGTTCATAAGAGAAGGAGAGGACTATCCATGCTTCGAATTTTCCGAACCTTTCGTTGTAAACGGCATAAGGCAACCTGGGTTCGAAATCTTTCTGGATTGTTACTTTCTAGATGAGACCCCAACTCCTATTCACAAGGAGAAAGCACCCTCATTCTTTGACTTAAATGTCATGGGACTACTCTTTGGGCGTGAAAAGGATGAGCCAAAATATATAGAGTATAACTCCTCGCTCATTCAAACGGTCCTACAAAGCGAGAATTTTGACCCTTCGAAGCTCATTACTCTAGCAGAGGGTTTAGTGCAAGGATGGCGCAAGACGGTTAAGGTGACTACTCCGTGAAGAAAAATATCAATAACAACAGGACAAGAACCAATGTTTGAAGAGTCGTGTGAGTTAGAGTCAGAGTTAGAGTATTTTCCTGTAGAGTCTCCTATGTCCTTAGATGTAGCACCTCTTTCTTCTTCTCCTTCTTCTATTTTAGCATTTACTCCTAGGATAGTTAGCAATCAAGTCCCTAAGGACATTTCTTTATTCGATGTAATGGTTTCGGAATTTAATAATATGTCTTCTTCCTCTTACTCCTCGTGTTTTTCATTAACCCAAGATGACGAGCATTGCTTCATTAACAATGAAAATGACAAAGAAATTATTAAAGCAATGGAAACACTTGAAAACAAAACACCGGTAATTGAGGATATCGAAAACGGTTGATATCTCAAATGATTCAACCATTAAAAGAGAAGTTAAAATAAAATTAACGATTAATAAACAAGAACGAACCAATTTAATTAATCTAATCAAAGAATTTATCGATGTATTTGGTTGTTCATATGATGATATGCCAAGCACTAAGAGAGAAATAGCTCAACACACTATACCACGAATTCCAGGACTGAAACCTGTAAAACAAAATCTTCGTCGAATGAAACCTGTCGTAGCTCTTAAAATAAAAGAAGAAGTTCAAAAGCAAACAACTTCAGGTTTTATCAGGTATCCAAATACCCCGAATGAGTAGCAAATGTGGTCCTAGTTCCGAAGAAGGATGGAAGGGTAAGAATGTGTGTCAACTATAGAGATTTAAATAAGGCAAGTCCAAAGGATGACTTCCCTTTACCACACATCGATATCTTAGTAGATAATACAGCAAATCATGTGCTTCTCTCATTTATGGATGGATAAACGGGGTACAATCAGATTCTCATGACGGAAGAAGAGATGGAGAAAACAACATTCATAACACCTTAGGGTACTTACTGTTACACGGTAATGCCATTCGGGTTGAAAAACGCGGTTGCTACTTACCAGCGAGCTGCAACCGCCCTACCCCATGATATGATGCACAAAGAGGTTGAAGTATTTGTGGATGATATGATCGTGAAATCAAAGGATCGTCCAGGACATCAAGTAACCTTAAGAAAATTATTCGAAATGCTAAGGAAATACAACATGAGGTTGAATCCATCTATATGTGCTATTGGAGTCACCTCAGGAAAGCTCTTAGGGTACGTCAAAAGCTCTAGAGGAATGGAGACAGGCCCAACCAAGATCAAGGCAATCATGTCAATGCCACCGCCCAAAACCAAGAAGCAAATTCAAGGATTTATTGGCCGGTTACAATATATAAGTAGGTTCATATCGAAGCTAACAACGATATGCGAACCAATATTCAAGAAGCTTAAAAAGAATGTGCCAGTAATATGGGACGATGAGTGTCAAAAAGCCTTTGAAAATATCAAAGCCTATCTCGCAAATCCTCCCGTATTAGCACCAGCGCTTCCAGGGATCCCTTTTAGGTTATACTTAACAGCACCAAAGAGACAATGGGGGCTATTCTTGCACAGAAAATAGAAGGAAAAGAAAATGCAATATACTATTTAAGCAAGAAAAGGCTCAAGTATGAAGTACGCTACACACCGCTTGAGAAATTGTGCCTCGCATTATTGTGGGCCACAATCAAGCTAAGACATTACATGCTCATGCATACAGTCTTTGTAGTTTCTCGAATGGATCCACTTAAGTATCTATTCGAAAAATCTACAATCAATGGGAACATATCAACATGGATAGTCAATTTAGCCCAATTCGATGTAAGATTCATTCCTTAAAAGGCTATCAAAAGATCTATGGTCTCGGACTTCCTAGAGGATTTCTCAATAGAAGATCCGACGCCTATACATGACAACGAATTTCCAGATGAAGACTTGATGGTCACAGAAGATGATACTTGGACTTTATACATCAATGGAGCCTCAAACCAAAAGGGATGTGGCGTTGGAGTACTATTAGTATCACCTAAAGAAGAGCATGTTCCAATCTTTATAAAGCTAGATTTCGACGTTACCAACAACGCTGCTGAATTCGAAGCATGTGTGGTAGGCCTCGAAACAGCTTTGACATTGAAAGTAAATAAATTACGAATATTCGGAGACTCTTCCTTGATCATCAATCAAATATCTAAAAGATGGAAAGTAAGGAGTGAAAGTCTAGCCCCTTACCAAACCTATCAGGAAAATCTCACCAACCAGCTCGAAAAGGTAGAATACACATATCTACCTAGAGAGGAAAACCAATTTGCTGATGCCTTGGCATTACTAGCCTCAATGGTTAGGATTCCTACGGAAATTGAGCAAATGCCTCTAACCATAGAAAGAAAGGCATAAACCGGCTTACATTCAAGTCATAGAAGATGATGAAATGGTCCAAGAAGAAGAAGAAGAACTATGGTACACAGATATACTCAATCACGTCACCAAAGGAGATTATCCTCCTCATGCTGACAAAAGAGTAAAAAAAGCATTAAGACTCTTGGCTTCCCAATACGTAATCATAGACAACGAGTTACACAAAAAGGTACCTAAGGGTCGAGCTCTCTTATGTGTAGGGAAAAAGGATGCCCAAAGAGCTATGAGGATAGTCCACGAAGGCATTAGTGGAACCCATGTTAATGGCAAAATTCTAGTCTAAAAGATAACGCAAGAAGGATATTATTGGACTACCATGAATAGGGATTGTCATCAATATGTAAAAAGAAGCCCTAAGTGCCAAATTTACGCTAACTTACAACATGTTCCTCCGTCTCTACTCTACACCTACACTTCACCATGGCCATTCTCTACATGGAAAATTGATATTATTGGTAAAATCACCCCTCTTGGGACACGAGGTTACGAATACATCCTAGTAGCAATTGATTACTTCACAAAGTGGGTTGAAGCACAGTCATATGCTAAACTCACTACAAAACATTTAGCACTCTTTATTCAAAGGAATATTATTTGTCGATACGGAGTCCCACATGAGATGACAAGTGACAATAAGACTCACTTTCAAGTTGAATGTGAAGAATTGTTACAAAAATACGGTATTCAACATCATCACTCTTCCCATTATCGACCTCAAGCAAATGGAGCAGTTGAGGCGGATAACAAAAATCTAAAGACTATTATCGAGAAAATGACATAAAATTACAAGGATTGGCCTGACAAGCTCCATTTTGCACTTTGGGGTTATCTCATGTCAATTCGTACATCAACCGGAAATACGCCATTCTCCTTAGTTTTTGGAATGGATGTCGTACAACCTGTAGAGCTAGAGATACCATCTAGAGTAAACTCGATGAGGTCGAATAGACTAGAGCAAGATATGAAGAGCTAATTCTACTCGATGAAAAGTGACTAGAAGCTCTACATCATACCCAATGCTATCAAACTCGTATGGCTAGGCACTTTAATAAGAAGGTAAAGACAAGAAACAACAAAGTATGAGACTTAGTGTTAAAAGCTCTAAGGAAAAATGTTTTGGATCCAAGAGGGAAATTTAGGCCTAAATGGTCCGGACCATATATCGTCAAAACCATCCGATCAGGAGGTGTAGCAAAACTAACTGATATGGATGGTATTGAATTCTCAAATATAATGAACCTTGACCAACTTAAAAAGTACTACCCATAAATACTTGAGTAGGACACTCAAGAAAGCTACGTTTGGCCTGATTGCTTCGGAAAGGATACGTAGGCAACCCTTTACAGGGTGCGGCCACTTTAGTTTTCACAAACCTCGCATCTCAAAAGAAATAAAAACTCAACGCAATAGCAGCGCCACAAAAAGGAGTTTGTCGCCGAATGACAGACTGCAGCGCAAGGCGAAAAAGCTTGTCGCCCGGCGACAAAGAGCAACGTCTGGCGACAGACGCAAAACGGTGGCGTCGATTTTCTGCGAATATCTGGGCAAATTTCGGTCTATTTTTGAAAAATTTCGACTTCCGTACTCGAAAATATTTCTGGAAAAAAATTAAAGTTGTTTTCATTGCTTTAATAAAATATTTAAAAAAGTTGATTAAAAAGCTGAAATTTCATTAATAAAATAAAGTTAAAATTACATTATTGATGGAATTTAAATAAAAGATTAAATAAAATTAAATAAAATTTAAACTTAAACTAGTCTAATAAATTGGAAGTTAAGTAATGTTTCAATTTTTCTTCTCTTTCTTTTCCCTCTTTCAATTTTTATCTGCATCCTCTTCATCATCCATGACTTTAGCTAGTAGACATCCTTTAGAGGATCTACACTCAATTTTAGAGTAAATGGTTTCTCCCTTAGCTAGGACTCCATGTTTCTTTTCTACCCAAACCTTCTTTTCTGAAGTGTCAGCTTTTCTTTTCCCTTTATCCTTTGTAGTGTCTTTCTTCTTAGGCATCACAAATGTTTTAAATTAAACTTTTTCACCCAAGCGTTCCTTAATAGGAATCCCTTTATCACCTAGACGGTTCTTCACATTGGTTCTACTCTGATTTTTCTTCATGTCCTTTGTAGGCTTATTAAGAAGCCATCTCTTCACATCATTGGGGAAGGAAGGAGGAACCTTTTGGGTAATCACTTCCAATAAAGGCCTAGCACTCCAATATGTGTAAAATTTCTCTACTTCTTGTGAAACAGAGAATTCATAGGGACGGCGGAGATCCCCAGAAGGAATTGTTTGAAGTAGACCGTACTGCCTTTTTACTTTACAGAGATAATAAAAAAGTCATCTTGGTTAAGCTTGGAAGACGGTAGAAAGGTTGCTTGTTGACACCAACCATCTTCTCTATTCTCCACCATGGGGCGACCCACTTGATAGCAAAGTTGCAAGAGGCAAAAACTTTATTCCACTCATGGCTACCCATCTTAGAGAAACGCTTCTTTCGCCTCACAAAACAATTTGGAGTGTATTTTTCAATGTTGTCAAGAGGACTAATTAATTTTAGTCTCTCCATTAGCCATATCTACAAAAAATTCAATGCAAATAATTAAAATTACTATACAAAAATATGTTTTTGATTCTATAATTAAAAATATTATTTTTCTACCTGTAATAAAATTGGAGAGCCCCGAAAAGGTGCTTTTGGATTTTTCTTTAATTCATCAAGACTAAGCATAGTCTCTCCAACAATTAATGGCATTGGATTTCTTCCAGATTCAATTTGCTCCAAAACAGTTAATATAATTGCTTGACCCTCATTAGTTCTACCACTAGTGATAATATAATGGTTAAGCATGCAAAAGTGAAAAGCCCTTCTTCTATAATCATGCAAAGACTCATAATAAGGTCTATCAAAGTAGTGGCGTGCAAATTCTTTTAGAATGACTACGCTACCATCTACAATATTTGTTAGATTTATGTCTTTTAAATTATAAAAGTGCTCAAATTCTTTATAATAATACTCATTCACTCTAGGAATTACCGCAAGATCTAATGAAGGGAAGCTTAGGATGGCACCAAATTCTTCTGGTAAAGGGCTAATTTCATCACACTCTAGTCTAAAGCAATGTGTATCCGTATCCCAATATTCTAAGGCGATATGAATAAAAACTATGTCAAGATCTACCCCCTTAATATTATAAATACCTCCCATGTGAAAAAAGTGGAGTTCTTTTCTCTCTTTAACAGTTAAAGACCGACACCATTCACGAGTAAAATGGCTAAAACTCTTAGTGACTAAAAAACATGATTATTTGTTGAGAAGCTAAGGTTATAATTAATTTGTTCGAATTACATAGAAAATTAGCAGATTAAGGGGCTTTTTTTTTTACAAAATCGATGCATTTTGACTCCGGAAAGGATTCGGAGGCAGCGCATTGCAGCGCCAGACGACAAGCTTGTCGCCTTGCGACAGATTCTGTCGCCTAGTGACAGAAGCAGCGCTCGGCGACAGAGCAAAGCACGTAGCGACAGGCGACGCTGCAGCGCTTCCTAAGCGTGCTATGCAAACCGCGTTTTTTTTCTTGCTATGACTCGAATTCGTACAATAACTTTACAATTTTGCCCTTTGTTTAATTACCCCATACATATTACTTTAATATATTTTCTTTTCTATTTGGATTTATTCAAGCTTAATTAAATTTAGGTTTGTTTTAAGTCCGATTTATTTTTCATTTTATTCTTTTTTAGGGGAGAAAGTCGGATACCCTCCATTAGTAACAAAAATGATGGAAATTTTTTGCGCAAAATTAATCAAAAATTTTTTCCACACACACATGAACACATTAAAATGAAAAATAAATGCAAAGATAAAATAGTCATAATAGATAATAGTCTGTATATACAAATATGTCTAATAAATTAGTTAGTCGGCAAAGTCCTACAAAAGTCAATATAAAAAAACACAGGTACAACTATGGTGCTGGAGGACGCAAATGATGAAGGATGTTCATCATATCGAAGAACTACGCAGATCGAGGAGTATGCTCCTCACCAATTCCGGACTCGTTAGGAATCGGAAACCCCAACTCAGAACCAGTCCACCCAAGGTCGCTTGGTAATGAATCAGTAAAGGCTGAGGGTGCGGAGGCTACTATAACGACGCGCTGACCTCGTACATCCCAACACCTACATGAGCCAATGTGGCCTCTCCTTGGCCCATCGGCCCAGTCCGTGCACCCTCAGATGAGGAGCCCGAGCCCTCCACTGCCTTGGTCCGAGCAGCATCAGATCGGCCACCTCGGCCACCAGAAGCAGTGCGGCGACGCCTCGTGCCAGACCTAGCCGGCTTTCTCCTCGCCTCTGGTCTCGTCCGAGTACGCAAAGGGATAGGCCGACCCTGCAAAAGTAAATTAAGTCAGATGCAAAGAAAATAGAAAAATAAACGATGCAAAGATGAAGAGGGAAAGTTACCTCATGAGCAGCTTCGTCACGACGACAGGAAGCTACATTATTCATCCTCACTAACCAGCTCCAAAAGGCGTATATGCACCTCGCCATCGCCGACACCACCTCGCCCGAGAACTGTCAAGAAACAAAGTTAGTAACAATACAATACAAATATAAACAAATAGCAAGTAAATAACTCACCCTAGTCTGGTGACGAGGAATGGATCGCTCTACGAAGCACTGATCCTCAAGAGCTGGAGGGATCATCTCCTCAACAGGGCCATACATCCCCTGATAGTTGATGGGCATAAACATCCGAGGACAGTAGGCTCAGTCTAGAAAAAAACAAACCAAAGTGAATAAAATACCACTTGGGGGCTACTTAGCAAGGAACTAGAAGACAAAAAGCATACCGCCGCCTCCTCAGACAAAACAGGGGCCGGAACTAACAACGTCAACAAGTCCTCCTCATATCATCGCTCCGAGCTAGCATAAGATCGCCAAGGGGTACCAGCAGGCGACCTCTCTGCCAAATTGATCAACATTGCGTCATGGAACATGTGACGAGGCGGAGGAGCGGGGACGACAAAGATCTCCGAAAAGTGCTGAATAACGACTCTCTCTCCAAGGTACACCGCCTACTCATACGTCCCCTGAAAATAGCGACGATCAGCGGTGTACTGCGCAGCTAGCGCAGAAATAACCAGATCGTCCCATAGCCGGTATACTACCTCAAGCTCCTGCAAAATATGTCTATAAGGTAAAACTCTATCGAAAGGCAAAAAAAAGAAGGCAACTGTTCAAATGAACATACCGAGAGGATTAGCTCTCAAACATGGGCAGTGGCCACCTGATCACTGAAACGACCTCACCAACAGGCGCTGACAGGGACCAAGAGTAGTGAAGTCGGCTAGGGTGACAGTCATCTCACACCAAGGAAAGTGAAAAGGGTTGGTGTCTGTCCCAGAAGAACTCCACTAAAGCACGAACCACGTGGTGGCCCGCGTCGAACGAGTACATGGCTTGAGTAGCCTGAAACAAGGCAGTCAGCCCACAGGACTCCTAAAGCCGCCGCTGCCCCTCATCGCCGCAAAAATACTTGTCATACAGTTTACCGATGGTCTCGTTGCCCGAACCATGGCTACGCGTCCTACCGATGATGACCCCACGGCACACCCTCTCAGAAATGTGGTGCTCGGGGGCGAAAAACAACGTCAACTCATCCCGCTCGGGGAAGGGACCAAGAGTAGTTGACGGATCCGCGTCCTCCTATACGGACTCGTGCTCCCTTCGCGTGTCTCGGGACCGAGAACCAGAACCTCGTTGTCTAGCCATGCTACATTATGCAAAATTGACAAAAATTAAGGCTCTATGGTATCTAAGGTTTGCCTAGCCGCATGATGCTATGTTCGGAAAAAAAAAATTACAAGAATTGCTAGCAAAAACATCACGCAATTGGAATTTTTCAAGCAATCAAACAATTTCTTGCATACATAATCAAGCAATTTCATGGCATAAAATTTGACAAACAAACCAAATTGAGCAATATAAATTTCGAATTTTCAAGAAATTCGTGAATAAACATGTGCAAAATTCAACAAAATTCGAATGAGTGACAAGAGGATAATGTATGTTGTTATCTACCGTTCCCCCAAGTCAAACAAAATTTGTAAACACCTAACCAACCTTATATGAATATAGGGCAAGTTAAGGGTCGATCCCTAGGGAATGCAATGATGAAAACTAGAGTCTAAGTCAAGCTACCTCGAAGATGGAGTTGAGATTATGGTTGGCACTATGGTAAACTAAAACAAGTCTAATCAAGTAAAACAAAGGTCTAGACACTAGGGATATGGGTTCCACATGCAAGTTCAATGATAATGCTAGTTTAGAGCTCAATCAATTAATTCAAGTATTGCAATGGACAAACAATAGTAGCAATCAAGAGAGTTCAAATGCTATCTCCTATAGGCTAATCTAGGTGTCACTATGAAAGGCAAATCAAGAAGGATCACAAGCAAACCCAATCAATTAGAGCAACTTTCAATTCAATTGTTCATGTCATTAAGAGTTGCAATGCAATCTAGATTAATCTTATAGGTTGATCACTCCTAGTCTAATCAATCACATGCAAAACTATGTCAACCAATTTAATTGCAACAAATCAATCAATCAAAGAGCATCAACTAGCAATTTCATTAATCAAACATGCTTCCCCCTTTCCCTAGCAACTAATCTACTCACTAATCATGGTGAAATTCAAGAACAAATAACTAGAAATTGCTTTAATCTTCATTTCTATATCAAAATCTAAGAGAAATCAAAATAATCAACAATATCAAATTCAAATCCAAAGAAGAACAAGCAACAAGCAAAAATCAAATAGCAAGTAAGTAAAAGATGAAAGAAGGAAGAGATTCTCACTAATATTGATGATTGAAAATGAAGAAATCCAAACTTGATTGATCAAATGTTGAGTTACAAATCCAAAACCAAGAACTTCTCTCTAACTTCTCTCTAAATTCTCTCTCTAAAACTAAGCTAATGAAAAATTATCAAAAAGTCCCTTTTGAAAAGGAATTACAATTCTATTTATAGGTAAAGAAGAAACCGGCGAATCCCGCGGTCTCTCTCGATGAATCCGCGGCTGCGGAGAAATGGGTACGGAACCCTCCGCGGGCTTTCTGGGCAGCACCCGCGCCCGCGGCAAGATGGACCCGCGCCCGCGGCCAAAGATGCCGCGCCCGCGGCCAATCCCCTGCTCCCAAAACTCAATCAGGGGGTCGCGGTCTCTCTGAGATGGAGCGCCCTCTCCAGATTTCCCGAGCCCGCGGAGAGCCCGTGGGGCAACCGCGGGAAGCTCCTGCCAAAATCTTGCAATTTGCTCTTCTTAAGCCCGCGCCCGCGGCTCCACTGACCCGCGCCCGCGGCCTGCTAGAAATACCTTGGAGACCTCTCCGAGGCCTCTCCAAGGCCTCTCTAAGCCCTCTCTACCCAAATGCTTCTTCCTTACTTGATCATTAAGGCCCCAACTCGATTGCTTTGCAAAGGTGATTCTCCAAATACCTACACAAGCAAACAAAGAAAGGAAATAAAAGGAAAAAGAGCCAAATAAAAGGAAAACACGAGGAAAACACGAGAACCATAAAGAAAAGAGGAGAAAGAGAAACCTAAGGAAAAAGGACCAAAAATAAGAGAAGAAAGCATGAAAAAGGGAAAGAATAACCCTAAAAGACTACCAATATTCCCCCAAGCTAGACTTTTGCTCGTCCCGAGCAAAACAAAGGCTAAAAAGGAATAAGAAGGGCTTATTCGAAGCAAAAAGAAAAGGAGGGGCGAGAAATTACACTAAGACTCACTGTCGTAGGAATCACGGCTGTTTTTAGCTACAACAAGCCATTTAAACCCCTAGATCGCTCTAGAGGATGAGTGATGCTCTCGTAAGGGTATCCTAAGAGTTTACCCATAACTCTCCACCAAACCCCCAAGAGGCAAACCAGAGAAGGAAAAGAAAGAGGAAAAAGGAAACAAAATCTTTACGAAATGGACTTTACAAAGAGACTATAATTCAAATGAATAACAACCTTTCTAAAGAGAATTATGGTATGCACGTTATAAGATACCTAAGGTTGATTGAAATATAAATATGCTAAGCATAGGAACTAGTTATCACATTCCACTTTCATCCCAAACGGTCTTACCGCATTCCCCCTACTAATCTCATGTCTCCCCTTAGTAAGCATCTCATAGATTCCGCGAAGGAACCGGAAAAAGATCAAATTTTTGGGCTACTCGACATCTTGATTTCGCATCTATTTAGGGTATTTTCACCCTGCCACGTGGTCCAATCAGAGGGTGACATGTGTCAGCCCCAGATTGGCCCAAAAGGGACCAATTCCTGCTCGACACGTGTCCTCCCAGAAATCAAGGGAAAAGGCGGCCAAAGGCCTGAATCTCGAGAATGCCGCAAAACGGCGCAGCCCACCAATGATTAGGGTTTAATGAACTAATCAGGGGCACAATTCCCAATGACCCTATAAATAGGGAGATGTCCCTCATTTTGAGGGCACGTTTTTACCATTTTTAATACACCTGCATTCTCTTACATCAGAGATACACCGGAGCTTGGAATCCGAGCAGATACCCACCTAAATTTCCGTACTCTTTATTCCTTTTCAAGGTACTAACTTGATCGTTGGAGGCGGAGCACCACCCAACAGGTGTCTCCGTTTGTTTTGCAGGTACAGCTCATCCCGGATCAGTCTTCGTGTTGTAACTCTCCCGAGGGACAAAAATACCCAAAACAGCATCCCCTTTCCTTAGTCTACAACCTATGATTCCCTCCACCGATGAAAGACTCAACTCCTAGGTCCAAAGGTCTTCCCCAAGGTTGTAACGCAAAGCAAGAAGGGTTAAGGTAGGCTAAAATTTAAAATTTGGTGGTTATCCTAAATTGTGAAGCAAAGACCGGCCAAATCTCAACACCAAACTTAAGTAATCACCAAACAAAAACGTATTAACACCCCCAAGCTTATTCAAAGAAACAATCTACAATCATTAGAACAAAAAGCGCAAGCGCTTTCCCCCCAAGCTAAAAGAAACATTGTCCTCAATGCATAGAGAGGAGAAAGACACTTGAATTTTATGATTTTTCTCTTTTTTTTTTTAATTTTTTTTTTTTTTTTTTGCATTTTCTCATTTATAAATTTGTTTGAATTTCCTTGAACTCCTTAAAAGCATTAGTCCTTGCCTTTTTTACTAAGGACGGCTTTTACATAAGCATTTGCCATTATTTACCAAATATAAACAACTCAATTATGTGTACCAATTCGAACCAAACCCCAACTTCATAGACCACAATCACCAAACATTGACCCTTGCTTCATAAAAACCAAAAAGAAGGAGAACGAAACAAAAGGCTCAAGATATCTAATTATGCGGCTTGAAAAGAGGGAAAAGGGTTCAAAGGGGTAACAAGTAGGAAAATGTATCCCAAACCAAAAAGGGACTATCCTAGAAAGAGAAAAATACCTCCCCGAAAAATTGCCTTTGTCCTCCCTAGGTAGTTCGGTCACGGTCTTAGGAATCATACGCTAAGATTCTAGATTAGGTTTGCGAAAATCAAGGATCCATGCCACTCATGCAAGAGTATGATGAAAGCTTGAACAAATATAAATCTCACATGGTTGTAGCAAAGACTTACTAAGGGTGTCAAATCAAATATAGGGAGCAACTACCAACATGCCACAAACGAGTAGAATCCGGTTTCATGATCCCCCTAGTTCTAGACAACTATCTTAGCATGCTTTATCCTAGAATCAACCAAACGTAATCTCAAACCGTGCATACCATTATTACCTAAGAAGACTATTATTCAAAAGCAAAATTCCATTGCATACAAGTCCAATTTTCAAAAAGAGAAAGAGTGAAAATAAAGCCTCAAAAAGTTATGCACACGAACAAGATTAAAAGAAAAGGAAAGGAAAGAAAAGAAAAGAAGAAGATGGAAAACTTAGACAAGGACAAGAAAGGGAAAGAGGAAAAGGGCAAAGATGCAATCATAACACGTTTATCCCAATCGACATACAAGTGGTATTAGGCCACATCGCCAAAGACCCCAAACACACTAGGTGTTAAAATCATACATCCTCGAGCCGTTCAACTTCTCCTAAATCTAGTCTTAATCTAAGCAACCAAGAAAATGAAGAAGTGAAAATAAAAAGGTAAAATAAGAACGCGTCAAAAACAAGCCTGGCGCCTGACTCCAGGCATTGGCGCCTGGAACCAGCCATTGGCGCCTGGTGCTAGCCATTGGCGCCTGGCGCCAATAAGCTGGTTCTGGCGCCACCTCTTTTTTGCGTGCGCCAATCTCGTTTTGCGTGCGCCAAGTTCTCTGTTTTGATATTTTATCCTTTTGGCTGATTTCTCTATAAAAAAACTTCGTTTTCATTCACGAATTCTCACCTACAATCAGTTTTCATTCGCAATCATTAATTCTCTAATTCTCTAATTCTCTCTTAATCATTCACCGATTCTCATCAAGTTTTCTTGATTATTTCATCTCTCTCTCTTTCTCTTTTTCTAAACTTTGTTTTTCAAACAAAAAATTCCGCATTCGCAAGATCTAGAAACACCTAGCCATATTCAAAGTTGCCTTCGCCCTAGACGTGAAAGGTTTAATTTTTGAGGGTTTGGTCCCAAATCTCTATTTCAATTATTTAATTTAATTGTTTTGATTATTATCTGCCTTGAAGTTACTAACATGTGTATTTTGTTATTACAAAGAGGTACGAAGCATCAAAGTAAGTGCTTTAATGGTTTTAATTGATATTATGATGTAAAAATCATGTTTATATTGTTATTATGATATTCCTAGTATCATGTCTAAGGTATTTTTAATATTAAATATGATTGCTATGATGCTTCCTATGTTCTTCCTAATATTTATGATTGTTAGTATCATGTTAGGGTTAAAGATTTGATTTTATTGCTTAGTGACATGCTAGGGTTTGTTATTAATCTTGTTAGTATCATGCCTATGATCTTGCTATTATTATTATGCTTTAATATTAACATGAACATGATTATGATTATAATTGTTATAATTTATGATGATTATTGTTTTAATGATTATAATTATTATTATGATTTATTATGTTGCTTGATAGATTATTTATTTTTATTGCTTGATCAAACCTTTTATGCATGTTTAAAGGGAATTGGTACTTGTAATCACACTTAATAAGATATTTAATAATCTTGTTAGGGTTAATGTGATTATAATTCAAGTGATCGCCAATAATAGTTTTATTTGTGCATTAAATTTAACCAACATAGATAAACAGGTTTAGGGTTAAACCTAATGATTGCATGTTAATTAGAAAGCACACATGAATACGATTAGAATAAAGTAGAGGCCTATTATTAGGGCAGGTTCAATCTCTTTTAGGTTGGATTTGTACCTTCATCCCCGAACCCTTATTTGGTTCTAGACCTTATGGAGTTGACGATCTCTTTGATCGTTAAGGGGTGTAACCTTCACCTCGTGAACGGTTTACAAATTCCTAAAACTTGTTGGCGACTCTTTTGCTCTATCTTCTTCCCTTTTGGACGCCACCGTTCTTTAGTGTATGATCACAGTGGGGTTCAAGCGAGGGGTTAACGCTTGAAATTATTCCCTACAGACACCTACATTCTCTCTCATCAGAGAAAGACCTGAGCTTGGAATCCAAGAAGATCCCCACCTAAATTTCCATACTCTTTATTTCCTTTCAAGTTACTAACTTGATCTTCGGAGGTAGAGCTCCAACCACCCGGAGTCTCCGTTGTTTTGCAGGTATAACTCAGCCGGACCAGACTTCGTGACGTAACTCTCCCGAGGGACAAAAACACCCAAAATAGAGTAGATGCTAAAATAGAAGAATTAGAAATAGAAAAAGGTCTTATAGCTAAGGACTTGGAAGACTCTATATGAAAAGACTCTGACTCCGACTCTGACTCAGACAATTCTTCAAACATAGGTCCTTGTCCTGTTGTTATTGATATTTTTATTCCACTCAGAGTAGTCACCTTGACCGTCTTGCGCCATCCTTGCACTAAACCCTCTACTGGAGTGATGAGCTTCGAAGGGTCAAAATTCTCGCTTTGTAGAACTGTTTGAATGAGCGAGGAGTTGTCCTCTATATACTTTGGCTCATCCTTCTCGCGCCCAAAGAGGAGTCCCATGACATTAAAGTCAAAGCATGGGGGTGCTTTCTCCTTGTGAATAGGATTTGGGATCTTATCAAGAAAGTAGAAATCCCGAAAGATTTAGAATCTCGGTTGCCTTATACCATTTACGACAAAGGGCTCGGGAAATTTGTAGCATGGATAGTCCTCTCCTTCTCTTATAAACTGTCAATTGAGAGTAAGAGGATATTGGTCGATTGGGATTGCTTTCTTTTGGGTGCGAGCGTTCCTACGTGCCTTATACTTTCCCTTGACTCGCCTTAAATCTTCCAGAGTCGGTTCGAAACTAAGTCCGAAAGTTGTCGCAACAGCAATGCAGCAACCAATCGGTTACCCTCAGAGACGTGTGCTCGACTGTACAAGATACACATTTATTAACTCTCTTATCTAATTTAATTAATGCTAGTTTGCAGGTATCAACGTTACAAGAATAATTTAGGATCGCAGAACGTTATGAATCATTCTCCGTCCCTATCGCTACTTTGACTTTTGTTTTCCAAACTTGCGTTTCTCCAAACTCAGTCAAAGTGGGGGCTTCTGTAGACACCCAAATGTGTCTCCCCAAAACCAAACCCAGTGATGAGTAACTTTCATTTCATTTGATTATCGAACAAAGCGAAAGAGTGAAAAGTCTAGTGATGAGTATGTTTTTATTAAAATATCTCTTCTTTCTGTTTTTTAAAATATTTCTTTTCTTACCTTATTTAGGAAAACAAGAATTCCAGTTTATTTTGGTCCATGATATGGGTCCAATAATAGTGTAGTTGGATAGGTCTTGAAAAGACCTTTCTAAGTATATATTATAAGCCCAATTCCGATGAATAATGAGGAAGTTATGGCCAAAATACTAAACTGGGCTCAAACCAGATTTTACCTACGGCCCAATGATCTAGAGGAGGTCCTATTATTAATTATCATTCCTAAAGCTATTAGGATTGATTATAGGCTTCTAGAATATTCTAGAAGGTTCTCTTAAATCCTAATGGATTTAGGATTGATAATTTTGTTTCAAAGAGTTTGAAATTGAATAAAACTACTTCTTTTAAGGATCCTTGTTTTGTACGAAGTGGAATATATTCAGATTTTATTTTCGTGCCTCATAAAATTTATCCAAATTTTACATGTTTGGATAGATCTTGAAATTATCTTTCCAATGATATATTATAATATTAAATCCGAGCTATAACGAAAAAGATATGAACGAGATACAAAACTCTATCCAAAACGGACACCCTTCTATTATTTCGGCCATATCTTTTTTTCTACACAATATTTTAATCTTATTCTAATTGGGTTGGAAAGTAGACTTCAAGAGATTTCCAACGACATATTATATGCCTTATTTGGACTTTCGGATCAAAAGATATGATAAAAACAAAACGTGTAAAACTGATTATTAGCGCCTGGCGCTAAGGCTTGGCGCCTGAAGCTAACCTTCAGCGCCTGGCGCTAATGTCCAGCATCTGGCGCTAATTGAGTTTTATTCTCGTTGAAACTCTGATTTGTTTTTTTATCCATCCGACTGATTTTCCCTATAAATAGCCTCTTAAAATTCTTCTTTCAATCATCAATTCTTCTCATCAAATATCATCAATTCTCTAATTCTTCTTCTCATCAAATCTCATCAAACATTTCTTTATTCTCTCTCTCTTTCTAGCCAACTCTTTTACAAACACAACTCCTCATACATTAGCACTAGACACACCTAGCTAAGTTTGAAGTTGCCTTTGCCCTAGACTTGAAAGGTTTGATATTTCTAAGGGTTTGGTCCCTAATCTTTATTTCAATTATTTAATTTAAGTGTTGTTTATTATTTTCCTTGAAATTACTAACGCGTCTATTTTGTTATTAGTGAAGAGATACGAGGCATCCAAGTAAGTGCTTTAATTGATTTATTGATAATATGATATAGAAATCATGCTAGGTTGTTATTATGATTCCTAGCGTCATGTTAGGGTGTTTTGATCTTCCTAGTATC
The DNA here is from genome assembly GCF_948465745.1 of Chenopodium album. Classification (NCBI taxonomy): domain Eukaryota; kingdom Viridiplantae; phylum Streptophyta; class Magnoliopsida; order Caryophyllales; family Amaranthaceae; genus Chenopodium; species Chenopodium album. The sequence continues at coordinate 52,356,574 of NC_137841.1, read as the reverse complement.
ATGTTTAGGGTAACGACTAAAAATTTCTAATATCAAATATGACAATTATGATTTCTATGATGCTTCCTATTTTTTCTTCCTAATATTCATGTTAGTATCATGTTAGGGTTAAAGCTTTGATTTTTAATGTTTAGTGACATGCTAGGGTTTGTTATTAATCTTGTTAGGATCTTGCTATTATTATGCTTTATTTTTAACATGAACATGATTATGAATATTATTATTATTATTTTGATGATGATTAATTGATTATTATCATGTTTCTTGATATTATATTGTTATTGCTTGATCACGCCTTTTATGCATGTTTAAAGGGAATTTGGTACTTGTAATCACGCTTAATAAGATAATTAATAATCTTGTTTAGAGTTAATTTGATTATAATTTAAGTGATCGCCAATAATAGATTTATTTGTGCATTAATATTCAACCGACATAGATTAAACAGGTTTAGGGTAAACCTATTGATTGCATGTTAGTCAAAAAGTGCACATGAATACGATCAGAATAAAGTAGAGGCCTATTATTAGGGCAGGTTCAATCTCTTTTAGGTTGGATTTGTACCTTCATCCCCAAACTACCAGTCATGGTTCCAGACCTATTGGAGTTGACGATCTACTGGATTGTGAACGGTTTACAAGTTCCTAAAACTTGTTGGCGACTCTTTTGCTCTAGCTTCCTTCCCTTTGGACGCCACCGTACTTTAGTGTATGATCACATTGGGGTTCAAGTTTGGGAAATGCTTGAAATATTCCCTACAGTTTTTTGGCGGCTCCACTAGGGAGGATTTCTATTTTAATTGCTGAAATTTATTTCGGCAATGATATAGAATGAGTGGATGAGACTCGAAACGTTCTAAGTATTTCATGTGCGTAATTTTGATTAACATTATTGTCATATGCATAAAAAAGATCTCATTGGAAAGACCATCCGTAATGAGTTAAAAACATAGGATTTTTACACGTAGGAAATTTGAGGAATATCTCTCACAACTAGGACCGAAATAACACCGCGCGAAACTGGAAAATTTTATCGAGCACAGAAAGCTGCTGAGGCATGTGGGAAGTAGCGCCAGGGGCCAAAGCTTGGCGCCAGACTTTTAGCCGTAGCGCCAGACGCTAGTATTGGCGCTAGGCGCTATAGTTAAAAACTGGCGCTAGTCTCTGTTTGCTGGCGCCAACCTCCCCCAATACCGAGCCAAAAATATGCGTTCTAATTTCGACCGGTTTTTCGTATTGTTTGTTCGATCCTACTTCCTGATTGAATTTTTTTCTCACTTTTCCAAAACCCATATGTGTTCTACATATGGACATAACCCTCTGGGAATTCATGCTCCATCTACCTGATTGAACGCTCTGAGCAACAAAGGGTACATCCGAGAATGTTGAATTTACCAAACCATGGAAGCGAGTTTTTCTTAACTTGCGGTGTCCCATCCACTCGCGCCAACCCTTCACGGTTAGGATTTCGTGCGGTGCATCTGGAAAATTAAACATGGACCCTCTATTGACTAACCCATATCCTGAACTTTAGAGAACTAGAGCCAATGTTAGGTTGCAAACTCATTGCATCATATCGTGCCTACTTGACTAATTGTGCATTATTTGTTGTGCATATTCTATGTGTTTTTCCTAACCGTTTGTTTGACTTGTGTTAAGACTAAATAGACTGATTAATGACTAAAGGACTTATTTTCATTAATTAATTAATTGATTTGGGCTAATAAATATGTCTAAAATTGAGTCATAGTCCCTTTAAGTCAATCCGGATTTTTATTCCCGTTTACTGTACAAGCGTCAACTTGTTTTGGTCATAGCCGGAGAAGAACTACGAGTCGTAAAACCTATGGATCTGTAGCCCCGAGTTTGATCTTTAATTTTGCATTGGTTTCATCCCAATCAGAGTCACAGATAAAAGTTATGACTAAAATACCACAGCCTGTTCAGTTTAATGCATATACATGAAGTCTTAACTTAGTCTTTGCTTGAGTCTAGTCACATTGTCTAGCCACATGGTCATGACACGAGTCTTAACATGTCACCTACACTCACTAGTCTTAGCACACACTTTGAGTATATGTCACCATGACCATGTCTTAGGTTCATGCATGAGTCGGTTTTTTTTTCCGTCATTTGAGTTGGGGGTACATTTTATTCCTAATTTCTTCATATCTCTCCATCTATATCATTTTTCTTCACATCACAATCTTCATTCTTCCTACCTTCTTTCATCTATGCATGTTGAATAGAGTTAAGTCAAATAATTAACAATGAATATCCCTAGTTTCCCTTTCCACAGTACTTGGTCAAGGAGAGAAGGACGATTAATCAAGGACAACACCTTTGTTCAAGTCTTACTTTTTGATAAACCAATTCGTCAAAAGAGGAAAGCTAAGAAGATAATGGCAACTCAAGAAAAAGTCAACGAACTTAGGAATCAATTGATTACCGTGAATGAAGCATTGAAGGCTTTAACCTTCAAAATTGATGACCCTGTGAAGCAACAGCAAATGAACCTTATGCAAAAAATCTTAAGCAAGCTATCTAGTGACTACAAATTTCAGGGCATTAGTTCACAAGGGGTCTCTCTGGACAAGGAACTTCTTCCGCATAAGTTCAATGCCAACGACATCCCAAAATTCAAGGCAACAGATAACCCTTACTTTCATCTAAGAGCTTTTGAAATTATAATGAACATTAAGGGGATTGATAAGAAAGTCTTTCATTCCTTGTTTTCTTTATCTCTTGAGACCGTTTTTCAACAATGGTTCTTTTCCCTTGACAAAGAGAAAACCTCTTCTTGGGATTCCATAACAAATGCTTTCATAGATAGATATAAGCGCAACATTCAAGGCAAAACAGACCACAGATAACTTGAGATGTTAAAACAAAAAGGAAACGAAGGGTTCACTTCTTTCTTCAACAAATGGAGGGAAACTTCTGCTAATATGGTCAAGGTTCCTACCGAAAAAGAATCTGTGAGTATGTTTATCAAGAATCTCCAAGGGAAGTATTCAAAGCACTTAAAAATACCAACACAACTTGAATACTTTCAAGGCTGTGTATAGTATAGGCATTGACATTGAAGATGACCTTCTAAAAGATAATAGTGCGAGAGGAAAGAAGAACGGCCATCCATCTTCTTCCTCTCCCATTAACGAAGTCATGCTACGAACGCCTCTAAATCACGAATCCAAAGGTCGAAAAGAGTGTTCACTCCACTTGGAATGAGTAATGAAACAGCTTTCGAAAAACTACACCACAAAGGACTAGTCATGCCCATAGGACCTATCAAGGATCCAGTTCCAGAAGCCACGCCACCCAAGTGGGATCCTAATAAGCACTGCAAATATCACCAAGGAAAGGGTCACGATACTGAGGAGTGTTGGAAAATCAAAGAAGCTATTCAGGATCTGATTGATGACAATTAAACTTTCGAGATTCTAGCCATCGCAGAAGATCAAACATCCTTCGATCCTTCACTCCTTATCACACCTGTAGGTGAGCCTATGATCGAGACAGCTTATATAACCTCTCTTGATGAAGTGGCTATGATCGAAGAGGATGAAAGTATTTTCTTAGATAATACCAGGGAAAACTTGTCATGTCTAAAAGAGGATGTTCGAAGACTACAAGATGTCATTGCCATGCTCTTGAATGTGGTAGAAGGATTAGCAAATCGGGTGATGGTTATCGAACAAAATTCTCACCAAGGATTTAATGAAGAACTCAATGCTCCTAAGCCACGGGCAAAACGGACCATTGAAGAATACACACCAATAGGAATGACTTACAATGAAGCTTTTGACTGTCTTCATGATCAAGATCTCATTCACCCCATTGGTCCTAGTCAAGACCCTCCGCCTGAAAAACGGTATCCTAATTGGGACCCAAATTCTTATTGCCAATACCACGGAGGTCGTGGTCACACCACCGAAGTATGTCTTGCTCTCAAAGATCGTGTTCAAGACCTCATTAATTCAAATCTCCTTCATGTTCCTACGCGCGACAAGAAGGCCAAGATTAGTAACGATAACAACAGTGGCTATAAAGGAAAGAAGAACGACTATCCTTCTTCTTTCGAAAACACCTACTCTAGTAACAGTATTGGTACTTTCGACCTTAATGAAATCTTAGCCATGGATAATCGAGGATTTAGAAAGCAACTAAGAAAGGATTTCACCCCTATTGGAATCAGCTACGATGATTCTTTCGATCGACTCCATGCAAAGAGAATCATTACTCCTATTGGACCCATTCAAGATCCCCCACTTGAGAAGAGATTGCCTAGTTGGAACCCAAATGTATGCTGCAAGTACCATCAAGGTAGGGGTCATACTACTAAGAGTTGTTAGAAGCTAAGGGAAGCAATCTAATATTTGATCGACAATAACGGCTTCCAATACCTCCAGTCGGCAAGAACACCAAGTGATGATAAGCCAAGGGACAAGAGGCAAGCTTCAACGACAAGATTTCGTAACCTCTTTTTCTATTTTTTTATTTACCCTTTCCCCAATAAGTCTAGCATAGGAACCTTTTCTTTCCTTAGATTTATTTTGTAGGATCATTATTTCTTTTCCTTTAATAAAATGAGAATTTTATTTCCTTACATATGATCATTGCATTGCAAAAAAAAAAAAATAATAAAAAATCCATGTCGAATTAAGCACAAGGTATACCGATGATTTGAGGCACCTCTTGTAGCCATATCATACCTTTCGCCCTTTCAAATATACATCCTTTCTTGATAAACCACTTTGAGCCTTGTCTAACGATAGACCTTTCATTTTTCAACCCATACCTACCTAACTTTGGGATGGGATTGTGTGCAACTTATGCAATTTCAAAAAAAAAAAAAAGCTTAAGTGACTTCAAAAGATTAAAATAGCAACAAATAAAATAATAATAATAATAATAATAATAATAATAATAATAATAATAATAATAATAATAATAATAATAATAATAATAATAATAATAATAATAATAATAATAATAATAATAATAATAATAATAATAATAATAATAATAAAAGTGTTCAAAATGGTAAGTGTTCCATTGTCTTTGATATGAAAATGTCTTTGATAAGAACACGTCTCAGATTGCGTCTCTTATCGTGTGCTCGGTACCGTGCCTGAGAAACATAAATACCAAGTGAGTGATAGACCGCATGATCGGGATTGCCCACACTTATAAAAAAAATGAAAAAACAAAAAAGAAAAGAGAGCTAAAAAAGAGTTAAAACCCTCAAGCATGAAAATACAAATATTCCAAAAGCAAAGTTGCACACCTTGGGGGCTTATCTAGGGTCTTGAGCCTTTTATCCCCTTCTTCTTCAACCTTTAGCCTAACCACGTTACAACCCTTAAAAAGACCTTTTTGAGGTATACACACAATTGTGCGAGGTTCGGCTAGAGCTACGTTCGGCCAGATTCCTAACGAATACATAGGCAACCTCACATAAAGGTGCGGCCGTAATAAAAATGCATTCATATTCACATTCACACACTCATACCATGATCATATCAAGGGGTATCCTATGCTCATCCCTTTTCACTTAGAGCTAGACTTGGAGGCTTGATCCCTACATCATTAGCTTACTTAGCCTAAGCGTCACCATCATTTGACTCTTCTTGAAATAATATTTTTCCACACACTTAGCCCTTGCGGCCTAACTTTAGTATCATTTTCACACACCGCACAGATACATAACCAAATATACTTTCCTTAAGAACCCTTTGTCATGGAATCTTAACACAACGCTGAAGCATGTCTTGTCATATCAACATCACTCATCATTTCATCACAAAGTATGAAGTGCTTAGCCTCCGTGCCTAAGTTACCCAAATGCTTTCATCATTAAGTCGACAATTGAGATAGCCTAGGATGGGTTAATCCTTGCACCTTGAGATATAGTATCAAACAACATTTGACTAAGCTCATTCAACATGCACCTTCAAAAACTTCGCTTATTCTTTCTCGCGTCTTTCTTCTTCAGGAGAAAGTCGGTACCCTCCACAAAAATGACGGAAATTTTTTTCTTTTTTGCATTTTCGAGTCGTGCTTTTTTTGCATTTTCGAGTCGCACGATCACAATACAATGCACACACGGGTCATAAGTCACACATGTCATTTCACTTCGAGTCGAGTCAACCTCGAGTCAATCACAGCGAGTCAAGTTTATTCCTTGATTCGTATCAAGTCAATGAGTCAAGCGACATTAAACCTTAGGTCAACCCTAAAATAATTAAAGAAATTGGCAAAGTCAAAGATAAATACAGGTGCATCCCAGCGGCAGCAAGAGCAGAATAGGGAAGACCCGACTCCAGCGCCAGACGACAACATCTAACATCTGGCAACAGATTTCAGCGCCTGGCGTTAGAACCCAGCATCTGGCGACATAGCCAAATCGCGGCGCCAGAGGCATTGTAGCGGCGACAGAACGCTCAGCCACTCAGAGCAGTTATTTCAACCTCTTTCAGCACTTTCGGGTTCCTTGGTACGCCAGTTAGCCCCTATAAGCAATTTGACATGATTAAGTAGTCGGCTTGATTACAATCGCAATAAGTGATCGACCTGACGAAAGATCGTCTCACTTAGCTTAAAGCACCTAAGCATTGGCTCATCGCAAGACACCGACATACTGGTTCATAAACAGCAGAGGCATCGACATACTGGTTCATAAACAGCAGAGGCGCCGACATACTGGTTCATAAACAGCAGAGGCACCGACATAATGGTTCACAAGCAGCAAAAGCGTCGACGTACTAGCATAGCGGGAGCAAAGTTCAAGCGAGCTTTAAAGATCGACAAGCGTTGTTGTTCAGAAGTTTTCTTCGGAATATTATCACAACAAACAATTCATTCATCAAAGTTCTTTTGTTCAGGGACGCGTGGACATATCATCAAGCTCTTTTTTTCAGAGACGCGTGGACATATCATCAAGCTCTTTTGTTCAGAGACGCGTGGACATTTCTTTCAAGCTCTTTTGTTCAGAGACGTATGGACATTTCATTCAAGATCTTTTGTTCAGAGACGCGTGGACATTTCTTTCAAGCTCTTTTGTTCAGAGACGCATGGACATGTATTTCAAGCTCTCTTGCTCAGAGACGCGTGGGCATCCTATCAAAGCTCTTTTGTTCAGAGACGCGGGGACATTTATTTAAAGTTCTATTGTTCAGAGACGAGTGAACATAAAAAAGGAAGATAGCGTTCCATATATTGTGGAAAGTTGTCGCAACAGCAATGCAACAACAAATTGGTTACCCTAAGAGACGTGTGCTCGACGGTGCAAGATACACATTTCTTAACTCTCTTATCTGTTTTAACTAATGCTAGTTTGCAGGTATCGGCATTACAAGAATGATTTAGGATCGAAGAATGTTCTGAATCATTCTCCGTCCCTATCGCTACTTTGACTTTTGTTTTCGAAACTTGCGTTTCTCCAAACTCAGTCAAAGTGGGGGCTTCTGTAGACACCCAGATGTGTCTCCCCAAAACCAAACCCAGTGATGAGTAACTTTCATGTCATTTGATTATCAAACAAAGAGAAAGTGTGAAAAGTCTAGTGATGAGGATGTTTTTATTAAAATATCTCTTCTTTCTGTTTTTGAAAATATTTCTTTTCTTACCTTATTTATGAAAACAAGCATTCCAATTTAGTTTGGTCCATGATATGGGTCCATTAATAGTGTAGTTGGATAGTTCTTGAAAAGACCTTTCTAACTATATATTATAAGCCCAATTCCGATCAATAATGAGGAAGTTATGGCCAAAATACTAAACTGGGCTCAAACCGGATTTTACCTACGGCCCAATGATCTAGAGGAGGGCCTATTATTAGTTATCATTCCTAAAGCTATTATTCTAGAAGTTTTGATATTTCTAGAAGTTTCTCTTAAATCCTAATGGAGTTAGGATTGATAATTATGTTTCAAAGAGTTTGAAATTGAATAAAACTACTTCTTTTAAGGATCCTTGTTTTGTACGAAGTGGAATATATTCAGATTTTACTTTTTTGCCTCATAATATTTATCCAAATTATATATGGTTGGATAGATCTTGAAATTATCTTTCCAATGATATATTATAATATTAAATCCAAGCTATAACGAAAAAGATATGAATGAGATACAAAACTTTATCCAAAACTGACACCCTGCTACTATTTCGGCCATATCTTTTTGTCTACAAAATATTTTAATCTGATTCTAATTGGGTTAGAAAGTAGACTTCAAGAGATTTCAAACGACATATTTTATGCCTTATTTGGACTTCCGGATCAAAAGATATGATAATAACAAAACGAGTAAAACTGATTATTAGCGCCTGGCGCTAAGGCTTGGCGCCTGGAGCTAACCTTCAGCGCCTGGCGCTAATCGAGTTTTATTCTCGTTGAAACTCTGATTCGTTTTTTTATCCATCCGACTGATTTTCCCTATAAATAGCCTCTTAAAATTCTGTTTTCAATCATCAATTCTTCTCATCAAATATCATCAATTCTCTAATTCTTCTTCTCATCAACTCTCATCAAACATTTCTTGATTCTCTCTGTCTTTCTAGCCAACCCTTTTACAAACACAATTCCTCATACATTAGCACTAGACACACCTAGCCAAGCTCGAAGTTTCCTTTGCCCTAGACTTGAAAGGTTTGATATTTATAGGGGTTTGGTCCCTAATCTTTATTTCAATTATTTAATTTAATTGTTGTTTATTATTTTCCTTGAAGTTACTAACGCGTCTATTTTGTTATTAGAAAGACATACGAGACATCCAAGTAAGTGCTTTAATTGATTTATTGATAATATGATATAGAAATTGTTTAGGGTAATTTTACCCCGCCATGTGGTCTAATCAGAGGATGACACGTGTCAGCCTCATGATGGCCCAAAGTGGACCAATCCCTGCTTGACACGTGTCACTTCAAAAATAAAGGGAAAAAGGCGGCCTTCAGGCCCAAATCCCGAGAAAGCCGCAAAGCGGCGCAGCCCACCACTGATTAGGGTACAGTGACCTAATCAGGGGCACAATTCCCAAGGACCCTATAAATAGGGAGATGTCCCTCTTTTTGAGGGCATGTTTTATCATTTATTACACATTTTACTCTTTGATAGAGACATCCTGAGCTTGGAATCCGAGCAGATCCCTACCTAAATTTCCGCACCTTTTTCTCCCTTCAAGTTACTAACTTGACCGTCGGAGGCGGAGCTCTAACCACCCGGAGTCTCCGTTATTTTGCAGGTACAGCTCGGCCGGATCAGACTTCGTGACGTAACTCTCCCGAGGGACAAAAACACCCAAAACATTTGGCGCCGTCTGTGGGGAGAGTACCTCGAAGATGGTTCAAGAGTTTGTACCACCTCCTAACCGTCTGGGCGAATACCCAGAAGTTTTTACAGATCAGGAGGATGAAGATCCTCAGGTCGAAACCTTTACAGCCGAAGACGGCTCTCTCAGAATCAAGCGCATCCGGCCCAGAGAGACTCTAGAGCGGAGTGCCTCCCAGGCGGGTCCGAGCGGACCCACTGGGCAGCCGGAGGGGGAAACCCAAACGGCCGCTGGATCAGCCCCTGTCACCCGAGACGAACTCATGAGATTCATGACAAGTTTCAAGGGTGAAATTAAAGAGCTGATCACCAAAAACCGGGCTGGCCCAAGTAAAGGTCAGTCGGCGAAGAAGACTCCTCCAGAGAAGGGGAAGTCAGTCAAAAACCGGCAGCCCACTCCTCATCCAAAGGAGAAGGCAGCCGGGACCATTGATTGGTAAAAAATTCTCCTTCCTGGGAAAAACACCAATAACACTCACCGGACTCAACAGCCGGTGAGAAGTAAAAAATCAACTCTTGATGCCTGGGAGATCATAAACCAGAAGAGAAACCAATCGCTGTCTGAGTCGGCTTCAACGTCGAACTTTCCAGAGAGCTTCAACAATATTTCTGCAGGGAGTGCACCCTCCTTGCATGAGAGCCAGATAGGCGGTAATATCGTCCATTCTGGCCCTCACATGATTGGAGCTGTACCGTATGTGCCTACTCAGGCTTATGGACATTATCCTCCTCACTTCATGCAGCCGGCCTTCTTTGGAGGTCAGGCGGCATATCCAAATGTCCAGCCATTGGACTGGCAGCTCTGTCTGCTGCGCCTGGGTGAACAGCCTTCTGCGTTCACCCGGGAGATAACCGAGGCGGCCCAGCCGGCCAAGGTTAAGAATGTGTTGGTTGGTACCTATGATGGTACCACCAACCCGGAAGACCACCTTATGGCTTACACCAACCTCATGTATCTGCAGGGGTTGGATGATGCCACTTGGTGTCGATGCTTCCCGGCTACATTGAAGGGCATTGCCCAACAATGGTTTGGCAACTTGCCGGCCAGGTCCATCGATAGCTTCAGGAAGCTCGCCTTCCTGTTTGCTTCCAACTTCTCAATGAACATCCCTGCTAAGAAAACAAGCCTTGATTTGAGCACTGTTAAGCAGGGAGAGAGAGAAGGGATGCGCTCCTATGTCAGGCGGTTCAATCTGATCAGAATTCAGATTCAAGGACTATCTGACGAGGTAGCTTTTACAGACTTCTTCAAGGGTCTGAGAGACGGGTCGACTTTTAAGTTCGACCTAGTCAGAAAAGGGGCTTTCACCTTACAGGCGGCCCTGAGGGAGGCGGAAAGCTACATCCAAGCTACCGACCTCTGCTCGCCTGGTAACCATTCGGACTCCAAGAAGTCCGACAAACAGAAAGACAGCAGGTCAGCTCAGTCGGCCAAAAACAAAGAAGAAGGCAAGAAGAGAAAAGAAGTCTGGGCGATTACTGACTCTGACCATCCATCCCAGAAGAAAAAGAAAGAGTTTAAACCGTACGTCCCCAAGTACGAGTTTAACAAAGACTGCAACTCCATCCTCATGGAGGTAAAGGACCGGCTGTCCATTGAGAAGCCGAATCCTATGAAGAGTTTTATCTAGTCACGGAACAAAAATAAATTCTGTCAGTTCCATGAAAAGGTCGGCCATGACACCAACGACTGCTTCAGTCTTCAGCGGGCATTGGACCGTCTGGCTGACAAAGGGCTGTTGAAGTCCTACATTTCTAAGTCCCCAGCCGGGGCAAAAAAGAAAAACAAGGGTCAGTCCTCCAAGACTACCCCCCCAGCCCGCTAGTAGCTCGGATACCGATAAGGAGCCGGTCTACACAATAGCAGGCGGGTTCTCCTGTGGTGGCCCTACCATCTAGGGCACCAAGAGCCATCTTCGAAAGATGGACTAGGATGATGACGAGCAGGCGTCTACAAGCACCTCCTTCCCAGACGTCTTGATTACTGAGAAGGATAGGGGCAGCGTCTGCCGTCCGCATGATGACCCGGTTGTCATTAAATGTAAGGTTGCCAACCAACTGGTTGGAAGAATCCTTATTGACACCGACAGCTCATCAGCCTCCGGTGCTTGCAAAAGCTGAAATATAACGTCAGCAGCATGCATCCGGTCACCCACCCCTTAGTTGGTTTCGGGGGTGGGATGGTCTACCCAGCCGGAAGAATTGACTTACCCATCCGGCTGGGAGAGAAGGGCCAAGGACGACATATTGTCGTCAGATTCTTGGTCGTTGAGGAGTTGACCGCCTACAACATTATCCTTGGCCGGCCGACCCTCAACGTAGCCAACGCAGTAATCATCCCATCTCTCATGCTCATCAAGTATGAGAGGGATGACGGCACTGTGGGTTCCCTGAATGGGGATCAGAAGACGGCCCGAGAGTGTTATCTCTCAGCCGTCAGAGACACTGTGGCCCCAGACGGCCAGGAACCAATAGACCTTGACAATGTCAAGGATGCCGACCCTACGCCTGTCCCACCAGCAGCCGGGAAGAAAAGAAAGGCACCTCTGCTGGTGGAGGTGAAGAAAGAGAAAAAATAGCAATCAGTGACCGGTGAACGGTCAGATGAGCTCCGCCCTCAACCGGCTGGTGAAAGTATCGATCTCGTTCTGGATGAAAGCCGTCCAGAACGTACTGTGAAGGTTGGGACGGTTGCTCATGCTACTTTGGGTGCAAGCTTGCACCTTCTGCTGAAGGAATTCAAAGACATTTTTGCCTTTGAAGTGGAAGAGATGCCAGGCATCAGCCCGGATCTCGCTGTCCACAAACTCGCCGTGAACCCCAAAAAGAAGCCCATCCGGCAAAAGAAAAGAAACCACGGCGAGGAAAGAAGTCAGGCAGCAGCAGCCGAAGTCAAAAAGCTGCTAGACGCCAGGTTCATCCGGCCTTGTAATTTTCCCGACTGGGTGGCCAATGTGGTCCTTGTTAAGAAACCGAATGGGACCTGGCGCATGTGTGTTGATTACACATACCTCAACAAGGCGTGTCCAAAGGACAGTTACCCGCTTCCAAAGATCGACAGTCTGGTCGACTCTACAGCCGGTCACGCCTTGATGAGCTTTATGGATGCCTACTCCGGCTTCCATCAGATACCTCTGTGGAAGAAAGATCAAGAGAAGGCGGCCTTCGTCACTGGTCAGGGGTTATTCTGTTATACTATGATGCCGTTTGGCTTGAAAAATGCGTCTGCCACTTTCCAACGGATGATTAATACGGTCTTCATTAATCAGATTGGGAGGAATGTGGAGGCGTACATTGATGACATGATAGTCAAATCCAAGCTATAGACGGATCACCTTGCTAATCTCCGAGAAACATTCACCACCCTCAGGCGGCATAGGGTTATGTTAAATCCTAAGAAATGCGTCTTTGGTGTTGAGTCTGGGAAGTTTCTCGGATTCTTGATTGATCAAAGGGGGATAGAGGCTAACCCTGAAAAGACATAGGCGGTGATAGACATGAAGTCCCCCCGTTCTGTCAAGGAAGTGCAGAGACTCACCGGCTGTCTGGCCGTCCTGGGGAGGTTCCTCAGCCGGTCAGGCGACAAGTGCCTCTATTTCTTCCAAGCAATCAGGAAGAAAACCAGATTTAAATGGGGGGAGGATGCTGAGGCGGCATTCCAGAGGTTGAAGGAGCATTTACATTCTCTACCTAGGTTGGTCAGTCCTTTACCTAGGGAGACGTTGTACATGTACTTAGCCGTCTCAGATCATGCCCTCAGTGCCGTTCTCCTTACTGAGCGAGACGGCGTGCAGCTCCCGGTTTACTTCATTAGCCATGTTCTTAAAAATGCTGAACTCCGGTATCCCATGGTTGAAAAATTTGGCCTTGCTCTGTATATGGCTTTCAAAAAATTGAAGCCCTACTTTCTGGCACACCCGGTGGTGATTTACACCGACTAGCCACTCAAGCGGCCAATTTCTACCTTGGACTCATCCGGGAGAATGTTGAAATGGGCTATTGAAATGCAAAGTCTTGAAATCACTTACAAACCAAGAAAGGCAGTGAAAGGTCAGGCGTTTGCCGACTTCATTGTTGAAATGACCCGTCCGGTGGCTCCGGATAATCTTGATCAGGTTTGGAAAGTGTATGTAGACGGGAGCTCTACTAAGAACGGCTGTGGTGCAGGCGTAATTTACGAGTCTCCTGAAGGGGACAGATTTGAGTATGCACTACGCTTCAAATTTCAAGCCTCTAACAATGAGGCGGAATATGAAGCCCTGCTAGCCGGCATTCGCATGTGTAGGGCGGCAGGGGGCATGAAAATTGACGCCTACTCTGATTCTCAATTGGTCATTAGCCAGTATGAGGGAAGCTACGAGGCTACTCATCCGGCTATGATTAAATATCTTCAGGCAGCCAAAGAAGAGACCAAGGCACTTGGGGAATTCCGTCTGAGTCAAGTACCTAGGTCGGAAAAAAACCAGGCGGATGCATTGTCAAAGCTGGCGTCTTCCGCCTGCCATGATACGCCTCGGTCAGTCTTTTGGGAAGTTCTTGAAAAGAGAAGCATCTATGAGGATCCCATTGGAATTCTGGACCGAAGCTCTACCTGGATGGATGGCATCCGGGCCTACCTTTCAGACGGCACACTTCCTGATTCGCCACAGGAAGCAGCCGTCCTGAAAAAGCGAGCTGCAAGATTCGAGTTGAAAAATGGAGAACTCTTCAAGGCGGGGTTTCTGAAGCCTTTGTTGAAGTGTGTCACCCCAGAAAAGGGGAAAGAAGTTCTCGAAGACTTGCACTCGGGATTCTGCGCCTCTCATATAGGCGGCAGGTCCCTAGCCGTCAGAGCCAGACGACATTATTTTTGGCCCACTCTTGAGGCAGACGCCAAGGAATTGGTGAAGAAATGTGACAAATGCCAAAATTTTGGCAAGCTTATTCACCGTCCGGCTACTGATCTGACGGCCATCCACAGCCCAATCCCGTTTACAAAATGGGGCATGGACATTCTAGGTCCTTACACGCCTGCTCCAGGCGGAAAGCGCTACATCTTGGTGGCTGTGGATTATTTCACCAAGTGGGTGGAGGCTGAGGCGGTTAAAAACATCCAGACCTCAGACGTAATTTCCTTCATTTGGAAGAACATTATCACCCGGTATGGGGTACCTATGTCCATAGTGTTTGATAATGGTCCTCAGTTTGAGACGCCTCAGCTAAAAACTTGGTTGGGAGATCAGGGGATCTCAAGCTATTTTGCATCTGTTGGCCGGCCCCAAGCAAACGGCCAAGTTGAAGCCTTCAACAAACTCATCTCAGACGGCATTAAGAAGAAAATAGAAAGAGCCGGTGGCCTATGGGCAGAAGAGTTAATCCATGTCCTATGGGCCATCCGGACAACAGCAAAAGGGGTAACCGGTGAAACTCCATTTCTCATGGTTTACGGTGCTGAAGTCGTCTTGCCCATCGAACATTACGAGCCGACTCTCAGAGTCATGTTATATGATGAAGAGGCAAACTAGGAGGCAATGCGCCTGGCATTAGAATCACTCCCGGAGCGCAGGGGCAATGCCGCCTTGCGTCATGAGATTTACCGTCTGAGAATGACGAGAGCCTACAACAAAAAAGTACACAAGCGCCCTTTGAAAGTTGACGACTTAGTGTTACGAAAAATAGAGGCAACCGGTAGGGCCAATGAGCTGGGGAAGCTAACCCCAAATTGGGAAGGCCCCTACCGGATCTATGAAGAAGTAAGGGATGGCACCTACCGCCTGGAAACTCCAAACGGCAGGCGTCTGCCTAGAACTTGGAATGTAGACAATCTAAAAAAGTACTACTTCTGAGAATGTAAACTTTTTGTAAACAGTGAGTTAATTAATGAAGATTCAGACTTTGTTTGCAAAATTGAGTTATCGTTTGATTATCCATCCGGGTAATACTCAGACGGATTTTTCATTTACCTTACTAAGTTTGATACCTGGTAAGATTAAATAATTGCATGTCCGTCTGGGTAATACCCAGACAGACTCGTTTGTTTAAACAACTAAGTTCGATACTTAGTGTAAATTCAATACTCCGACTAAAAACTAAGCACAAAAACGTTTAGTGGCTATACAACCGGTCTCATAAAAGATCAGAGGCTAAAATGGCCGGATGGTTGCTCATTTTATAAAATCGCCTGTCCCAACATGGACAAAGGCGTCCGGCGACACCCCTCCGGGTGCAATCGTCGCAGAGAACAGACTATTTGTCGGTTCTACGTACCTATGCAGGCGGCAAAGATTGAACGACCTAATTGGTCAACTCATAGCCGTCTGACCAAAATGACCTGTGAAGAATGATCAAGTTGCCGAATACCGGATGCCATGGGGCATCAGTCGGTCACCGGCTGAAGGTCTCACTTAGGTTATCTATTCCAAAATTGCACTTCCTACCCCAATTGGGGAAAAAGAGTTGTTCAATGGCTATGAAATCTCTACCTAGACGGACAAACGCCGTCTGGGTAGTGACTGGAACGCCTGTCGGTGTACGGCTGTGCACTTGGTTTGGGGCAATCACTACTATGATTGATTGAGTTACAAACATATCATGCTCTTTACAGCATCAGACGTTTTCAAGTCAATCAACCAACTCCACTTGAAACCAATCACACAGCCGTCCAGGGGCAAGGACAGCCAGACTATTGGTTAGTTAGGCAAAAAATCGCTGCATGCTTTTGATAAGTTAGGCAAAAATGAAAAATTAAAATTTGCACAAAATAAAAATTCAGATGCAAAATGATCAAAACCGACTCAGTCGGTGCATTTCATAAAGTCCACCCAACCAAACGGTTGTAGTGGATTAAATGTTAACCGGACCCCGTCCGGAAGAAAGAAATTGTTAATTAACACGACTCCACAGCCGGTAAATACAAGGATACTCGGCACGCAGGCCGGAAAAAGCAAGTTTTGGCATACAGCCGCTGAATAAAAGAAAAAATAAAAAAGCAGAGATTGGCATACTACCGCTGAATGGTCACTTCTGGCCTGCAGACGGTGCCTCCTGGTCCTCCTCCTTCTCCTCATCATCTGAGGGTATCTCCTGTGCTTCACCAGGACCAGGAAACTCAGGCGCGGACGGCTCGTTGTTGGAGTTGACCCAAGCTTCGAAAGAGGCAGGCTCTGGCTCGCCTTGTTCACTCAAGTACACCACGTACTCGGCATAGCTGTGCGCCAGTGCCCAGATGCTATAATCCGCGTCTGGGTACAAGGTAGCCCAGGAAATCTTCATACGGGCGTCATTGTCAGCATCACTCTCAGCAACAAGGCGGTTTTGCTCCGCCTCCATGGTTGCTGCAAAGTTTATCTGAGCCTGAGCAGCCTCCTTCTCCAGCCTTTGAACCTTGGTCTTCAGTTTGGTGTTCTCTTCGGAAACACCTTTAAGTGTGCCAAGGTCCGTCTGGGCCTTCTTGAGCGCCTCAGCAGCCTTCTTGGCGCTCTCATCCGCCTTCTTCTGGGCCTCCTCCGCCTCCTTCTTAGCCGTCTCAGCATCCGTCGCCCGCTGATTGGTCGTCTTCAGATCTGACTCCAGCTGCTGGATTCTAGACGCCTGTGTCATAATTATTGCTTTAGTTTCAAGTTCATTTACGATAGTCGAGTGTAAAGCAATATTATCAGCGTCTATGGCGGACTTCTTGGCCCTTTTTACCTCTTCCCGTTTGCGGGAATAAGGACGTTTGAGCCCGTCCACCCGCAGCATGGCCTGCAAAAAGTCAGGCGGCATAAGTATTGCAGGCGGGATAAAACACTTGGAAAAAATAAAATTGAATTGACATGCTTCTTCCGAACGGCTTCCAGCATGGCCTTGGCATGCTTCTGGATATTGTCCTTATCCCTCTTCCGGACGGCTTCCAGCATGGCCTTGGCATGCTTCTGGACGTCTGGCCAGCGGGGAGATTGATCTGCACCACAATCAATACGTGATGAGTGCGAAACTAAGGCAGCACCTATTTGTTGCCGACCGTCTGAGGATGACGTCTGTTGGGAGTGGGATTTCACCCGTAAAGGCCACCCCAGCTCAAGCGGGGATTCAAAAGGGTTCTTACCTTCAGAGCCGGCCAAGCGGGAACCGCTTGCAGGCGTGGTGAACCCTGCGGCTGCTGATAAGGGGTTGACGAGATCAAGGCACAAGCTGCCGCCTATCTTCTCGTTTCGCCCCGCTATCCGCATCTACTGATGCCCGGCTGAGGCGCCAGGAGTTGACGCAGAGGTGGCTTTTTTAATTTTGTTAAGAACGACGGGGTTCTCCTCCCTAGCCCGTTTGAGTTGTTTCTCAAACGACTTTCCAACCTCTCCTCCCTGCAAAAATAACCAAAGTTAAGGTTAGCATCCGGGAAAAATGATTTTAAAGGATCAACTTATGAAAGGGTCAGGCGTTTGATACCTTGGCCTTGACCTCAACCGCAGCTTTCTCCGCAAGATCTTTGCGGATGGTTGCAGAAGACCGCTTGGGAGTTTTCTCCGACTGCAACATGTTTAATGCTTCTTCTGCAAAAAGAAAGAAATTGGTTAATATCATAAATCAATTTCGATAGAAAAATACTACAGACGGATATAAACTCAGGCGCATACGTTTTGTAAACATGTGCCCTAGCCCGGAGGCGGCTAGGAAACACTCGTCCCTGACCCAGGCGCTCTTGGGGATCCAGTTCTTGGGGACTTTTATTGTTTCCCCGGTTGACAGAGTTGCGTTTGTGAGGCCGAAAAAGTCTGCCTCAATTATCTTGTCAAAATCTTCCTCTAGGATCCGGGGAAGAGCGCACTTCTTGCCCAACAAGTCGGGCTTCTTATTGTACAGACGGAATTCATAATTCTCCCGTCTGGTTGGGGCTGACATCAGGTAGAACCTGTGCTTCCAGCCATCGAACTTTGAGACCTTGTCCAAGGTCATCATATACTGAGGCTGCGTGGTTAGAGTGTACCACGCCCTCCAGCCGCCTGGGCTTCTGCTAAGATAGTGCATACTAGCAAAAGCCTCCCAGCCGGGGTTAAGCCCCTATAACTCACAGGCGGCAACATACCCCAGAATGTTTGTCCAAGAGTTGGGGGTAAGTTGCCAGATTCCGAGGCCGTAGCCTCTCAAAATTGCCTTCACCGCCTGGTGAAGGGGAAAGCGGAGACCAGCCTTGAACGCCGCCTCATAACAACCAAATAAGTTGTTGGCGTTCTGTTCATCGTTCTCCCAGGCGATGGTTCCATTCTCAGGCAGCACCCGGATCCTGTACCCGTCTCCTAGCGGGTGCATTTGAGTAAAATTCTTTAAGTTTTCCTCCATTTGGATCCGGTCCTTGGAGGAGACGTGGATGTTGAAGGGATCATCCTTCTCGTTCCACTTTTTCTTCTCTTCCTCCTCGCTATCCGGAAGCGGGGGTAAGTCGTCACTGCTCTCAGAGGTAGAGGCGGAGCTGTCGCTCTCCGTCTCCTCCTTGCTTTAATTCAAGGGGGCAGAGGCGGCCTCGTCGCCGCCTTGGTCGCATTCCTCCAAGAAGGAATCAGCAGGAGTTGAAGGGGCGCGCGGAGGGGATCTCTCCAGAGCCGTCTGGCCTCCCTGGCCAGGCGTTTCTCCCTCAGGCGTTTGGCCGCCTGAGCCTTCGCTTTTGTAATTTGGATCAGTTGCCGTCTGCATTGTCCGAGCCATGGTGTCCTGCACAGACACATAACTGGTCGGAATCCAAGGCAAAGGGTGGTCCCAACACCCCGAGACGACACTCCCAGTCCTAGACTCAGCCGTCCCTGGTGACCGGCTGGACTCTAACCTAGGCTGTGCCGTGTGTGTTGGTGATGCATCCATTTATTGCAAGAAATATTTACAAGCGGTGAAAAAAGAAAAAGAGCTGAGAGGGGCAGAGACGGTACCTTTTGAAGTTAAATCTGAAACTAGGCGGATCCGGCTGGGTCGGTGGAAAACGAGCTCTCTTCCTTGCGTCTGACTCAGACGGATGACTTCTGCTCTCTCAAAGTTTTCTCTCTATAATGTTTTTGTAAGTGTACAAAATAATGAGGGTAAAACGGCTATATATAGAGGGTAAATACGGGGGCATTTCCGTAATTTACTCGGAAGGTGAACGATTACTTCTTTATGGTAAAATTACCACCAACCGGAGCGTGACATGTGTCACAGATGCCACGTGGCGTGCCACGTCACATCTGTGAGTGGCAAATGTTTAGGGTAATTTTACCCCGCCATGTGGTCCAATTAGAGGATGACACGTGTCAGCCTCAGGATGGCCCAAAGTGGACCAATCCCTGCTTGACACGTGTCACTCCAGAAATTAAGGGAAAAAGGCGGCCTTCAGGCCCAAATCTCGAGAAAGCCGCAAAGCGGCGCAGCCCACCACTGATTAGGGTACAGTGACCTAATCAGGGGCACAATTCCCAAGGACCCTATAAATAGGGAGATGTCCCTCTTTTTGAGGGCACGTTTTATCATTTATTACACATTTTACTCTTTGATAGAGACATCCTGAGCTTGGAATCCGAGCAGATCCCTACCTAAATTTCCGCACCTTTTTCTCCCTTCAAGTTACTAACTTGACCGTCGGAGGCGGAGCTCCAACCACCCGGAGTCTCCGTTATTTTGCAGGTACAGCTCGGCCGGATCAGACTTTGTGACGTAACTCTCCCGAGGGACAAAAACACCCAAAACAGAAATCATGCTAGGTTGTTATTATGATTCCTAGCGTCATGTTAGGGTGCTTTGATCTTCCTAGTATCATGTTTAGGGTAACAACTAAAAATTTCTAATATCAAATATGACAATTATGATTTCTATGATGCTTCCTATTTTTTCTTCCTAATATTCATGTTAGTATCATGTTAGGGTTAAAGCTTTGATTTTTAATGTTTAGTGACATGCTAGGGATTGTTATTAATCTTGTTAGGATCTTGCTATTATTATGCTTTATTTTTAACATGAACATGATTATGAATATTATTATTATTATTTTGATGATGATTAATTGATTATTATCATGTTGCTTGATATTATATTGTTATTGCTTGATCACGCCTTTTATGCATGTTTAAAGGGAATTTGGTACTTGTAATCACGCTTAATAAGATAATTAATAATCTTGTTTAGGGTTAATTTGATTATAATTCAAGTGATCGCCAATAATAGATTTATTTGTGCATTAATATTCAATCGACATAGATTAAACAGGTTTAGGGTAAACCTATTGATTGCCTGTTAGTCAAAAAGCGCACATGAATACGATCAGAATAAAGTAGAGGCCTATTATTAGGGCAGGTTCAATCTCTTTTAGGTTGGATTTGTACCTTCATCCCCAAACTACCAGTCATGGTTCCAGACCTATTGGAGTTGACGATCTCTTGGATCGTTAAGGGGTGTAACCTTCACCTCGTGAACGGTTTACAAGTTCCTAAAACTTGTTGGCGACTCTTTTGCTCTAGCTTCCTTCCCTTTGGACGCCACCGTACTTTAGTGTATGATCACAGTGGGGTTCAAGTTTGGGTAATGCTTGAAATATTCCCTACATAAACCATTTTTCAAAAGAAAAGAGACAAAAATAAAATAAAAGGAATGGAAAACAGACGGTTACCTTACAAGTGAAGGTACAAAGAGCCACTTGAAAGTCTTGGACGTCTGGTGAACAAGCGGACTAGATCATGAGTGGCTGATGCTTTCCCAGAAAAGGACGTACAAGTTCTCAAAGTAAAAGATTCTCTCTCAAAGTTTTTCCGTAAGCGTTCGAAATGGAGAGGGGCCGGGGTCAACTCCTATTTATAAAAGGGTGAAAAATTTAGGGTAAAACCCGCACTTTTACCTATGGTATACGATAAAAAGCTGGACCAATGCCTAGCTGACACTTATCACAGGCGTCACATGGCATGCCATGTCACCCTCGTGCGGGGCAAATGATTAGAGTATTTCTACCCCGCTACATGGCCCAATGAGAGAGCGACACAGGTCACCTGAAAAGGTCTCCAAGTGCACCTCCCAAGGGGCTGACACGTGTCAAGTAGATAAGCCCTCAGGAATTGGCGGCCTTCAAGGCCCAATTCCTGAGGTAGCCGCAAAACGGCAAAGCCCAGGATCTTAAGTCATCAAACCTTAGAACAGGGCACACATTTCTAAGTTCCTATAAATTGGGAGATTCCCCCATTTATTTGGGCACCTTACAATCATTACTTCATTTATTATTCTCGAAAATAGAAAAAACACCTAATCTCGGAAACCGAGAAGATATTTACTTTCCGCACTTTTTTACTTCGTTCCTGTAGTAACTTAACCGTCAAAGGCGGACCACCAAACATCCGTAGTTTCGTAGTTTTGCAGATACAGGCGGCTTGGACCTAGTCTGTGAGCTGTAACTCTCCTAAGGGAAGAAAAAACCCCAAAACATTCTCCTTAACGTTAATTATTTTTATAGAAATTAAATTATTTTCGTTGTTCAAAACTTATTTTTACAAATTCTTTTTATATTTGTTATTCAAGGCTACTTATTTTAAAGGAAATTTTGACAATAGCCACATACTATTATTTATATTATATGAATTATCAATTAAAATGTTATTATTTCCATCTTACCAACAACTGTTTATAAATATGTTAAAATTTTCCATCAACAATTTTCAAAACCTCTAGTATAACATCGTTGCAGGCCCTACCAATGAACCTTCTTTTTTTTTTTTTTTTTTTTTTTTTTTTTTTTTTTTTTATCTTATCTTTTTTTTCACCATATGTTCTTCAATTTTTTGATTGCAAATCCAAATTATACAACCAAAACACAAAATTAGGTACCTAATATATGAAATTATGGTTAATTATAAGATGATGTTCATCATTTTGGGTTTTAAATTGAAATTAGAGACTTGTTATTAAGTGATAATTAATATTCTAAATTTTACCTAATTTCCATCAATTTCATGTATTCCTATTGGTAGCAAAATAGATATTAATTTTAAGAAATTATTTACAAATTATCAGTATATTAATATGAAACATTATGTAAGTAATTTGAGATTTTTCTTAAATACTATGGTTTTTCTAAATTAAGAGTTATTATCATATATTGATAATAGTAACTTAAGTCTAAATAATTGTTGTTTAATAATAGTAAGCTAAGTTTAGTATAATAAAGTTACGTTTTGTAAAAATAAGTCATGTTTAGCAAAGTAAGACCAAGTTAATAAAATAAGTTTTAATTAGTTAAGATAATTTACATTCAGCAAAATTAAGTTTTCATTTACTAACAGTATTTAAATTATAAATATTGTTTTATTTCATTATAATTTAAGTTCCACAATAACATTTCAGATTAGTAAAAAAAAAAAGCTGGCAAGAACAATATCTTATTTTAGTTAACTTATTTTTGTTAAATTTTTTTTTTTACTAGAGAGAGAGATACTAAGTACTAATCAATTAGTACTTAAAACTGTGACTATAAATTCTGGTTAGTGTATATGAAATTGTGAAAACATATGGAAACTAGTTGGATTTGTCTATTCTATATATTTTAATACAAGTTTTAGTAATTTTACATATACAGAATTGAAGATATATAAGTTTTTAGACGTGTCTTAACTATTGTGAAAATTCAAATGAGGCAAAGAAATAGGTGAAGAGAATTTGCTTAAGCTAAAGAGAATAAGGCCTTAAAGGAGGAGAGAGAGAGAGGGGGGGGGGGGGAGGGGGGTTGGAGGGGGGGGGGAGTTGGAGAGGTCTTAGATCAGTATATAGCTGTCATTGTATCTTTTTTTCCTGTTTTTTATCTTCATATTTCTCTTTTTATATTTTGTTGTTATTCTCTTCCCAATATCTATTTTAAGATTATCGTGTCGTATCATGTCAAGTACTCTAATCCATGTTTTAATAAGTGTTATACTTACCAATTACGACCATGTTATTATAAGTGTTACACTTTCTTTATTTGTTTTTTGTTACAAACACTTTTATATTCTAAAGCTACAACTTCATAATATATCTTTCTCCTTTTTTTTTTATTATTTCTTTCCTTTCACATTAATAACTTCTTTTATAATTTTTTAAGACTTCAGTCAAGCTTATTTAATTAGCAAGCAAGTAGTTAAACATTGGGGCACAAAATAGCTATGAGTTAGTTTGAAATCATATGTGGCATGACAAGCTAATTTAACAATTAGCTTACTACTGAACTTGATCTTGCTTCTTATTTTATTTAAGGTAATTTAATTATCTAAAACTATATATCAATCAAAATATAACACTTAAAAAAACTAAAAAAAAAGTAAATTTAAAACTTAGATTGGGTTAATGATACGTGCCATCATGACATGTGGGCTAAAAGTGGTCCAAACCCATTCCAGGCCCATCCTAAGCTGACTCACCATATCTCAACCCACCCCTCCTTGAAAATAACAAGACTATACTCCCTCCTTACTTCTTAGCTCAATAATCCACATCAATCAACTTGATTAGAAACCACTAAATATGAAAAAATACAAAAAAATTATACACAATAAAATTTCACACCATTTAAAAAAGTTTAGTACTCCCATATACAGCAAAACACCGGCCCAATGAATAAATCGTGTCAGAAAATAAGCATAACCCCACCAAAACTCCAAAATTTTTAATTTTTAATTTTTTTTAAAACTTTACATTACACTCCATTACAATACTTTCTCCGTTCTGTTAATATTGCAATATGGAGAAAATTACGCATCCCAAAAGACATTTTATATGCTAAATATCTATTATTGTGTAAGAGTAAAAAATATAAAAACTTTATATTGTGAAAGTATTTTATAAGACGAATCCAACAATATCCCACTTTATTATATTTTGCTTAACGTATAACTCATATTATATGGTTAAACAAGAGTGATGAATAGTGCAAAAAGTCTTTTGTTGCAATATTAATAGAATGGGGAAGTATTACATAATGCGTGCTAGCTTAAAATAAGCGCAAATTACATAAAAACACTCTTTCCCTCCTCTTTCTCTCTCCTCACATTCTTCTTCAATTCATTTCTCTCTCCTTATCATTATTGTCTATCACTGACTTACTCCAACCGCCTTTCCTTCCATTTCATTCCTTTGCTCTTTCTTTCTGTTATTGTTCTTGTTTGATCTCCCATT
This sequence comes from Chenopodium album, assembly GCF_948465745.1. Classification (NCBI taxonomy): domain Eukaryota; kingdom Viridiplantae; phylum Streptophyta; class Magnoliopsida; order Caryophyllales; family Amaranthaceae; genus Chenopodium; species Chenopodium album. The sequence continues at coordinate 52,332,145 of NC_137841.1, read as the reverse complement.
CCTAGTATTATTATTATTAATTAATAATTATAATAATATTACTACCTATTTGATCTATATTATTCCCAAACATAATTTTTTCCTTGAATTTCTGATTTTTTCCAACTTGTTTGAACTAAGGTAGCTATTTTAGCATCCGGGTCATTTTTATTTTCTACTTTCAACTTCCATGAACAGAGAATTATGGATCTAGAATCAAACAACAATAACCCATTCAAGGTAGGACATCTGTACAATTCTCATTGTCTCTTATTGTAGGACCCATTATAGTTACTTACCGCTGTTTCTTCTGTCTCTAAATGCACTTCCTGTTTAACGGCGATTGTGCTGTAAGGGGAAGTGATAATTTATTTTTTCTGACAAAAGATTGATTAATGGTGTTTTGGAATTTGTTTTGCAGAAGGAATCTTGGAGAACAGTTTTGACTCTAGCATATCAAAGCTTAGGAGTTGTTTATGGTGATTTAAGCACTTCCCCATTATATGTTTACAAAAGTGCATTTGCTGAAGATATTCATCATTCTGATACAAACGAAGAAATTTATGGGGTTTTGTCATTTGTTTTTTGGACGTTAACATTAATCCCATTGCTTAAGTATGTTTTTATTGTACTTAGAGCTGATGATAATGGTGAAGGAGGTACATTTGCTTTGTATTCTTTGTTATGTCGACACGCCCGTGTTAGTTCTTTGCCTAATTGCCAGATTGTTGATGAAGAACTTTCTGCTTATAAGAAGGATGATTTCATATCTCCTGATAAAAATGCTAATTCTGGCTTGAAATCGACATTAGAGAAGCATAAGACTTTGCATAAGGTCTTATTGATTTTAGCTCTTATTGGTACTTGTATGGTTATTGGTGATGGAGTTCTTACACCTGCAATTTCAGGTAATTTACTATTTTTTCGGTGTTATTCGGAGTTGTCACATTACCGGTTCAAATTATGTTATCGATGAGACAACTAATCAGGGCCGGAGGAGTAATTTCTCACAAGTTTATTTTTGTGGGTTGCAGTTTTCTCAGCTGTTTCTGGTTTGGAGCTCTCTCTTACTACAGCCCGGGCGCATCATGAGTGTGAGTTGGTGATCTATTTTTGGTTAAATTTCATTTTAGATAACAAATTGAAAGATAGAATGATGGCTGAATGTTTCTAATTATCGGGAATCTTTTTGGGATTTTAACATACATTGAACAACATTGATTAGAATAGAATTTGACTGTTAGCAATATTGTTTTCCATGATATGATATATCATATATGCCAATGTATAATAACAGGACATAAAGTTTAAATTTACATAGGATGGTGGAATTTGTTCATTTTTAGTTTCTTCAAACCATGATGATTTTGTGATTTTATTTTTCTTTGCATTTTTTTTAACCATGTAAAAAGTTTGTGAATAAAATTCAATAAAAGTTAATGATTATTAGGTTTTATATTCTTGGTTTGGAATTAGCAAAATCATGTGTTACCTATACTTAGTAGTATAAACCATGAAAAAAATAATTTTTAAACAGATGCACACTGTGGTGGGTCCAAGGAAATCATGTTCAAGATAGACTTTTGCTCTATTATTATTATGATGCTTGCCTAATTAGCCATCTCATGCACAAAAGGAAGTTTCAGTTCACATTGTGAAATGACATGTTCATATGAATAATAGTTTTTGTGGGTTTGATTGCAATTAATCATTTTTTGGTCATTGTTTGGTCAAAAATTGGTAGTTTAATTGGAATTTGGCTCACAAATATATAAATACAGAATACTGTATTTTAAAAGGCAAAATTGATTTTGATGGATTATGTTAGTTTTCATGAATTTAGTTGGTGTCTAACTTTTCCCGTGAAGGTTTTTTGTCACCTACCACCTTGACCTTTGTTACTCGTAATTGGGTTGTCGTGTAGACAATGTATGTGTTTGAGTTCTACCTCAGCTACTGCAAAAATTCAATATTTTTATATCAAAAGGAAGTTTCTAGATGTCATACTCGTATTAAAATGTTGAGGGTTTGACATCAGTTTCTAAGATGAAATGAAGAAGAATCATGGACCTCGACTATAAGACAGAACAATTTTGTTTCACGGAGAAACTGTTGTAATAAGTTTAAGAGGAAATGCATGGAAATGAATAGAAAAAAGGGGACAAAGAATGGATTAGAGTTGCATCTAAGGAAGGTTTATATGGTCGCGTTAATTTTGACTACTAATCTGATTATTTATACTGACTTCTCTATAATTGAATGGACATCAAATATTCTATCTGGCCTTATATTAACTAGATAATGTTTAATACATTTGGCTTGTAGATTTCAACTTTATTTTCGCGTACATATTATATTAATAATGCTGGTTAAGCTGTCTCTTTTCTTTGCCATGGCTAATGGAACGTGATTGGAGATTGAAAAATGGAGCATCAACAAAAAGTTGTTTGAAAAGAACTAGTCAAGTGTTGCCCTACATGTTCCAAATCTATAATTATTTTATTACATCTTCTGTGATTGCTTATATTATATTCCATTACCGTTAATCCATCATGTTATTGTTGTGATATTCTGATAATGGTGGATTGCCTCAATGCCTTCTTTAGTTGCTGAAACTTGTTTTTTTAACTATCGTTGCTAACTTTACTTCTCCAGTGCTTATCTTTCAATAATTTATCAGATTGTAGCATCTTGACGACAAAAGAAGATTCTGGACACTATTTATCTTAATTATTAAAGGGAATCGTTACATTAACTTATTCATTTGTCAATTATTCTGAAAATGGCGCGTTCATTGAATCTATATCAGCATTCATAAAGAGCATCGATTGTGTCCTTTGCTTGTGTATAATTTTTTTTTACGGGCCTAGGTCTTTATCTATGTCAAGCATAATTAACATCTTCTCATGTTGTGTGATATGCTTTAGTTTGTTTTTATAGAGAAAACAGTCCATTGCCATAGCCGTTCCATTGAACAAAACGCTGTGCTATGATGTGCATAAGATTCTATGTTTTTATGTGACTGCAATAATGTAGCTGTTTTGTAGCTTTAATTTGAATATTTAAATTCATATAAATCAGTGCTAATTGATTTTTAACAAAATCAAATATTTAATATTTTTTGAACTTTTAATTTGTTGGGCTAAAATAATATACATTGAAATTGTTAGATTATTGTTTGTCGATTGCAACTTGGAAGGTTGATTAAAAACATATAATTGCAATGGATGCATTTATGTTATCATGTGAATTTCCTCCCCTTACCAAGGTGGGAGCTTATGAAAGGCACCAGGGGAGGTTGATGTTAGCCTGGCATTCGGTTTCTAGGCTCTTATAAGCAATAATTCTGTGTATGGCATTCAAGGAGTTCAAAGTAGCTTGATTTTGATATTTTCGATAGTCAGTATCTAATACGAACTTTCATTTATGACAGAATTCACAGAGCCCGGAATTTAGTCCCTTGTTAAGATTTAAGCTAGCCTTTGTCTGCATTAATTTTCACAAACTTTACTGAATTTTCTTTCCCAACTTTGTTCATCATCTTTTCTGCATCCTTCTTTTTATGCTTATAGATTAATCAATCTAGTGTATGTTGACTTTAATACTGAGTGATGCCAAAGTTTGATCTTAAAATTGTGACGAACAGATGTTCAGTGATGTGAGTTCAAAGTTACCAACTCATTAAATTCTAATTTTTGCAGATATAGAAGTTCCAGTTGCATGTGTCATATTAATTTGTTTGTTTGCCCTCCAACATTATGGGACTCATCGCGTAGGGATTCTATTTGCACCAATTGTAATCACATGGCTTATATGCATCAGTGCGATTGGTGTGTACAACATTGTGCATTGGAATCCCCATGTATATCAAGCTCTCTCTCCATATTATATGTACAAGTTTTTGAGAAAAACCCAGAGAGGCGGGTGGATGTCTTTGGGTGGCATCCTGCTATGCATGACAGGTAAAGAGAAGTTTTGATGTCTTCACTTATCCACCACTGATGACTTCAGATTTATCTAATATTGAGTTATATCTGCTTCAGGTTCGGAAGCTATGTTTGCAGATCTCGGACACTTCTCCCAGTTGTCTATTCAAGTATATGCTCATAGCAATAATTTTCTTTTGTTGTTTTCATTTCTTGTTCTGTTTTGCTACCTTGTTGCTGAGACGTCGTCTTGTTTACAGATTGCTTTCAGTTTTATTGTGTATCCATCTTTGATCTTGGCATACATGGGACAAGCTGCTTACCTTTCTAAGCATCATTCTCTACAAAGTGACTACAGGATTGGATTTTATGTGTCTGTACCTGGTAAGTTTGTATAAATCTTTTGATCGTATAATTAAGAGAGTTAGAGTTTATGTAGAGGGTATCTAATTATATGTAAAATATTGGGGGATTGATTCAGAAAAGATAAGATGGCCAGTTCTGGGTATAGCCATTCTTGCTGCAGTCGTAGGAAGCCAAGCTGTAATCACAGGAACATTCTCAATCATCAAACAATGTTCTGCGTTGGGCTGCTTTCCTAGAGTTCGAATAATTCATACATCCTCTGAAAGACATGGCCAAATCTACATCCCCGAGATTAACTGGATATTGATGCTGTTGTGTCTTGCTGTTACTGTTGGTTTCAGAGACACAAAACACTTGGGGAATGCATCAGGTAATTTCTGTGATTTTTTCAGCTCGTATTTTGTTCCTTGTATAGTTTCCTTGCTGGAATTAGTAATACAAGACTTAGTTCTCTCTCTCTTTTTTTTTTTTTTTTTTTTTTTTTTTTTTTTTTTTTTTTTTACAAAAAATATCGACACCTTCTGCTTAAGATGAGTTAGTTCTCATAATGATTATTCTCTGGAATAGGTTTGGCAGTCATAACAGTGATGCTGGTAACCACCTGCCTGATGTCTCTGGTTATTGTATTATGCTGGGGAAAAAGTATATTTCTTGCTATTGGGTTTATATTCTTCTTTGGTTCAATAGAAGCACTCTACTTCTCTGCATCCCTTATAAAGTTCCGTGAAGGGGCTTGGGTTCCAATTGCCTTGTCCTTCATCTTTCTGATGGTAATGTATACATGGCATTATGGCACACGCAAGAAGTATGAATTTGATGTTCAGAACAAGGTTCCCATCAACTGGCTCCTTGATCTGAGTCCTAATCTAGGAATTGTCCGAGTACGTGGAATTGGTCTCATACAAACCGAGCTTGTGTCTGGCATACCTGCCATTTTCTCTCACTTTGTTACCAACCTTCCAGCATTCCATCAAGTGCTAGTCTTCCTTTGCATAAAGTATGTGCCTGTTCCTCATGTTCAGTCTGAAGAACGCTTCCTTGTTGGAAGAATAGGCCCCAAGGAGTATCATATTTATAGGTGTATTGCTCGATATGGTTATCGTGATCATCATAAGGATGAGGTTGAATTTGAGAAGGATCTTGTTTGTAGCATAGCAGAATTCATTCGTTCAGAAAAGCCTGATGGCAAAAACAATCAAGAAGACGAGGATGAGGAAAACCTAACTGTTGTAGGGTCTTTCTCAACTAAGCGAGGAGTTAAATTGTCTGAAGATGAAGAAGATAACACCGAGATAGTTGGCACATCTGAGCTCCAAAAAAGTGACTCTTTGGATAGGCCGAGGAAGAGGGTAAGGTTCGTTGTCCCTGAGACTCCACAAATTGATCGCGAGGCACAAGAAGAATTGCATGAGCTAATGGAGGCAAGGGAATCTGGGATGGTTTTCATATTAGGACACTCATACGTGAGAGCCAAGAGTGGTTCGAGTTTTATTAAGAAAATGGCGATCAATTATGGTTATGACTTCCTGAGGAGAAACTCTAGGACTCCTACTTATGCAATTAGTGTTCCTCATGCCTCGACGCTGGAGGTCGGAATGGTGTCCCACGTCTGATTTTGTAGGTGAAACAAGTTAGCTATCTTCTGCATGACACTTTGTTCATACTGGGTTGTGTATGTACATGTTCAACCGAAATCCAGTTTTATGTTGTCCTAAATTGTTGCTATCAAACTCAGAATACACACTAAATTTTGCCAGTTTGTGTATGCTGCCTTTGTGGTGGTGCCCTCTTAGTTCCTCAATTATGTTACACTAAGATCCTACACTCTAGAGTATGGTGTGTATCATGCACCCAATAGAACATACAATAATTTGCATCCAAAAAAGAGAGGGTTAAAAAAAAAAAAAAAAAAAAAAAAAAAAAAAAAAAAAAAAAAAAAAAACAATAATAGAACATTATAAAAATTGTGATTTTTTTTTTCTTTTTATCCAAATATATTTCTAGTAAGTTTTTTTTTTTTTTTTTTTTTTTTTTTTTTTTTTTTTTTTTTTTTTTTTTTTGAAAGATCTAGTGAGTTTGAATTGCATTATTATGAGTTTTATGATTAATGATATACAAATTTTACTGTAAATATACATATTAGATTATCTTTAAAATTGCTGAAATGGAATCCGTATGTTCCAATGAAGATGACTCCATGAATTTTGAACATAGAACAGATGCAGTTATTTCCACCATACTATACCTTCATGTTCTATGTCATGTCGAGGAAGCATGGAGGGCAAATCAGGTCAAGGGTGAAGAACCGGAAAGGAAAAAATTTCTTCCAAAAAAAAGCATGGAAGGCCAATCAGGTCAAGAGTGAAGAACAAGAAAGGTAAAAAGTTTCTTCCAAAAAAAAAAAAAGGTACTCCGTAATAGGTACTCCAAGTTTTGTTTTTGCAAGATCAAGAAATGCAAGGGAATAAGTTTAGAAAGCCTAAGACTAGTTTTAGAGAATATTTCAAGCATTACCCCAAACTTGAACCCCACTGTGATCATACACTTAAGGATGGTGGCGTTCAAAGGGAAGGAAGCTAGAGCAAAAGAGTCGCCAACAAGTTTTAGGAACTTGTAAACCGTTCACAAGGTGAAGGTTACACCCCTTAACGATCTAGGAGATCGTTAACTCCACTAGGTCTGGAACTATGAATGGAAGTTCGGGGATGAAGGTACAAATCCAACCTAAAAGAGATTGAACCTGCCCTAATAATAGGCCTCTACTTTTTTTTCTCGTATTCATGTGCGTTTTCTAACTAACATGCAATCATTAGGTTTACCCTAAACCTGTTTAATCTATGTTGGTTGAATATTAATGCAAAAATAAAACTATTATTGGCGATCACTTGAATTATAGTCAAAGTAACCATAAACAAGATTATTAATTATCTTATATAAGCGTGATTACAAGTACCAATTCCCTTTAAACATGCATAAAAAGTGTGATCAAACAATAAATCATAATAAGTATCAAGCAACATGATATTAACAAATTATATATAAGTTATTCGTCAATCAACAAATAACATGAAATAATTCGTAAATTAACAGATTACGTAAAACAATTCATAAATAAACAAATTACGTGAAACAATTCGTAAATTAACAAATTATGTTAAACTATTTGTAAATTAACAAATTATGTTAAACAATTCGTAAATTAACAAATTACGTTAAACAATTTGTAAACTAACAAATTACATTAAACAATTTGCTAATTAACGAATTACGTTAAATTATATAATTCGACACAACAATAATCATAATTATGTTAAAGCATAATATTTATAGCAAGATCCTAGGTATGATACTAACAAAATTAATAACAAACCCTAGCATGTCACTAAACAATAAAGATCAAATATATAGCCCTAACATGATACTTACATGAATATTAAGAAAGAAAATAGAAAGTATTACAGAAATCATAATAAACATATTTGATATTATAACTTTACCTTAAACATGATAATAGGAAGTTATTGTTGTCATTCTAAACATCAAATTAAGAAAAGAATCCTAACATGATACTAGGAATCAAAATAAAAAACTAAACATGATTTCTATATTATAATAACAATAAATCAATTAAAGTACTTATTTGGATGCCTCGTATCTCTTTCTAATAACAAAATAGACACGTTAGAACTTCAAGGAAAATATAGATTAAGAAAGTTTAGACTAGATTTGGGACCAAACCCTCAGAAATACTACACCTTTCACGTATAGGGCGAAGACAATTTCGAACAATGCTAGGTATGTCTAGTGCTAATGTATGAGGAATTGTGTTTGTACAAGACTAGGCTTAGAAAAGAGGGAGAGAGAGAATAAACTTTATCTTAGAGAGAGAAGAGAATTAGAGAGTTTTTGGTTGAGAGTTGATTATTTAAAAACGGAGGTCTAAGGATGCTATTTACAATGAAAATCAGCCGGAATCGATAGAAAAGAATCAGAGTTTCGAAAAGAATAAAACACGCCTCTGTCGCCAACAACATGACCTGTCGCCAGATGTCACCAGGCGACAGGGTCTGTCGCCAGGCGACAAGCTTGTAGTCCGGTGCTGCAAGACAGTTTTTGCAGAATTTGTATTTATCATATATTTTGATCCAGAATTCCATATAAGTCATATAATATGTCGTTGGAAAGCACTTGAAGTCTACTTTTCAACCCACTTGAAATTAAAATCTTTTGTAGACAAAAAGATATGGCCGAAATAGTGGAAGAGTGTCAGTTTTTGATAGAGTTTCATATCTCATTCATATCTTTTTCGTTATAGCTCGGAATTAATATTATAATATATCAATGGAAAGATAATTTCAAGGTCTATCCAACCATGTAAGATTTGGATAAATATTATGAGGCACGAAAGTAAAATCTGAATATATTCCACTTCGTACAAAACAAGGATTCTTAAAAAGAGTAGTTTTATTAAATTAATTAGGATTTAAGAGAACCTTCTAGAATATTCTAGAAGAGTATAATTAATCCTAATAGCTTTAGGAATGATAATTAATAATAGTCCCTCCTCTAGATCATTTGGGCGCATATAAAAACAAAACCAGGCCTAGTTTAGTATTTTGGCCATAACTTCCTCGTTATTCATTGGAATTGGACTTATAATATATCGTTTGAAAGATCTTTTTAAGCCCTATCCAACTGCACTATTATTGGACCCTTATCATGGACCAAACTAAATTGGAATGCACGTTTTTCATAAATAAGGTAAGAAAAGAAATATTTTCAAAAACAGAAAGAAGAGATATTTTAATAAAAACATCCTCATCACTAGACTTTTCACACTTTCACTTTATTCGATAGTCAAATGACGTGAAAGGTATTCATCAGTGGGTTTGGTTTTGGGGAGACACATTTGGGTTTCTACAAAAGCCCTCACTTTGACTGAGTTTGGAGAAACGCAAGTTTCGAAAACAAAAGTCAAAGTATCGATAGGGACGGAGAATGATTCAGATCGATCTGCAATCCTAAATCACTCTTGTAACACTGATACATGCAAACTAGTATTAGTTAAAACAGATAAGAGAGTTAAGAAACGCGTATCTTGCACCGTCGATCACACGTCTCTGAGAGTAACCGGATTGTTGCATTTTGCTGTTGTGACAACCTTCCACAAGTTAGGGAACGCCATCTTGCTGTTTTGATGTTCACTCGTCTGAACAATAGAGCTTTTTGGATATGTTCACGCATCTCTAAACAAAGGAGCTTTGATGATATGTACATGCGTCTCTGAACAAAGAGCTTTTGATATATACACGCGTCTCTGAACAACAGAGCTTTGATGATATGTCCACGCGTATCTGAACAAAGAGCTTTGAATAATGTGCCCACACGTCTCTTAGCAAAAGAGCTTTTTTTTTATATGTCCACGCGTCTCTAAACAAAGGAGCTTGAAAGGATTTTCCACGCGTCTTCGAACAATAGAGCTTTGATACTTGAATGTTTGTTGCGATCGTTCGGTAGGCTGCGAACAAGAGATTTGCTAAATAGTTGTATCCTGTAAAAAATAAAAAGATTGCCAAAAGACTTTGCTAGTGCTTTTTTTAGGGTTGACCTAAGGCTTGATGTTTTTTTTCTTAGGGTTAACCTAAGGTGATTGACTGACTTGAGGTTGACTCAACGTGACAGACTGACTTAAGGTTGACTCAACGTGACTAGCTGACTTGAGGTTGACCCAAGGTGAATTGACACGTGTGACTCATGACTCGTGTGTGCATTGTATTGTGATCGTGCGACTCGAAAATGCAAAAAAGCAAAAAATTTCCGTCATTTTTGTGGAGGGTACCAACTTTCTCCTGAAAAAAAAAACGCGAAAAAGAATCGAAGTTTTTGAAGGTGCATGTTGAATGAACTTAATCTGTTAATGTTGTCTCTCATAGTACAAGGATTGTAACGTCTTAGACTATCCTAGTTGACTCGGTAATGAAAGTATTTAGGTAACTTAGGCGTGGAGGCTAAGTACTTCATACTTTGTGATGCAATTATGATTGATGTTGATATGACAAGGCATGCTTCAGCGTTGTGTTAAGATTTCATGACAAAGGGTTCCTAAGGGAAGTATATTTGGTCATGTATATGTGCAGTGTGTGAAAGTGACACTAAGGTTAGGCCGCAAAGGCTAAGTGTATGGAAAGATATATTGAAAAGAGTCAAATGGTGGTGACTCTTAGGCTGGGTAGGCTAATAATGTAAGGATCAAGCCCCCAATTCTAGCTCTAAGTAGATAGGGATGAGCATATGGGATCCCTTGGTATGATCATGATGTGAGTGTGAATGTGAATATAAATGCATGTTTATTACGGCCGTACCTCGATGTGAGGTTGCCTACGTATTCGTTAGGAATCAGGCCAAACGTAGCTCTAGCCGAACCTCGGACAAGTGTGTATACCTCACAGAGGTCTTTTGAAGGTGTAGACACCCATTTGTGTCTTCCCAAAACCAAACCCAGTGATGAATCCCTTTCGCGTCGAATCATAATCAAATGAAGTGAAAGTGTGGATAGTCTAGTGTTGCGGAAAGTTTTAATTTCTTTTCTCTTCTCTCTGTTTTTGAAAACTTAGTTTAAGAAAACAGCCAATCCAGTTTAGTTGGTCCATGATATGGTTCCAATAGTAGTGTAGTTGGATGGGGCTTGACAAGAGCTTTCCAACGATATATTATAAGCCCAATTCCGATAAATATTGAGGAAGTTATGGCCAATTTACTGAACTAGGCCCAGTTTGAGCCTTATATACGGCCCAATGATCTTGGGGAGGGCCTAATATGATTTATCATTCCTAATGCAATTAGGAATGGTTTTAGTCTTTTAGATTATTCTAGAAGGTTCTTTTCATTCCTAATTCAATTAGCATTGATAAATTGACTTTTGACTTTTCAGAGTTTTAATTAGAATAAAAAAGCATTTTCGAGGAAATTATATGATTTTATCCTCCAGTACGGCAAACTTATCTGATTTTCGAAAACGTGTCAAAAATAGGCCTGGCGCCTGACTCCAGGCATTGGCGCCTGGAACCAGGCTTGGCGCCTGGCGCTAGTTATTGGCGCCTGGCGCCAATTAGCCAGGGCTGGCGCCAGCTCTGTTTTGCTGGCGCCAACCTCATTTTGCGTGCGCCAAGTGCTCTATTTTGATATTTTATCTTTTTGGCTGATTTCTCTATAAATAACGTATTAAAAACTCCGTTTTCATTCACCTACAATCAGTTTTCATTCGCAATCATTAATTCTCCAATTCTCTCTTAATCATTCACCAATCCTCATCAAGTTTTCTTGATTATTTCATCTCTCTCTCTTTCTTTTTCTAAACTTTGTTTTCACATACAAAATTCCGCATTCGCAACACTTAGAAACACCTAGCCATATTCGAAGTTGCCTTCGCCCTAGACGTGAAAGGTTTAATTTCTGAGGGTTTGGTCCCAAATCTAGTCTAAACTTTCTTAATCTTTATTTCAATTATTTAATTTAATTGTTTGTTTATTATTTTCCTTGAAGTTACTAACGTGTGTATTTTGTTATTAGAAAGAGATACGAAGCATCAAAGTAAGTACTTTAATGGTTTTTATTGATGTTATGATGTAGAAATCATGTTTATATTGTTATTATGATATTCCTAGTATCATGTCTAGGGTAATTTTAATATTAAATATGATTGTTGTGATGCTTCCTATGTTCTTCCTAATGCTTATGATTGTTAGTATCATGTTAGGGCTAAAGATTTGATTTTTATTGCTTAGTGACATGCTAGAGTTTGTTATTAATCTTGTTAGTATCATGCCTAGGATCTTGCTATTTTTATTATGCTTTAATATTAACATGAACATGATTATGATTATAATTGTTATAATTTATGATGATTATGAATATTATTATTATTATTATTTTGATGATGATTATTTCATTTATGATTATTATTGTTTTGATTATGATTATAATTTTATAATGATGGTTATTATTATTGTTATAATAATTATTATTATTATTATAATTATTATTCATGATATTATTATGTTGCTTGATATTTTTATTTATTGCTTGATCACACCTTTTATGCATGTTTAAAGGGAATTTGTACTTGTAATCACGCTTAATAAGATAATTAATAATCTTGTTTAGGGTTAATATGATTATAATTTCAAGTGATCGCCAATAATAGTTTATTTGTGCATAAATATTCAACCAACATAGATAAACAGGTTTAGGGTTAATCCTATTGATTGCATGTTAATCGAAAAGCGCACATGAATACGATCAGAATAAAGTAGAGGCCTATTATTAGGGCAGGTTCAATCTCTTTTAGGTTGGATTTGTACCATCATCCCCGAACCCTTATTTGGTTCTAGACCTTATGGAGTTGACGATCTCTTGGATCATTAAGGGGTGTAACCTTCATCCTATGAATGGTTTACAAGTTCCTAAAATTGTTGGCGACTCTTTTGCTCTATCTTCTTCCCTTTTGGACGCCACCGTACTTTAGTGTATGATCACAGTGGGGTTCAAGCTAGGGGTTTAACGCTTGAAAATTATTCCCTACAGAAGGGTTGTAACGTGGTTAGGCTAAAGGTTGAATAAGAAAGGGATAAAGGCTCAAGACCCTAGATAAGCCCCCAAGGTGTGCAACCTTGCTTTTGAATATTTGTATTTTTATGCTTGAGTTTTCTCACTTTTGAGCTCTTTCTTTTTTTTATTTTTGCTCTTTTTTTTTTCTTTTTTGCTTTTGCATTTTTTTTATAAGTGTGGGCAATCCCGATCATGCAGTCTATCACTCACTTGGTATTCATGTTTCTCAGGCACAATACTGAACACTCGATAAGAGACGCAATATGAGACGTGTTCATATCAAAGACATGCTCATGTCAAAGACATTGGAACACTTGCCCTTTTGTACACTTTTATTGTTTTTGCTATTTTATTTATTTTGTTCTTTTGACATCACTCTAGCTTTTTAAGAAATTGAAAATTGCATAAGTTACACACCATCCCATCCCAAGGTTAGGTAGATATGTGTTGAAAAATGAAAGGTCTATCGTTAGACGAGGCTCAAAGTGGTTTATCAAAAAAGGATTGTATATTTGAAGGGTGAAAGGTAATATGATGTAGCTACAAGGGGTGCGTCACATCATTGGTATACCTTGTGCTTAGTTCGACAATGAATTTTTTTATTTTTTATTTTTTTTTGTGCAATGCGATGCGATAATCATATGCAAGAAAAGAAATGCTCATTTTATTAAAAGGGGAAAAAGAAAAAAAATCTACAAAGTAAATCTAAGAAAAATAGAAGGTGTCTATGCTAGACTTATTGGGGAAAGGAAGAATAAAAAAGAAATAGAAAAAAGAGGTTATGAAATCTTGTCGTTGAAGCTCGCCTCTTGTCGTGTGCTTATCATCACCCAGTCTTCTTGCTAGCTAGAGGCAATGGGATCTTGTTATTATCAATTAGATATTGGATGGCCTCTTTTAGCTTCCAACAGCTCTCAGTAGCATGACCCCTACCTTGATGGTACTTGCAGTGTTCATCTGGATTCCAACTAGGTAACCTCTTCTTAGGTGCGAGATCTTGAATAGGTCCAATAGGAGTTATGAGACCTTTAGCATGAAGGAGATCGAATGCCGTGTCATAACTTATGCCAATAGGTGTAAAGGTTCTCTTTTGCTCTCGTTTGTTCATGGCAAGGACCTCATCCAAGCTAACGTTGTTCGAGTAGGTAGAATTGGAAGAAGAAGGATTGTCGTTCTTCTTTCCTTTCCAGCTACTGTTACTATTAATAATATTCTTGGCCTTCTTGTTGCTTAGAAGAACATGAAGGTGGTTTGAATCAATGAGGTCTTGAACGCGATCTTTGAGGCAAAACATACTTCGGTGGTGTGACCACGACCTCTATGGTATTGACAATAAGAATTTGGGTCCCAATTGGGAGACCGTTTCTCAGGCGGAGGGTCTTGACTGGGACCAATGGGGTGAATGAGACCTTGATCGTGAAGACAGTCAAAAGCTTCATTGTAAGTAATTCCTATTAGTGTGTATTCTTCAATGGTCTATTTTGCCCGTGGCTTAGGAGCATTGAGTTCTTCATTAAATCCTTGGTGAGAATTTTGTTCGATAACCATCATCCGATTTGCTAGTCCTTCTACCATATTCAAGAGCATAGCAATGATATCTTGCAGTTTTCGAACATCCTCTTTTAGACATGACAAGTTTTCCCTAGTATTATCTAAGAAAATACTTTCATCCTCCTCAATCATGGCCACTTCATCAAGAGAGGTTATATAAGCTATCTCGATCATGGGCTCACCTATAGGTGTGATAAGAAGTGAAGGATCGAAGGATGTTTGATCTTCTGCGATGGCTAGAATCTCGCAAGTTTTATTGTCATCGATCAGATCTTGAATAGCTTCTTTAAGTTTCCAACAGTCCACAGTGTCGTGACCCTTTCCTTGGTCATATTTGCAGTGTTTATTAGGATCCCACTTAGGTGGCCTAGCTTCTGGAACTGGGTCTTTGATAGGTCCTATGGGCATGACTAGTCCTTTGTGGTGTAGCTTTTCAAAAGATATTTCATAACTCATACCAAGTGGAGTGAACACTCTTTTCAACCTTTGGACTCGTGATTTACAGGTGTTCGTAACATGTACTTCGTTAATGGGAGAGGAAGAAGAAGGATGGTCGTTCTTCTTTCCTCTCACACTATTATCTTTCAGAAGGTCATCTTCAATGTCAATGCCTATATTATACACAGCCTAAAAAGTATTCAAGTTGTGTTGGTATTTTAAGTGCTTTGCATATTTTTCTTGAAGGTTCTTGATGAACATCCTTACAAACTCTTTTTCAGTGGGAACCTTGACCATATTAGCAGAAGTGTCCCTCCATTTGTTGAAGAAAGAAGTGAACCTTTCATTTTTTGTTTTAACATCTCAAGTTGTCTGTGGTCTGTTTCGTCTTGGATGTTGCACTTATATCTATCTATGAAAGCGTTTGTTATGGAATCCCAAGAAGAGGTTTTCTCTTTGTCAAGGGAAAAGAACCATAGTTGACAAACGGTTTCAAGAGATAAAGAAAACAAGGAATGAAAGACTTTCCTATCAATCCCCTTAATGTTCATTATTGTCTCAAAGGCTCTTAAATGAAAATAAGGGTTATCAGTTGCCTTGAACTTTGGGATGTTGTTGGCATTAAACTTTTGCGGAAGAAGCTCCTTGTCCATCGAGACCCCTTGTGAGCAAATGCCCTGGAATCTATAGTCATTGGATATTTTGCTCAAGTTTTCTTGCAAAAGCTCCATTTGTTGTTGCTTCACAGGGTCATTGATTTGGAGGGTTAAAGCCTTCAACACCTTAGTCACGTCTGCCATTTGCTTCTTAAGCTCATTGACTTCTTCTTGAATTGTCATTATCTTCTTAGCTTTTCTTTTTTCGACCGAATGGTTTATCAAAAAGTTGAACTTGAATAAGGGTGTTATCCTTGATTAATCGCCCTTCTTTCCTTGACCAAGTACTGTAGAAAGGGAAATTTGGGATATTCACTGTTAATTATTTAACTAAAACTCTATTCAACATGCAATAGATGGAAGGAGGTTGGAAGAATGAATTTTGTGATATGGGGAAAGCATGTAGAGAATGTAAAGATGATGTAGATGGAGAGATATGACAAAATTAGGAATAGAATGTACCCTCAACTCAAATGACAGAAAAAACCGACTCATGCATGAACCTAAGACATGGTCATGGTGACTATACACAAAGTGTGTGCTAAGACTAGTGAGTGTAGGTGAAATGTTAAGACTCGTGTCATGACCATGTGACTAGACTCGAACAAAGACTAAGTTAAGACCTCACGTATATGCATTAAACTGGACACCGTTGTATTTTAGTCATAACTTTTGATATGTGACTCTGATTGGGATGAAACCAACGCCAAATTAAATATAAAACTCGGAGCTACAGATCCATAGGTTGTACGACTTGTAGTTCTTTCTACAATTCCGAATATGACCAAATTAAGTTGACGCTTGTGCAGTATACGGGAATAAAAATCCGAGTTGACTCAAAGGGACTATGACTCAATTTTAAGTTTATTTTTTAGTTCAAATTAATTAATCAATTAATTAAGCACAATCCCTTAGTCAATATTTCGTTTATTAAGACTTATTTGCAAACAGAAGTCAAACCAAATGATTAGTTTAGTCACATAATAAGTATGCACAAGTAAGAGATGCACAATTAGTCAAGTAGTCACAACATGATGCAATGAGTTTGCAGCCTAACCATGCCTCTAGCTCTCTAATGTTCGGGATATGGGTTAGTCAAAGAGGGTTCATTGTTACGAGTCCGGATGCACCGCGCGGAAGCCTTACCTTTGGAAGGGTTGGCGCGAGTGGTTGGGACGCCGCGAGTTAAAAACTCGCTTCCATGGTTTGGTGAATTCAACATTCTTGGGATGTACCCTTTGTTGCACAGAGCGTTCAATCATGTAGATGGAGCATGAATTCCAGAGGGTTATGTCCATATGTAGAACACATATGGGTTTCAGAAAAAAGAGAAAAACTCAATCAGGAAGTAGAATCGAGCCAACAGTGCTAGAACTGGTCAAAATTAGAACTCATATTTCTGGCTCGGTATTGGAAGAACGTAGCGCCAACAAACAGAGACCGTCGCCGCAATATAGCCCTGTCGCTTAGCGATAGAAGTGTCGCTTGGCGATAGAGCCATATTATCGGCGACAGGCTCTGTTTGCTAGACGCTAGTTCCTATATGCCTCAACAGCTTTCTATGTACGATAAAATTTTCCTAGCTGTGAAAGATATTCCTCAAATTTCCTACGTCTAAAAATCCTATGTTTTTAACTCATTACGGATGATCTTTACAATGAGATCTTTTTTATGCATATGACAATAATGTTAATCAAAATTACACACATGAAATACTTAGAACTTTTCGAGTCTCATCCACTCATTCTAAATCATTGCCGAAATAAATTTCAGGAGTTAAAATAAAAATCCTCCCCAACGGAGTCGTCAAAAAACTGTAGGGAATATTTCAAGCATTACCCCAAATTTGAACCCCACTGTGATCATACACTTAAGCATGGTGACGTCCAAAGGGAAGGAAGCTAGAGCAAAAGAGTCGCCAACAAGTTTTAGGAACTTGTAAATCGTTCACAGGGTTAAGGTTACACCCCTTAACAATCCAGGAGATCGTTAACTCCACAAGGTCAGGAACTATGACTGGAAGTTCGGGGATGAAGTTACATATCCAAGCTAAAAGATTTTGAACCTGCCCTAATAATAGGCCTCTACTTTATTTTTCTCGTATTCATGTGCGCTTTCTGACTAACATGCAATCATTAGGTCTACCCTAAACCTATTTAATCTATGCTGGTTGAATATTAATGCACAAATAAAACTATTATTGGAGATCACTTGAATTATAGTCAAAGTAACCCTAAACAAGATTATTAATTATTTTATATAAGCGTGATTACAAGTACCAATTCTCTTTAAACATGCATAAAAAGTGTGATCAAACAATAAATCATAATAAGCATCAAGCATATGATATTAACAAATTATATATAAGTTATCCGTCAATCAATAAATGACATGAAATAATTTGTAAATTAACAAATTACGTAAAACAATTCATAAATTAACAAATTACGTTAAACAATTAGTAAATTAACAAATTACGTTAAACAATCCATAAATTAACAAATTACGTGAAACAATTCATAAATTAACAAATTACGTTAAATTATATAATTCGGCACAACAATAATCATAATCATAATTATCATCATCATGTTAAAACATAATATTAATAGCAAGATCCTAGGCATAATACTAACAAAATTAATAACAAACCCTAGCATGTCACTAAACAATAAAGATCAAGTATATAGCCCTAACATGATACTAACATGAATATTAGGAGAGAAAATATGAAGCATCACATAAATCACAATAAACATATTTGATGTTATAACTTTACGCTCAACATGATACTAGGAAGTTATTGTTGTCATTCTAAACATCAAATTAAGAAAAGAATCCTAACATGATACTAGGAATCAAAATAACAACCTAAACATAATTTCTATATCATAATAACAATAAATCAATTAAAGTACTTACTTGGATGCCTCGTATCTCTTTCTAATAAAAAAATACACATGTTAGTAACTTCAAGGATAATATAAAATCAAAGAATTAATCAAATAATTGAAATAGAGATTAAGAAAGTTTAGACTAGATTTGAGACCAAACCCTCAGAAATACTAAACCTTTCACGTCTAGGGCGAAGGCAACTTCGAACAATGCTAGGTATGTCTAGTGCTAATTTATGAGGAATTGTGTTTCTAAAAGTCTAGGCTTAGAAAAGAGAGAAAGAGTGAGAATAAGCTTTAGCTTAGAGAGAGAAGAGAATTAGAGAGTTTTAGGTTGAGAGTTGATTATTTAAAAACGGAGGTCTAAGGACGCTATTTATAATGAAAATCAGCCGGAATCGATAGATGAAAATCAGAGTTTTGAAAAGAATAAAACACGCCTTTTTCGCCAACAACATGACCTTTCGCCAGCTCTCGCTAGGCGACAGGACTGTCGTCCGGCGCTGGAAAACAGTTTTTGCGAATTTTGTTTATATCATATCTTTTGATTCCGAAGTCCAAAAAAGTCATATAATATGTCTTTGGAAAGGTCTTGAAGTATACTTTTCAATCCAATTGGAATAAAATTAAAATCTTTTGTAGATAAAACGATATGGCTGAAATACTGGAAGGGTGTCAGTTTTGGATAGAGTTTCATATCTCATTCATATCTTTTTGGTTATAGCTTGGAATTAATATTATAATATATCATTGGAAAGATAATTTCAAGATCTATCCAACCATGTAAGATTTGGATAAATATTATGAGACACCAAAATAAAATCTGAATATATTCCGCTTCATACAAAACAAGGATCATGAAAAGGAGTAGTTTTATTCAATTTCAAACTCTTTGAAACATAATTATCAATCCTAACTCCATTAGGATTTAAGGGAACCTTCTAGAATATTCTAGAAGACTATAATCAATCCTAATATCTTTAGGAATGATAATTAATAATAGCCCCTCCTCTAGATCATTTGGCCGCGTATAAAAACCAAACCGGGCCCAGTTTAGTATTTTGGCCATAACTTCCTCATTATTCATCGGAATTGGGCTTATAATATATCGTTTGAAAGGTCTTTTCAATCCCTATCCATGGACCAAACTAAACTGGAATGCACGTTTTTCATAAATAAGGTAAGAAAAGAAATATGTTCAAAAAAGAGATATTTTAATAAAAACATCCTCATCACTAAACTTTTCACACTTTCGCTTTATTCGAAAGTCAAATGACGTGAAAGGTATTCATCACTGGGTTTGGTTTTTGGGAGACACATTTGGGTGTCTACACTAGTACTAGTGATAGATCCCCTCAATCCCCTTATTTGCACCATCAAGCAGTTTACAACATTTGCACTCACCAATCCCCACCTTAGTTCTTGAATTAGTTTGGTCGAAAGAGTTAAATTTTCTTTTTGTAGTAGCTTGCTTTTTGCCCTTTTGTCAAAAAAAAAAAAAACTATAAAATTATTCACGTAAGCTTATATTATGAAAGTACGTATCAAAATGAGTCTCATAAGATTTTTCATGGCTCTATTTTATGAAATCCTGTCATTTTCCTTTATTTATTTATTTTTTTTGTCCATATTTATGTTAAACTTCAAAACCTTACACTATCCATTATCGTTAATTTAATTTATGAGAGATAATATAGTCATGTTGAAAATTGTTGTATTCGTCTCATTGGATATTATATTATATTAGCATTACATTTAAAACATGTCTTCTGTTTAGGGTAAAAATACCCTAGACCTGTGGACCAATGAGAGGAGGCCATGTGTCAAGTTCAGGATGGCCCAAGTGGCTTAATAACCTCCTGAAACGTGTCCCCTTCAGATAAGCTTCTGAAATGGCGGCCTTCAAGGGCCCAAATCCCAAGAAGCACCGTAATTCGGCGCAGCCCACCAAAACCTAGGTCAAGTGACCTAGATAGGGGCACTTCTACCAATGACCCTATAAATAGGGAGATATTTCCCCATTTTGGGGACACATTGAATCATTTATTACACCTACTTTCTCTCTCATCAAAGAAACACCTGAGCTTGGAATCTAAGCAGATCCCCACCTAAATTTCCGTGCTCTTTATTCTCTTTCAAGTTACTAACTTAATCGTCGGAGGCAGAGCTCCATCACCCGGAGTCTCTGTTGTTTTTGCAGATACATCTCAGCCAGACCAATCTTTGTGATGTAACTCTCCCGAGGGACAAAACACCCAAAAACTTTGGTGCCGTCTGTGGGGAGAGTACCTCAAGGATGGTTCAAGAGTTTGTACCATCTCTTGAGCGTTCGGTAGACGAACCAAAAGTCTTTACTGACCATGAGGATGATGATCCTCAGGTCAAAACTCATATAGCCAGTGATGGCTCTCTAATATCCAAGCGCATCTGGCCTAGAGACACTTTGGAGCGGGGTGCCAGCCTAGCGGGTACAAAATGACCCCCTGGACAGTCGGAGGAGGAAACCCATACGACTGGTGAATCCGCTCTCGTCACTCGAGATGAACTCATGAAATTCATAACTAGTCTAGTTTCAAGGGTGAAATTAAGGATCTAATCACCAAGAGTCGGGCTGGCCCAAGCAGAGGTCATTCGGTAAGAAAGACTTATCTGGAAAAGGGGAAGTCAGTCAGAGATAGGAAGCCAACTCCTCATCCAAAGGAGAAGGCAGCCGGGACCATTAATTGGTCCAAGATTCTTCTGCCTCTAAGGAATACTAACAATCCCCGCCGGACTGAACAGCCGGTGGGAAACAAAAAATCAACTCTTGATGCCCGAGAGATCATCACCCGCAAGAGGAATCAGCAGTTGTCTGAGTCAGCTTCTACATCAAGCTTTCCAGACAGCTTTAAAAATACATCTGCATGGAATGTGCAATCCTTGCATGAGAGCCATACAGGCGGTAATCCCGTCCATTCTGGCCCTCAGATGATTGGGAATGCACCATATGTATCACCTTTGGTCTACGGTCCGTATTCTCCTCATTTCATGCAGATGACCCTCTTCGGAGGTCAGGCAGCATACAACAACGTCCAGCCACTGGACTGGCAGCTTCGTCTGCTCCGCTTGGGTGAACAACCTTCTGCGTTCACCCGGGAAATAACCGAGGCGGCATAGCCGGCTAAGGTTAAAAATGTGTTGGTAGGTACCTATGACGGTACCTCAAATCCGGAAGCTCACCTCAAGGCTTACACCAACCTCATGTACATATAGGGGTTGGATGATGCCACTTGGTGTCGATGTTTTCCGGCTACATTTAAGGGCATTGGCTAATAATGGTTTGGCAACTTGCCAGCCGGGTCCATTGATAGTTTCAGGAAGCTTGCCTTCCTGTTTGCTTCCAACTTCTCAATGAACATCCCTACGAAGAAAACAAGTCTTGACTTGAGCACCATTAAGTAGGGAGAGAGAGAAGGATTGCGCTCCTATGTCAGGCGGTTCAATCTAATTAGAATTCAGATTCAAGGATTGTCTGACGAGGTAGCTTTTACAGACTTCTTTAAGGGTCTGAGAGACGGGTCGACCTTTAAGTTCGACCTAGTCAGAAAAGGGGCTTTTACTTTACAGTCGGCCTTGAGGGAGGGGTAAAGCTATATTCTAGCAACTGACCTCTGCTCGCCTGGTAGCCATTCGGACTCCAAGAAGTCTAATAGGCAGAAAGACAGCCGGCCAGCTCAGCCAGCTAAGAAAAAAGATGAGAGCAAAAAGAGAAAAGAAGTCTGGGCGGTGAGTGATTTTGACAAGCCGTCCTAGAAGAAAAAGAAAGAATTTAAACCATACGTCCCCCGGTACGAGTTTAACAAGGACTGCAACTCCATCCTCATGGAGATCAAGGACCGGTTGTCTCTAGAGAAGTCGAATCCAATGAAAAGTTCCATTCAATCAAGGAACAAAAATAAATTCTGCCAATACCATGAGGAGGTTGGCCATGACACCAACGACTGCTTCAGTCTTCAACGGGCGTTAGACCGTCTGGCTGACAAGGGGATGTTAAAGTCCTACATTTCTAAGTCCAAAAGGACTAATAAGAAGAACCCGGGGCAGTCATCTAAGACACCCTAGCCTACTAGTAGTTCGGACGTTGATAAGGAGCCGGTCTACACCATAGCAGGCTGGTTCTCATGCTGTGGCCCTACCATCCGGGGCATCAAGAGCCATCTTCGAAAGATGGACAATGATGATGATGATGATCAGGCGGCAGGTAGCTCCTCCTTCTCAGACGTTCTGATCACTAAGAAGGATAGGGGCACTGTCCGTCGTCCGCATGACGATCCGGTCGTCATTGAGTGTAAGGTCGCCAACCAGCTGGTTGGTCGAATCCTTATAGACACCGGCAGGTCGTTAAACATCATCAGTCTACGATGCCTGCAAAAGCTGAAATACAACCTAAGCAACATGCATCCGGTTACCCACCCCTTGGTTGGTTTTGGGGGTGGGATAATTTACCCAGTTGGTAGGATTGACTTACCTATTCGGCTGGGTGAAAAAGGAAAAGGACGACATATGGTCGTCAAATTCTTGGTCGTTGAGGAACTGACCGCCTATAACATTGTCCTAGGCCGGCCAACCCTCAACGAAGCCAAGGATGTAATCATCCCTTCTCTCATGCTCATCAAGTATGAGAGGGATGATGGCTCTGTTGGTTCCTTGAATGGGGATCAAAAGACGGCTCGGGAGTGCTACCTCTCAGTCGTCAAGGATACTGTGGCCCCAGACGGGCAAGGGCAGGAACCAATAGATCTTCACAATGTCAAGGATGCCGCCCCAGCCCCACCAGCAGCCGAGAAGAAAAGAAAGGCTCCTCTGTTAGTGGAGGTGAAGAAAGAGAAAAAATAGCAATCACCGACCAAGGAACGGTCAGATGAGCTCCGTCCCCAACCATCTGGAGAACATATTGATATACCTCTGGACGACAGCCGTCCATAGCGTACTGTTAAGATTGGGACGGGTGCTTATGCTAAGCTGGGTGCAGACCTGCACCTATTGCCGAAAGAATTTGAAGATATTTTTGCCTTTGAAGTGGAAGAGATGCCAGGCGTTAGCCCGAATATTGCTGTCCACAAACTCGCCGTGGATCCAAAAAAGAAGCCCATCCGGCAAAAGAAAAGAAATCACGGCGAGGAAAGAAGTCAGGCTGCTGCTGCCGAAGTAATAAAGCTGTTGGATGCTGGGTTCATTCGGCCATGCAATTTCCCTGACTGGGTGGCAAATGTTGTGCTTGTAAAGAAGTCGAATGGTACCTGACGTATGTGTGTTGATTACACAAATCTCAACAAGGCATGTCCCAAGGACAGTTACCCGCTTCCAAAGATTAACAGTCTGGTCGATTCTACAGCCGGACATGCCTTGATGAGTTTTATGGATGCCTACTCCGACTTCAATTAGATACCCCTGTGGAAAAAAGATCAAGGGAAGATGTCCTTCGTCACTGATCAGTGGTTATTCTGTTACACTGTGATTCCGTTTGGCTTGAAAAATGCACCGGCTACATTCCAACGGATGATTAATACGGTCTTCATTAATCAAATTGGGAGGAATGTGGAGGCGTACATTGATGACATGATAGTCAAATCCAAGCAGCAGGCGGATCACCTTGCTGATCTCCGAGAAACCTTCACCACACTCAGGCGACATAAGGTTATGTTAAATTCTAAGAAATGCGTCTTTGGTGTTGTGTCTGGGAAGTTTCTCGGATTCCTGATTGATTAAAGGGGGATAGAGGCTAACCCTTAGAAGATACATGCGGTAATTGACATGAAGTCACCCCACACTGTTAAAGAAGTACAGAGACTAACCGGTTGCCTAGCGGCACTAGGGAGGTTCCTCAGCCGGTCAGGTGACAAATGCCTTTACTTTTTCCAAGCAATCAGGAAGAAGACCAGATTTGAATGGGGGGATGATGCTGAGGCAGCCTTTCAAAAGCTGAAAGAACACTTGCACTCTTTGCCAAGTCTTGTTAGCCCTTTGCCCAAAGAGACGTTATACGTGTACCTAGCCGTCTCAGATCATGCTCTCAGTGTTGTTCTCCTTGCAGAGAGAGACGGCATCCAGCTCCCGGTCTATTTCATTAGCCATGTGCTAAAAAATGCTGAACTCCGGTACCCCATGGTTGAAAAATTTGGCCTTGCTCTATATATGGAATTCAAGAAATTGAAGCCGTACTTTGTGGCACATTTGGTTGTAATTTACACCGATCAGCTCCTCAAGCAGCCAATGTCTACCTTGGAGTCATCCGGCAGAATGCTGAAATGGGCTATTGAAATGCAAAGTCTTGAAATCACTTTTGAACCTAGAAAGGCACTGAAGGGTCAGGCGTTTGCCGACTTCATTGTTAAAATGACCCGACCGGTACCACCGGATAACATCGATCAGTTTTGGAAAATGTATGTAGACGGGAGCTCGACGAAGAACGGTTGTGGTGCAGGAATTATATATGAGTCCCCTGAGGGGGACTGATTTGAATATGCACTGCAGTTTAAGTTTCAATTCTCAAATAATGAGGCGGAATATAAAGCCCTTCTAGCCAGAATCCGCATGTGTAAGGCAGCACGGGCAACAAAAATTGATGCCTACTCTAATTCACAGTTGGTTATAAGCCAGTATGAGGGAAAATATGAGGCAGCTGATCCAGCTATGATCAAGTATCTTTAGGCAGTTAAAGAAGAGCCGGGGCACTTGAAGAATTCCATCTAAGTCAAGTGCCCAGGTCAGATAACACCCAGGCGGATGCATTTTCCAAATTGGCATCTTCCGCATGCTGTGATATGCCTCGGTTAGTCTTTTGGGAAGTTCTGGAATAAAGAAGTATATATGAAGAGCCCATTGGAATCTTGGACCGAAGCTCTACCTGGATGGATGGCATCCTGGCATATTTAATAGACAACACACTTCCTAATTCACCACAGGAGGCAGCCGTCATGAGAAGCGAGCAGCAATCTTCGAGATGAGAAATGGAGAGCTCTTTAAGGCGGATTTCCTTAAACCTCTATTGAAGCGTGTTACCCCAAAAAAGGGGAAAGAAGTTCTTGAAGAATTACATGCTGGATACTACGCCTCTCATATAGGCGGCAGGTCCTTAACCGTTAGAGCCAGGGGGCATTACTTTTGGCCTACTCTTGAAGCAGACGCTAAAGAGTTTGTGAAGAGGTGTGACAAATGCCAGAGGTTTGGCAAGCTTATTCACCGCCCGGCTACTGATCTTACGACAATCGATAGCCCAGTCCCGTTTGCTAAGTGGGGAATGGATATCTTGGGTCCTTATACGCCTGGACCAGGCGGAAAGCGTTATATTTTGGTGGCTGTGGATTACTTTACCAAATGGGTAGAGGCTGAGCCGGTCAAGAACATCAAGACAAAGGATGTCATCTCTTTCATTTGGAAGAACATCATCACCCGGTTTGGGGTACCTATGTCTATGGTGTTTGATAATGGCCCTCAATTTGAAACGCCTCACCTTAAGACTTGGTTAAAAGATCAGGGGATCTCACATTGTTTTGCATCAGTCAGCCGACCCCAAGCAAACAGCCAAGTTGAAGCCTTCAACAAGCTTATCTTAGACGACATAAAAAAGAAAATTGAAAGAGCCGGTGGCTTATGGGCAGAAGAGCTGATTTATGTTCTATGGGCCATCCGGACAACTGCCAAAGGCGCAACCGGTGAAACCCCATTTCTCATGGTGTACGGTGCTGAAGCCGTATTCCCCATTGAACATTACGAGCTGACTCTTAGAGTCATGCTTTATGATGAAGAGGCAAATTGGGAGGCCATGCGGCTGGCATTGAACTCCCTCCCGGAACGCAGGGGCAATGCTGCCCTGAGTCATGAGATATACTGTCTGAGAATGACGAGAGCCTACAACAAGAAAGTACACAAGCGCCCTTTGAAAGTTGGCGTCTTTGTGTTACGAAAAATGGAGGCAACCGGTAGGGCCAATGAGTCTAGAAAGCTAACCCCCAATTGGGAAGGCCCCTACCGGATTTATGAGGAAGTCAAGAATGGCATCTACCGTGTGGAAACCCCAGACAGCAGACGCCTACCTAGAACTTGGAATGTAGATAACTTAAAAAAGTACTACTTCAGAGGATTGCAAATTTTTGTAAACAAAGAGTCTATTAATGAGAAATCAAGCCTTGTTTTCAAAATTGTTTTGTTATCTTTATAATTACTTGTCCGCCAGGGTAATTCTCAGACGGACTATTTGTTTAACCAACTAAGTTGGACACTTATTAAATTCATTGTCCGCCTGGGTAATACTCAGACAGACTATTTGTTTAACCAACTAAGTTCGACACTTAGTGTACATTCAATGTTATGATAACACGCGACCAATGGCCAGATTGAAAAAACTAAGCACAAAAACGCTTAGTGGATATACAACCGGTATCAAACAAGACCAAAGGCCAATGGACGCATGGTTGCTTATTTTATAAAACCGCATGTCCCAACATGGACAATGGCGTCCGGCAACACCCCTCCGGGTGCAATCATCGCAGAGAGAAGACTCTTCGTCAGCTCTACGTACCTATGCAGACGACAAAGATTGAACGACCAAATCGGTCAACTCATAGCCGTCTGACCAGAATAATCTGCGAGAACGATTAAGTTTCCGAATATCGGATGGCCTGAGGCATCAGTCGGTTACCGGCTGAAGTTTTTTATTTAGATTATTTATTCCAAAGTTGCACTCTCTGTCCCAATTGGGGTAAAATAGTTTGTTTAATTTCTATGCACTAATCCTAGATGGAATATTACCGCCTGGGTAAGAGGCTCGAAGCACCCGTTCTAATGGCCGGCTGTGCACTTGGTTTGGGGCAATCAACATTGTGATTGATTGGCCTAAAATTACCTCATACTTCTCCAAGTATCAAGTGTTTTCAAGCCAATTAAACAATATGAAATAAAACCAAACACACAATCGTCTAGGGGCAAGAGTAGCCGGATTGCAAATTGTCGCATGCTTTTTTAAGTTAGGCAAAATATTGAAGAATTGTATTATATATGCAAAATTCAAATTGAAAAAAATTCAAACACAAACATATATAAACAACCGACTGAGTCGGATTACTTCATTAATATTGAAAATGGCACAAAGGCAAGAATAATTGTCAACCGGAATCACATCCGGTGAAGAAGCAAAAGAAAATGATTGTTACCCAACTCCACAGTTGGTAAAAATACAACATACTCGGCTTACAAGCCAGAAAAGAAAGAAACTTGGCATACTGCCGCTGAATTTGGGGAAGCTTGCCTAAGGCTGAGGTGGAAGCTGCTCCGGCTAGTTATGACCGGTTGGGAGGGATTCTGATTGGTTATCAGTCACCTGAGGCTGGCTGCCTTCATTTTTGCTCATCCTCCGCCGGCTCCTCCTCATTATCCGAGACTTCATATTCTAGACCTGCAGCCCATTCCTTGAAGGGAGGCGGAGCTGCCTCTCCTAGCACTTGGGCATCATACACCGTAGTGGCTTAATCATACCTAAGCTTGTAGACTTCAAAGTCCACATCCGGATAGAGGAGCCCCCATGCTATATTCAGGCGGGTAGCATTGTCCTGCTCATTCTCCTCGCTCAGCCGGGTCTATTCCTTGGCAATCTCATCTGCCTACTAGTTGCGCAGATTGACGATCTCCACCCCCAGGCGTTTGACGTCTTCTCGAAGCTTTGTGTTCTCCTTGTTAGCGTCTTCTAATGCCTTGAGTTCAGATTTAGCATCCTTCAGTTTTTGTTCAAGGTCATTAGCCCGGCTGGTGGCTTCATCATTTGCAGCCGTCAAGCTCCGGATCAGCTCCTCCTGTTTCAAATATACTGCTTTAATCTCTAAATCACACATATATTTAGCATATTTAGCAGAGTTGAGGTTTTCAAGGCCCCTCCGTTTGGCGTCATTTACCTCTTCTTGCTTTCGCTTGAAGGGGCCTCGGAGCCCATCCACCCTCAGCATTACCTGAGAAAAGAGAAGCCGGATTATGAAATACTTGATAAAAATGAAGAAAAAAATATCAGAATTAAGTTGAAGAATCTTTTACCTTAGCCAGTTGGCCCATTATCCGGTCAAAGTCCACCACCTGCAGATCAGGTATGGAATTTTTCTCCAACCGGGTGAGGGTCCTCACTATCCGTTTGGCAAACCCAACAAGATCCGGCTCGTCGGATGTAAGATCTGCACCAAAAGAAGTAGAAGTATTTGGTGAGAAGGATGTAGCATAGTTGGCATTCATCCGTTGCCGGCTGTTGACTAACCCCCTAAGGGGTCTACCTTAGTCTTGACTCTCATGAAGTCAAGTGGCCAAGGTATTTCAATCTTGTCCTTACCTTGGGTCTTCGGATGGGGCTTAGAAGTCTCCTCCTCCCCAGTTGTTGCCGCACCGGCTGCAACATTAGGTGGCTGGCCACCCTTTGATGCCGTAGAGGCATCCGGTGCATTCTTCTGCGAGCGTTCTGAGCTTTCACTCAGAATTTTCATGGAAGAAGGAGATTTGCCTCCGGTCGTGGGACGATCTGGGTTGGCAGTAGAGGTTGACTGGGAGGGGTTCTCTTGGCGGTCTTGGCAGCCGGAGTCTTTTCCGGATCCTCCCCTTGCCTTTTAAAAAGCTTGGAGATGGAGCGTGGAACGCGTTTAGCAGCATCCTGCAAATTAAGAGTTAAATGTTGCCAGCCGGCAAAAAACCTTTACAAGAAATGTAAAGAAAAAAATTAAAGTCAAGCGGTCTTACCCCGCCTTTCTTTGCCTCAACGGCTGCTCTCTTTGAGAGCGCTCTTTCCTTGCGCAGCAGCGCTGCTAACTTAGCCGGAGTTTTGGCTGGGTCAACCATTTTCAAGGCGTCGGCTGCAATGAGAAAATAAAAGTTAGAAAAAATCATTAATAGTTTGTAGTACAAATTTAAAACTATAAACATGCCGGATGCAAGTGGATCTACCCTTGGGAAACATGGGGCTTAACCCGCAGGCGGACAGAAAGCATTCATCTTTGAAGTAGTGCGGGTGGTGTAGGCGTCGCTCGAAGTGCGCCTACGTTAGAGCATGTTGCAAATATGCTTGGCACTCATAGGAAGTGGGAATTGACGTATACGATTAGGGACAATGCAAAGTAGGGAGCCGCCAACAAGTTTTTTAAGGAACTTGCAAACTGTTCACGGATCATAAAAGGCAACCATGATAAAGGGACAACGATAGGAAACAACGATTGACCCGTGAAAGTTACACCTCATTCATAATCCATGAGATTACTAACTCCATATGGTTCAGAACCACGAAAGGAGGATCAGGGATGATGGTACGAAGTGAGTCATGGAGTCACATTCGCCCATATTGTCCTCTACTCGATTCTTGTAGTGAAAAGTGATTCCTGCGATCTCAAAGGCATGCAAACAAAATATTCAATTTGCTCAAAACTATTATTATGATAAATTGGTTTAATATTAATGCAACACATTATTCTAAAATATCGTGATCACTTGATTAAACAATAAGATTAAAAAGGATCCTAAACCGGTCGTCCAAATTATCTTATTGGGCGTGATTTTTAATTACATATTCCCTTTAAACATGCAATATGGTGATCAATAAAAATAATAGAATTAGCATTAATATTAGAAGCAATTTAACAATAATTCCAACAATATAAAATCGTTAGAAAAATAATAGAAATAAAAGGAACATAATTCTTACTTTGGTTCTGTTTGCTTGCAACTATAAAATAATAAACGAGTTAGTAACTTCAAGGAAATAATAATAAAACAATAATTAAATTAAATTAAATTAAATAGGATTGATTAGGGGCTAAACCCTCAAATAGTTCTACCTTTCACGACTTGGCTTGAGGACAGAACCACGAGTAAAGTATGGACTCCTTGGAGTGCTTGAAGAAGGAATTTTGAAAGAAGAAGGGTAGGCTAGTGTTTAGGCTAGAGCATAAAAGAGAGAAAATAGAGAATTAATTGATGCCCCGTACATCAGAAATGAGGGGGTATTTAGAGAAAAAATGGGCTGAGGGAACACACGGAACCCTAAAATGATAAAAACCCTAAAAAAGTATACCGCGACACGACAAAGTGTTCCGTGACACGGAAAATCCCACTGTTAGGCGGGAAACATTCCCTTGACATGGTGTACTACTGTGTGACGCGGTAAATATTTAGTGAACGGGGAAAAAAACGGGTTAAGGGTTTACGCGGAAAGGACACAGAAACCCCCATGTCACATAAGGTGTCCCGTGTCACGGGGAATCTCGCCGTCAGACGGGAGAGTTTCCTGTGACACGATAGAACAATGCCGTGACGCGGGAGTTTTTAACCCGTTTTTCCGTCCAAATTGTTTTTTAACCCTAATTTCGTTCAGCATTTTAAGTGCCGATTGCTAATTTCGGGCTATTTCTGATTTATTATTATTAGGGCTAAAATAAGAAAATAAGTAAATAAAATAAATAAAAAGTTTGGGCCAAAATAAATAATAAAACATGTATAGGATAGCTCCCGCTGAACTATCGCCCAGCCCCAAGGGTGCACACTCACCGCCGAATAAACAACTAAAGGAGGGCTCATCAGCCCGGCCAGGCTAAACTCTCCGCGAAAGAGATAGTACGCCTATAAATGGAGGGTAAAGTATAGCGGAAAAGAGGTTAGACACTCAAGTTATTATACTTTCTACATCTCTCTAAGTACACTTTCTCTCTCTAAACACTCTCTAACTTAAGCTTCGGAGGGGGGTTCCTCGAGCCACCCCCGAGGGCAGTTTACGTGTGCTACCTTGTGTAGGTTGTTGACGGGACCCAGCTCACCCAGCAGAACCCTTAGATCCACACTTGAAACAATTGGCGCTAGAAGGAGGGGTCAGGATCATCTAACCTGAGGTTCACCATTTGAGCTAGGGACTAGTTAACTAACCACCATGTCCGGAGAAGAAACTGTACAAACACCCACGTCCAAAACTAATGAGACCAGCCAAATACCACAAAAAACACCCCCAGTAACCAGCGATCCAAAAGGATCCACCGGAAACCCCAGATTGACCATCTCACAGAAATCCAACCTCATCGGATCGACATCAGCCACTACTAAAGCAGCGGCGAAACCAGTAGATCCGGTAGGATCCAGCTCTATTTTCAAGTACGGAATGCCGTTAACAGGCGCGAACAATGAGCTTATTGTTTCAGCACCTGTAACCTAGAAACTGCAGCCCGTAAATATGCCAGCCATTCTGCAGAACCTCTCTAAGTGCAGCAAGGAGCAGCTGGCTGCAATGACAACGGTCCTTACCAATATGGGTAAGGGGGCAAGCCCATCACCGACAACGGCAACTGCGGAGCCCGCAGCGAAAAAGCCGAAAGTCTCAACTCTCACCCCCGAGCAGAAAGAGCTCATTCAGCTGAGGAAAAAGGTATTGGAGCTGGAAGCTCGCAACCTGAATCGAGAATGGAGCATGGAGGAAATAACCCCCGCTCGAATCAGCTCGGAGAAGCGGGTCCCTCGCGGTAGGTCACCGACCGCAGAGCGAGGACCCAGCCCGGAGAGAGACAAACGAGCGCTAATCCAGGTTGTTCCAGATGATTCCCCATTTTGCCGGGAGATTCTAGAAGAACCCATGGAGAAGGTGAAGATGCCGAGGTGCAAGTACAATGGAACCACAACACCCAAAAGCCACATATCAGCTTTTGAGAATCATATGGTACTCTACACCATGACAGACTCAGTCTGGTGTAACGCTTTCCCACTAACTCTGAAGGGCTGGCAGCGGAATGGTACGACGCCATCCCCAAATGTTCTGTATACTCGTACAACCAGCTGAAGAGAATGTTCATGGAGCATTTCATAACCTTGGTGGAAAAAACCAAGATGACAACCGAGCTGATGTCCCTAGTTCAGGGAAAGGATGAGCCTTTGAGGGAGTTCATCACCAGATTCAACAAGGAAGCAATAACCATTCCAAATATGAGCCAGGAGCTAGCGCTGTTAGCAATGCAGAGTGGCCTACTACCAGGGTCACCATTCAGAGCATATATGGGGCGTAAGAGCCTCAAAACGCTCGCCGAAGCGCTGGATAAAGCGCATGAGTTCATCAAAGCAGACGAGACTGACAGAGCAATGCTGGGTGGGAAAGCAACAGGTGACTCAATTAAGCGGGAAGAGGTCACTCGGGCAGAGAACACACCCAGGGTGGACCAGCCAAGAAGGGCTGAGCAAAACCGCAGAGAAGCGGACAGGGCAGTGGGACTGAGTAGGTCCGATCCAAGGAGAGGGCCAAGGCCTGGGAAGTTTGATCAGTATACCCCACTAACCCATTCCAGATCTCACATATTCAGCGTAAATAAGGCTGATGATAAGTGGCAGAGGCCTCCAAGGATGGTAAACAGGAGTCGTGATACCAATAAGTGGTGTGACTTTCAGAGGGACTATGGCCACACCACTAAAGAATGCACGCACTTGAAGGACAACAAAGATTACTTAGTCAGGAGAGGATACTTGAGTCAATTTAAGCAGCGTGATGACCCTCCCAGAAGAAGGGAGGAGGATAGAGCGGGCCGAGCTAACCGTAGAAGAGGTCACAAGAGCCCAGCTGGAGACAAGGATAGAGATGGCAAGCCAAAGGGCAGGGTGTACGTTATTAGCGGGGGTCCAATACATGGGGGAAAGTTAAGGGCTGACCTGCGGGCAATGATACATAAAATAAACGACAATGATAAGCGTAGATGTCCACCTCTTTCCCCGTAGACACGAGCCACGTTTGACGAGTATGACTAGAAGGGCATAATTTACCCTCATGATGACCCGCTGGTGGTGACAATGAGAATTGAAAACTGGGAGGTAGATAGGATACTGATAGACGGAGGCAGCTCAACCAACATCATATACATCAGTGCGTTCAATGAGCTAAAGTTGGACACAAAAGACCTGAAGAGAGTAAACTACGAGGTCACCGGGTTTAATGGCTCAGGGCTTACCCTAGAAGGCATAATCGAACTCTCAGTCCGGGTAGGAGAGCGGTCAAGAAGGCATGATTTCCGAGCAGAATTTCTCGTGATAAACTCCCCTTCACCCTACAATGTAATCATGGGAAGGCCGCTCATCCACTAGATAGGCAGGGTGGTATCCACTTACCACCTAGCCATGGCTTACACAACTAATGAGGGTCGGTCAGCAAAGCTCGGGGGAAGCTAGAAGACATTCCAACAATGTTACATAACTGCCTTAAAGCAGCCTGCCAAAACTAGACAGCAGTCCGGTTCCGAGAGAAGTCTCCCTGAGCAACTTGAGAGGAAGTCGAGGAAAAGGAAGCGTGAAGAGTATCACAGGGAAAAAGATAAACATAAGTTGGCAATGGAAAACTTCAAGCCTGCAAAAGAAGAAATGGCCAGACCACTTCCCAGCGGGGAGCATGTCACAGTCGAGCTCACAGAAGGTGATCCCTCGAGGACGGTGAAAATTGGGAAAGACATTGATCCAGGAGTAGGGGTGCACCTCATAGAGCTGCTGAGAAAAAATAAAGACATTTTTGCATTTTCCGCAGATGAGATGCCCGGAATTGACCCAACAGTCATGGTGCATAGGCTGAATGTGAAGGAGGATATTAGGCCTGTTAGGCAGAAAAAGCGAAGCTTCTCCACGGAGATAAACCAGGCAATCCAGAATGGTTAGCCAACGTGGTCATGGTGAAGAAGGCAAATGGCCAATGGAGAATGTGTGTTGATTTCACAGATCTTAATAAGGCCTGCCCGAAGGACTGTTACCCACTTCCACGAATAGATCAACTGGTAGACTCAACCAGCGGGCACACCCTGCTAAGCTTCATGGACGCCTTCTCAGGGTACCATCAGATCAGCCTGCACGAGCCAGACAGGCAGAAAACTACATTCATTACCGAAAGGGGAGTGTATAATTACATAGCTATGCCCTTCGGGCTAAAGAACGCTGGAGCAACTTTTCAGAAGGCAATGGATAGAGTTTTCCTTCACCAGAAGGGAAGAAATGTGGAAGTATACGTTGACGACTCAATTGTTAAGAGTGTCACGCAGGCTGGACATATCATGGATCTGGAGGAAACATTTGCCACCCTGAAGAAATGTGTCTTTGGAGTGAGCTCGGGAAAGTTCTTGGGTTTTCTGATCAGCGAGAGAGGAATAGATGCCAACCCAAAAAAGGTCGAAGCAGTCCTTAATCTGCCCGAGCCTAAGAGCATCAAAGATATCATGCGGTTGACAGGCAGAATGGCCGCACTGACTAGATTCATCAGCAAGTCAGCAGACAAAGCCTTGCCATTCTATCAGCTATTGAAAGGAAACGGAGAATTCAAGTGGGGGACTAAGGAGAAAGAAGCCTTTGAGGGTATTAAGGAGCATCTGACTAAGCTCCCAACAATGATCAGCCCGGACCTGAGGGAAAAACTACAGTTGTACATCTCAGCGTCAATACAGACAATCGCAGCCGTTCTACTGGTAGAAAGACAGATGCAACAAAGGCCGATATATTTCGTGAGCCACGTGCTGATCGAGGCAGAGCAAAGATACCCCCTGGTAGAGAAGCTAGCCTTCGCTGTGGTCACAACAGCTAGAAAGCTAAAACCATATTTTGACGCGCATATAATAGAGGTCCTCACAAACCACCCGCTGGAGAAAGCATTATAAAAGATGGATGCATCGGGTAGACTCTTAAAGTGGGCAATCGAGCTTTTTGTGTATGAATTCGAGGTGAAGCCTAGAGCAGCCATCAAGGCACAAGCTTTAGTAGACTTCATAGTGGAAGCCTCCTATGAGGAGAAAGAGGATGACATTGGGGTCTGGAAGGTGGAAGTTGATGGATCCTCAGCCCAAACGGGGAGTGGGGTAGGAGTCATAATGACGTCTCCAGAAGGAAACGTATTTGAGTATGCCATCAAGTTCAAGTTCAAAGCGTCTAATAATGAAGCAGAGTACGAGGCGACGCTGGCAAGCCTACGTATGAGCCTCGCAGCCGGAGCCCGCAAAGTACACCTGCAGACTGATTCTCAGCTCGTTGCCAGCCAATTGCAGGGGGCGTATGAGATAAGGGAAGTCACTATGATGAAATATGTAACCAAAGTGAAAGAACTGACAGCCCAGCTAGTCCATTTCCAGATAGACTTGGTCCCCAGAGCAGGAAACTCTCAGGCTGACGCCTTATCTAAGTTAGCCAGCTCCACCTTACAAAGCCTCACAAGAACAGTGATGGTCGAGGTGTTAAAGGAAAGCAGCATCGCTGAAAAGGAGCAGGTAAACTACTTTGGGAGTCAGAGAGCCTGGTTCTCAGACATCTTGGCGTACAAACTTCATGGCTCGCTGCCCGATGATGAAGTACAGGCTAAAAAGGTGAAGAATGACGCAAATTAGTATGTAGTGATGAATGGAGAGCTCAACAAGAAAGGCTTCTCAAAGCCACTGCTGAGGTGTATTCCAGAATGGGAGCAGGAGGGCATTATGGAAGAAGTCCACTCCGGAATTTGTGCCAACCATATCGGCGGGAAAGCATTGGGAGTAGAGGTCCTTAGAAGAGGGGCATATTGGCCAACTCTCACGCAAGACGCACTAGCATATGTTAAAATATGCGACAAGTGTCAAAAATATTCACCAGTCATAAATCAGCCAGCAAACGATCTGACTCCAATCCTTAGCCCGATCTCGTTCGCTTAGTGGGGAATCGACATATTGGGACCTTTCACCACTGGGTCAGCGGGCAGGAAGTATCTCATTGTGGCAATAGATTACTTTACAAAGTGGATAGAAGCTGAGCCCACCAAGTACATAAAGGCAACCCAGGTCAAAACATTTATATGGAAGAGCATCATCACTAGATTCGGGGTGCCACAATGCATAGTCTTTGATCATGGGTGCCAATTTGACTGTGACACCATAAAGGACTACCTGGGGGATATGGGCACCAAGTATGCAAGTGCCTCAGTCTGCCACCCGCAGAGCAATGGCCAAGTAGAAGCAGCGAACAAGCTGATCCTGACAGCCCTACAGAAGAAGCTGGAGGAGTACAAGGGCCTGTGGGCAGACTTAGTCCCAGAGGTCTTGTGGGCAAATAGGACCACTGAGAAGGAGTCAACCGGTAAAAGCCCTTTCACCCTGGCCTACGGGGTTGATGCATTTGTCCCTGTGGAAGTGTGAATCCCCAGCCTGAGGATACATCACTATGAGCAGCAAGGAAATGAAAAGCGCATGATGATAGAGCTAGACTTCCTGCTAGAAGTAAGGCTAAAAGCAGCCCTTAAGCTGGCAGCCCAAAAGAGCAGGATCTCAAAAGCTTTCAACAAAAGGGTTAAGCACAGGGAGCTCCTGCCAGGAGACTTAGTCCTCAGGAGGACAGCAGCAGTTGGAAGAGGAAATCAGCATGGAAAGCTGTCAGCAAACTGGGAAGGCCCTTTCATCATCCACGAGCAGGTTGGACCAGGCGCGTTCCTCCTTACAAATCAAGAAGGTCAGGTCTTAAGAAACAGTTTCAATGCTGATGTATTAAAGAAATATTTTGTTTAAATAGCCTGAAACATAGTTGTTTCAAGTCGATAAACCTTTATTTAGTCCATGTTATGCTAACTAACGCATTTGAGCCATTTTTATTTAATGAAATACAAGCCTCTGCGTGAGGAGTATGTTGCATAAATTTGTTTAATATAGTATGCCCAAGCATCATATACTAACATGCAGAAATCAAACAAGAATAATAATAAAGTGTTAGAGGCAAGAAGCACTCTAGCGCAAAATGACAAAGTGAAAGCATCCCTCCTTAAAACCTTACTTCACCTGCAAAAAGCAAAACAGGGCACCACCTTGGGGACGCCTGAGGGGGAGCCTGACACGTTCAGCTTGAGCAGGGGAGAATAGAGGAAAAGAAGAAGATGAGCTACATGGGCAACACTAAGGTTCTCTTAGTCACATTCAGCCCATCTCTTCGAGGGGGAGAGGAAAGGAGAAGACAGTCAAGCAGTAAGCCCTTACAAAAAGAAGTAAGCAGGCAGTAAACAAGATGAATGACATAAATAAGTCGCAGCATAAACAAGCTAAATGACATAAATAAGTCGCAGCATAAACAAGATGAATGAAATAAATAAGTCGCAGCACAAACAAGCTGAACGACATAAACAAGTCGCAGCATAGATAAGCTGAACGACACAAATAAGTCACAGCAAAGCAAGCTGATGACACAGACGAAATAAGCAAAAAGCTGATCGACACAAACAAGTCTCAGCAAGGATAAGTCAAATAACGCTCAATCAAATATGTTAACCAGCACGCAGATGAAGCCTTTGGTCAAAGCCAAGTGAAGTACACAACGCGCAAACACTTGAAGCAGATAAACCAGGAAGGACAAAATGTAACAAAGTCCCTGCTGAAGCACAGCAGAGCGCAAAGGAAACAGAAAAGCGCTAGGCAGCTAAATTAAAAAGACAGGAAGGCCCAACCTACGAGGCCCCACCAAACGTAATAAAGAGCAAGCATGCAAACAATGAAGTAAACAACAAGAAAAGCAACAAGAGGAGATCATAAGGAACATACATTATAATGCTGAACCCCTGCCCACCAAGGCAGAGTAAACATTCAGCAAGTCAGTCACAGAACAAATAAAGCTGAGCCCTCATCCACCAGGACAAGGAAACACTCAGTGGGTAAAGTTAGAAGATCACAAATTCAAGTTAAGCTGGACAGACCCAGCAACGAAAGAAAAAGTATTCTGAAAATACACAGAGAAACATAATCTTTGGCAGTTATACACCCCAAAGATAGTAACAAAAACTACCTAGTTACAATAGATCTGGGTGAGGGAAACTCAGAGGAACCACTAGAGTGGAACGGTGATAGCCGCCATAACCTTTATTGATCATCAGTCAGAGACTCCACTACAATAGCTGCAGCAACGTCAGGGCAGAGAGGCACCTCCAAGTTCAGCACGGCCTGGTTGGGGATCTTGCAGCCAGCAGCGCGAGGGTGATCAGCGGGAAGATCGAACAAACCAGCCTCACCTGCAGCTTTAACCTTAGCCTAGAAGACATTAAAGCGAGTCTGCTGCTCTTCACCCTCACCATACAAGCTGCTAACGCATCGAGTCGCAGCTTCCCATCCTCCATCATGGCGATCAGCCAGGAGCTTAGCAAAAATAGGAGAGAGCGCAAAAGACTTGAGAGCCTCTCTCCTAGCAGCCTCTAGCGCAACAGCATGCACATCTTGTAAATCTGCCACCTCCGCCTCTAACGTCTTCACCCTGGCCTGAGAAGTCCCCAACTGCTCCTCGCGGTCCTTCAACTTTGTCTGAGTGAGCTGAAATTCTCCCAATTGGAGCTACAAGGCATCCGCCTTTTCCCTCAGCGGAGTTACCTCATTGGCCATAGCATCCCTCTCAGCTTGAGCCTACTGAACCTCCAGAGTCTTCTGGGAAAGAGTTATACCCTGGTTCTGATATTCTTTCTCCACTGACAGCAAGGCATTAGACAAATCCCCCACAGACATAACAAGCTGCAAGAAAAGCAGAAAAGAAGAGTTAGCCAAAGTGGGAGTTAACAATAAAAAAAATATAAAGTATAATAATAAGTAAAACAAGACAACAACAACAAAACAAGCAGAGAAAAGCTGAAACGAGAAAAAGAAAAAGCCAAAAGAAGAGACTAACCTTACGCAAATCATGGCAAGCAGTAGCTGCTGGAGGGCTGACTGAGCTGCGCGTAGAATCCGCAGGGAGACGAACCCCCTAAGTCAGGCAGTATCCTAGAGTACCACCCTTCTGAGGGTTGTCTACAAATAAAGACTCATCAGCCCTCACATTCATCAAAGGTCGAAAGGGAGCGTTCTCAGCTCCAGAAGGACAGAGTATTGGGCGAAGATGAATGTCAATAGGGACCTCAGTAAACTCAATGGCCCCAGTAGGGCGAAAATTCCCTCCAGTAGAGAGTGAGGACGCAAAAAGAGGATTCTCAAAGCCATCACCCAAGAACTGATGAACGCAGCGGTTAAGCTCACTTGAGTTCTGAGTGTCTCCCCCACCAACGTTCCCACCTGGAAGTCTAGTGTTGGCAGACGTGGAAGCAAGAGGGTCTGGGCCAGGAGAATTACGAGCCTTTTTCGCCTTTGGCTCATCCCTAGCAGGGGAAAAAGACATAGTATCGTCCTCAAGATCAATCACTAGACGATCCTGTTGGAGAGAGCCCGCAGCTCGAGAGAGCCCACCCTGGGTAGCGCTTCGGAGCCGCCCCCTCAGCCCGTAGGGACGCGGCGGAATCCTTGGAAGCTCCAGGACAGATTCATCAGGGAGCTGAAAATCAGTAGCTGCAACAGAAGAAACTGCAGTGCCCTTCGCAACAGTAGTATCATCAGTAGAAGTAGGAAAGAGCATAACATGCTCAGCAGAGGAAACGAGTTTTTCACCCACAACAGTGGTCTCAATCCCCTTAGAGGGAAATTGGAGAACACTGTCAGCAAAATCATCGGTAATAGCCTTTGGTTCTTCAGAAGCTTTTTCACGTTGCCTTTTGGCAGCAGAAGTCTGAGGTGCCAACCGGCCGGAAGCCGCGACAGATAGCTTCTTAGAGGAAGCAGTAGGCGCCATTAACGCCTTAGATACTGAAGCAACCTTTCGAGGAGCAGGGCTAGTATCACGCCTACTCCCAACAGTAGAAAACGAAGGTTCAGGCTCAGCGCGGCTGGACCCAGCACGCTCGGCAGTAGCCACGGTGCCAACAACAGCCCGCAGCTCAGTAGGAGCCAAATGCACCTCGCTCTTCAGGGAACCCGTAAACACCTCCAGCGTATCAAAGTACTGAGGAGGGTTCTCAGGAGTGGCAGTCAAAGGGTCCTTCGAATTATCGGCCAGCCCGAGCATGCGTTTTTCCAATTTGTCATAGCCTAAAAACACAAAATGACAAATAGTCAAATAAGGCAGGGAGGTAAGAGCAAAAAAAAAAAAAAAAAAAAAAAAGAAGAAAAGACAGAAAATAGAAAAAAGGCAGAAGGTAGAAAGAGCTTACCAGACACATGTGTACGGCACAAACGCATGGCAGAAAGCTGCTCATTACCCACGATGTAAATAGAGTTGGGCAGCCAGACCTTGGGAAACTTGGAGTCACCTGTCCCTGCTCCCTATAGAGCCTCAAAAGCTTCTGTCTCATGAGCAGGTTTAGAGGGAGAAACTGTGACCCCAGCCATGTTGGTGCGAATCTCTTTGAAGTTGCGCGGAGTAGCAAAATTGGAAGGCACCCTCACCCAGAAGAACTTGCCAGTGCAGTCCCTGAAACGCCCAAGTTTTGGGTAGGACAAGACTCTACTCTCTTTGGGAGCGACATAGTACCACCCTGACTCAGTCCCAAAGGCTGATATTTTAAGGCTCATGAGAGACTTGAACAAATGCAGAGACTCAGGGTACCTTCAAAACCTCAAAAACCATAGTAGACAAATTAGGGTATGAAGGGAGGCAGGGTGCACCAGAGATATGCAGATGTTAAAAGCACGTAGCAGCTTCTCTAAGGTAGGGTCCAAGGGGAACCTCAAGCCCAAGTCTAGCTGCGAGGCAAACACAGCAATATGACCTGCAGGAGGGGCTGATAACTTCGCACCATTAGCAGGCAGAACCAGCTCGTAGCCCTCCCCAAAACCGTAAAACTTCTACCCAACAGCAGCCAGGCCCAGTCTCTTAGTGTCTTTACGCCAATTGGAATCTAGCACACAGTTCTTAGGCCCATAACACTTTTCATCAAGGAAGAATCCAATCTTGCCCTCCTCTACGGGCTCAACAACATAAGTGGGCTGACAGTCGAAGTATGAGCGGTCACCAGGAGACTCAGCCATTCTACTTGATTGAACTGCTGGGGAAGGAGAAGGTGATAAAGTCCTAGTATTCCCACCGCGCACTACATAATGATCAAACCGATGCATGTCAGCCATGTCATCAAGCCAAGCAAAACTGTTTAAAGGCTGAACATGGGGAATGGGGCTAACAAGAGACACATCAGGGGGATTGGCCTTAACAACATCAGCCAACACTTTATGGCGCATTGCGCGCAACCATAGGCGAGTAAGATGGGATAAGGGAGTCCCATCAGCGTAAGCACTCGCTCACAGTAAGGATCAAAGAAATCAGGACGGGGTCTACGCTGGAAAGGGCAAAATGCACTACCCTCAGCGGGACGACTACTGCCTGACCCAGACGCAGCTGCAGGAGTCGCAGCAGTACCCATCCCGCTCGCAGCGGGGGGAACGTCAGGAGGCATAACAGTTTGTAAAGGAGTAGGAGAAATAGAAGAAGTGTGCGCAGGACGCTCACATGAAAAAGAAAATCGGGAAGAGGAGGAATCCGATCCTGTGGCCGTTTGAGGCTCACTCATATTCTGACTATCAGAGGCGTCAGACATTATGAAATCTACAAAGGAATACAGGCCCGCAAAGGAAGGAAAAAGCAATGGGGCACGAGAAAATCAAAGAATCAGTTTAGAAACAATGAAGGAATAAGTAGAAAAAAGCCAAGAATGCAAATAAAACAACAAAAGAGAAGAAATGGGAATAGCGACAATTGGGAAGAATCAAAAGGCACAATCTTGCGAAGAAAAAGTAAAAAGAAGCAAAATTGGAAAAATACAAACAACAAAAGGTACAAAGTAAGTACCTTCGAGGAAAAAAGTTGCAGAAGCAACAGAGTAGAACAACAATGGCGGAGATAAAAGCCCAAGCAAGACAAAAGTCCGAATCTGCAATTAAGAAGAACAAAGAAGGAAAAAGTTAACAAAAGAGCAAGAATTAAAGGAGAAAAAGCAAGTAAAGCGAAAGTCAGGACAAAAATAAAGACGAAGAAGCAAGAACCTACCGCAACAATGGAGGATCAGAGACGCTTGACAGAGGAAGAGCAAAGAGCGAAAATTTCAAAATGCCAAAGTAACGAGGAGGGAAGATGAAAAAATTAGAGGCGTAAAAGAAATAAGTGAAAGGGGGGGACAATG
The DNA here is from genome assembly GCF_948465745.1 of Chenopodium album. NCBI lineage: Eukaryota > Viridiplantae > Streptophyta > Magnoliopsida > Caryophyllales > Amaranthaceae > Chenopodium > Chenopodium album. The sequence continues at coordinate 52,289,769 of NC_137841.1, read as the reverse complement.
AAATTAATATGGAGTAAATGGGCAGTTAGACACAAGGAAAAGCCAAACCGCCATAATACTTCAGTAAAATCAAACTGACAGCCCGGATTGCCAACACGTGTCCCACTCATGCAAATGCTATTCCCGCCTCAAAAAAAAAAAATTTGAGAAGAGAGCACTTTAGCGGGAGTGATCGAAAATCCTCTCTACAAGCTCGTCATTTCTCAGACTTCAGCGGGAGTGATCGAAAATCCTCTCTGCAAGCTCGTCATTTCTCAGACTTCAGCGGGAGTGATCGAAAATCCGCTCTGCGAGCTCGTCACTTATTAAGTCTTGAACCAATGTCACCATACAAGCAATAGGGCAACGGACTCAACAATAGCAATGTCTGACCTCCCAAGTCTCCAGGGCGCCTCAACACCTTAGAGACTTGAGGGGCTAGGAGTGTGCAGGTTATTCCAGTCAGACGACCCATTGGGTCAGGGTTGATAAGGCTACACGCTCAGAAAAGTTGGCATGAAAGAACCTTACGACATCTCTAGAGGGGCTAGTTGTAGGGGATAACTCATGTTGAGCTATTCCTTCCAACTGGGCTCAGTTGAGAATAACGTTTTTACAGGCAAAGAGTCGGCATGAGTGACCTCATACCACCTCTTCAGGGGCTAGTTGTATAGGATAGCTCCCGCTGAACTATCGCCCAGCCCCCAGGGTGCACACTCACCGCCGAATAAACAACTAAAGGAGGGCTCATTAGCCCGGCAGAGTCAGCCCGCAGGGCTGACCAGGCTAAACTCTCCGCGAAGGAGATAGTACGCCTATAAATAGAGAGTAAAGCACAACAGAAAAGAGGTTAGACACTCAAGTTATTACACTTTCTACATCTCTCTAAGTACACTTTCTCTCTCTAAACACTCTCTAACTTAAGTTTCGGAGGGGGGTTCCTCAAGCCACCCCCGAGGGCAGTTTACGTGTGCTGCCTTGTGTAGGTTGTTGACGGGACCCAGCTCACCCAGCAGAACCCTTGGATCCACACCTGGAACAAAATAATAAAAAAAAGTTTGGGATAAAATAAAAAAAAACTATGCTTTGACCAAACATCAAGACTGATCCATGGACTATTCAAAACTTGAATTTAATTAAATACGATTTTTAAGCACTCTTGGGATTAAATACTGAACCCGACCAATAGTGGCGGTGAAAGGTTGTTCATCATCGGGCTTGGTTTTAGGGAGACATTTTTAGGTGTCTACAAAAGCCCCCACTTTGACTGAGTTTGTAGAAACGTTAGTTTCGAAAACGATATTCAAAGTAGCCAATAGGGACAGAGAATGATTTAAGACGTTCTGCGATCCTAAATCACTCTGTATACGCCGATACCTGCAGAAAAATGTTAATTCTACAAATAAAAGAGTAAAAGGATAGAATATGTATCTGGCACCAGTGTATTGGTGACAAATGAGTTTGGCAGCTTCCTATGCTTGAAGGAATCCACCGGATGACGTTTGTTGAAACGCTTTCCATGCCTGAGGAAAGCAGACTAAGGAATTTGGTAGCTTTCTAAGCCTGAAGAAACCTACCAAATGATACTTTCCATGCCTGAGGAAAGTCGACGTATGAATTTGGTGTCATTCTATGCTTGAAGAAATCCACCAATAATGCTTTCCATGCTTGAGGAAAGCCGACTTGGCGGTTTTCTATACTTGAAGAAAAATCCATCGATAACGTTTTCCATGCTTGAGGAAAACCGACAACTGATGTAATCGCTGAAATTTGCAAGTGTATGATGGTTCGATTACCCCCAAACGCGGGCCGCAGATAATTAACATCTTCAAGTCGACTATCCGACCGTATTAGTTGTTTAAAATGTCGACAAATTGACTTTGACGCTTTCTAGGGGAAAAATTGTAATTTTGATACCCTTTAAATGTCAGTTAGAATTTTCCGCGTAATTTTGCTGAAAAACTAACTGTCCAATTTGTGCGGAAAATCGTGCAATTTTGGTCAAAATGCCAAGAATAGTCGCTGTCAACTTTGAGGAGTGTGCGGGACAACAAACGTGCACCACGTCACGTGGCAAATTACCGCGACAGGGTGTTTCAATCCCGTCTGACGGTAATATTCCCGTGACGCGGGATTTTTTTTTTGTTCAAAATGCCCACACGCCTCGAACAAAACACCACGCCACGCACGTGAAAACCGTGACTCGGTAACGGCACACGTGGCACGGGACGAAGTCGCATAACGGTCATATTTTTTGGTTTAAATATTAGACACTGCTACCCATTTTTCCATTCGCCATTTTCATTCTCTTGCACTTCTTATGTTGTCGCTTCTCCTCTCCATTTTTTTTTATTTTAAGTTTTTCAGTTTACCGTGCCACGGTTTTGACGACTGACTTCACCGCGTCTCGATTCCGGCCACCGTGACTCGGCGGTTTTGCTGCTGTGTTCTTCTTTTTTTTATATATTTTTTTCGCTATTGCTCGTTGCTGCTGCTGTTCCGGTGCTCGCCGCTGCTGGCCAGAGCTTTGCCGTCTCCAAGAATCATCGTGACACGGGACCTGAACAACGTGTCACGGCTTTGGCCAACCGTGTCGCGGCGGCCGGTACTGCTGTCTTCACAGTTTTTCGAGCTTTGGAGCTCAAATCCTCATCAATTTTGCTCTAATTTTCATTTTCATTTTCGATTCTCCACAAGGATCCATGTAAGTTTCCTTTGATTTTTGTCTCAATTTTGCTTTAAGTGAGTAATTTCATGTAAAAACCCTTGAAAAATCAATTTGGGGATTTTTGATTTCGAGGTTTTATGTTGAAATTTTTGGCATGAATTAGCTTGTATATGTTTGTATGCGTGTTTGTGACCGATTTGAGACAAAAATTGCTTGATTTGGTGAAGAATGGAGCAAATCAACATTTTTTGGTACTACTTGTGTGAAATGGTGTTCTTGTTGTTCATGTTGTTCTTTTGCACTTGAAATGATGATATATTTGTTGTAGATCTTGTAAAATATGCCACGATGCGTCGATCTATTGTTTTCATGCAATTGTGAAACATGTTTTGTGTTGTGTATGCAATGGAGAACATAGTATCATGCAATTAGGAGAACATAGTATTAGTTCGTCATGGAGAAACTAAATACTAGAAATAATCCCATTATTTTGCTAATTTTTAGCCTTGAGGTAAAAATTTAGCGTATAATAGAAAATGCAACTAAAAAACTTAGGAAATGAGGCTAAGCATTTAGATTAATTTTTTTTTTCTAATAGCATGCCTAGACGACGGGATCGCGATCTTTCCACTCATGGCCGGCGTTCGGGAGGACATTCCCACGATTCCCGACGTCTTAGAGTCTGAGCCTTGACCCTCTACGGGTAGGGGTAGGTGGGCTGCACCTCCATGGACACCAGACCAGTTAGTTTTCTGTCGTGAAAACCACGTTTCTCATCGCCACTTGCCGGCATAGTCGATGGCACGCTTCGCCATCATAGTTCTGGAGCCGGAGATTTGATTCCTCGAATTCATGGGATTATCACGAGGGATCCCATTACGAATGCCTTATGGGAATCAGCTGGTCTAGTAGATTTTTGGGATACTACCAACACTTTTCAGTTTGCTTGGGGGGAGATGATAGTGACCCCTCTGGATTTTAGCATGATCAAGTGTCTACACTTCACTGACCAGGCCGTAGCGCAGATGTCTGATCTTTCTTGGGGGGCGGCTGAGGAAGCCGATTTGTTAGGTCCGATTGTTCAGCATATCAAGACTTAGCCGGTGTCTCGAGATGGTCCTAGGAGCGGGCGATCAGAGTTGGCTTCTGTTCTGGCCCGTGGTTTTGTCATGGAGGAGACATCACCTGAGCAGCGAGTGCGGATCTTCATTTTGATTCTTATTTCCATTACTCTTTCTCCTGATAGGAGTTCGGGTGCTCTCGTTTGCTACCTTCCTTCTTTGCTTAGGATCAGTGAGATAGGATCCTTTAGCTGGGCCAGCCTTGGATATGCCGATCTTCTCTTGTCGTTACGTCATGGCTGTAGGCAGCTGAACGACCAGTCCCTTGTCACTGTCTACGGTTTATGGAAAGTCGTAGAGGTGACGATCCCTTTCTCTTCTTGTTTTGTTTTAATTTGTTCGACTTATGTGCTCAAAGATTACTTTTCATTGTAGCTATGGTTCTATGAGTACATTCCAGGATTGGCCCCTTGACGGCGTCGTGGAGCTGTTCATGACTTCCCTATCGAAGCCAGCTAGCGTGACCGAGGCGAGTCACGAGTGGGGTCTGTCTCTGCGCTACGCGGGCTGCTACGCCGAGGCACCTCTTCTGTTGGTGTAAGAATTACTTTTGTAGCCCGTTGTTTTCTACCTTGACATTATTTTCGTCGTTTCATTGCAACTTTTTGTGATTTTCAGGTTGCTATTGATGTCCATTATCGGCCTTGGGTTGGGATGACTAATCTTCCCAAGGCCTTGCAGCTTTCAGCGTACCGCACTATTTTTGTTGGTACTGGAAGCTTTGTCTGGTATCTGGGGGAGCGTGTCTTTCGTCAGCATAATGTTGATCGCTTTGTGGTACCCTTGTCTCCACCGGAGTCGATGCTGGACTCACGCTTGCTTAGGGAGTTGATAAACAGGGGAGAGCGCTACACTTTTCCTTGGAAGGAGCTTGTGCGTATGGAGGGCGATTATACGCAAGACTTGCTTCCCTCCTTGGCTCCTCCACCCCGTCTTCCTGAGGTATGATTTCTTTTGAGGAGTTTGTTGCTAGTCTCTGTTTAAACCGTCGAATAACTTGATTATTCGATCGTATTTTCAGACGACTGTTTGCCGTGTGGAGAGGATTGAGATTCCGCCTTAATTTGTCTGCTACCCAGGGCCGATTGGTATTACTGAGGACCATATTGCTGTCGCGTCAGAGGGTTTCAGACAGGCGCAGGAGTCTTTGCCTGATGTTTTTGAGCCGGTAAGCTTTCGATACATTATTCATCCTTTTTAATACCGCTTGTTACTGATTTTTCTCTTTGCTTTGTTCTCAGCCTACTCACCCGGAGATGACGGGCTTCATGAAGCTGGTTAACGCTTTGAAGTACTGCATCATCAAGCTTCGGCGTGGTGCGAGTTTTCGAGGCTGTTCTGGCGATGTTCTTGAGGTATGTTCACTTTTTTCATTTTTACCATTTGTTCTGTCTTTCGCCATTGACATCTTTTGATTTTGTGTCTTTTTGGAGCGACGGAGGTCCCACTCGTGCTCGAGGCATAGAGGCTCAGACGAGGGGGAGTCTAGTCGTGGCAGACGATTTCCTGAGGTTTATCGGCATTCTCAGTCTCAGCGGGAGCCTCAGATTTCTTAGCCGTTTCAGCACTTTTAGGGTCAAGGTCAAAGTTCAGGCCAGTTATCACTCCCGTGGATCAGGGCCTATACTCAGCTCCATCGTCTGGGGCGCTTCCTCCTCCGATGCCAGGCTTGTTTTCAGTTCCAGTGTATGGGACGATGCCTCCACCGACGCTTCCTACTTCTTGGAGTCAGTATACACCGCTTGCCAGTTGGACGGGACCTGCTTTGAGTTTGACTGCTACTGGAGTTACAGGGACTAGTAGGGATACTACTCCTCGTACCCGGATGATGGCGGGACTTTTTGGCTCACCGCTATCATATTCACAGGCTGGAGATGACACTGATCCTCACTCTTCTAGTTCTGCAGATTTTTGACCGAGGGTCTTTATTTGTACATACCGTGATGACACTTGACGCTGCTCATTTATTATGACTCATTTTGTACATTATTCATAGTTTATGTATTTATTAGTGTGTATTAGTATGTGCTTGAGACTCATTGTGTGTGATTGTGTATGGCGTGAAAAAAAACGTAAGTGGAGGGTACCGACCTTCCCCAAAAGAAATAAGAAATAAAAAGAAAAGAAAAAATGAATAATTTTTACAACTCCTCCAAAATAAATAAGTGTGGGAATGGGACAAGGTTTACAACTTCCCCAAAGAAAGAAAAAAATAATAATTATAGAAATAAGAGTAAATAATAAAATAAAATAATAAATAATAATGATGAATAGAAATAATAATAAAGTAATAAAATAAAATGATAAAAATAAAAATATTAATAAAAAAATAGTTGAGAATTTTATTAGGAATGAAACTCTCGAAAAACAAAATAAACGGTGAAGATAAAACAATAAAAATCCGGATAGATAAAGGAAAAGGATAAAAAAAGAAAATGTGTGGGCACCGCAAAACGGCACTGTACACCGTGTCACGGCATGACACGGTGGGAACTCCCGTGTCACGATGCGAGTATTTTGCAACGGTGTGGTTTACGCGTATAGAAAGATAGATTCTGAGTATTTTCGAGCGTTTTTGCTATAAAATAGGACCAGTATATTCGTGATATGCATAATTACGAAACATAAAATAATTAGAATTTCATATTTCAATAATAATGTCTCAGAATTTTGATAATACACTGCGCGACTGGTCTTATTCTTTTACTAATGCTGACAAAAGAGAGTTGGAATTGTTTCATGTCAAGGGTTTATTAGCCTTGAGACATGTAGCGATTGAACATGATTTTCTTAGGGCAGCATTAGACTATTGGAGTCCAGAAACACATTGTTTTAAATTTGATTACGATGAAATATGTCCCCTGTCGGAGGAATTCGGTGCCATCTTTGGATTTCCTGCCAGAAATCTTATTGCCATGCCTACCCTACGTGAGTATTATTACCAAGACTTTGAACGCCATCTGAATCTAACAGATCCAAATTTAAATAGAATTGTGTGTGGTAATGAGGTAGACTTAGAAAAACTTGCAAATTTATATTTCAATCGCCCTATCTCTGAGTCTTATCATGTATACCGTAGAAGAGCTTATATTTTTTGCATGTTTAGCAAGCTTTTATTTGCAAACGGTAGGGTAAGACATGCTTGTCTAGCATCTGTGCTTGAACATGTCGAATATGGGAGATCTCCTATGCCCACGTGCCTTGGAGAAACTTTACGCGGCCTTGACGAAGCAAAGCTGACCAAAAATCATTCAGGAAGGGCTCTCTGGTACTGCTGCAGGTAAAAACGCGCTCTGAGTAGCCCCCGTGACACAAAACAGGCACCGTGTCACGGTGCACTTCTGCCGTGTCACGGTGAAATCTGCATTTTTTTTCAGATTTGGTTGATGGAGCGTTTAGAACTTTTTGAAGCCCCCGACGATATTGAAAAATATGCTCCCAACGATCTAGTCCGCAGGAAGAAGAATTACTCCGTGAACATGTCGTATGAAGATTGGAAGAATTTCTTTGCAAAGAGAGAATTTTCCATTCGTTGGGTGGTGCCTTGGTGGAGGCTTACTAGGATGGTTGGGACGAATGATACTTCGTATTGCCGTTTTCCTAGTATCTCAAGACTGACTTTTTATTGTCCTTGTCGATTGATGCGACAGTATGGACTTGAACAAGTAGTTCCACGCTATAACGATAGTCCTCGTGAAGTATCGTTGCATGAAAGTAACGTTCACAAGTACGAGGCTTATTGGATTGGAAGACCTTTGTGGACCGTTTTTGCAAGTAACCAAGCTCCTCCTCCCTTACCTACTGCATATAAGGCATGGTTGAATCCTAGAAGTAGATGGGATCAAGTCGGATCACGTAAATCTGATGTGAAGGGTCGTCTTGGAAGTAAGAAAGCGCCTCTGAGAACACAAGAGATTGAGTTTAAGAAACCTATAATGCCAAAAAGGAAGAATTATGTAAAAGGGAAGGGTAAGGAGAAGATGGGTTATAGAGAGAAGCAGTTCGACTAGGGGTGTGACGGTTCGGGCTACAAAAGACACATTAATGGTGAAGGCTGACCTAGTTGAAAAAGAGAAGGAGGTTCCTAAAGTGAAGAAGGATTAGAACAATATGGCTTTGCTTATATGATTTATAATTTTTATTTTTAAAATAAGGCGCATGATGCCAATAATTGTAGTCACATTTATTTCAATAATAATAGCATATTGAAACACACCATTAGCATATGATTAAGGAAATGAAGCACATCACAAGAAGGCATGGTAAATAATGAAGAATATTGAAACACACCATTAACATCAACTTGAGCTTGCACTTCATCATCATGAACAAAAGGAGAAATAAAGTTGAAATCATGTGTTCTAGGTTCACTTAAGGGCTCATGTGACAAATCTTGGGAATTCATGCTAATATTAGAAAAATCAAGACATTGCACATCAATATTAGAATTATGAATACCCCTATTATAAACATCCCTAGCAATCCAAACATAAAAATCCCAAGCATCATCAATTGACAATGCTCTAAATTCACCATTATGCATGCATTCAACTTCATCCCTAGTTTGCTCATTCAAACCAAAATATCAAATCTCACAAGCCTCCCAAAGACTTTAACAATTATAGTCCAAAAATCCCTCAAGTCTATTGAAATATTCACAAAAAGGCTCATTGTCAAATTGAGGAAACGAGAAATATGCCATTTTTATACAAAACAAACAAAAATCAAATAAAAGAAAAGTATATACAAAGACCTAGACTCAAGCAATCAAAAACACTCAAACATAGACACCATTCCCCCGGCAACGGCGCCATTTTGACGAGGGGAAAACTAGGTCGTTATCTAATCTTCCCTCTGTCAAACTAAATTTATAAACACTTAACAACCTAAATACGAGTATAGAGGTAAGTCAAGGGTCGAACCCAAAGGAACGGTAATTTTCAAGCACTTTCAATTATGCGCCTAAGCTAGGTCGAAGACGAAGATAAGAGAGAATACTAACAACTAACAAAACAAGTAACCAAGGAAATAAAACACTAGGAACGGGGATCAACAAGTAATCATGTCAATTGCAACAACTTGGGAAGAGCATGCCAATCAAAGGTTGTGAGGACTAATGATAAGAGCAATCAATAGGAATCAAAGAGCTATCTCTTAATTGTTAAGCTAGGGTTCACTATGAATAACAAACTAAGAGAATCACAATCAAAACCAATCGATAATTGCAATTCCTAAATCAATTGTTCATGTCATTAGCAATTACAATGCAATCTAGCATACATCTCAAGGCCTAATTGAATTACACAATGCAAACCTTCACTAATCACTTTAATCTCAACAATCAATCAACATAATTCCCAAATTAATCACAATTAATCAATCATACAAGTTTCAACCAATTCCTAGCCAAACAACTATTCAAGAATCATCATCTATCAACTAACAACTATGGAAATCAAGAATCAACAAAATATCAAGAACAATTACACTAATAAAGCATCAAACATCAAAATTAAACCAAACAAACATGAAATGAAACAAAGCATTAAGGAGAGATAGAGTTAAGAATGCTCATTGATAATAGAGAAGATCTTAAACACAATTGTCACCCTTGTATCTTCAATCTCTCAATCACCATTGAAATCCTTCACTTTCTCTCTCTAAAACTACTCCTAATCTAGCTTAATCTAGAGAGAGAAGCTCTCATCCTAAGAGAGAAAACTATTCTAAGATTAAGAATTATGTGAATGAATGATAATAAAAACCCCCAAAAACAATCTATAAACAAAAGGAGAAAAGAAGCTTAAAATCGTAAAAGACCCAGAAGTCCGCGCCCTCGGAGAAATCGGCCGCGCCCGCGGACACCCTGAAAGCCGTGCCCGCAGCCAAAGCCCACGCCCGCGGGGAGCCCGCGGCCAGCCCGCGGAGAGTTACTGCCCAAAATCGGCAGAATTAGGTTGCGGTAGATTTGCAGGGACAACTTTGGAAGGCTTTAACTCACGATATAGGAATTGTATGAAGGCGTGCAACCTATGATTGGAAAGCTCTTCAAGTCTAGTTTCCAACCCAACTTGAATCACCTCAATCCGATCTGTAGAACTTGAGATATGGCCGAAACAATGCACTAAGGTCCTTTTTGATACTTTGTAAGCCTTCATTTTTCTTTGTTTCTTGGATTGGCTTGACATTCGTGCTTGGATTCCCTAACTTGGATTTGTTAAATTCCTTAAATGCACTTGAGCTCCCTCCTTGATGATTAAATATCGGGAATCTCGACACACCTACAAAACAAGTCAAACAAACAGAGAAGCGAGGGAAATAGCCGAGAAATGAATAAAATAATAAGAAAACCAGTAAAAGCACGCATTTCTCTAAACTAACACACAAACACGCAAATCAAGCATTATTCCCTAAAAACACGACATGAACGACTAAAAACGAGCATAGAAATATAAAGAACATAGCCTAAAGGTGCCATAAATGGCACGGATCACGGTGGCATGGCCATGATCTCTTTGACTTTTGTGGGATTTATTTCAATCCCTCGAGAACTAATCACATATCCAAGTAATTTTCCTGACGTGACTCCAAATGCATACTTTGCTAGATTTAATCTCATGTTGTACTTGCGGACTCTTTTGAAGAACTTGCGAAGTGCAATGATGTGGCCTGGGCAATCTTTAGACTTAACGATCATATCATCGACATAGACCTCCACCTCTTTGTGCATCATATCATGTAACAATGTTGTGGCTGCTCTTTGGTAGGTGGCACCCGCGTTTTTCAACTCGAATGGCATTATCGTATAGCAATATGTACCCCATTGTGTGATGAATGTGGTTTTCTCCATATCTTTTTCGACCATTAATACTTGATTATATCCGGCGTAGCCGTCCATGAACGATAGGAGTGCATGGTTTGCTGTGTTATCGACCAGAATGTCAATGTGAGGTAGAGGGAACCCATCATTCGGAATTGCCTTATTGAGGTTCCTGTAATCAACACACATTCTAACCCTTCCATCCTTCTTTGGAACTGGAACCACATTTGCTATGCACTCTGGATACTTAGATACTTTGATGAAACCTGCGACCAATTGCTTTCTGATTTCTTCTTTGATTTTGAGAGCCACACCCGGTTTCATTTGACGCAGCTTTTGTTTGACAGGCTTCATACCTGGAGTGAGTGGTATCGTATGCTAAGCTATATCCCTGTCAATTCCTTGCATATCTTGGTATGACCAAGCAAATACATCAACAAATTCACTAAGAAAGTTAATTAGTTCTTCGGGTTCATCTTGACTTAGTGTTAATCCAATTTTTACTTCTTTAATAGTCGTATCATTGGAAATATTAACTATTTATGTATCTTTGATAACTGCCGTTTTATTTTCGTGTTCTTCCATTGCTTTTATTATTTCTTTGTCATTTTTATCATTAGCAAAGCAATATTGATCAGGGTTAGGGGAATGACACGCATCGTAAGCAAAGGTATTCATTTTTTTGAATTCATTGGTCACTACATCGAGAGGGGCAAGGTCAGCTGCGACCTCACCGGAATTATTTGGGATAGAAAGAGAAGACTCAACAAGAGACTCAGGATTGGACTCTATAACAGAAAGAAGGTCGGCCTCAGACCCTAAGGACTCGTCTACAGACTTAGACTCAAACTCGGACTCGGAACCAGATGACTCAGACTCATCAAACATAGGACCTTTGCCAGCGGTTATTTCCAACTTCTCTCTGCTTGGCGTAGTGATCTTCACTGTCTTGCGCCATCCCTTTGAAATATCATCAGCCTGGACGATTAACTCTGAGGGGTCAAAATCCTTGCTTGATATAACAGCTTGAATGAGCTCGGAATCATCATTGCAGATAGGCTTGGACTCATTCTTTTCTAGTCCAAAAAGAAGGTTAATGTTTAGATCATTCGAGCTTGGACTAGCTGGTTTCTTAGTTGTGAAGAGTTCTTCGCCTTCATCGATGAAGTCACAATCGAGGAACATCTCAAATCCTGGTTCACGGTTCCCATCGTGGAAGAAAGGTTCAGGGAATTCATAGCATGGGAAGTCTTCCCCTTCTTTGATATACTGGCCATTGAGGGTGAATGGATATGGATCCATGGCCATTTTCATCTTCATGATTCGAGCATTATTGCGAGCCTTCATTTTCAAGAGGGCTTGTTTCACATCTTCTTTTGTTGGCTTGAATCCCAAGCCAAAGGTATCTTTCTTGAGTGCACCAGGATGCCCCCAAAGTTCAGCCATTTTCTTTTTGAGTCCGAGGGTCATTCTAGGGAAATTCCCTTGCTTCTTCATAATGGCATTAACATTGGTGTTTGAATATGGATCGAAGTCGAGATGACACTTCTCCTCTTCTTCGATCATGAGAACATCATTGAGTGAAAATCCCTAAAGATCTTCATCTTCTTCGTCATGTTCAACATGGACGATGGGAGTATCGATAACTTGAATGCGCATGGGGGAGGCATCAATGGTAATTGGAACCCCTCCAACTGTGGCTTTCACTTTCTGGTGCAACGACGATGGGATCGCCTTTAGCTCATGAAGCCAAGGACGTCCGAACAACAGATTGAAAGAAGCCTTAATGTCCACCACCTGAAACTTGGTGCGACATTCAATGGCTCCAGTAGTTATGATTAGTATGATAGTACCCACGGCTTGACGGCAAGTATTATCATAAGCGCGAATCCCTTGAGTAGAGGGAGTTAGTTCTTCATTCTTTATGCCCAACTTTTTTGCAGTGCGGAGTGGGCATACAGTGATTGCAGATCCATTATCAACCAGACTCATAGGAACATTCATCTGCCTACACACCACAGTGAGGTGTAAGGTCTTATTATGTTGGTCCCCTTCCGGGGGCAGATCCTTGTCAGAAAAAGAAATCAAATTGCTAGTACTTGGAAATTAAGTAGTGAGAAAGTTGACCAGTCCTTGAGGAGACATATCATCATCAACTCCTATTTTCACCAGAGCATTCATCACAGCCATTCGATGCTCGTGAGAGGTGGCCAAGTGTTCCTTGTACTTATGAGTCAAATTGGCAATGAACAAGCGAACCATCTCTTTTTCCTTGGGGGGATCCACCAAGAGCGCAACTGTTTCCCTCCACCTGCTTAAGTAAGTGGTGAAGCCTTCATTCTCTTTCTGTTTGAGAATGGAGAGTTCACGTTCAGAAGTCTTGGCCTGAATGTTACACTTGTAACGATTCATGAAGCTTTCAGCAACATTCTCCCAGGTCGAAACATGTTTAGATTCCAGAGAGTAGAACCATTGTTGAAAGGCATGCTCTTAGGAAAGAGGGAACACCGTAGGAAAGAGTGTCACATCTACTCCCTTAAGAGCCATGGTTGTAGAAAAGGCCTTCAAATTGAAAAGCGGATTATCCGTAGGCTTGAACTTGGGAATGTCAGCAGTGGAAAACTTCTCAGGAAGCTTGTCCCTTATGGACGAAGAGGTGATAGGTTGCTCCACATAAGTGAATTCTTCAGAAATCTTACTCATCTGTTCCTTAATCTTGTCCATTGCAGCGGCAGTGACATTGTTCAGATAGTCTTGCTCTACCGTGTTGACTCTAGTGGTGAGTGTTTGCATCATGTTAGATAACATCTCAATTGTCTTGTTGATGTTCTCGATATCTTCCTTAGTAGCCATTGGTTGAAAGTAGACTGGAGATGGATCTTGTGGAGATAATTGTGGTGGTTTCCTTGTACGCCTCTTTGGTATAAGAGGTTATTGAGGTATTGACTCGAACCGTAACAATCTACCCCTACTTCTTGACTAAGTGTTGTGACACTGAAACAAACACACCTTTAATGACCAAACTTAACCTTAACCTATCCGGAAAAAAAAAATTTTGAATTTTGAAATTCTATTTATTTATTTTTTTAAATAAAAAATATGGGAGGATACCATCTGACTTACTCCGAAAAAAAAATCGACGCAAAAAAAAACGACAAAAGACTACCCTAAAATACGGTCATGAAACGGTGCACGACTAACGAAAAAAGTGTGTGAACAAGACATGTGAGTGATTAAGTGAGGTTATGGACGCGTGTTATGACCGTACAGCTATACATGACACCAAATTGGACACATAAACCACATACGTACGCACAAAAACCAAAAATAGACTGACTAGACACTTCTCCTGGGCACCGTGTCACGGTGCTAACTGTCGTGACACGGTGCAGTCAACTGTCAGCCGGTAGAAAGAGCCGTGTCACGACACTGTTCACCGTGGCTCGGCAGGACTTGCCGTGACACGGTGCTCAGTTCCAGGTTTTTTTTTGTGAGTTTTTCCGGGTTTTGATCGATTTTAGGTCCGTACTAATTACTATGTGGAAATAAAAAACCCTCGGTCATGGGTTAAACAAAAAGAGCAAACACATGAGGGTTAGAACCAAACAAACCATGTAGCCTTTAGTCATGATGATGTAAAAAAAAAAAGTTCGCAACCTAGGGTCAAGATCTATGTTCAACTATTGGTCAAGCTTTGGCTGTCAAAAGGGTACCATGGTTAAGAGTTTGGACGCGTTACCAAGGCAGCCTCTCTTGAGGGTGTATGCCAACGGGCGGCTCCGCGAGTTCGTGATGAAATCGAACTCGACTCCATGGTTTTGGTGGATTTAATAACTCGGATGAACCCTTATTGCCATGAGCGTTTTTGGGTTGATAGAGATTAAATCCCCCGGGGTTAAGACGCATGTAGAACACACACGTTTTTTCAGAAAAATCGAAGGAAGTTGACTGTGAGAAGAGAAAACAAGCCACCAGACTGATTTTAGGACTGCCATGACACGGCAGAGATTCCCGTGCCACGGTGCAGTACACCGTCAGACGGTGTACAGCACCGTGGAATAACATATTCTGTCGTGGCACGGCAAAATCTGACTGGTGCCCTATTTTCCTTCGTACGTAATCAAGTTATTCAAATTTATCCTACGGGATAGACTTAAATGCGACGTTAAAACGTCTATGCTTATGCAAAAATGCCAAATTAATCACAGGAATATTTTTCAAGAATCTTTCAAGTCTCATCCACTCATCTCAGTTAAAAACCGATCACACAAATCGATAAATAACCAAGAATCCTCCCCAGCGGAGTCGCCAAATTGTAGGCGTCGCTCGAAGTGCGCCTACGTTAGAGCACGTTGTGAATATGTTTGGCACTCATAGGAAGTGGGAATTGACGTATACGATTAGGGACAAAGCAAAGTAGGGAGCCTCCAACAAGTTTTTTAAGGAACATGTAAACCGTTCACGGATCATAAAAGGCAACCATGATAAAGGGACAACGATAGGCAACAACGATTGACCCGTGAAAGTTACACCCCATTCATAATCCATGAGATTCCTAACTCCATATGGTTCAGAACCACGAAAGGAGGATCGGGGATGATGGTACGAAGTGAGTCATGGAGTCACATTAGCCCGTATTGGCCTCTACTCGATTCTTATAGTGAAAAGTGATTCCTGCTATCTCAAAGGCATGCAAACAAAATATTCAATTTGCTCTAAACTATTATTATGCTAAATTGGTTTAATATTAATGTAACACATTATTCTAAAATATCGTGATCACTTAATTAAACAACAAGATTAAAAAGGATCCTAAATCGGTCGTCTAAATTATCTTATTGGGCGTGATTTTCAATTACATATTCCCTTTAAACATGCAATATGTTGATCAATAAAAAATAATAGAATTAGCATTAATATTGGAAGTAATTTAACAATAATTCCAACAATATAAAATCGTTAGAAAAATAAAAGAAATAAAAGGAACATAATTCTTACTTTGATTCTGTTTGCTTGCAACTATAAAATAATAAACGAGTCAGTAACTTCAAGGAAATACTAATAAAACTATAATTAAATTAATTTAAATTAAATTAAATAGGATTGATTTGGGGCCAAACCCTCAAATAATTCTACCTTTCACGCCTTGGCTTAAGGACAGAACCACGAGTAAAGTATGGACTCCTTGGAGTGCTTGAAGAAGGAATTTTGAAAGAAGAAGGGTAGGCTAGTGTTTAGGCTAGAGCATAGAAGAGAGAAAATAGAGAATTAATTGATGCCCCGTACATCAGAAATGAGAGGGTATTTATAGAAAAAATGTGCTGAGGGAACTCACGGAACCCTAAAATACTAAAAACCCTAAAAAAGTATCCCGCGACACGGCAAAGTGTACCATGACACGGGAAATCCCACCGTCAGACGGGAAACATTCCCGTGACACGGTGTACTGTTGTGTGACGCGGTAAATATTTAGTGAACGGGGAAGAAAACGCGTTCAGGGTTTATGCGGAAAGGACACGGAAACCCTCGTGTCACATACGGTGTCCCGTGTCACGGGGAATCTCGCCGTCAGACGGGAGAGTTTCCCGTGACACAGTTGAACAATGCCGTGACGCGGGAGTTTTTAGCCCGTTTTTCCGTGCAAATTCATTTTTAACCCTAATTTCATTCAGCATTTTAAGTGTCGATTGATAATTTCGGGCCAAACATGATTTATTATTATTTGGGAAAAAATAAGAAAATAAGTAAATAAAATAAATAAGAAGTTTGTGCCAAAATAATTAATAAAACAATAAAAAAAAGTTTGGGCTAAAATTAAAAAAACTATGCTTTGACCAAACATCAAGACTGATCCATGGACTATTCGAAAATTGAATTTAATTAAATACGATTTTTGAAGCACTCTCGGGATTAAATATTAAACCCGATCAATAGTGGTGGTGAAAGGTTGTTCATCATCGGGCTTGGTTTTGGGGAGACATTTTTAGGTGTCTACAGGTGGGGGATCCAGTTTTTCGGAACAATGATGTGAGTCCCATCCCCCAAGGGCTCAATAGTGGTTTCAAAGAAACCTAGCTCCATTATTTGCTCCCAGGCTCTAGTAGAGAGCGCCGGGAGAGGGCATTTCCTGCCCAGAAGAACCGGTTCCTGATTGTACCGGCGCAGTGTCCGGTTGTGTCTTAGGGTTGGTGAAGAAATTAAATAAAACTTTTCTTTCCACCCGGACCACTTGGACACCTTATCCAAACTCATCAAGTATTCGGGCAAGGTGGAAAATGTGTACCAAGCCCCATGACCGCCTGGGGCCTTGCTCAAGTAATGCATGTGAGCAAAGGTAGAGAAGCTGGGAGCAAGATTCTGAAGCTTACATGCGGCAATGTAGCTCAAAATGTTCACCCACGAGTTTGGGGTGAGCAGCCAGACTCCCATATCATACCCCTTCAGGATTTTCCTAATCCCGGTATGGAGGGGGAACCGGAGGCCGGCTTCTATTACCGCCTCGTAGCAGAAAAAATAGTTGTCTGCACTCTCTATCTTGTCGTCCCATGCCATCACTGCATCAGCGGGCGGAACAATAATATCCCACCCCTTTTCAAAGGGGTGCTTTTCCTTGAAAGCCCTGAAACCACTCTTCAGCAGGGCTATGTCACCCGGAAGCATCCTAATTTTCTTCGGGTTGGGGTTATCAGCAACTTGCGCCGGCTGCTGATAGTCAGTCGCAAAAGTATCTTGATCGGAGCCAGAAGCCTCGGCTCCCGATCTTTCAGCGGCCTCAACACCGCCGGATCCTTCCCCGGATCCATTAGAGCAGACGACCTCTTTAACGTGTACCTCGCGTACGCTCAAGCTCCCGGAAGAAGAGGGAGCCTCTTAATCAGAATTGTCGCTCCCCTCCAAATTCTCATATTCCCCATCCGGAATAACTTCATCGGCATGCACTTCCATAATGCGCCGGCTCTTAGATTTTCTGGCCGTCTGTTTAACTCTGGCCATTGTGTCCTTCACAGAAAGAGAGAGGGAGGAATTCAGAGATGAGCACAGCAGTTCCAACAGTTCAGAAAAGGCATCCCCTGTTTTTAGACTCAACCGTTCCAGGAGACCGGCTAAGTGTCCTAGGCAGTGTCAAGTGTGTGGATTGAGAACTCATATTATTTCTAAGACTATGTATATAGACAAAAAAAGAATGTATACAAGTTGAAAAAGAAAGATTAAAAATGGTATAGGCGGTTACCTTACGTTTGACTTTGAAAAATCTAAAAACAGCTACAGACGGTGACCGGGTGTTTCAAAGTTAGCACACATAAATCCTGAGAATTTGATGCAGACGAAAGCAGAGAATCTCTCTCTAAAAATCTCTCTTTTTCTCTTTTATAAAGTCAAATGAAAATGAAGTGAGAGAAAAGGGGGGTAAACTTCTATTTATAGAAGGTGAAAAAGGGGGCATCCCCGTTTGAAATTTAAATTTTACTATCCGTTGTTAGTGTTCACCTTTTATAGGTGGACGCGTGCCACAGGCATCACGTGACATTCACCTGACCCCTATGAGGGGCAAATGTTTAGGGTAAAAATACCCTAGACATGTGGACCAATGAGAGGAGGCCACGTGTCAAGTTCAGGATGGCCCAAGTGGCTCACTAGCCTCCCGACACGTGTCCCCTGCAGAGAAGCTTCTGAAATGGCGGCCTTCAAGGGCCCAAATCCCAAGAAGCGCCGTAATTCGGCACAGCCCACCAAAACCTAGGTTAAGTGACCTAGATAAGGGCACTTCTACCAATGACCCTCTAAATAGGGAGATATTTCCCCCATTTTGGGGACACATTGAATCATTTATTACACCTACTTTATCTCTCATCAAAGAAACAACTGAGCTTGGAATCCAAGCAGATCCCCACCTAAATTTCCGTACTCTTTATTCTCTTTCAAGTTACTAACTTAATCGTCGGAGGCGGAGCTCCACCACCACGAGTCTCAGTTGTTTTTGTAGGTACAACTCAGCCGGACCAATCTTTGTGACGTAACTCTCCCGAGGGATAAAAACACCAAAAACATCTTCAATGTCGTGATCTTCACCGTGCTCGATAGTGAAGACATTTCCTCCATCCTCAACTATGAAGTATTTAAGTAATTCGAAATGAATTACTTATGTATTTTACTAATTTTCAATTTAATAATTATTTATGGTCTTTATTATTTGAATTATCTTCAATGTCTTTTGTATTTCAAGTTTTGCAAGGTCCAAAAGGATGGTCCGTTGACAATCAAGGAGCTTAATGAAGTTCGTGACATGTTGGCGTCTTTCATCACCTTCAACATGTAAATGGCATGCATTGTAATTGTAAATTATAATTTATGTTAACTTTTGAACTATATATAACTTATTATTCATTATATATGTGTACTTACTATTATTTTTATATGTAAGCAACTGTTTTTTTTTTTTTTTTTTGTATTGCGTTTGGGAATATTTATATCTATATATATATATATAATTGAATTCTTGTATCTAATATTATTTTTGTATATAATAATTAATAATATTATTATTAGTTATTATAATAATAAAATTATTAATTATTATATTTAATATAATTGCTGGAATTACAGGTTATTATTATTGCAGGTTTTTTTTTAAAAATATTATTGCACGATTGAAAAAAAAAAAAAAAAGAAAAAAAAAATTATACAAAAGGCACCGGTTAGGCAGGAACCGGTGCCTAAACTATCCACCACCCAAAAAAAAAATGGCGGGAGAGCAGTTTTAGGCACCGGTTAACCGGTGCCTATTTCACCCTATGGCACCGGTTAACCAGTGCCTATTAAACCCTATGGCACCGGTTTTGAACCGGTGCCAAATAGCAGGTTTTTGGCACCCCTCAAATAGGCAGCGGTTCAAACCGGTGCCTTAGACCGGGTTTGAACCGCTGCCTAATGCCTTTTTTCTACTAGTGTAAATATTTTCCCAAAGTTTCTAAATAATATAGACCTCAATTATAATTGGAACCAATTATCCATTGTTAAAATTGATTTGGAGAACAAACTTGCATTTTGAAGTGCCATCACCACAACGATAGAAAATATACTAACTTTCTCTTCATTTACTTTTAGTTTATGTTTGATTGCATTGAATCTATTAGATTTATGGTTTCTTTGTAGTTTTTGAGTTGAAATTTTGTTAGGGTTTGTAAATTTACTGATGGGTTAATGAATTTGTTTCAATTCTACTTTAATTTATTTTCATAATGAGTAAATTTTCTTATCTATTTTATCTTTTATGTTTCTCATTTAAGGTGGAGGCTTGAGATTCCGTGCTGGCAGAATAATAGTGTATGTGGGGGTTTCATGATAGCAGTGCAGTGGTGGATTCATTAGTTTTTACTAAGCTAGTCTCTTACCCGAGCAACATTCGGATATTTACTAAAAAAATATTTTTATAAATTACTCTAATTTTTTATTTGGTTATAGGTTTTTTTGTCCACATATTATGTAATTATTTCAAAGCACATAATGATTAAAAGTATTTTTTTAATAATATGAGAGAAAGTTTTCTTTATTTTTATAAGTAAAAGAAGATTAAGATAACCAAATTATCTTTTTATTTTTAACAAAATAACCAAATTATCTTTTATATATTGTAACAAATTTTTTTGATAGGTAACCAAAAAGAAAAAAAAATTGTAAATGAATTAACAAAAGTTTGGGCGGGAAATTTTTTATTGAGAGGGTGATACATGTATTAGGAGGATAAGGTTGGGGATTACTTTAGTATATACTAGATTAACTCCCATGTGATGCACGGATCGAATATAATAAAAAGAATTTATAATTGTATACTGACGAGGGAAAAACTAGGTCGTTATCTAATCTTCCCTCGGTCAAACTAAATTTATAAACACTTAACAAACCTAAATACAAGTATAGAGGCAAGTCAAGGGTCGAACCCAAAGGAACGGTAATGTTCAAGCACTTTCAATTATGTGCCTAAGCTAGGTCGAAGACGAAGATAAGAGAGAATACTAACAACTAACAAAACAAGTAACCAAGGAAATAAAACACTAGGAACGGGGATCAACAAGTAATCATGTCAATTGCAACAACTTGGGAAGAGCATGCCAATCAAAGGTTGTGAGGACTAAATGATAAAAGCAATCAATAGGAATCAAAGAGCTATCTCCTAATTGTTAAGCTAGGGTTCACTATGAATAACAAACTAAGAGAATCACAATCAAAACCAATTGATAATTGCAATTCCTAAATCAATTGTTCATGTCATTAGCAATTACAATGCAATGTAGCATAATTCTCAAGGCCAAATTGAATTACACACATGCAAACCTTCACTAATCACTTTAATCTCAACAATTAATCAACACAATTCCAAAATTAATCATAATTAATCAATCATACAAGTTTCACCCAATTCCCAGCCAATAACTACTCAAACAACATCATCTGTCACTAGTAGAAAAAAAGCATTAGGCACCCCCCATATGGCACCGGTTCAGGCTAAACCGGTGCCCAAAACCGGTCCAGAAATGGGCGGGATTTTAGAAGAAGAGAAAAGGCACCGGTTTGGCCTGAACCGGTGCCTAAAATTAAAAAGGCACCGGTTTGAACCGGTTCCAATTGAACCGGACCCAATTCAAAAAAAAAAAACGCAGACTACCTTCTTCTCCTTCCTCTCTTTCTCTTTCTCTTTCATTCCTTCTTCATTCCTTACTGTTTCATTAGAGCTGGGTTTCGAAAAACAGCGGCCTTCAATCCTTCCTCTCTCTCCCTCCACCACAGCCGTCACCTTCACCGGCGGCCACCAGGGGTTTTGAAAACCGGCCGCCTTCAATCCTTCCTCCAGCCACCAACATTCTCCCCCTGCCCTTGTACGAATTGGCGAATTGAAACACCGCCGTTGTACGAATTGTCGAGTTGAAACACCACCAGCATTGTACGAATTGTCGAAAACCACCGCCCTTAATTCTCCCCTGCTCTTCTCTGTCTTTCACCGCCCTCCAGCCACCAGCATTGTTCGAATTGAGCAGCAGTGCACCGCCTCCACCTCCGCGTTGTTCCCTCCACCAGCGCGCACCGCCTCCACCTCCGCGCTACCTCCACTAGTCGCACCACCGCTGCTACCTCCACCACCGCCTAAGGTATATATATAATTTTACCCTAATTTTTTTAATTTTTGCATTGGTTGTTTATTTAGAAATTTTGAATACATATTATACATTAGAGTAATTTTGTATGTTTAGAGTAATTTTGAATACATATTATAGATTAGAGTATTTTTGCATTACCTTGTTCCTTAGTTGAAAAATTTATAAGTTTTAATGGGTTATTTTGAGGTTGATTTAATGAGTAATTATGAATATAATAGAGATTAGTAAGAATGTTACTTAATTAGTTGAGTTTTTGTATGTTTTAATGTGTAATTTTAGGTTGTTTTAATGGGTAATTGTGAATATATTAAAGAATTAGTGACCTTGCTACTAATTAGTTGTGAATAAATTAGAAAATTGTGAATAAATTAGAGAACTGTGATTACATTAAAGAATTAGTGACCTTGCTTTGACAGGTGCTTATATCTCATGGCGGACGATCATGATCCTCGTTTGGTAGAGGACATTGACGATGATGAGTATGAGGACGAGTACGAGGATGACGACTCCGATGATAGTGATGCTCCTTATAATGTGAATAAGGAGGATGACTTGGGTGAGCCAGAGGATCAGGCTCAAGATGAGTTCGAGCGTAGGCTTGACGATTTTGAAATGTTAGCTGAACGTGCACCGGCCATTGAAAATACAGCACGTGAGATTGTTGGTGAGAACCCGACTCCTGAAAGTCAAGGCCAAGGACAAGATGAAAACAACACAGGTGGTGGAGGGGGGGAAAGGCACTGGCTGAAAGAAAAACAAGGGGTCCGACGAGAAGCTTTAAGAAACCAGACGGTCCCATGGTCTTGGAGTATGACAACAAAGGCCAACCCGGGCCCAAATGGCGTCGACAATATGCTAATCAAGTTGGCTTATGTTTGCGGAAAATCCCCATTACACTTGTAATGCGGCAAGTACCTCCGGGTTTGATTCAAGCATTTTGGGATGATACAAGGGTAAGTGTGTTTTTGGCACATTTAGACAATTTAAGATACCTTAACCTTATGATTGTTTTTAAATAGAAACCAATAATCGGTTTTAATTTGTGCTTGCAGAGGCAGTTTTCTATTTCTAATGATCCCAAGAAGAAAAGGGTGTTTGTCTCTTTATTAGGGGAAAGATTCAGAGGCTTTAAGACCAAGTTGACTAATCGGTGGATCCATAAGAAGAAGAAGGTGCAAACAAAGAAGAAGAATGCCAAAGAGGATAACCGTCTCCCGTGGCAAATATGGCCGACCGTGTCAAAAGATGATTGGGAAGAGTTCGTTAGAATGAAGAGTCAAAAGAAAGCCATTGTAAATTTGTGTAAATCTGATGTCAATTGAATAATAGCTTGACACTTTTTGTATTAATGAGACTAACATTTTTTGTTTTGTAGGAACTTCGAGAGCAAAATCAAGCGAATGCAAAAAAGAAGGAATACGTCCATCGTATGGGTCCTAAGACTTTTGCTGAAAAGAGACCTGAGTGGGCCGCTTCGGGTTTATACCCTAAAGCGCTTCTAGTGGCATCGAAGGAACCCTCTAGTTCCACGATCACTACCTTGGTGAGTCGTGCCGGTGATTTCTTTTGTTCTCTCCATTCGTTTGATAAGAAAACCGGAAAATGGTTCATCAAGGGTCCGGAAGCCAAAAAACTGGCGGATAAGCTAGTAAGTTACCTATGAATTGTTGAAATTAAGTCACTTTTGCATCTAACCATTAACTGTTTTACTGACCTCATTTTTCCTTATGCTATAGCTTGAGCACACTCAAGAGATGGTGGAGGGCAAATTTGAACCAAGTATTGAGAATGACCCTTTCACCATGGCTTTGGGAAGGCCATACCATCCAGGACGAGTAGTAGGTTCGGGAGGGTCATTGCTTTGATGGAATAAGGTGATGGGTCCCGAATACACAAAATCGGGTACATCTCGAGCCAGTGTTAACTCACCGGGGGAGTTGGATGCCAAGGTGGCATCAATTAAGGAACAAGTACGCAACGAGATAGTTGGTGAATTGAATGCTTGGGCGAAGCTGATGAACTTACCGACTTTGCCGTTTCTCACTCGTACCCCGGTCGACTCATGTTCTGAACCAAAAGGACAAGGAGAAGGTGATAGACATAGAGGAGATGAGATACGTGGTGAAGATGTGTCACCTCAGGTAAAATCAACTGGGTTATTAAAAGTTTTAAAATACCGAGTTAATTGAGATTTTAGGTGCAATGATTGATGTACTGTTGTAGGTTCCTACTCCTACACATGCGGACTCGAGGGAGCTTGAAACTCCAACACCGCATGAATTTCCAGAGTTACAGGTAATTTGTAACCCTCTACCTTAATGAATTTTGTTATAACTATGCTGTTGTAAAAGTCCTACTTAACTATCTTCTTTTTATATATTTACTTGTGTAGGAAGACACCCGGTGTGCACTTCTAGCCCCGGGGCATGCAAATAGTACCGTGTTGAGTTTGGTGGCGTATGGTAGTGCCCAACCGACGACGGGTGCTACGGCGGGGCCACATCATTACTCGGTTGGGATAGATTCAGTGGTTGCGGGGTTCGAAGACATCCCACTACCCGTACCGATAGAGGAGGTTGAGATAACAGCACTTTGGCAAGCTGTAGGTAGCTTCGTTGATTGGCCACGTGCATGGGTGAAGTTGATTAATAAGGAGGTAAATTAGCTACTCACTTGACTATTTTCTTCATTTCTCAACTTTTAAACTACTTGCATCTCAAAACAACTCATAATCACATATTTATAAGTGTTTGTCATTTGAAATTACATAAAAATCGCCAAGTTCTAAGTTTTTGGGTCAAATTCATAAAAAAAAGCCATTTTGACCCGAAATGGCTACTCACTTGCCTATTTTCTTCATTTCTCAACTTATAAACTCCTTGCATCTCAAAACAACTCATAATCACATATTTATAAGTGTTTTTCATTTGAAATTACATAAAAATCGCCTAGTTCAAATTTTTTTTTTAAAAAAAAAATAAGCAACTTCCGCCGCACCGGGACACCCGAGGGAGCCGCCCCCGCTGCCGGAACAGCAAAGGCAGCCCCAACGAGGCCACAGCAGCCCCAACAGGTGGCTGCCAAGGCTGTAGCAGCCACGGCAGGTGGCTGCCAGACTGCTGCAGCCTCGACAGCAGCCTGCCTGCGCTGCTGCAGCCTGTCTGGGCTGCTGCAGCCTGCCTGGGCTGCTGCAGCCTCGACAGGCGGCTGCCATGGCTGCTGCAGCCTCGGCAGGTGCTGCTACAGCCATGGAAGCCGCCTGTCGAGGCAGCAGTAGCCCAGGCAGGCTGCTGCCAAGGCTGCAGCAGACTGGCAGCCACCTGCCGTGGCTGCTACAGCCTTGGCAGCCACCTGTCGGGGCTGCTGTGGCCTCGGCACGGGCTACCTTCGCTGTTACGGCAGCGGGGGCGCCTCCCTCGGGTTTCCCGGTGCGGCTGCCGTTGCATTTTTAAAAAAAAAAAAAACAATTTAAGCAATTTTCATCATTTCATCAAAAAGTAGCCATTTTGAGCCGAAATGGCTACTTACTTGCCTTTTTTCTTCATTTCTCAACTTAAAAACTTCTTGCATATCAAAACAACTCATAATCACATATTTATAAGTGTTTGTCATTTGAAATTACATAAAAACCGCCAAGTTCTAAGTTTTTGGGTCAAATTCATAAAAAAAAGCCATTTTGACCCGAAATGGCTACTCACTTGCCTATTTTCTTCATTTCTCAACTTATAAACTCCTTGCATCTCAAAACAACTCATAATCACATATTTATAAGTGTTTGTCATTTTAAATTACATAAAAATTGCCAAATTCTTGTAGGCGTCATTCGAAGTGCGCCTACATTAAAAAGCATGTTGTGAATATGCTTGGCACTCATAGGAAGTGGGAATTGACATTACGATTAGGGACAAAGATTAGGGACAAATAAAGTAGGGAGCCGCCAACAAGTTTTTAAGGAACTTGTAAACCGTCCACGGATCATAAAAAGGCAACCACGATAAGGGACAACGATAGGCAACAACGATTGACCCGTGAAGGTTACACCCCATTCATAATCCATGAGATTACTAACTCCATATGGTTCGGAACCACGAAAGGAGGATCGGGGATGATGGTACGAAGTGAGTCATGGAGTCACATTCGCCCGTATTGGCCTCTACTCGATTCTTATAATGAAAAGTATTCCTGCAATCTCAAAGGCATACAAACAATAATTCAATTCGCTCCAAACTATTATTTAACTAAATTGGTTCAAAATTAATGCACACATAATTCTAAATATTTGGTGATCACTTGATTAAACAACAAGATTAAAAGGAACCTAAACCGGTTGTCCAAATTATCTTATTAGGCGTGATTTTCGATTACATATTCCCATTAACATGCAATATTGTGATCAAAATAAATAATAGAATCAATATAAACATAAAAAGAACCAATTTAATCATAATTCTAACAACAGAAAAATTGTTAGAAAAATAATAATAAAAAGAGCATAACTCTTACTTTGAATCTGTTTGCTTGCAACTTTCACGCCTTGGTTTAAGGACAGAACCTCGAGTAAAATATGGACTCCTTTGAGTGCTTGAAGAGGGAATTTTGAAGTGAAAAGGGTAGGCTAGTGTT
Organism: Chenopodium album; assembly: GCF_948465745.1. NCBI lineage: Eukaryota > Viridiplantae > Streptophyta > Magnoliopsida > Caryophyllales > Amaranthaceae > Chenopodium > Chenopodium album. The sequence continues at coordinate 52,263,405 of NC_137841.1, read as the reverse complement.
TAGGTTAAGAGCATAGAAGAGAGAAAAAATAAGAATAATAGAATTCTCGTTGCCCCGTTCATCAGAAATGAGGGGGTATTTATAGGGAAATGTGCTGAGGGAGCACACGGAACCCTAAAATGATAAAAAAACCCTAAAAAATATCCCGTGACACAGTCAGACTGTACCGTGACACGGTTAGACTGTACCGTCAGACGGTACAAGTTCCCGTGACACGGTCAGTCTTTGGAGTGTCGCGGGAGATTTTCAGAAAATGGAACGGAAAACGCGTTAAGGGTTTACGCGGAAAGGACACGGAACTCCCCGTGTCACGGCAGACCTCCCGTGTCACGGGAAGTCCCACCGTCAGACGGGAAGAGTTCCCGTGACACGGTCAAGCCTGACCGTGACACGGTCAACTCCAGTCCACTTTTCCGTCTAAATTCAATTTTTAACCCTAATTTCTTTCGGCTTTTTGAGTGCCGATTGATAATTACGGGCTTTTTTTCTGACTTTTAATATTCGGGCTAAAATAATAATAAAAAAAATAATAATAAAATAAAAAAGGTTTGGGCTTAAATTAAAACTATGCTTTTACCAAACACCAAGACTGATCCATGGACCTTTCAAAAATATGAATTTAATAAAATACAATTTTTTAAGCACTCTCGGGATTAAATACTAAACCCGACCAACAGTGGCGGTGAAAGGTTATTTATCATCGGGCTTGGTTTTGGGGAGATATTTTTAGGTGTCTACAGAAGCCCCCACTTTGACTGAGTTTGTAGAAACGTCAGTTTCGAAAACGATAGTCAAAGTAGTCGATAGGGACGGAGAATGATTTAAGACGTTCTGCGATCCTAAATCACTCTGTATACGCCGATACCTGCAGAAAAATGTTAGTTCTACAGATAAAAGATCAAAGGGATAGAATGCGTATCTGACACCAGTGTATCGGTGACAAATGAATTTGGTAGCTTCCTATGCTTGAAGGAATCCACCGAGTGACATTGGCTGAATAGCTTTCCATGCTTGAGGAAAGCCGACTGAAGAGTTTGGTACCTTTCTAAGCCTGAAGAAAGCTACCGGATAATACTTTCCATGCCTGAGGAAAGCCGACAAACGAATTTGGTGTCATTCTATGCTTGAAGAATTCCACCAATAATGCCTTCCATACTTGAGGAAAGCCGACAAAGGAATTTCGTGGTTTTCTATACTTGAAGAAAAATCCACGGATGATGCTTTCCATGCCTGAGGAAAGCCGACTTGGCGGTTTTCTATACTTGAAGAAAAATCCACCGATAACGCTTTCCAAGCCTGAGGAAAGCCGACTTGGCGGTTTTCTATACTTGAAGAAAAATCCACCGATAACGCTTTCCAAGCCTGAGGAAAACCGACGGTTGCTGAAAATTGATAAATGTATGGTGGTTTGATTATCCCCGAACATGGGCTATAAGTGATTCACAATTTGAAACCGATTATCCGACCATATAAAATGCCGCAAAATAGGCTTTGACGCTTGCCAGGGGTAAAATGGTAATTTTAGTCCCCCTTAAACATCAGTTGGAATTTTCCGCGTAACTGTAGCGAAAAAATAATCTCCCAATAAACCCGGAAAGTCAGCCAAACTGGTCAAAAAGCTAGGAATATTCCCTGACCAGACTTGGATTTGCCGCGCCACGTCAGAAGGTTCCCGTGACACGGTCAGGGATTCCCGTCTGACGGGACTAATATCCCGTGTCACGGGACACATGTTTTCCTTTTTTTTTTTTTTTTTTTTTTTTCTTTTCTTTTTTTTTTTTATTTGCGCTGTTTGAATCAGTCAACAACGGCTCTTTTCTTTTTGTCCTTTTCTGTCTTTAAATTCGCATACTTGCTTTCACACTTCACCATTTCACACCTCCTCTTCATTTCTCCATTTTTGCTCCTTGCTTACCAAAATTGCCGAGCCACGTTTAAGGTGAACCGCCGGCCGTCAAAGCTTACCGTGACACGGTAAATGGCAACCGTGACACGGTTGTTCTGATTTTTGTTTTCCCTTTTTTTTTTATTTTCTTTTGTCGCGTTTTGCTGCTGCCTCGCTGCTGTTGTTTGCTTCTGTTGCTGCTGTGTCCGCCGGAACTGTCGCCTAAATCATCGGAGCTCCGTCGGCTTTGGAGCTCGCCGTGACACGGAACTGCTTCGCCGTGTCACGGTTGTTGTTGACCGTGTCGCGGCAGTCGTGCTGGTGGCCGGAAATTTTTTTTTTTTTTGAATTTTGGAGTTCGATCTACCAATTTGCTGTAATTCTTCGATCTTCTCCTTATTTTCGACTTTTTACACACATCCATGTAAGTTCCCTTTGATTTTTGCTTTGAATTTGCTTCACATTAACAATTTCATGACAAACCCTAAAAAAAAAAATCAATTTGGGGGTTTTTGATTTTGAAGCTTTATGTTGAAATTCTTGCCATGATTTTATTTGTATATGTGTACATGTGTGTTTGTGAGAAATTCGAGATAAAAATTGCATGATTAGATGGAGAATTGAGCAAATCACCATTTTTGGGTGCTACTTTGTGAGATAATGTTCATGCTTTGAAATGGTGAAAAAATAGTGATGAATCTTGTGAAATGATGTGTTGATGTATATGTACTATATTGTCATGGAGAACATGGTATCATGCGGCTAGGAGCACTGTAGTATTAGTTTGTCATGGAGAAACTAAATACTATAATTTTTGCCAATTTTTAGCCTTGAGGTAAAAATTTAGCGTATAATTCAATAAACAATTAAATAACTCAGGAAATGATGCCGAGTATTTAGATTATTATTTTGCAATTTAAAATGTTTAGGAAATGATGCTAAACATTTAGATTTTGATAAAATTTAGCATATAATTCAATAAACAACTAAATAGCTTAGGAAATGATGCTAAGTATTTAGATTATTATTTTGCAATTTAAAATGTTTTGGAAATGATGCTAAACATTTAGATTTTGATAAAATTTAGCATATAATTCAATAAACAACTAAATAGATTTTATTATAAATATGCAATTTGAATTAAATGTTTAGGAAATGATGCTAAACATTTAGATTTTGACAATAGCATGCCTAGACGACGAGATTGCGACATTTCTACCCGCGGTCGGCGTCGGGCTTTTCGGGAGGACACTCCCACTGTCCCTGAGGGCGTGGACGACGATGTCTTGGAGTCCGAGCCTCGGACTTCTACGAGTAGGGGTAGGTGGGTTCCACCTCCCTGGACTCCAGACCAGTTGGTTTTCTGCCGTGAAAACCACGTTTCTCATCGTGCACTCTCCGGCATAGTCGATGGCACACTTCGCCAACATGGTTCCGGGGCCGGTGATTTGATCCCTCGACTTCACCAGGTCATTACGGAGGATCCTGCTACGAGCGCCCTATGGGAGTCGTCTGGCTTGGTCGATTTCTATGCGGCGATTGTAGGGTTTCGCAGCCCCCGGGGTTGCGGCGCGACGGTTGTTCGTGCGTTGTTGGAGTATTTTTGGGATACTACCAACACGTTTCACTTCGCCTGGGGGGAGATGACGGTGACCCCTTTAGACTTCAGCATGATCAGCGGGTTGCGCTTTACCGACCGGGCAGTAGGCCAGATGTCTGATCTATCCTGGACATCGGCTGAGGTAGCTGATTTGTTAGGTCCGATCGTTCAGCACATCAGGACTCGTCCGGTGTCACGAGGTGGTCCTAGGAGTGGACGATCTGAGTCGGCTTCAGTTCTTGCTCGCGGCTTCGATATGGAGGACACGACGGCCGAGCAGCGGGTGCGGATCTTCATCTTGATCCTGATCTCTATGACCCTCTCTCCTGACAGGAGTTCACGCGTGCTCCTCTGTTACCTCCCTTCTTTGGCCAGGATTCCTGAGATAGGATCCTACAGCTGGGCCAGTCTTGGATACGCGGATCTTCTTCTATCTCTACGTCATGGCTGCCGTCAGCTGAATGACGAGTCCCCTGTCACTATTTACGGCCTGTGGAGAGTCGTAGAGGTGATGATCTTTTCCCTTTCTTGTTCCATTTCGGCTTTTCGATTCGTATGCTGAATGTTATTTTGTTGCAGTTATGGTTCTATGAGTACTTCCCAGGCTTGGCTCCTCGCCGGCGTCGGGGAGTGGTCCATGACTTCCCCGTCGGGGCCAGCTGGCGTGACCGAGGAGAGTCACGGGTGGAGTCTGTTCCGGCGCTTCGTGGGGTACTACGCCGAGGCACCTCTTCCGTTGGCGTAAGGATTAGCTTTGTTGCGTTTTTTCCTTCTGATGTTGTTTCTGTCGTTTCGCGCCTAACATTTTATGGTTTTCAGGTTCCCATTGATGTTCAGTATCGTCCTTGGGCCGGGATGACTGATCTGCCCGAGGCCCTACGTCTTTCAGTGTACCGTACCATTTTGGTTGGTACTGGGCGCTTCGTCTGGTATTTGGGGGAGCGAGTCGTCCGTCAGCATAGCGGCGATCGCTTTGTGGTGCCTTCTTCCCCGCCAGAGTCGATGCTGGACTCCCGCTTGATCAGAGGGTTGATCAACAGGGGAGAGCGTTACACTTTTCCGTGGCAGGAGCTTGTTCACATGGAGAGTGACTACGCGCGGGATTTTCTTCCCTCTCTAGCTCCTCCACCCCGTCTTCCCGAGGTATGATTTTGAGAATCTTCTTTACTAGTCTCTGTTTTAAATAGTCGAATAACTTGATTATTCGATCATATTTTCAGACGACCATTCACCCTGTGGGGAGGATTCAGATTCCTCCTCAGTCTGTCCGCTACCCTGGGCCGATCGGTATCACGGAGGACCATATTGCTGACGCGCCGGAGGGTTATAGACAGGCGCAGGAGTCAGTGCCCGAGGCTTTTGAGCCGGTGAGTTTTCTTCGACGTATTATCCACTCTTTTAATGCTGCTTATTACTGATTTTTCTTTGTTTTGTCCTCAGCCTAACCGCCCGGAGGTGATGGGCATTATGAAGCTGGTGGACGCGCTGAAGTATTGCATCATCAAGCTTCGGCGTGGTGCGAGTTGTCGGAGCTCTAGAGACGTCCTTGAGGTATCACTTATTACTTTTTCATTTCCACCATTTGTTTTGTTTTGCATCATTGACGCCTTTTGATTTTGTGTTTTTTCAGGAGCGACGGAGGTCCCGCTCGCGCTCGAGGCCCAGAGGCTCGGACGAGGAGGAGCTTGGTCGTAGTAGACGATCCCCTGAGGCTCACCGACGTTCTCAACGAGAGCCGCGGACTACTCAGCCGTTCCAGGAGGCTCAGCAGGGGCAGTCTTCTCAGCGTCCGTCATTTTCACAGCCTCCAGTTCCTGAGTTTGGGTCTTCTTTGGATCCTGGTTCATTCTCGGCCCCATTATCCGGGGTTCCTCCACCACTGTCGGGCCTATTCTCAGTTCCGCTATATGGGACGATGCCTTCGCCGACGATTCCAGTATCTTTGGGCCAGTCTACTCCGCTTTCCGGCTGGACGGGTCCTGCTTTGAGCTTGACTACTACTGGGCCTGCGGGGACTAGTAGGGACGCTACGCCCCGTACTCGGATGGTCGAGGGACTCTTTGGTTCGCCGTTTCCATACACACAGGGAGGTCCACATGCACAGGGACAAGATGAGACTAATTCTGATTCTAGAGATTTTTGACCGAGGGTTTATGTGCATACTGTGATGACACTTGATACATTATATATTACGACTCTTTGTACATTATTTACAGTTTATATATCTACTATTGTGTGTGTTAGTGTGTGTTTGAGACTCTTTGTGTGTGATTGTGTACTTAGTGATGACACGATGAAAGAAGACATAAGTGGAGTAATGGAGGGTACCGACCTTCCCCAAAAGAAAAGAAATAAAATTACCTTCCCCAAAAGAAAAGAAAAGAAAAGAAATAAAGATAAAATGATGAATAAATGACTAAAAAATCTTCCCCAAAAAAAAATAAAAATAAAAACCATCATAAAATAAAGATAAAAATAAAAAATAAAAAGCATCGTAAAATAAAGATAAAAAAAAGGTGAGAATTTTATTAGGAATAGAACTCTCAGATAAGACTGAAAAAACAAACGTTAAAGATAAGAAAATACAAAAAATCCGGATAGATACGGAAAAGATGAAACAAAAGCAGGCGCGTAAGGTGCCGTGACACGGCACTGTTCACCGTGTCACGGCAAAACCTGCCGTGTCACGGCAAAGGTTCCCGTGACACGGTGGAATTTCCCGTGTCACGGGAAGCTTATTATTCAGCAGATTGTTTCACGCGTGCGAAAAGATAAATTCTGGGCAGTTTCGAGCGCTTTTGCTATAAAATAAGACCAGGTTATTCATGATATGCATAATTACGAAACACAAAATAATTTAGAATTTCATATTTCAATAATCATGTTTCAGAATTTTGATAATACATTGCGCGACTGGTCTTATTCTTTGACCAATGCTGAAAAAAGAGAGTTAGAATTGTTTCATGTCAGGGGTTTGCTAGCCCTGCGACATGTAGCTATTGAACATGATTTTCTTAGGGCAGCATTAGATTATTGGAGTCCAGAAACGCACTGTTTCAAATTTGATTATGATGAAATCTGTCCTCTGCCGGAGGAATTTGGCGCAATTTTTGGATTTCCTGCTAGGAATCTTATAGCCATGCCTACCTTACGTGAATACTATTACCAAGACTTTGAACGCCATCTGAATCTAACAGATCCAGATTTAAATAGAATTGTTTGTGGTAATGAAGTAGACATAGAAAAACTTGCGAACTTATATTTTAATCGCCCTGTCTCTGAGTCTTATCATGTGTATCGTAGAAGGGCATATATTTTTTGCATGTTTAGCAAGCTACTTTTTGCAAACGGTAGGGTAGGACATGCTTGTCTAGCGTCTGTGCTTGAGCATGTAGAATCCGGAAGATCTCCTATGCCGACGTGCCTTGGAGAAACATTTCGTGGTTTAGACGAGGCAAAATCTGACCGGAAAGCCATCAGGAAGGGCTCTCTGGTACTATTACAGGTAAAAATACGCTCTGAATAGCCCCCGTGACACAAAACAGTCACCGTGTCACGGTCAGGTTCTGCCGTGACACGGTCAAAACTGCCGTGTCACGGGAATCTGCATTTTTTTTTTTTTTTTTTTTTTTTTTTTTGGCGATTAATGGTCTTTTGTTTTCTTGTTTTGCAGATTTGGTTGATGGAGCGTTTGGAATTATTTGAAGCCCCCGATGACATTGAAAAATATGGCCCTAACGACTTAGTCCGTAGGAAGAAGAATTATTCTGCGAACATGTCGTATGAAGATTGGAAAAATTTCTTTGCAAAGAGAGAATTTTCCATTCGTTGGGTGGTGTCTTGGTGGAGGCTTACTAGAATGGTTGGCACGAATGAAACACCATATTGCCGTGTTCCTAGTATCTCCAAATTGACCTTTTACTGTCCCTCTCGACTGATGCGGCAGTATGGACTTGAACAAGTAATTCCACGCTATAACGATAGTCCTCGTGAAGTATCGTTGCATGAAAGTAACGTTCACAAGTACGAGACTTATTGGATTGGAAGACCTTTGTGGACCGTTTCTGCAAGTGACCAAGCTCCTCCTCCCTTATCTAGTGCATACAAGGCATGGTTGAACCCTAGAAGCAAGAGGGAACGATTCGGATCACGCAAGTCTGATGTGAAGAGTCGTCTTGGAGATAAGAAAGCTCCTCGTAAAGATCGCCTAGGTCCGAGAACACAAGGAATTGAGTTTAAGACTCCTAAGATGCCAAGGAAGAAGACCTATGTGAAAGGAAAGGGTAAAGAAAAGATGGTGTATAGGGAGAAACAACCAAAAAAGTTCAAGAAAGGTGAAAGGGGCGAAAGCTCGACTAGGGGTGTGACGGTTCGGGCTACAAAAGACACACTAATGGTGAGGGCCGACCTAATTGAGCAAGAGAAGGATGTTTCTAAAGAGAAGAGAGATTAGATCAATAGTGCTTTGCATTTTATTATTTAATTTTTATTTAAAATAAGGCGTATGATGCCAATATTGTAGTCGCATTTATTTTAATATTAGCGCATTTATTTCTTAAATAAAAATTACAATGACTTTTATATATTATCCGAGTCAAGGAGTCGGACGCAATGGAAGAACAAAGCTAGTACCGGAAATTCGCAACGAATGCGCCAATAAATAAAACGGGAAACTAAAAAAACTGCCGTGTCACGGTCAAAAGGTCCCGTGACACGGTTGAAGTTCCCGCGTCACGGCAAAACCCTTTTTTTTTTTTTTTTTTTTTTTTTTTTTTTTTAAGATTTTGCCGTGACACGGGATTTTCTCCCGTCAGACGGGAATTCTTCCCGTGTCGCGGCATATGTACCCCTTTTTTTTTTTTTTTTTTTTTTTTTTTTGCCGTGACACAATGTTGAACCGGGCACATATTAAATCAATGGAGGGAGTATTTTTTTATTTTAGTGTGGCCGGGCCCCCTTGAGGGGTTGCCTACGTATCCTAAAAAGGAATCAGGCCAGACGTAGCTCTATTGGGTCATGAACCCATGCGACTAGGCGTAGAACTTTTTGAGTTGATCCAAGTTGGTTAAATTATGGAAGCCGTTACCATCCATGTCTACCAATTGTGCCGCTCCGCCGGACAGAATGGCTTTAACGATGTACGGTCCTGACCAGTTTGGTCTGAATTTTCCTCTTGGATCTAACACATTTTTGCGGAGGGCCTTAAGCACTAGGTCACCCTCCTTGATGTTCCTGGTCTTGACTTTTTTATTAAAATGTCGTGCCATACGCTGTTGGTAGGTTTGGACATGATGCAAAGCTGCCAAGCGTTTTTCATCAAGCAAGACCAGTTCGTCGTATCTTGCTCTAATCCAATCGACTTCATCTAGTTGGCTTTCCAATGCAATTCGGAGAGAAGGTATCTCGAGCTCGATTGGTTGTACCGCTTCGACGCCATAGACCAAGGAAAAGGGGGTAGCCCCTGTCGATGTACGGACGGAGGTTCGATAACCCCAAAGGGCGAAATGTAGCTTACTTGGCCAATCTTTATAATTTTCCGTCATCTTTTCGATGATGGTTTTCACGTTTTTGTTGGCCGATTCGACTGCTCCGTTTGTTTGTGGTCTGTAAGGTGATGATCGATGATGTTTGATGTGATATTTCTGCAACAATTCCGCGCATTCGGCTTGGAAATGTGTTCCATTGTCACTGATCATCTCATGTGGTACCCCATAGCGGCATATAATATTTTTCTCAATGAATTGAGCTACATGTTTTGCCGTCAGCTTGGCATATGAAGCTGCCTCAACCCATTTGGTGAAGTAATCGATTGCTACGAGAATGAATTCATGCCCCCCTTGTCCTGGTGGTGTGATTTTTCCAATGATGTCGATGCCCCAAGTGGAGAAAGGCCATGGAGAAGTATACGTGTAGAGAAGTGAAGGTGGAACATGCTGTAAGTTTGCATAGATTTGGCACTTCATACATTTCTTGACGTACTCGTGACAATCTCGCTCCATAGTAGTCCAATAGTAACCTTGTCGTTGAATCTTTTGGACTAACATCTTTGCATTCATGTGAGTTCCACATATACCAGCATGAAGGTTTTCCATGGTTTTATGTGCTTCTTTTTTAGTTACACATAAGAGATTCCTTCCTGTTGCGGTTCTCTTATGGAGTTCTCCCCTGATGAGCACATACTGTGAGGCCAGGAGCCTCAAAGCACGGCGTGCCCTTTTATCAGTATTAGGAGGATACTCTGCTCTTGTCACATAATTGAGGATGTCTATATACCATGGTTCTTCATCTTCTTCTTGTTCATCATCAAGTGCATGAACATAAGCTGGTTCATATCTTCTCTCTATGGTAAGTGGCATTCTGATCGTGTCAGCTGGAATTCGCACCATTGATGCTAACTTAGCTAGTGCGTCGGCGAACTGGTTTTCTTCTCTTGGCAAATACGTATATTCCACTTCATCTAGTTGCTCCGTGAGAGTTTCCAGATGAGCTTGATACGTAGCGAGACTTTCACTCCTCACTTTCCATCTCTTAGAGATTTGGTTAATGATTAGTGAGGAGTCACCATAGATTCTGAGTTTCTTGATTCCCAAGGCGACAGCTGTTTCTAATCCCAAAATGCATGCTTCATATTCTGCGGCATTATTGGTGACATCAAAGTCGAGCTTCATGGAAATTGGGATGTGTTCTTCATTGGGCGATACAAGCAAGACTCCCACACCACATCCCTTTTGGTTTGAGGCTCCATCGAAATAGAGTGTCCAACTATCGTCTTCGGTCATGAGTAAATCTTCGTCAGGGAAATCGTACTCATCTTCTTCTTTTTCAGCTCCTTCTAGTGGAAAGTCTGCTAAGAAGTCAGAAACTGCAGAACCTTTGATGGCCTTTTGTGGTATGAATCTCAAGTCAAATTGAGCTAGATTGACTATCCACCTTGATAATCTGCCGTTGAGTATTGCTTTCTCGAACAGATATTTGAGAGGATCCATCTTAGATACGACATGCACTGTATGAGTGAGCATGTAATGTCTCAGTTTTTGTGCGGCCCATACAAGTGCGAGACACAATTTCTCGAGTGGCGTGTATCGCGTCTCATATCCTTGGAGTTTCTTGCTCAGGTAATAGATTGCATTCTCCTTGCTTTCGATCTCTTGTGCTAGCATCGCCCCCATCGTTTCTCTTGTGACCGTAAGGTAGAGTCGAAGAGGAAAGTCAGGTATTGCCGGCGCTAGCACGGGTGGGTTTGCCAAATACTCTTTGATTTTGTCGAAAGCCTTTTGGCAGTCATTATCCCATGTGACTGGGACATTCTTCTTAAGCTTCTTGAATATAGGTTCGAATATCGCTGTGAGCTTTGATATGAACCTACTTATGTACTGCAACCTTCCAATGAAGCCTCGCATCTCCTTCTCATTTTTGGGTGGTGGCATGGCCATGATCGCTTTTACTTTTGAAGGATCTATTTCAATCCCTCGAGAACTGATCACATATCCAAGTAATTTGCCTGACGTGACTCCGAATGCACATTTTGCTGGATTTAATCTCATGTTGTACTTATGGAGTCTTGCAAAAAATTTGCGAAGTGCGACAATATGACCTGGGCGATCTTTAGACTTGACAATCATATCATCGACATAAACCTCCACCTCTTTATGCATCATATCATGTAAGAGTGTTGTAGCTGCTCTTTGGTAGGTGGCACCCGCGTTTTTCAACCCGAATGGCATTACCGTATAGCAATATGTACCCCACTGTGTGATGAATGTGGTTTTCTCCATGTCTTCTTCGGCCATCAGTACTTGATTATATCCGGCGTAACCATCCATGAATGACAGGAGTGCATGATTTGCTGTATTATCGACCAGAATGTCAATATGAGGTAGAGGGAACCCATCTTTTGGGCTTGCTTTATTGAGATCCCTGTAATCAACACACATTCTGACTCTTCCGTCCTTCTTTGGAACTGGGACCACATTTGCTATCCATTCCGGATACTTGGATACTCTGATGAAACCTGCGGCCAATTGCTTCCTGATTTCTTCTTTGATTTTGAGAGCCACATCTGGTTTCATACGGCGCAGCTTTTGTTTGACAGGCTTCATACCTGGGATGAGTGGTATCGTGTGCTGAGCTATATCCCTGTCAATTCCTGGCATATCTTGGTATGACCAAGCAAATACATCAACAAATTCACTAAGCAAGTTAATTAGCTCTTTGCGTTCATCTTGACTTAGCGTTAATCCAATTTTTACTTCTTTAACAGTCGTATCATTGGAAATATTAACTGTTTCTGTATCTTCAATAACTGCTGTTTTATTTTCGTGTTCTTCCATTGCTTTTATTATTTCTTTGTCATTTTTATCATTAGCAAAGCAATATTGATCAAGGCTAGGGAAATGGCACACATCGTAAGCAAAGGTATTCATTTTATTGAATTCACTGGCTAAAACATCAAGAGAGGCAAGGTCAGCTGCGACCTCACCAGAATTATTAGGACTAGAAAGATAAGGCTCAACAAGAGACTCAGGACTGAACTCTATAGCAGAAAGAGGGTCGGCCTCAAACTCTAAGGACTCATCTACAGACTTAGACTCAGACTCGGACTCGGACCCAGATGATTCAGACTCATTAAACATAGGACCCTCGCCAGCGGTTATTTCCAACTTCTCTCCACTTGGCGTAGTGATCCTCAATGTCTTGCGCCATCCCCTTGAAATGTTGTCAGCTTGGACGATTAACTCGGAGGGATCAAACTCCTTGTTTGCTATGACCGCTTGAACGAGCTCAGAGCTATCATTGCAGACCGGCTTGGATTCATTTCTCTCCATTCCAAAAAGAAGATTAATTCCCAGATCATCAGAGTTCAGGTTGGCTGACTTCTCGACTGTGGAGAGTTCTTCATCGAGGAAGTCACAATCGAGGAATACTTCGAATCCTGGTTCACTGATCCCATCATGGACAAATGGCTCGGGGAATTCATAGCATGGGAAGTCTTCCCCTTCTTTGATGTACTGGCCGTTGAGAGTGAACGGATATGGATCCATGGCCATTTCTGTCTTCGTGATTCGAGCATTGTTGCGAGCCTTCAATTTCAAGGCGGCCCGTTTCAAGTCTTCCTTTGTTGGTTCGAATCCTAAGCCGAAAGTGTCTTTCTTGATTGCACCAGGATGGCCCCAAGATTTAGCCATTTTCTTCTTGAGCCCAAGGGTCATTCCAGGAAAGTGACCTTGCTTCTTCAGAATGGCGTTGATACTAGTGTTTGAATAGGGATCGAAGTCGAGATGACACTTTTCCTCTTCTTCGATCGCAAGAACATCATCTAAAGAAAAACCCCACAGATCTTCATCTTCCTCGTCGTGTTCAACATGGACGATAGGGGTATCAATAACTTGAATGCGCATAGGAGAAGCATCGATAGTAATCGGAATCCCTCCCACTATGGCTTTCACTTTCTGGTGGAGTGATGACGGAATCGCCTTTAGCTCATGAAGCCAAGGGCGTCCTAACAGCAGATTGAAAGAGGCCTTGATATCCACCACCTGAAACTTGGTGCGACGCTCAACGGTTCCAGTGGTTATATTCAGTATGATAGTACCCACGGCTTGACGGCGAGTATTATCGTAAGCGCGAATCCCCTGAGTGGAGGGAGTCAACTCTTCATTCTTTATACCCAACTTCTTTGCAGTACGGAGTGGGCACACATTGATTGCAGAGCCATTATCAACCAGGCTCATAGGAACATTCATCTGCCTACACACCACAGTGAGGTGTAAGGCCTTATTATGTTGATCCCCTTCCGGGGGTAGATCCTTATCAGAAAAGGAAATCAGATTGCTGGTACTCGGCAGCTCAGTAGTGAGGAAGTTGACCACTCCTTGGGGAGTCATGTCTTCATCGACTCCTATCTTCACCAGAGCATTCATTACAGCCTTTCGATGCTCGTGGGAAGTGGCCAAAAGCTTCCATACATTCATCTCCACCTTGGTCTTTTGTAGCTGTTTGACCACATCACTATCCACAGGGTCGATGGGATCAACTATCGGATTTGATTGTGGTGGAGGTGGAGGTGGGTTAGGTTGTTGCATCCGTCCACTTCTAGTGAGAACCTTGACCTCAAGGTCCCCCCAAACATCTTCACTGGTGCCGAGAGACGAACAGGCTATATCTTTGAGATAGATATCTTCATCATCGCTATCCCAAATCCCATTCACTTCTTCAGTGCTTGAGATAAATACAACTTCTGGCAGAGGTTCATTCACAGGTTGAATGAGTATTGACGGATCAAAGGAGACTTCATCTCCCATGATAGCCAGAGCATCAGAAAGAGGACCTGTTTAAATGTTAGGCTTCTTGCCCCCCGGAGGGACAGGAAGTTGGTTAGCATCTATCAAGTTTTGGATTGCGTCTTTCAGCCTCCAACACTTCTCAGTGTTATGACCCTTGCCTTGATGATACTTGCAATAAGAATTGGGGTCATAACTAGCGGTCCTATTCTCAGGTCGAGGTTCTGGGAATGGTCCAATTGGCATAATCAATCCCTTACTATGAAGACGGTCATAAGCAGCATCATAAGTCATTCCCAAAGGCGTATAAATCCTCCTTTGCCTTTGGAATTTTTGAGGAGGAGCATTAAGGGCCAGCACATCACTAATGTCGATGTTGTTGGTAGCATTATTGGGCTTAGAAGACGAAGAAGAAGGAGTGTCGTTCTTCTTGTTTTTCCAAGTGCTGCTGTTATTGTTGTTACCAACAGACTTCATCAGTTCATCTTCGATATTGATTCCAATATCGTATACAGCTTCAAAGGTACTTAAAGGCAGAAACTTCAAGTGTTGCTTGTATTTATGCGTCAGATTGGAAATGAACAAGCGAACCATTTCCTTCTCCTTGGGAGGGTCTACCAGGAGTGCAGTTGTTTCTCTCCACCTACTTAGGTAAGTAGTGAAGCCTTCATTCTCTTTCTGTTTGAGAATGGAGAGTTCACGTTCAGAAGTCTTGGCCTGAATGTTGCACTTGTATCGGTTCATAAAGCTTTCAGCAACATCTTCCCAGGTCGCGACATGCTTGGATTCTAGGGAATAGAACCACTGTTGACAGGTATGCTCTAAGGAAAGAGGAAACACTGTAGGGAAGAGTGTCACATCTACTCCCTTAAGAGCCATGGTTGCAGAAAAAGCCTTCAAATGGAACAACGGGTTATCAGTAGGCTTGAACTTGGGAATATCAGCAGTTGAAAATTTTTCAGGGAGTTTCTCTCTTATGGACGAGGAAGTGACAGGTTGTTCCACATAAGTGAACTCTTCTGAAATCTTACTCATCTGTTCCTTGATCTTGTCCATCGCAGCAGCAGTAACACTGTTTTGCTTGTCTTGCTCTACAGTGCTAACTCTAGTAGTGAGTGTCTGCATCATGTCAGACAACCTTTCGATTGTCCTGTTGAGGTTCTCGATGTCTTCCTTAGTGGCCATTGGTTGAAAGTAGACTGGAGACGGATCTTGTGGAGATGACTGAGGTGGTTTCCTTGTACGCCTCTTTGGTACGAGAGGTTGTTGAGATATGGACTCGAATCGTAACAATCTACCCTTGCTTCTTGCCCAAGTGCTGTGACACCGAAACAAATACACCTTTAATGACCAAACTTGACCTTAACCTATCCGGATTAAAGAAAATTTTTTTTTTTTATTGAAGCTTTACTAAAAAAAGAAAACATAGGAGGATACCATCCGACTTACTCCGAAAAAAAAACGACACGAAAAAAAAACAAAACGTCCCTAAAATACGGTCAAAAGTGGTGCATGGCTAAAAAAATGTGTGTGGACAAAATATGTGAATGATTAGGTGAGGTTACAGACGTGTGTTTTGACCGTATAACTAGACACGACTCAATACTGGACACAAAAATCGAGAAAAAAGACTGACGGGACACTTTCCTGGGCACCGTGTCACGGTGCAGACTGGCGTGACACGGTTAAGACTAACCGTCAGACGGTAGTTTTTACCGTGTCACGGCACTGTTCACCGTGACACGGCAGAAAATGCCGTGACACGGTGCACAGTTCCAGGTCAGTTTTGTGACTTTTTTTTTTATTTTAATCGATTTTAAGTCCGTACTAATTACTATGTGAGAAAAAACCCTCGGTCATGGGTCAAAAAAGCAAACACATTAGGGTTAGCACCGAACAAACACATAGCATGTAGGCACGATGATGTAAAAAAAGTTCGCAACCTAAAGTCAAGGTCTATGTTCAACTATTGGTCAAGCTTTGGGTGTCAAAAGGGTACCATGGTTAAGAGTTTGGACGCGTTAGCAAGGCAGCCTCCCTTGAGGGTGTATGCCAACGGGCGGCTCCGCGAGTTCGTGATGAAATCGAACTCGACTCCATGGTTTGGGTGGATTTAATAACTCGGATGAACCCTTATTGCCATGAGCGTTTTTGGGTTGATAGAGCTTAAATTCCCCGGGGCTAAGACGCATGTAGAACACATACGTTTTTTCAGAAAAATCGAAGGAAGTCGACTGTGGAAAAAGAAAATAGGTCACCGGACAGATTTTAGGACTGTCGTGACACGGCAGAAATTCCCGTGTCACGGTACAGTCTACCGTCAGACGGTACTCTGTACCGTGACACGGCAGACTCTGCCGTGACACGGCAGTCAGAAAATCTGACTGGTGCCCTGTTTGCTTTTGCGCGCAACCGAGTTATCCAATTTTTCCTACGGGACAGACCTGAATGTGACGTTAAAACGTCTATGCAGATGCAAAAATGCCAAATTAATCACAGGAATAGTTTTTCAAGAATCTTTCAAGTCTCATCCACTCATCTTAATTAAATACCGATCACTCAAATCGATAAATAATTAAGAATCCTCCCCAGCGGAGTCGCCAAATTGTAGGCGTCATTCGAAGTGCGCCTACATTAAAAAGCATGTTGTGAATATGCTTGGCACTCATTGGAAGTGGGAATTGACATTACGATTAGGGACAAAGATTAGGGACAAATAAAGTAGGGAGCCGCCAACAAGTTTTTAAGGAACTTGTAAACCGTCCACGGATCATAAAAAGGCAACCACGATAAGGGACAACGATAGGCAACAACGATTGACCCGTGAAGGTTACACCCCATTCATAATCCATGAGATTACTAACTCCATATGGTTCGGAACCACGAAAGGAGGATCGGGGATGATGGTACGAAGTGAGTCATGGAGTCACATTCGCCCGTATTGGCCTCTACTCGATTCTTATAATGAAAAGTATTCCTGCAATCTCAAAGGCATACAAACAATAATTCAATTCGCTCCAAACTATTATTTAACTAAATTGGTTCAAAATTAATGCACACATAATTCTAAATATTTGGTGATCACTTGATTAAACAACAAGATTAAAAGGAACCTAAACCGGTTGTCCAAATTATCTTATTAGGCGTGATTTTCGATTACATATTCCCATTAACATGCAATATTGTGATCAAAATAAATAATAGAATCAATATAAACATAAAAAGAACCAATTTAATCATAATTCTAACAACAGAAAAATTGTTAGAAAAATAATAATAAAAAGAGCATAACTCTTACTTTGAATCTGTTTGCTTGCAACTTTCACGCCTTGGTTTAAGGACAGAACCTCGAGTAAAATATGGACTCCTTTGAGTGCTTGAAGAGGGAATTTTGAAGTGAAAAGGGTAGGCTAGTGTTTAGGTTAAGAGCATAGAAGAGAGAAAAAATAAGAATAATAGAATTCTCGTTGCCCCGTTCATCAGAAATGAGGGGGTATTTATAGGGAAATGTGCTGAGGGAGCACACGGAACCCTAAAATGATAAAAAACCCTAAAAAATATCCCGTGACACGGTCAGACTGTACCGTGACACGGTTAGACTGTACCGTCAGACGGTACAAGTTCCCGTGACACGGTCAGTCTTTGGAGTGTCGCGGGAGATTTTCAGAAAATGGAACGGAAAACGCGTTAAGGGTTTACGCGGAAAGGACACAGAACTCCCCGTGTCACGGCAGACCTCCCGTGTCACGGGAAGTCCCACCGTCAGACGGGAAGAGTTCCCGTGACACGGTCAAGCCTGACCGTGACACGGTCAACTCCAGTCCACTTTTCCGTCTAAATTCATTTTTTAACCCTAATTTCTTTCGGCTTTTTGAGTGCCGATTGATAATTACGGGCTTTTTTTTCTGACTTTTAATATTCGGGCTAAAATAATAATAAAAAAAATAATAATAAAATAAAAAAGGTTTGGGCTTAAATTAAAACTATGCTTTTACCAAACACCAAGACTGATCCATGGACCTTTCAAAAATATGAATTTAATAAAATACAATTTTTTAAGCACTCTCGGGATTAAATACTAAACCCGACCAACAGTGGCGGTGAAAGGTTATTTATCATCGGGCTTGGTTTTGGGGAGACATTTTTAGGTGTCTACAGTTCTAAGTTTTTGGGTCAAATTCATAAAAAAAAAGCCATTTTGACCCGAAATGGCTACTCACTTGCCTATTTTCTTCATTTCTCAACTTATAAACTCCTTGCATCTCAAAACAACTCATAATCACATATTTATAAGTGTTTTTCATTTGAAATTACATAAAAATCGCCTAGTTCAAATTTTTTTTTTTTTAAAAAAAAAAAAGCAACTTCCGCCGCACCGGGACACCCGAGGGAGCCGCCCCCGCTGCCGGAACAGCAAAGGCAGCCCCAACGAGGCCACAGCAGCCCCGACAGGTGGCTGCCAAGGCTGTAGCAGCCACGGCAGGTGGCTGCCAGACTGCTGCAGCCTCGGCAGCAGCCTGCCTGGGCTGCTGCAGCCTCGACAGGCGGCTGCCATGGCTGCTGCAGCCTCGACAGGTGCTGCTACAGCCATGGCAGCCACCTGTCGAGGCAGCAGTAGCCCAGGCAGGCTGCTGCCAAGGCTGCAGCAGACTGGCAGCCACCTGCCGTGGCTGCTACAGCCTTGGCAGCCACCTGTCGGGGCTGCTGTGGCCTCGGCACGGGCTGCCTTCGCTGTTCCGGCAGCGGGGGCGCCTCCCTCGGGTTTCCCAGTGCGGCTGCCGTTGCATTTTTTTTAAAAAAAAACAATTGAAGCAATTTTCATCATTTCATCAAAAACTAGCCATTTTGAGCCGAAATGGCTACTTACTTGCTTTTTCTTCATTTCTCAACTTAAAAACTTCTTGCATATCAAAACAACTCATAATCACATATTTATAAGTGTTTGTCATTTGAAATTACATAACAATCGCCAAGTTCTAAGTTTTTGGGTCAAATTCATAAAAAAAAGCCATTTTGACCCGAAATGGCTACTCACTTGCCTATTTTCTTCATTTCTCAACTTATAAACTCCTTGCATCTCAAAACAACTCATAATCACATATTTATAAGTGTTTTTCATTTGAAATTACATAAAAATCGCCAAGTTCTAAGTTTTTGGGTCAAATTCATAAAAAAAAGCCATTTTGACCCGAAATAGCTACTCACTTGCCTATTTTCTTCATTTCTCAACTTATAAACTCCTTGCATCTCAAAACAACTCATAATCACATATTACGGCAGGTGGCTGCCAGACTGCTGCAGCCTCGGCAGCAGCCTGCCTGGGCTGCTGCAGCCTCGACAGGCGGCTGCCATGGCTGCTGCAGCCTCGGCAGGTGATGCTACAGCCATGGCAGCCGCCTGTCGAGGCAGCAGTAGCCCAGGCAGGCTGCTGCCAAGGCTGCAGCAGACTGGCAGCCACCTGCCGTGGCTGCTACAGCCTTGGCAGCCACCTGCCGTGGCTGCTACAGCCTTGGCAGCCACCTGTCGGGGCTGCTGTGTCCTCGGCACGGGCTGCCTTCGCTGTTCCGGCAGCGGGGGCGCCTCCCTCGGGTTTCCCGGTGCGGCTGCCGTTGCATTTTTTTTAAAAAAAAACAATTTAAGCAATTTTCATCATTTCATCAAAAAGTAGCCATTTTGAGCCGAAATGGCTACTTACTTGCCTTTTTTCTTCATTTCTCAACTTAAAAACTTCTTGCATATCAAAACAACTCATAATCACATATTTATAAGTGTTTGTCATTTGAAATTACATAAAAATCGCCAAGTTCTAAGTTTTTGGGTCAAATTCATAAAAAAAAGCCATTCTGACCCGAAATGGCTACTCACTTGCCTATTTTCTTCATTTCTCAACTTATAAACTCCTTGCATCTCAAAACAACTCATAATCACATATTTATAAGTGTTTGTCATTTGAAATTACATAAAAATCGCCAAGTTCTAAGTTTTTGGGTCAAATTCATAAAAAAAAGCCATTTTGACCCGAAATGGCTACTCACTTGCCTATTTTCTTCATTTCTCAACTTATAAACTCCTTGCATCTCAAAACAACTCATAATCACATATTTATAAGTGTTTGTCATTTGAAATTACATAAAAATCGCCAAGTTCTAAGTTTTTGGGTCAAATTCATAAAAAAAAGCCATTTTGACCCGAAATGGCTACTCACTTGCCTATTTTCTTCATTTCTCAACTTATAAACTCCTTGCATCTCAAAACAACTCATAATCACATATTTATAAGTGTTTGTCATTTGAAATTACATAAAAATCGCCAAGTTCTAAGTTTTTGGGTAAAATTCATAAAAAAAAGCCATTTTGAGCCGAAATAGCTACTTACTTGCCTTTTTTCTTCATTTCTCAACTTAAAAACTTCTTGCATATCAAAAAAACTCATAATCACATATTTATAAGTGTTTGTCATTTGAAATTACATAAAAATCGCCAAGTTCTAAGTTTTTGGGTCAAATTCATAAAAAAAAGCCATTTTGACCCGAAATGGCTACTCACTTGCCTATTTTCTTCATTTCTCAACTTATAAACTCCTTGCATCTCAAAACAACTCATAATCACATATTTATAAGTGTTTGTCATTTGAAATTACATAAAAATCGCCAAGTTCTAAGTTTTTGGGTCAAATTCATAAAAAAAAGCCATTTTGACCCGAAATGGCTACTCACTTGCCTATTTTCTTCATTTCTCAACTTATAAACTCCTTGCATCTCAAAACAACTCATAATCACATATTTATAAGTGTTTGTCATTTGAAATTACATAAAAATCGCCAAGTTCTAAGTTTTTGGGTCAAATTCATAAAAAAAAGCCATTTTGACCCGAAATGGCTACTCACTTGCCTATTTTCTTCATTTCTCAACTTATAAACTCCTTGCATCTCAAAACAACTCATAATCACATATTTATAAGTGTTTGTCATTTGAAATTACATAAAAATCGCCAAGTTCTAAGTTTTTGGGTAAAATTCATAAAAAAAAGCCATTTTGAGCCGAAATAGCTACTTACTTGCCTTTTTCCTTCATTTCTCAACTTAAAAACTCCTTGCATCTCAAAACAACTCATAATCACATATTTATAAGTGTTTGTCATTTGAAATTACATAAAAATCGCCAAGTTTTAATTTTTGGGTCAAATTCATAAAAAAAAGCCATTTTGAGCCGAAATGGCTACTTACTTGCCTTTTTTCTTCATTTCTCAACTTAAATACTTCTTGCATATCAAAAAACCTCATAATCACATATTTATAAGTGTTTGTCATTTGAAATTACATAAAAATCGCCAAGTTCTAAGTTTTTGGGTCAAATTCATAAAAAAAAGCCATTTTGACCCGAAATGGCTACTCACTTGCCTATTTTCTTCATTTCTCAACTTATAAACTCCTTGCATCTCAAAACAACTCATAATCACATATTTATAAGTGTTTGTAATTTGAAATTACATAAAAATCGCCAAGTTCTAAGTTTTTGGGTCAAATTCATAAAAAAAAGCCATTTTGACCCGAAATGGCTACTTACTTGCCTATTTTCTTCATTTCTCAACTTATAAACTCCTTGCATCTCAAAACAACTCATAATCACATATTTATAAGTTTTTGTCATTTGAAATTACATAAAAATCGCCAAGTTCTAAGTTTTTGGGTCAAATTCATAAAAAAAAAGCCATTTTGACCCGAAATGGCTACTCACTTGCCTATTTTCTTCATTTCTCAACTTATAAACTCCTTGCATCTCAAAACAACTCATAATCACATATTTATAAGTGTTTGTCATTTTAAATTACATAAAAATAGCCAAGTTCTAAGTTTTTGGGTCAAATTCATAAAAAAAAGCCATTTTGACCCAAAATGGCTACTCACTTGCCTATTATAAGTGATTGTGAGTTGAAACTTATTATTTCTCAAACTATTTCAGATTTCTAATGGAAGCAAAACTTCAAAGAGAAAGAGGGTGGAGAAGCCTAAAAGAATTGATCAACCTAAGAAGAAGCTTAGTGAACAACAGTCCAAGAGTGAACAAGCGTCGAAGTTGCACTCTTCGAAAGGTTCACCCATGCCACCTACTCCAATTGTTGAAGACATTGTTCTTCAATCGCTCTCTACTGACATGACCTTTCTTCACAACCGTTCTTGTCATTTGGTCGATCCCATGGAAGTTGCACTTCCTAAGGCAATGTTCCACTATGATGAGGATGCAATTGCATGGATCAGCAAAGAAGATGTGAAGGAATTTCTACGTGGTGCAAAGCTTAACATTTCCCTCATTCAAACATTCATGAGGTACTTCAATGCCTACATAAAGTTCATACTTTTTTCAAGTTATTCAAATTGATGGTGATTATCCTACATCTGATAAATTAATCAATGTTCATGCACGCAGAGCACTACAGGAGCACTTAACTGACACTGATTCTCCGTGTAAAGTTGGGTGGTTATGCCCCGAGCAATTATCCACTACTAAAATCATAGGCAACCCCCATGACGTGTTGTACTATGTTGAACAGACTATAAGGGAATCAACGCGTGCGGGAGACAAGTTCATATTCGCCCCATGTTATAGAGAGTATGACTAACCATGTCAAATTCAATCGATTTGGCCTCATTATATGTTGACTCCTAAATATTAATTACCTTGTCTATTGTGAACTTATGTAGGGAGCATTGGAGCCTCATGGTGATTTGTAATTCCACTAACACAATTTATCACCTTGATTCAGCTCGATCATCGGAGAAGTGGCTCGTGAAGTCTATATTGCAAAAGTAAATATATATAGCAACCTATAGTGATGATTATTGCTAATAATAACTAATTTAGTAATCATACGACTAATCAAATTTGATTGTATTTTTTATACTACAGTGTTATGAAGAAGCTACATTGTCGTGCTCCAAAGGGTCCAACATGGAAGACACCGTTGGTAATTTACATGATATTATTGTGATTATCTTGAAAATCTATGGTAGTAAATATTTGCTCATTTCCTTTGCATGTTTCACTGATGTGATTTGTTTGTCATATGCTAGTGCGCACAACAAGAGAATGGACTTGATTGTGCTTTGTATGTGATGAGATTCATGCTTGACATTGTGACTCATTGTACGGACACTCAACAGCTTGATGAGGTAAGTCCTAAAATTTCTTGAAATGCTATATTGATGTGATTTCTAGCCTTAGACACCTATTATCCAACAATGACATGTTATGAGAAACAAAAAGGCTATTTCATAAGAAAGGTAGAAAATGGGTTGAATAGAAGTCATATGGGCCATATTAGGGCCATTTTGTGTTAATATGCTCTTTTGATGTGATTTCTTTCCTTATACACCTATAACTAGATAATATTGACATGTTATGAGATAAATAAAGTTCATTTAATAAGAAATGTAGGAAATGGGCAAAGTAAGGTCATATAGGCCATATTCGGGCCATTTTGGGTAAAAACCGTCATAAACCTTAATAAAATGCTCTCCTATATAATTTTAGGGCTTACACACATACAACTACCCAACATTGACATGTTATGAGAAAGAAATAGTTCATTTGATAAGTAATATAGTAAATGGGCTATATAGAAGTCGTATAGGTAATATTTGATTAAATACACATTTTTTGCCTAATTAATTATTTTTAAAATAATGTTTTTGTATTTCAAGTTTTGCAAGGTCCAAATGGATGGTCCGTTGACAATCAAGGAGCTTAATGAAGTTCGTGACATGTTGGCGTCTTTCATCACCTTCAACATGTAAATGGCATGCATTGTAATTGTAAATTATTTATGTTAACTTTTGAAATATATATAACTTATTATTCATTATATATGTGTACTTACTATTATTTGTATATATGTAAGCAACTTTTTTTTTTTTTTGTATTGCGTTTGGGAATATTTATATCTATATATATATATAATTGAATTCTTGTATCTAATATTATTTTTGTATATAATAATTAATAATATTATTATTAGTTATTATAATAATAAAATTATTAATTATTATATTTAATATAATTGCTGGAATTACAGGGTATTATTATTGCAGGTTTTTTTTAAAAAATATTATTGCACGATGGAAAAAAAAAAACGAAAAAAAAAAATATATACAAAAGGCACCGGTTAGGCAGGAACCGGTGCCTAAACTATCCACCACCCAAAAAAAAAATGGCGGGAGAGCAGTAATAGGCACCGGTTAACCGGTGCCTATTTCACCCTATGGCACCGGTTAACCGGTGCCTATTAAACCCTATGGCACCGGTTTTGAACCGGTGCCAAATAGGGGGTTTTTGGCACCCCTCAAATAGGCAGCGGTTCAAACCGGTGCCTTAGACCGGGTTTGAACCGCTGCCTAATACGTTTTTTCTACTAGTGTATCAACTAACAACTATAGAGAACAAGAATCAACAAAATATCAAGAACAATTACACTAATCAAGCATCAAATATCAAAATCAAACCAAACAAACGTCAAATTAAAAAAAGCAATTGAATGAGATAGAGTTTAGAAATTCTCATTGATAATTAAGAAGATCTCTAACACAATTGTCACACTTGCATCTTCAATCTCTCAATCACCATTGAAATTCCTCACTTTCTCTCTCTAAAACTACTCCTAATCTAGCCTAATCTAGAGAGAGAAGCTCTCAACCTAAGAGAGAGAAAACTATTCTAAAACTAAAGAATTACATGAATGAAGAAAAAAGAAAACCAAAAACTATATAAATAAAAGGAGAAAAGAAGCTTAAAATCGTAAAAGACCCAGAAACCCGCGCCCGCGGAGGGGAACGGACACCCCGATAGCCGCGCCCGCGGCCCAAGCTCGCACCCGCGGGGCCAAGGCCTGCGCCCTCGGGGAGCCCTCGGGACAACCGCGCGTGCTTACTGCCCAAATACGGCAGTTTTGGAGCTGCAGCAACCCCGCGCCCGCGGGTACTTTATCCCGCGCCCGCGGCAGTTTTCCAGGGACAACTTCAGAAGGCTGTAACTTCCGATCTAAGAATCGTATGAAGGCGTGCGACCTATCATTGGAAAGCTCTTCAAGTCTAGTTTCCAACCCAACTTGAATCACCCTAATCCAATTTGTAAAACTTGAGATATGACTAAAACAATGCACAAAGGTCCTATTTGATACTTTGCACTCCTTCGTTTTCCTTTGTTTCAAACTCAAATTCAATTCCAAAAAGTGCATATTGATCCTAGTGGGTGCTATTTTCGATTCCCATGCATATAGCCCGCGACGTACCTACAAAAAAAGACAAAGAAACGGAGAAGCAAGAGAAATAGCCGAGAAATGAATAAAATGATAAGAAAGCCATTAAAAGCATGCATTTCTCTAAACTAACACAAAAACACGCGAATCGAGCATTATTCTCTAAAAACACGACATAAACGACTACAAAGGAGCATAGAAATATAAAGAAAACATAGCCTAAAGGTGCCATAAATGGCACGGATCAAATTCCCCCAAGCTAAACTTTTGCTCGTCCTCGAGCAAAACGAAATCCAACCCAAGGGAAAAATGATGACATTATTCAAGCAAAGAAAGAAACGAGAAAAATAGAGAAGATGGGAATATACACTAACTCACTTTCGTAGGAATCACGGTCAATTTTAGCAACTAAAGACAAGCCATTTAAACCCCTAGATCGCCCTAGAGGACGAGTGATGCTCTCGTAAGGGTATCCTAAGAGTTTACCCATAACTCTCATAATAATACAAACAAGGCAAAGCATGAAAAAGAAAACAAAATACAAGAAAAGCAAACAAATGTTCATGAAAGGACTTTTGCAAATGTACAAGCACAATGAATGCAAATCTTTCTAAACAAGTAAGGGAGTGCACGCTATAAGATACCTAAGGTTGATTGAAACATAAAAATGCTAAGCATAGGAACTAGTTATCACACTCCACTTTCATCCCAAACGGTCTTACTGCGTTCCCCCTACTAATCTCATATCTCCCCATAGTAAGCATCTCATAGATTCCGCGAAGGAACCGGAAAAAGATCAAATTTTTGGGCTACTCGACATCTTGACTTCGCATCCCCTTTCCTTAGGCAATGACCCATGATTCCCTCCCCCGAATAGTGACTCAACTTTCTAGGTCGAAAGGTCTTTCCCCAAGGTTGTAACATAAGGCATAAAGGGTGAAGGTAGGCTAAAATTTAAAATTTGGAGGTTTTCCTAAAAAGTGAAGCAAAAGGGTGATCAATCCTTAACAACACGATCAAGAAATCACCAAGCAAAAGCAACACCCCCAAGCTTATTTGAAGCTATACTCACAAGAAATATATACAAAAAGCGTAAACGCTTCTCTCCCAAGCTTAAATGAAGCATTGTCCTCAATGCTTAGAAGGAGAAAAGAATACATCAAAATATTTTTGAATTTTCACTTTTTTCAAATTTTTTTTCTTTTTTTTTTACTTATACTTGCAATGTCCTCGCCTTTTGCTAAATTCGGACGGCTTTTTCTATAATGCAATTTATTAGTCCATGCCTTTTATGATTAAGGACGGCTTTTACTCAAACACTTGCCATTATTCACAAAGAAGACTTAATCACAAACTAGCACTCATAAAAACCAAATTTCCAACTTATCCACCACAAACTCCATCATACGTGATCAATTTGCTTCACAAAAAACCAAGAATAGAAAGAAAATGAAACAAAAGGCCAAAGAACTAAAGATGTGGCTTGAAAAGAAGGTATAAGGCTCAAATGGTTGCAAGAAGGAAAATGGAAACCCAAAAACAAATATGAATCAAACTAACCTAAAAATGAAAAATACCACCCCGAAAAAGGTGCCTTTGTCCTCCCTAGATAGCTCGGTCTCGGGTTTAAGAATCATACATCAAGCTTTATATATTAGGCTTGCAAAGTCAAAGACCCCATGACGCTCATGCAAGAATATGATGGAAGCTTGAACAAATATAAATCTCACATGGTTGTAGCAAAAACTCACTAAGGTTGTCAAATCGAAGATAGGGAGCAACTACCAAACATGCCACAAACAAGTAGAATCCGGTTTCATGATCCCCCTAGTTCTAGACAACTACCTTAGCATGCTTTATCCTAGAATCAATCAAACGTATCTCAAACCGTGCACACCACTACCATTTAGGAAGAAAAGCATTCAAGTATACAAGTCCAAATGTTATTATGTCCAAAGCAATAACAAAACAAAACACAATGCAATTTTGCCTTGATAGAAACAAAAATCTTTTTGGAGTTTTTCAAAATATGAGAACATGGAAAAGCATATACAAAGGTGCATGACATATGTGAATCAACATTCCACCAAACATGATTGAAGACCCTCCCCCAAGCTTGAATGAGACAACATGCTCAAACATAAATCAAATATTCCACGGGAGGGGAAAAACAAGGAGATTAATCCAATCAAACCAACATATGTCCAACAAGTCATCATCCACTAGAGAAAGAGCAAGGAAGGATATTACCGGATATTAGGTGGGTGTAAATACCCGCAAATGACCCAATTTTAACCTTTCAAAGCTAACAACCTCTAATATTGAATCTTGCCTTCTATATGTTAGCAAATGTGGTGCCAATCTTCCTTGATTCTTGATCCAAATAGAAGCACCAAAGTATATCAAGTCATGTACCTAGCAAAAGGAACACAAACATTTCCATGAGAAAAAATCTATTCTAAAAAGAAAAGAAAATGAAAGCAATAAAACACGGGTTACTTCCCGAGAAAGGCTTGCTTAAGGTCCAAGCTTGACCGCTCTAGAAAATAATAATTCAACGCGCGCTAGAACTTGTCAAATGCACTACTACACATTTCATAGGAGAGAAGGTAGGCAAATGACGCGAAGAGTACGTGCAACAAGGATAGAGCACGCAAATGAGGAGAGAGATGCCAAGAAAAGGAAGAGGAAGAATCAAAAGAAAATTCAACAAAATATGAAGAAAAAGAAAAAGAAGAACAAAAAGGCAAACTCTCCTCAAAATATTTTTGGGTGGCAACATCACCCTTTTCCTCAATTTGGGACGAATGAGCTTCATACAAATCATCATAGACAAAAGGGTCCCCAATAGGCTCATTGACAAAAGAAGGGAGGGAAATAGGAGTGTAAGGGATATGGATGAATCTTCTTGAAAAAGGGGTATGAGAAAAGAGAAAAGGGGCTATGGTCTCACAAATGAGCTTTTTCTCACCACCATGCCTCAAATCACCAATAAGAGCATGGAAATCAATCATAGATTCCTCAAAAGAAGAACACTCATGAGATCCATCTCCCTCAAACATCCAACCTCCAAGAGGAACAATATAATCCCCTCCATCACAACTATGAACAACAACTCCCTCAACAACTTTAAAGCCTAAGGTCTCAAAACCATGCATGAATGGATGCAAATTCATTTCAAACTCATCTCTCTCCCATGAAGCATCCTCAATGAACTCATTTAAAAGACTATGGGTTTTCTTTTGACTCTTAAAGAATGCATTGGTCATAACCTCAATCGAGTCGAAATACTCATGGATAGAAGAGTCACAAACATGCACATGAGACTCATCAAGATGGGAAAGAGGGTTAGAAATTTCAATATCAACACTCTCTTCATTCTCAACTCCTTCACCATCCCTTAAATGCTCACCAATGGGATCCTCACACTCTCTTGGTTGCTCAAAATCATCATCATCATCCTCAACGCACACATTAAATTGGGATTTATCACAAACAAGCATCAAGGATGACAATTGGCTTTCTAACTCTTCTCCTCTTCTCTTTTCCTCCTCAATACGCTCCTCATTCTTTTTCATTATCTCTAATTGACCTCTCATAGAATTAAGAATCATCTCCTTACTAGGCCCAAACTCATTATCAAGCTCAATGCGCCTAATTTGAGACTCAAATGTATTAACAAGAGATTCAAAAGATGTAGAAGGTTGAGGCTCAACAAGAGAAGAAGAAGTACAACCAATATTAGAAGAATCAACATTAAGATCATGAGCATATACATCACATTGGGGAGTGGGGGCACAATTTATAACATGAGATTCAACATTAAGAGAATGAAGCACATCACAAGAAGGCATGGTAAATAGTGAAGAATATGGAAACACACCATTAGCATCAACTTGAGCTTGCACTTCATTATCATGAACAAAAGGAGAAATAAAGTTGAAATCATGTGTTCTAGGTTCACTTAAGGGATCATGTGACAAATCATGGGAATTCATGCTAATATTAGAAGAATCAAGACATTGCATATTGATAAGTGACATTTATGTCACACCTAGGGGTAGTGTTTAGGTCATTTTCGTGTTTATTTTCCCTTATTTTTCCTTTTATTCTCTTGTTTTCTCTTTAATAAAGTTTCTAGTTTATTTTGGTAATTTTGGTGTGTTTTAGTTTATTTTCTTTATTTTATTAGTTTTAGTCTATTTTCCTATTTTATTTTTATTTTATTTGCTTGCGTAGTTTTAATTATTTTTATTTTAGTTTTATGTCTCTTATTTTCTAGTTCATTTTATTTATTTCTATTTTATTTATTTTATTCTATTTGTCGTGGTTTTGTTTTATTTCGTCCTTTGTTTATGTTCATTTTATTTTATTCTTTGTCCCAATTCTCTCCTCAATCTTGCTCGTGTTTGTAGGTGTGTTCGAGGTTCAAGGCATACGCTACAATATCCAAATGGAGTGAGTCTCGGGTTTGCCCTGCTACTTGCTGCTGCCCCTTAACCTCCACCCCACGTTTCACCTTATCCTCCACCACACCAAAACACCGCACATCCCTTTCTCCCTCATCTCACTTAAACACCACCAGTTAACCCCCTATTCTCACCACCAGCCACACAACACCACTCACCACCAGTCCAACTTCCAACCAACAGCCAACAACCACCTGACCGCCGCAACTCAGTCGCAATCCCCTGCTCCACCAACACCAACAGCAACACAACCAAACGCCGCAACACCACAGCACACAGCAACCACGCAATCACCCCGCAACACCACCGCGCAACAGAGCAAACACCACCAGCCAACAACCACCTGACCGCCGCAACTCAGTCGCAATCCTCTGCTCCACCAACACCAACAGCAACACAACCAAACGCCGAACCACCACAGCACACAGCAGCCACGCAATTACCCTGCAACACCACCGCGCAACAGAGCAGCCACCACTAGCATCAATTACAGCAACAATTGCGCCACATCGTCACCAATTTGCACAGCAACAGCCCCAAATCAGAACAATTAGCAAATTAATCAAGTTCGAGCAAATAAATGAGTGTTCGGCCGAACTTCGAGTCAGAGACTTTGGGGGTTTTGTTATTCGAAGAGGAGTGGTCGAACATACCCTTGGTTCGATAGAACCAACCCCGTAGTTCGGTCAAACCAGCCACCGGTTCGATCGAACCATTTCACGAGCTTCGCACGTGATTGTTAATGAAGACCAACGGCCTTGATTGATGCTCATAATAGGCGTTGATGATGCGATTGGTGGTGATAGCCGTTCATTTGGTGCTTGAGTGAAATTGGAGGGTGGTGATGCAATGAAGATAATTGATGGTGGAGTTTGGTGAAGTATGGTGCAGGGGATTATTTCCCCATTATTGAAGCAGCCAATTTCGAAGAAGAAGGGGAATGGGTTGCTGATTGTTTTGGTGGGAATTGATGGGTTTTGGTTTTATTTTTCTTTTTCTTTTATTTTTATTTCTTTTCCTTTTCCTTTTCTTATTTCTTTTCTCTTTTATTTCTTTTCTATTTTATTTTCTTTTTATTTTCCTTTTCTTTCTTTATTTTATTTTCCTTCTTTTATCTTTCTTACTTTGGCTAGCTTAGTATAAATACCCAATTTTGGGGGTAATTAGAAAAAACATTGAAGAACTATCTATTCTTCTCTGTAATTAGTTTTTAGGTTAGGTTAGGATTAGTGTTTATTGGTAGAGAGAGAAAGTGAGGTTTTCTTCATTAATGAACTTGATTTTGAAGAAGGAGCTTGTTCAATCCTTTGTAGACCTTCATCTTCAATTAATGAGCAATTTCTTACTCTCTCTCCTCTATTTTTATTTGTTTTATTGTGATTATTATTTTAGTTTTTGGTATTGCTTGTTAATCATGTTTATCCTTGATTGTTTGTTAATTAATCTTGTTATTAATATGATTAGTGAGTAATTTCCCCATTAAGGGGATGGTTGTCGTGTAGTGGACCTTGAGCATGTTCTAGGGTTTAGAATTGATTTATTTGTGATTAAAGTCTTTATATGCTTGATATTCTTTAATCTTCTTGCAAGTGCACATTGTTGGTTGATTAAAGGTGAATCTTTGCTAACAAGAAACGGAAGTTGACTTAGTTAAGGTTCATTACTATCGATTGTTATTTAATAGTACCTTCTAGTATATGGTTCTAATGTGGAAACATAGAGGCTATGTTAGGAGAAGTCAATTGACCCCGGAAGGAGGCTAGATTGGATCCTTTATTTCGATATTCGAGCATGTTTAGTTCATAATTAATTCAATTTCTATGCCGTTGTTTATGTTCAAGTGAATGCTATACCTAAACCATTTCCCTTAATGTTTTATTTCTTGTTTTAGCATTTTTAGACTTTAGTTTATTTATCTCCTATTCCGGACTAGCTTAATTGTCGATAACATTTGGTGGTGTTTAATCGTTCTCTGTGGTTCGACCCCTATGCTTGCCTTATACTCGTATTAGGTTTTTTTAGGTTGTATAAATTGTATTTGATCTAGAGATAGACAATTGACGACGCGTTTATTGCCTTGTCAAATTGGTGCCGTTGCCGGGGAACGGCTTCCATTACCATTGTGTTATCTTATTGAGACTAGTCCATTGTTTATAATTTTCTTTTGATTTGTTGGTTTTTATTTGTGTTGCCTTATTTGAGAAAAAAAATGGCTTATATTTCTATTCCTCAATTTGATAATGAACCGTTTTGGGTTTATTTCAATAGACTTGAGGATTTCCTAGATGGTGTTAAAGGTTTAACCAAGGGTGATTATTGTGAAATCATTAATTTGGGATTAAATGAGCGTTTTAGAGGAGTAGTTGATAACATTTTAAATGCCAAATTTCAAGACATATCTTCGGATGAAGCTTGGGATTTCTATTCATGGTTAGCTAAGGATAATTATGATTGGGAGAGGGCCAATCATGAGACTTATGTTCGGGATTCTCATGCTTTTAATGTTGATGCTAATTGTCATGATTTGTCTAATATGAATTCCCATGATGTGCTTGATGCTCCCCATAGTGACCATGTAATGCATGATTTCAACTCCCCTCCCTCTATAGCTCAATGTAATGAGGTACATTCTAATGATGATGAAGTTCATGCTCTTTCTCATATTACATCCGATTTTTGCATGAATTCTAAAGGTGTGCCCCATAGTCCCCTAGATGATTCCAATGAGCAAGCTTTTGACTCGTCTATCCATGATGATTTGGACTCATTTGAGATTATGGCTCAAATATTTCTTGAGTTTCAAACGGTAGCCCATAACCTTATGAGTGAGTTCATTGATAAGGCTTCATTAGAAAGAGATGAGTTTGAGAGAAATTTGCCCCCATTCACTCTTGATTTTGAGATGGTAGGCCTTGAGAAATTTAAGGGAGATGTTGTTCAAGGATGTGAAGAGGAGGTTGAGATTGAATCATTTGGAGTTTTTGAGCTTGAGGGAGATGTAGAACATGAGGGTTCTTCATTTGAGGATTCCATGATTGATTTTCATTCCCTCATTAGTGATATGAGATCTTGTGATGAGGGATTAGCTACCCCTTTTTCCCTTTCTCATACACCTTTTTCCCAAAGGTTTAACCATATCTCCTACTATCCTATGTTCCTCCCTTCTTTTCTCAATGAACCTCTTAGGGATCCTCTTCCTATTCATGCTTCCGAAGCCCCCAACTCTTTCATTGTTGATGAGGAAAAGAGTTATAATGCCAACCAAAAAGATTTTTGTGAGGATTTTCCTTTTTCTTCTTCTACTTTTTCTTCTTATTTTCTTGTTTTTTCTTTTGATTCTTTTACTTTTTCTTTTCTCCCTTCCCTCAAGCATAAAGTCTCCTTGTACTTTATGGTTTCTTGTCATATGAGCATCGCGTATGCTCTATTTCTTGATATGTTTGCCGGTGCATATGACAAGCTTTTGCGTTCTTTGTCGGGTTATTTACTAGATTGGTCATGCTTGGACGTTAAGCAAGCCTTTGCGGGAAGTAACCCGTGTTTTATTGCTTTCTTTTTCTTTCTTTTGTGTTTCTCATTTTTGTTTACTCTCTTGTCTATGTGTATAGGTACTTGATGCATATACTCATGTGCAAGGATTTTGGATTGAGCTCCTTGAGAAGAAGCACACCAATGATTGCTTGCATTTGGAAAAGCAACAAAGACGAGGAATTAGATGAAATTGTGGACAATGTGCTTTATTGCGGGTTTCAACACTCACCTCACATTTGGTTTACTCTTTCCTTCTTCCCTCATCTTGGATTTGCTTTCTTAATTGCATTTGGATCGAATGATTATGATTTGGTGTGTGAATGCGTTTTCTTTCTTCCCATCCCACCCGCCCTTTGTGCCTTTATTTTGAGCATTGAGAACAATGCTCCATTCTAGCTTGGGGGAGTAGCTATTCGCTAGCTTGGGGGGGTTATCTATATCTCTTGGTGGTTTCTTAATCCATAGTCTCATGATTGCTTGATTTATTTCTCTCATACTTGCCAAAGTCTATTATTGAGTTTGGTTTTCTATGTTTGGATGGCCATGAGCGCCTTATTGAGTTGACTTTTGGTATTTGTAGCTTTGATTGATCATGCTTTCATCTTGCACAATTGTATATGCATTCTTGAGTATTGTTGGTTTTGTGAATATTTGTCTATATAGTGTCTTTCCATGACATTCAAGGCAAGTTTCAAAATGTTTTGTTTTAAACTTGGACATAATTGGGCTTTAGCACCTAGAATACCCTCTTTGCTAGTTGTTAGAGGTTTTCGTGCACTTGAATGTCGAGGTTGGTTCACACATATAACATTGCCAAGGTAGTAGAACTTAAGGGCTATGAGACCTTAGCTCACTTGGTTTGTGGTAAGATGGTTGTCGCTCTCTAGCTAGTTGAAGCTTTAAAGGTGATTTTTGCTACTCCACTACCGTCATTTTTGTGAGGATGTGTCTATTTTGTTCTAGCCTTCTACATTTCTTGCATGTGTGGCGTTTGGATCCTTGGCATTGCTAGCTTATATCGAGAATTTGGCTTAATCTACCCAAGATCAAGACCGAACCAACCTAGGGGAAGACGAAGGCAATTAGGATTTTTGTTTTGTTTTATTATTTTCTATTCTTTTATTTTTCTTTTGAATTTGCTCATTTAGTAACCCAATTTGAGCCATTTTCCCTTCTTTGGCATAACCACATTACAAACCAATGGACCTTTGCCTTATTTTCACCTTTATTAGTTTTTGTGAAGCATTCTTGGGACTTGATTTGTATTTTTGGTTAATGAAAGTGAGAAAAAGAATGAAAAAGAAGTGAAAAACTCAAATTTTGGTACTTGTGATTATATTTGTTATGTTGAATGGTTTGAGTAAATGAGAAGAAAATAAAGGAAATGAAAGAAAAAGTCGCTCAAAGTTAAAAGAGGCGAGAGCAAAGAATAAAAAGAAATGAAAAAAAAAGAAGAAAATATTGAGAAAATACAAAAATATTTGTTGTTTGGTTGAAAAAGAATAAGCTTGGGGGAGGAGTTGCTAGAATTTTTTATTTGAAAGTTGGTAGTTTTTTGAGTTTGAATTGAGGAATGATCAACCTTGCTTCACTTCTAAGTTTACCACCAATTTCCAAATTTATTTCCACACCCTTTACCCTAGCCTAAACGTTTCAACCCTTTTAAGACCTTTTGACCTTAGTGAGGTTTAGTTACTACCGATCGAGGGTAATCAAGCCAAGCCTAATGAGCGAGCTATCAATGCCAAGATGTCGGGTAGCCTAAATGTTTTTCATTGCTTATTTTGTTCCGATTCCTTCGAGGAATCTCGAGATATCACCTTAAAAGTGGATGCAAAACTAGTGAGGATGCGGGAGTTTGGTCGGAGATAAGGAGGAGTGTAAGTCCCTCTAAGTTCTCTACCCTTTGCATGCTTTATGTGTGCATCAACCTTAGCTATTGTTTTGCTTGGCTACCTTTAATGTCTAGAAAGGATTGTATTCTTGTGCATTTAGCCCATTGTTTGTGTTTGGTTTGAAATATCAAAACTCGAGTTTTCTTGATTTCACCTTTGCCTTGAATGTTATGTGTTTCCAAGAGTTGTGGGTTAAACCTCTTAGGAAACCCTCACGAGAGCTTACTCGTCCTCTTTGGCGACATAGGGGTTTAAAGGGCTTGATGCATACGCTAAATGCATCCGTGATTCCTACGACAGTGAGTTAGTGTACATTCTTTTTCTTTGTTTCTATTTTGTTTCTTTTGCCTTTAATAATTCTATCTTGTTCTCTTTTGCCTTAGCTTTGCTCGAGGACGAGCAAAGGTTTAGCTTGGGGGAATTTGATAAGTGACATTTATGTCACTCCTAGGGGTAGTGTTTAGGTCATTTTCGTGTTTATTTTCCCTTATTTTTCCTTTTATTCTCTTGTTTTCTCTTTAATAAAGTTTCTAGTTTATTTTGGTAATTTTGGTGTGTTTTAGTTTATTTTCTTTATTTTATTAGTTTTAGTCTATTTTCCTATTTTATTTTTATTTTATTTGCTTGCGTAGTTTTAATTATTTTTAGTTTAGTTTTATGTCTCTTATTTTCTATTTCATTTTATTTATTTCTATTTTATTTATTTTATTCTATTTGTCGTGGTTTTGTTTTATTTCGTCCTTTGTTTATGTTCATTTTATTTTATTCTTTGTCCCAATTCTCTCCTCAATCTTGCTCGTGTTTGTAGGTGTGTTCGAGGTTCAAGGCATACGCTACAATATCCAAATGGAGTGAGTCTCGGGTTTGCCCTGCTACTTGCTGCTGCCCCTTAACCTCCACCCCACGTTTCACCTTATCCTCCACCACACCAAAACACCGCACATCCCTTGCTCCCTTATCTCACTTCAACACCATCAGTTAACCCCTTATTCTCACCACCAGCCACACAACACCACTCACCACCAGTCCAACATCCAACCACCAGCCAACAACCACCAGACCGCCGCAACTCAGTCGCAATCCCCTGCTCCACCAACACCAACAGCAACACAACAAGACGCCGCACCACCACAGCACACAGCAACCACGCAATCACCCCGCAACACCACCGCGCAACAGAGCAAACACCACCAGCCAACAACCACCTGACCGCCGCAACTCAGTCGCAATCCCCTGCTCCACCAACACCAACAGCAACACAACCAAACGCCGCACCACCACAGCACACAGCAGCCACGCAATCACCCCGCAACACCACCGCGCAACAGAGAAGCCACCACCAGCATCAATTACAGCAACAATTGGGCCACATCGTCACCAATTCGCACAGCAACAGCCCCAAATCAGAACAATTAGCAAATTAATCAAGTTCGAGCAAATCAATGAGTGTTCGGCCGAACTTCGAGTCAGAGACTTTGGGGGTTTTGTTATTCGAAGAGGAGTGGTCGAACATACCCTTGGTTCGACCGAACAAACCCCGTAGTTCGGTCGAACCAGCCACCGGTTCGATCGAACCATTTCATGAGCTTCGCACGCGATTGTTAATGAAGACCAACGACCTTGATTGATGCTCATAATAGGCGTTGATGATGCGATTGGTGGTGATAGCCGTTCATTTGGTGCTTGAGTGAAATCGGAGGGTGGTGATGCAATGAAGGTAATTGATGGTGGAGCTTGGTGAAGTATGGTGCAGGGGATTATTTCCCCATTATTGAAGCAACCAATTTCGAAGAAGAAGGGGAATGGGTTGCTGATTGTTTTGGTGGGAATTGATGGGTTTTGGTTTTATTTTCCTTTTTCTTTTATTTTTATTTCTTTTCCTTTTCCTTTTCTTATTTCTTTTCTCTTTTATTTCTTTTCTATTTTATTTTCTTTTTAATTTCCTTTTCTTTCTTTATTTTATTTTCCTTCTTTTATCTTTCTTACTTTGGCTAGCTTAGTATAAATACCGAATTTTGGGGGTAATTAGAAAAAACATTGAAGAACTATCTATTCTTCTCTCTTATTAGTTTTAGGTTAGGTTAGGATTAGTCTTTATTGGTAGAGAGAGAAAGTGAGGTTTTCTTCATTAATGAACTTGGATTTTAAAGAAGGAACTTGTTCAATCCTTTGTAGACCTTCATCTTCAATTAATGAGCAATTTCTTACTCTCTCTCCTCTATTTTTATTTGTTTTATTGTGATTATTATTTTAGTTTTTGGTATTGCTTGTTAATCATGTTTATCCTTGATTGTTTGTTAATTAATCTTGTTATTAACATGATTAGTGAGTAATTTCCCCATTAAGGGGATGGTTGTGGTGTAGTGGACCTTGAGCATGTTCTAGGGTTTAGAATTGATTTATTTGTGATTAAAGTCTTTATATGCTTGATATTCTTTAATCTTCTTGCAAGTGCACATTGTTGGTTGATTAAAGGTGAATCGTTGCTAACAAGAAACGGAAGTTGACTTAGTTAAGATTCATTACTATCGAATGTTATTTAATAGTACCTCCTAGTATATGGTTCTAATGTGGAAACATAGAGGCTATGTTAGGAGAAGCCAATTGACCCCGGAAGGCGGCTAGATTGGATCCTTTATTTCGATATTCGAGCATGTTTAGTTCATAATTAATTCAATTTCTATGCCTTTGTTTATATTCAAGTGAATGCTATACCTAAACCATTTCCCTTAATGTTTTATTTCTTGTTTTAGAATTTTTAGACTTTAGTTTATTTATCTCCTATTCCGGACTAGCTTAATTGTCGATAACATTTGGTGGTGTTTAATCGTTCTCTGTGGTTCGACCCCTATGCTTGCCTTATACTCGTATTAGGTTTGTTTAGGTTGTATAAATTGTATTTGATCTAGGGATAGACAATTGACGACGCGTTAATTGCCTTGTCACATATCAATATTAGACTCATGATTACCCCTATCATAAACATCCTTAGGAAACCAAACATAAAAATCCCAAGCATCATCAATTGACAATACTCTAAATTCACCATTATGCATGCATTCAACTTCATCCCTAGTTTGCCCATTCAAACCAAAATAGCAAATCTCACAAGCCTTCCAAGGACTACAACAATTATAGTCCAAAAATCCCTGAAGTCTATTGAAATATTCACAAAAAGGCTCATTGTCAAATTGAGGAAATGATAGACATGCCATTTTTTTTTCACAAAAAAAACAAAAATCAAATAAAAGTAAAAATATACACAAAGACCTAGACTCAAGCAATCAAAAACACTCAAACAAAGACACCGTTCCCCGGCAACGGCGCCATTTTGACGAGGGGAAAACTAGGTCGTTATATAATCTTCCCTCGGTCAAACTAAATTTATAAACACTGAACAAACCTAAATACAAGTATAGAGGCAAGTCAAGGGTTGAACCCAAAGGAACGGTAATGTTCAAGCACTTTCAATTATGCGCCTAAGCTAGGTCGAAGACGAAGGTAAGAGAGAATACTAACAACTAACAAAACAAGTAACCAAGGAAATAAAACACTAGGAACGGGGATCAACAAGTAATCATGTCAATTGCAATAACTTGGGAAGAGCATGCCAATCAAAGGTTGTGAGGAGTAAATGATAAGAGCAATCAATAGGAATCAAAGAGCTGTCTCCTAATTGTTAAGCTAGGGTTCACTATGAATAACAAACTAAGAGAATCACAATAAAAACCAATTGATAATTGCAATTCCTAAATCAATTGTTCATGTCATTAGCAATTACAATGCAATCTAGCATAATTCTCAAGGCCAAATTGAATTACTTACATGCAAACCTTCACTAATCACTTTAATCTCAACAATTAATCAACACAATTCCAAAATTAATCACAATTAATCAATCATACAAGTTTCGCCCAATTCCTAGCCAATAACTACTCAAACAACATCATCTATCAACTAACAACTATAGAGAACAAGAATCAACAAAATATCAAGAACAATTACACTAATCAAGCATCAAATATCAAAATCAAACCAAACAAACGTCAAATTAAACAAACCAATTGAATGAGATAGAGTTTAGAAATGCTCATTGATAATTAAGAAGATCTCCAACACAATTTTCACACTTGCATCTTCAATCTCTCAATCACCATTGAAATTCCTCACTTTCTCTCTCTAAAACTACGTACTCCTAATCGAGCCTAATCTAGAGAGAGAAGCTCTCAACCTAAGAGAGAGAAAACTATTCTAAAACTAAAGAATTACATGAATGAAGAATAAAGAAAACCAAAAACTATATAAACAAAAGGAGAAAAGAAGCTTAAAATCGTAAAAGACCTAGAAACCCGCGCCCGCGGAGGGGAACGGACACCCCGATAGCCGCGCCCGCGGCCCAAGCTCGCGCCCGCGGGGCCAAGGCCCGCGCCCTCGGGGAGCCCTCGGGACAACCGCAGGTGCTTACTGCCCAAATACGGCAGTTTTGGAGCTGCAGCAACCCCGCGCCCGCAGGTACTGTATCCCGCGCCCGCGTCAATTTTCCAGGGACAACTTCAGAAGGTTGTAACTTCCGATCTAGGAATCGTATGAAGGCGTGCGACCTATCATTGGAAATCTCTTCAAGTCTAGTTTCCAACCCAATATAAATCACCCTAATCCGATCTGTAGAACTTGAGATACGACTAAAACAATGCACAAAGGTCCTATTTGATACTTTGCAATCCTTCGTTTTCCTTTGTTTCAAACTCAAATTCGATTCCGAAAAGTGCATATTGATCCTAGTGGGTGCTATTTTCGATTCCCATGCATATATCCCGCGACGTACCTACAAAACAAGACAAAGAAACGGAGAAGCAAGAGAAATAGCCGAGAAATGAATAAAATGATAAGAAAGCCATTAAAAGCATGCATTTCTCTAAACTAACACAAAAACACACGAATCGAGCATTATTCTCTAAAAACACGACATGAACGACTACAAAGGAGCATAGAAATATAAAGAAAACATAGCCTAAAGGTGCCATAAATGGCACGGATCATATACATGTATTTTCAAGTCATATTATCACCCAAAATATGTAAAACCTTTGTTTAAATCAACACCAAAATACAAAAATTAAAATAGTAATCTGTATAATAAAAAAAAAATTATGTTTATGACAAATTAAAATTTAGTGGAATTTGTAATTAGACGAAGTAATCACATATATACTGGGTTAATATTTGTTTTCCTTAAGATTAGCTATATGTAACTTAAGATAAAAGTATTTTGCAGTCAATATTTAGCTTTACCAAAATAAATAAAAATTAAATAAAAAATAAAATAAATAAAGAAAATTGGAACATAAAAAAAAAAAAGTTTAGGCGGGAAAAAATTTAAGGAGAAGCTGACACTTGTACAGTTTTTTCAAAAAAGATGAATTCAGCGGTTGTTATTTTAGTATTAACTAGGTCGAAACCTGTGCGATGCACGGTTTATATAAAACCTATTTTTAATTTGTACCTTTTAATAATAAATCGCTATTATACATGAATATAAATAAGAATTATGTACATTTTGCAATTTAAAATCTTTTATTTTCATCAAAACTATGATATAGTATCTGTTCGACGTCGTCTAATTCATAGTTCAATAAAGGAGATCGTTTATTAGTGTGTTATTAAAAATTGTTTCAATTTCCTTCAATAAATTGATAGGTTTTAGTTGTAAGATAGAAGCTTTTAACATTTAAATTTCAAAAATGTTAAATAGGATAACTCTACAAAAAAAAAAAAAAATTGACATCATCATTGCATTTAGGCGGGAAATTTTTTATTAAGAGAATGACACGTGGACAGTGATGATGTCATAATTTTTTTTTTTTTAGTAATAGTTAATAGATTATAGATTATAGATAGAATATAGAAGTATTGATTGTTTTTTTTTTTCTAATAATTAAAATGTAATATTACAGCTATTTATCAATGTAAATATATATATTTACATATATGTTTAATTTTTTGTATGAATTTTTATAAAAAAAAAAAAGCAAAAATAATATGGGGAGCGGCTCAGAGCCCAAACCGCTTCCCATTACCTTCAAATGCGCTTCCCATTTAAAGGGGTAATGAGATGTCCCCCAAGCCTTCAAAACCGCTTTTAATTAGGAGTTTTGAACCGCTTGCCATTTGCTATTTTCTACTAGTGGTTGTATTCTTTAGAGATCAAAACTGGTATGAGTACCAACCAACTAGCTGGTATTGGAAAAAAAACCTACCAAGTTAAGGATAATCTAAAGGATGTGTACATGAGAAACACTTATGGCCAAGGTAATTACAAGATAGGGGAAGAATTACGAGTTGTTAAAGGGTGCTTAAGCCAAATGCAGGTGGGATAAGCTAGTTTGGGAAAGATTAGCTATTCCTAAACATCAGTTTCTTAGCTGGTTGGCTAATCATGGCAAATTAATGACTAGAGAAAGGTATACCAAGTTTGGTGTTTGTTCAGAAACTAAATGTCTATTAGGTGCCATCTGTCAAGAATCTCATGCATGATTGCCTGTTTTTCAGGTGTTCGGACACCAAAAAAAAAAAAAACTTGGAACAACTTGGTTCTTGGATCAATATGACTGGGAATCTCGACATTTTACAGAGTGTAAATTTGAATGCTAGGAAGTGCAAGCATGCTTTCAAGAAATGTTTGGTGATATGAGAGTCTACACTTCAACTATGGCATACTGGATCTAGACAACTAGGAATAACACTTTTTGGGATCTAACAGTTTTGTGTATGTATACAATTGTGAAGAATTTAAAAACATACATTAGAAATAGAATCTTAGAAATTACTTCAAAAAAAGATTGATTGTAAAGCTAGAGAATGGTTATAAGATCAAGTTTTAGAGTCTAAAGCTTGCTAGTTTGTGTGGCACACTGGCACCTTGCTTGTTAGTCTGTTCTCACACTTAAACTGGTTGTAAGAAAGTTTTTTTTTATCAATTACACTACTTGGTTACAAAAAAAAAAGTCCCATATAAAGGCCTTGTTGTTTAGAGCTGCTATGGTTTGTTCTCTGAAATCTGCTCTAGTCTGCTCTGCCCAAAAGCTCAAATGAGTAGGGCCTAAGTGAAGCTTTATAACAAGAATGCAAATGTCCTCCCATTAAAAGATGGGATAATTTCCTTTGTTGTTAACAAGGCTCCTCGAAGAGGAAAGACTGTGAAAATGCATGGTTGTGCTTGGATTGATTATGTCATATATCATCTATACTTGATAGTAGAGTTTAGAAATCCGAGAAACACTTCGTTCTGGCCGCAAGAATGACGATGAATCTTACCTAATAGTTCAAGAAGAGGCATTAAGTGACATAGGAAATGGCAATGCACAATATGCATACTTGTTCAGAAGGAGAAGTGTGAGATTGAAGGAATAGTGTCCTTACGAACAAGTGTATTATTCCAATAATTGACGGTTAAGATTAATCACGAATAAAATCAAGTGATCAAAATTTCAAGTAAAAGGCCGCTTTTGATCAGCGAGAATAATTTTATTAGTCACGTAGCTTTCTCTTGACCGAGCGTATTGGGTCACCTAATTATATATTACTCTATACTAAACAATAAAGCTTTGGAAAAATGAAAACTAATAATCTCACTTTTGGGTTTTCTGCTCAATATAATCCCACCTTTAAATCCCAAGACAATCCCATCTTTAACCTCCATTTGCTCAAAACAAGCCTTGTACCGATTTGTAAAATTTGTAACCTATTTCAGAAGGTGACTTCCTAAAATGTCACCTTATTGGGTTTTTTTTTTATAATTTTTTTTAATAAAAATAAGAAGGTTATTTTAGATTTTAACACCCCACAAAAACCCAAAAATTGTTTTTAACACCTCCAAAAAAAAAATTATTTTAACACCACACTAATTTCAAAAAAAGGGTATTACCACTACTTAACGGTTTCCTTCAAAAAATTCTGTTAAGTGTGGTCCACAATGACACATGTCACTATTTTATTTGTATAAAAAAAAGAAAAAATTAGAATAAAAAACCTAAAACTACCCAACACCCACCCAAGCCCCACCACAATGCCACCACCGTCATCCTCCAACCACCCCCTGTCGGCGTCTAGTGTCCCAGAGAATTGCTCGACGCCGGAGACCCCACCCCACCCCCCTTTCCCCCACCTACGAACCCCACCCCCTTCACTTTCCCCATTTTCGTTTCCCGACCACCACCCCGAAACCAAGCCCCTAAACGCCCCCCTCCCCCTGAAAATGCCTCTCCTCTCCCGGAAATGCCCTCACTCTCCTTTCCCCCTCCCATAATCGATTCCCTACCACCCCAAACAGAACCTCAAAACCCGTTTAGGTTGGTTTCGGGAAACGAAAATGGGGAAAGAGAAGGGGGTGGGGTGCGT
The DNA here is from genome assembly GCF_948465745.1 of Chenopodium album. Classification (NCBI taxonomy): domain Eukaryota; kingdom Viridiplantae; phylum Streptophyta; class Magnoliopsida; order Caryophyllales; family Amaranthaceae; genus Chenopodium; species Chenopodium album. Next base: position 52,220,099 of record NC_137841.1, on the reverse strand, counting down.
AGGTGGGGGAAAGGGGGTTAAGGGTGGGGTCGCTGGGCGATTCTCTAGGACAGGGGGTAGGTTGAGGGACGGCAGTGGTTGGCGCTGTGGTGGGCCTGGGGTAATTTTAGGTTTTTTATTTTAATTTTTTTTAAATGTTTCATTTTTTTTAATTTTAAAATTTTTTTGGCCAATAATAAAGCGACACGTGTTTGTATGGCCCCACTTAACGGTTTTTTAAATGAAATCAGTTAAGTGGTGATAATACCCAATTTTTTGAAATTTGTGTGGTGTTAAAATAAATTTTTTTAGGGAGGTGTTAAAAATAATTTTCGGGTTTTTGGGAGGTATTATAATCTAAAATTTCCTCATTTTTTGTTAGGAAAGCATTGAATTTGAATTTAATTATTTGAAATTCATTGTATTTTTTAGAATAATACGCCATTTTTATGTAGTTTGAGGCATGAATTCTTGTTCAGCATTACTATCAAAATGGTGAAGGTGATCGGATCATCATCAACAACAGCTTCAACTCATGATCAGATCATCATCAACAACAGCTTCAACTTGCCGTCAATCGCTTCTCACCGGAACCCTAACTCCGTCACAATATGTCGTGCAGTGGGGAAATATAATCATGAAAAAGGATGAGGATAAAGAAAAGGTTTCAATGGCAGAAAATCTCACGCACCGCTTTTATGGAGGGTCGACAGTACATTTTAATGGAGGGAAAAAAATCATGGAGGATATAACCTGCTTCAATGGAGGAGAGAGAAAATTGGGAGCCAAGTTAGAGAAATTGGAAATCGGGGCAGTAGAGAAAGAGTTGGTTATTTTTTTTATTCACTGTTGGAATTTGAAATGATGGGTTTAGAAATGGAATTTCAATTTTAACAAAATAAACTTATGTCTTCAAAATCTTGGAATCGGCCAAATCCAATTCCCAAATTCCAAGCACATCCAAACAAGGTAATTGAGCCAAATTCACAATTTCAAATGCAATTCTGGTTTCCAAACATGCCATAATATTAATTAAAAAAGAAAAACATGTCTTCCTCACAAAGTACCTCCCCCTCCCCCTGTTGGACCCGACCACCATGTTGGAGCTCCCCTTGCCCAGCCGCCCTTCCCCAGCCTTTCCAGCCCCATTCCCTTCCTCGCCGGTGAAGTCCCACCCTTTTTCCCCGTCGACATACAATAACCTCTACCTTCGATCACTAACCTCTTTTTGTAGACGAAATTAAGCCATAACCTTTAACCCCTTTCCCTGTTTCTCGAAGACGAACAACCTCCAACAACCGAAATCGACGATTGTTGGGTTTTGAAAAGTCCAACTTTCCGTGGAAACGAAACCCAACTCCAAGACCCGCTCACAATTAATATAACTAATAATCATAATTAACAAGATAAGGAGAAAAACAATATTACCCTTAATGCGTGCTTCGCTCGCTTCACGAGCTCTTACTTCAAAAGCCTCGAGTCCCGCAAATGCGTACATCTCCAACGGATATCCACCCGCAACACGACCCGTCAGGTCTCTGCTCGGAGTTTAGCTGAGCTAGACCAAAAATAAACTTACTCGATTTATAATGAACTTAAAGGTTTTCTCTCTTTTGGAGATTCCATATTGAGTTCAAATCAAGTGAATAATCCCAAATCCTAAGGTTGGTATTTATAGTCAAAGGATCCAAAAAATTCCAATAATCTTTCCATGCGGGAGGAATGGTAGTGTGAGAAAAATAAGCAATTAATTTAGTTCTAAATTCTATTAAATAGCTAGACAAATAATCAAACTACACTTGGCACACATAAGAGAGTGGTTACGTGAGGACCAAAAGAAGGACCAGATGGCCTCCTTGTTCCCTAAGCCATCAAACCCACCTATTATAAGGAGGCATGACTGGTCAACATCCTTGGGCACTAAAGAAAACTAGTCAAGACCTTCCTTGACTTGGTTGGGCCTTACAGCTACCCGCAAGCCCACGCAACAGCTTGTGTGCTGTTCACCCTAAGCCTGCCAGCACGCACCACAAGCCTACGCGAGCTGCTGGGCTGCTGTGCATTGCTTCGCTGCCATTATGAGCTTGCTAGTACGCAAGCCATGCTTGCTTGGCGCGACACTTTCTTGCAAGGCCTAGCACGTTGCGCTAGCTGCTGGCCTTGCTAGCTTTGTGCCAGGGATGCCTGCACTCAGCAAGGATGGCAAGAATGCCCATGCTTGCGGCTTGCTGGGCCTACGGCCAGTACTTGCGAGAGCATGCGCTAGCTTAGCCCTCGTACGGCTAGGCTGATACAAGTCTAGGGCTACGCATTTTGACTTTATTATATTTTGCTTGACTTTTTTTTTATGTCTCGTTAATTGCTAGAATTCAACATGACATTCGACGTTCTGCTTTGAAACTTTAAGCTCGGAATCCGACGTCTTCGCTCATAATACTCGAGTAACTCATTAATTCCTTTTAGATTCATTCATCGTGGCGGATCGTTAGTTTGCTGGGGTGTGACCTGAAGGGTTCAGTCAAGATTAAGTTGTAATATTAATTATACATTAATATTACTGATCGGAAGCGGCCTTCAACTAGGCGTTCTGATCACTTGACCTCACTGAATAAATAGATATTTCTAATAATTCTGAACCCTCTATCAAAATAATATGCTTGTTTTTTAAGGACATCATTCTTATCATCTCCCACTTGTCCTTCCGGACAGTACGCTTTTAGTGTACAACCATCCTTATTATGTCTATAAGTGTTTCTCAAAATCCAAGTTTGATGTAAATAAGCATGATTTCTAAAAATCTATCCTAGCATGACCATGCATTTTCACAGTCTCGCTCTTTGAGAGGCCTTGTAAACAACAAAGACCTGTTCCCTATTAGGGGACATTCCCAGTCTTATACCGTCATCTTCTCTAACTAAGAGGACCTAGCCGCCCAAGTGTTGCCATTATAATTCCCATGTATGGCAGACATTTGACAAACATCAAAGCGGACTAGTACTCAAATAAGAGAACTCAAAATACTCATGGTTGAGAAAAGAAAATCTGATAAGAGGTGTACTTATGATTATTTATTAATCTCTTAAAGTATTCTCTTAGGTCGATTCAGTATGGTTCTAAACTAATACCCTGCAAATTATTTATAACAATCATGTCCTTGTAGCACAAGAAACGGTGCTATAAATAAAACTACACACTAATCTCAAGTGGTCATTAATCGTCCATCATTTAAATGAACTATGAATAAGGATAATTTTCAATTACAATATTCAATGTTCACGTAATAGGTGTTTCTTTACGAATACTGGTCTTGATACCCTATTTTGTGAAAGGAATGGTGGTCTTCGAACAAGTGTACTATTCCGTTAGTGGGTTCAGAATTATTAGAAAGCTAATATATTCAGTGAGGTCAAGTGATCGGAATGCCTGGGTGGAGGCCGCTTCCGATTAGTAATACTAGTGAATAATTAATATTAATGCTTAATCTTGACTGAACCCTTCGGGTCACACCCAAGCATTCAACAAATCGAAACGACGAATTAATTCGGAAGGAATTAATGAGTCGACCGAGTAATATTTATTTAGACGTCGGAAATTCGAGCTTAGAGCGTCGAAACCGAGCGTCGAAAGTCGAGTCGAAAATAGTGAAAGACGAGACGAGAAATAGTAATAAATCAACAAAAGACCAAAATACCCCTATCATCGGAATGCCCAAGCAAACCGAGTGCTAAGGGCGTATGGCCTAGCATGGTGGCTAGCATGCGCACCAAGCCGAGCCTAGGATGGCTAGTGCGTGCTAGCGCACCCATGCTAGCATCGTAAGGCTAGGCACTGCCTAGTGCATGCTAGCATGCTAGGAACAGCCTTGTGCGCGCAATGGCTAGCAAGCCATGCCGCAACAAGCTGCATCAGCTAGCACGCTAGGCGCGCCAGCTCGCCACAGCTAGCAGCAGCATGGCTAGGCCATTGCTTGCTGCCTAGCAGCGCTGGCCAAGGCACAAGGCCAGCAGCAGCCCGCACAAGCATGCTGGGCTTGCTGGCAGCAGCGCCTGGCAGCCCGCATGCGAGTGCTGGCCCTGCTGGGCTTGCTAGGCGTGGCTGCCACGGACAGCAGCCCACCTTGGCTGCCTTGGTGCCCAAGGGTGGGTGCCATGTGGCTTGTGGTCCTTGAGTGTGTGTGGAGTGAGGTGGCCGGTTATGGGAGAGGGAGTGGGGAGCAATTTTGGTCCCCCCCTTCTCCAAGTGGTCCTCACCTAACCACTCACATGAGCTTGCCACTTGTTCATTTATTACTAGCTTGATTATTAATTTTATTTTAGCTTTAAAATAAAATGGAAAAATCATACTATCCCACATTGATGGGAGAGTAAATGATACTCCCATCATTTCCTATAAATACCCAAGTATGGGCATTGAGAATGATGCTTGAGTAAGAGTTGAAAAAGGCATCACAATTAGTGAAAACCTTTGAACTCAATATAATTACTCGGGTTTTATTGGTCGGGTCTTGCTAACCCCAAGACATTGGACCTAGTCGGTTTTGTTGGTGCGGGTGGACTTCGTTGGAGGTCTCCGTGTGAGCGGGACTTGAACCTTTCAAGTAAGAGCTCATTTTGGAGCGAAGCACGCGTCAAAGGTAATTAGCTTATCTTAATCTTGTGATTAATTTAATTATGTTTATGGTTTTATTTATTGCGAGTGCGGTCTTGTTTTTGGGTTTGTTTCCGCGGTGAGTCGGACTCACCAAACCCCAACAGCGGTATCAGAGCCTCGCTCGTTTATTTTTAAAATCATAATATTTTCAAGGTGTTTTTATGGCTTAATTTTTCTGGTTTTAAGTTGCTAATTAGATTAGTAACTCGTTTTTCCAATTTTTACCTCGTATTAGAGCTGTCTTCAGCTCCCGAACCCAGATTTCGACCTAAAAATAGTGAATTTTGGGTGGAAAAGGCGTTCTGGAAATGGTTTTACCCTTTTAGGGCTCTGTTTTTAGCCAACGACCAGAAATGCATTTTTCGAGGGATTTTTCGTTTTGACAAAAAATTTTAAGTCTTTCTAACCTTGAAAATTGATTGCATATTTATGGTGGTTATGAATTTGGTTCTTTCCTTTATTTATATGCAATTTTAGACCACTTTAAGCATGATTACTTGGTAGTAATTGGTGCTTGAAAGTTTGGTTTTATTTTTTCACATAATTGCAAATTAATTACATTAAGTGTGAAATTGTTGTTCTTTGTTGCTGCCAAGTACTAAAGATTCAATCTTTATTTATGATAAGTGATTGAAACTTTTAGTTACTAAATTCCATGAATTTTGGTTAAACTTTGTTGATTTAATCATTTTTTAGTTGATTGGAATCATAAAGTTTAAAACTTGTGATTTAAATTGGTTTATCTTCATATTGGAAGATATAATTTTTTTTTTTCATGGAGTCACAAGTATTAAAGTTGGAGTCTTTATTGAACTTATGTTCATTTTTCCAACTCCCTTTTATTTTGTCAAAATCTCAAGATTAATTTAAAGTGATTAAATTAATAGTGAGAATTGCCCATTTATTACACCAAGTTAAACCAATTTTATTAAAGAATGGTTCTTGGAAATAAATTTGGTTAATTGCATTTGGATGAATTATTTAAGTTGGACTTGTTATTTTTCATTTTTCCTCAAAATGGATTCTAAAAGTAATTTAGAATTGATTTATAATGTCACACATAAAAATCGATAATTTTCGAAGCATTAGCACGCAACACGAGGCTTAAGAGCCCCGAGGTAGCTCTCGGCCAGCTGGGCTGCTCACGCAACCCATATGTGGCTGCCGAGGCTGCTGGGCACTTCGTTCTTAGGTGCTTGGTGCTGTGCGTGTGTGTGTGCGAGGAAGGGCGTGGGCTGCTGCTCGCTGCCAGCAGCATAGCGCGCCAGCCAGCAGCAAGCAGCAGCATGGCGCAGCAGCAGCATAATGATGTGCGCGCTGTGCGTGCTGCTACGCTTGGCTGGGCTGGGCGTAGCGCATGCGAGCACAAGCAGCCCACATGCATGCTTGGTGTTGCGGGGGTGCGCATGGGCATACTACGTGCTTGTTGTACGGTACGTACAATCCCATAATTGGCACAATAACCCCGGGTTATTAAGGCGATGCTATTTTAAAGTTAATTTTAGCGTTGCTTAATATGTAAGTAAAGGTAATTTTAGGACTCCAAGTCTTAGTGCTAGGCACTTAGACATTTTGGAATACGTATTTTGCTTAAATTGTCGTTTTAATTATTTTAATTATTTTGTTTATTTAATTAAAATTTTTGGAGGCTAGGCCTCGGTTTTTGAGCATTATTTGCAAAAATTAATTTTGGCAAATATTTGGGTTCACCGACTTAATTAATTGGATTAGTTAAGTTGGATGCGGAATTTAGTGGGAGCGTCTCTTAGTTATTTCCATAACCGATTAAAACAACTTTGACTAGTTTAATTAGGCGTGTTAATTGGATTAACCACCTAGATTAGTTACTAGTTCTCGCGTGTTTTATGCATTGTTACTTGTTTATCGTTGTAAAATGCATGGGCCATTCACAGAAAGTGAATGGATGAATGGAATGTAAATTCTCTCACAGGTTTTATGAAATGGCAACTAGTGGGGCCCGATTAGGATAGAAAATACGGACTGTGATCCGTGATGTATTTTTGTAAATCTAAATACGGTCTACGAACCGTTGAGTATTTTTGTACCTTAATATTTAGATTAGTCCTAATCGTAGATACTAGCAATTGTAATATATATATGAATTATATGTTAGATGCATGTTTAGGATTTCGAATGTTGAGATGATTAATTAAGTTCACTTAAATCAACCAACATAGAAACCCTAGGTCCCTAAAATATTAATTAAAACTTGCCATTCCAAAACACACTTACCAACCGAACGAGGGTAGTGGTGGGCTACGCCAAAGCTAGGCATCACTACTTCTCCAAGGAACGTAAGGCATACCGGGTATGCAAGGTGGTTTTGGTTATACTCAACGATATGAGTGATGGAGTCCTAATATGTCGTGGCAAAGTGAATAAATTTTTTAGAGAGCATTGGATGCGACGATTTATTCAACCAAGAGTGGCTTGGAGCCATTAGCAAAGCGTTGCTTACCTTAGGAGATTGAGTGTTAAGACAAGCCAAAGCATGTTTAACCACTCTTTATTTCTTTGGATCTTGGAATCGACTTATTCTCACCTAAAATGGGGACAATCTTTAATGTGTGAATAAGACGTTTTAAATAAGTTTGATTAAAATGCATGAATTCAATCTTATTTAAGTATAATGAATGGTTTTTTATTTCAAATTCTTTCAATTGTAGAATCATGTCTTCAACTAATGTCAACGACCTTATGCTCCCGGAATTGCCCAAAAAGTTGCCAATTTCTCTAAACTTGGTAAACTTTAAGGAATGGGAAGAGGAACTCCGAAAGACCCTCCGAAATTGCTACCTAGAGCACATTTTGGACACTCAAATCCCGAGTTTCTACTCAAAGGGGATTATGAGTGATGAGGCACATGAGGTATGGAGTGTGGATTGTAAAAGAGTTTCCAGACTTATGGCAAACTCCATCCCAGTACAATGGAAGGGGAAGTTCTCCAACTATTTGCCGGACATGATTCTCAAAGCTCTAGAAGATGTAGTCAATTTTAGAGTCACCAAAAGTACCAGAGGCAACTATGATGGACTTGTGGAAGATGTGACTAGGTCACTCTCGAACATGAGGATCAAGCCACCGCAAGATGGGTGTCTCACGAAAGAGAGACAAGAAGTATGGGCTAAGGTCTATAATGCAAGACTTAAACCCAGGATGCTACTTCAAGCTCTTGTGCTCAACATGACAAGGCTATTCACCCATCTGGAGCTAATTGGCAAACCAGTGGACGATGAGCAAGCGGCTCTCATGCTACTAAGCTCACTCCATTCGGGGTATGTTGCATTAAAGATGCGACTTACGGCCAAGCGGAACAAACTTTCCTTGATGGAAGTGGTTCAAGAGCTCCAGAAAACCTATTCTTGCAAGAAAGCTAAGGTTGCTCTGAGACCAAAGAAGAAGGAGTTCAAGAACAAAGCTAAGATGCGCTGCTTCTAATGTAGTAGACCCGGACACTACAAAAGAGAATGTAGCATGTATCTAGAAGATGAAGCGAAAAGAAAAGTAACCTCAATCTCAGGTATCAACTTTACACTTGAACATAAGCCATTTATAAGGTATTAGATACCGGAAAATTGGCTCACTATATGCTCCTATTTCAGGAACAAAGTGAGCGGTGCTTTTCAAGTGGATATGAGTACACAAGTGGAAGAAGAAGATAATCTTTCAAACAAAGCTTGTAATCTCATATTTTGTCTAGATTTAAAACTTGTTTAGTTTTATCTACCATATTTTGATCTTGCGGCGTTGGACGTCATTTTGAACTTGATCACAAGACATATCATCTTGTTTATATTTATGGAATGACACGTTTGTGTCTTTGAACAAATTGTTTATAATGATACCAAAAGAGCTAAGACCATAGAGTCAAATCAGACTTACTTGTGGCATTGTCGTCTTGGCCACATCAACATCAAACGCATCAAGAAACTTCTACAAGAGGGTGTTCTTGACTCTTTCGATTTAGAATCGTTTGAGAATTGCGAAGGATGTCAATTAGGCAAGATGATTAAACAGCCATTCTCCAAGTTGGGAGAAAGGGCAAGTGACTTATTGGGTCTTATACATACCGATGTATGTGGACCAATGAGCTCAACCACAAGAAATGGACATCGATATTTCATCACTTTCACAGACAACTATAGTAGATATGGCTATGTCTACCTCATGTCGCTAAATCTGAATCATTTGAAAAGTTCAAAGAATTTCAGAGTGAAGTTGAAAATCAGCTTGGCAAGAAAATCAAAGCCCTTCGATCGGATCGAGGTGGTGAATACTTGAGCCAAGAATTCGATGACCATCTGAAAGAAAAGGGTATACTTTCAGAATTAACACCTCCAGGAACTCCACAATGGAACGGAGTATCCGAAAGGAGATATCGAACCTTGTTAGACATGGTACGATCAACAATGGGTCTTAGTGATCTTCCTATCTCTTTCTGGGGACACGCACTTCTAACTGCGGCACTAACACTGAACCGTGCTCCATAAAAAGCTGTAGAAAAGACTCCATATGAATTATGGACGAAGAAACCTCCTAGGTTATCTTTTCTAAAGATATGGGGATGCGAAGCATATGTCAAGAAATTAATTTCTGACAAACTTCACCCCAAATCTGACAAGGTTTACTTTGTGGGCTACCCAAAAGAAACCAAAGGGTATTACTTCTACAACAAATCGGAGAACAAAGTGTTTGTTGCTCGCGATGGTGTCTTTTTGGAGAAGGAGCACCTTTCCAAAATGACAAGTGGGAGGAAAATCGAACTCGACGAAGTTCGTGAGGATGAGCAACAAAATCATAATGACAGTCAAAGTGCTCAAACAGCATCTGTTGACGCAGGTCAAAATGATCAAAATGTGCAAAGTCGAACCGACAATGCAAATGCTCAATCCATTACCCTACGTAGGTCTTAGAGGCCGAGATCTCAAACTGATAGATATCTTGGTTTAGTATTAACCGAGAATCAGGACATCTTGATTATGGATGGAGATGAACCGGCAACCTACAAGCAAGCGATGGCAAGCACCGACTCTGTTAAATGGCAAGAGGCCATGAGATCTGAAATGGATTCCATGTTTGAAAATCAAGTCTGGGACTTGGTTGACTTACCCGAAGGTTATACACCTATCAGATGTAAGTGGATTTTCAAGATGAAAACCGACAAAGATGGAAATGTATTCATTTACAAAGCTAGATTGGTGGAAAAAGGTTACAGACAAGTTCATGGTATTGATTACGATGAAACCTTTTCACCAGTCGCAATGCTTAAATCCGTTCGGATCCTCCTAGCGATTGCTGCATATTACAATTATGAAATATGGCAGATGGACGTCAAAATCGCCTTCGTTAATGGTTATTTGGAAGAAACTGTGTATATGAAACAGCCTGAAGGTTTTGTCTACCAAAACAATGCTAGGAAAGTTTGTAAGCTTAAGAAGTCCATTTATGGACTAAAGCAAGCAAGCAGAAGTTGGAATCTGCGATTCGATGAAGCCATCAGTAAGTTTGGTTTTATCAAGAATCCAGATGAATCTTGTGTTTACAAGAAGGTTAGTGGGAGTGACATCGCCTTCCTAGTCTTATATGTCGATGACATATTGCTCATTGGAAACAGCATTCCGTTGTTAGAGTCTGTAAAGGCCTGGCTTGGAAAGTGCTTCTCAATGAAAGACTTGGGAGAGGCTCAGTACATACTAGGCATCAAGATCTATAGGGATAGATCGAAAAGGATGATTGGATTGAGTCAGAGTACTTATATTGATAAGGTACTTGCTCGATTTGGCATGGAGGAGGCCAAGAGAGGTCACCTGCCAATGTCACATGGCATAACCCTAAGCAAGAAGCAGTGTCCACAGACACTTGATGAGCGGGTAAGAATGAATCAGATTCCATATGCTTTGCTTATTGGATCGATCATGTATGTCATGATATGTACTAGGCCAGATGTATCGTATGCCTTGAGTGCTACGAGCCGTTACCAATAAGACCCAGGAGAGGCGCATTGGACTGCGGCCAAAAATATCCTAAAGTACCTGAAAAGGAACAAGGATAAATTCCTGGTGTATGGTGGTGCAGAGAATTTAGTTGTGGAAGGTTATACCGACGCAAGCTTCCAGACAGACAGAGACGATTTCAAATCGCAATCTGGATATGTGTTCTGTCTAAATGGAGGGGCGTTTAGTTGGAAGAGAGCAAAGCAGAGTACAACTGCAGATTCTACAACTGAAGCCGAATACTTAACAGCTGCTGAAGCAGATAAGGAGGCTGTTTGGATTCGTAAGTTCGATGGCGAACTTGATGTTGTACCCTCTACAAAGGGTCTAACAGCCTCTATTGTGACAATAATGGAGCTATTGCTCAGGCCAGAGAGCCTAGGGAACATTAGAAGGTCAAACATGTCAAGCGGCGATTTCACATGATTCGAGAATGGAAATCAGAGGGTGAAATCAGAATTTGCAAAGTTAGAACGGATGACAATGTAGCCGATCCACTTACTAAACCTTTGCCTCAAGTGAAGCACAACAAGCACGTTGAGGCAATGGGAATCAAGCATGTAGGAGACTGGCTTTGATTTCCTTGTTTAGTGTTTTAGTTAATTTTGAGAAAAATTAATGTAAGACGCTAAGGAAAACCATTCAAGTTTTGGAGTAATATAAAATTTCATGCAATATTTTATTACTCCGTTATGCTATTTAATTGTGGTTTAGGATTAAATAATGAGTCCATTCAATTATGAGAATATTCAAAATAGGGTATCAAGACCAGTCTTCGTAAGGAAACATCTATTAAGTGAACATTGAATATTATAATCGAAAATTATCCCTAATCAAGGTTATTTAAACGATGGACGATTAATGACCGATTGAGATTAGTGTGTAGTTTGATTTATAGCACCGTTTCATGTGCTACAAGGACATGATTGTTATAAATCATTTGCACAGGTATTGGTTTAGAACCATACTGGATCGACCTATGAGAATACTTAAAGAAATTAAAAAAATTGTCTTAAGTATACTTCTCATTATGGCTATCGGAACCTATTTCCTCGACCATGAGTATTGTGAGTTCTCTTGTTTGAGTACTAGTTCGCTTTGATGTTGTCAAACGTCTTCCGTAATAGGGGATTATAACGGCAACACTCGGGCGACTAGGTCCTCTCAGTAAGAGGAGCTACATTACAAGACTGGGAATGTCCCCCTACTAAAATAGGGAAGATGTCTTTGTTGTATACAAGGCCTCTCGTAGAGGGAGACTGTAAAATGCATGGTCGTGCTCGGATGGATTTTAGAAATCATCTGTTTATTGACAGTCGGACTCGGAATCGGGAAACACTTCTGGACGTAATAAGGATGACAAAATAAATCTTACCTTATAGTTCATGAAGAGACATTAAGCGACATAGAAAAAAGGTTGTACACAAAATGCGCACTTGTCCGGAAGGACAAGTGGGAGATTGAAAGGAATGATGTCCTTCGAACAAGTGTACTATTCCGTTAGTGGGTTCAGAATTATTAGAAAGCTAATATATTCAGTGAGGTCAAGTGATCAGAATGCCTGGGTGGAGGCCGCTTCCGATCAGTAATATTAATGAATAATTAATATTACAGCTTAATCTTGACTGACCCCTTCGGGTCACACCCAAGCATTCAACAAACCAAAATGACAAATTAATTCGGAAGGAATTAATGACTCGACCGAGTAATATTTATTTAGACGTCGGAAATTCGAGCTTAGAGCGTCGGAATTCGAGTCGAAAATAGTGAAAGACGAGACGAGAAATAATAATAAATAAACAAAAGACCAAAATACCCCTAGCATCGGAATGCCCAAGCAAACCGAGTGCTAAGGGCGTATGGCCAAGCATGGTGGCTAGCATGCGCACCAAGCCGAGCCTAGGCTGGCTGGTGCGTGCTAGCGCACCCATGCTAGCATCGCAAGGCTAGGCGCTGCCTAGTGCGTGCTAGCATGCTAGGCACAACCTTGTGCACGCAATGGCTAGCAAGCCATGTCGCAACAAGCTGCAGCCGCTAGCGAGCTAGGCGCGCCAGCTCGCCACAGCTAGCATCAGCATGGCTAGGCCATTGCTTGCTGCCTAGCAGCGCTGGCCAAGGCACAAGGCCAGCAGCAGCCCGCACAAGCATGCTGGGCTTGCTGGCCAGCAGCTCCTGGCAGCCCGCATGCGAGTGCTGGGCCTGCTGGGCTTTCTGGGCGTGGCTGCCACGGATAGCAACACATGGTAGCCCACCTTGGCTGCCTTGGTGCCCAAGAGTGGGTGCCATGTGGCTTGTGGTCCTTGAGTGTGTGTGGAGTGAGGTGGCCGGTTATGGGAGAGGGAGTGGGGAGCAAGTTTGGTCTCCCCCTTCTCCAAGTTGTCCTCACCTAACCACTCACATGAGCTTGCCACTTGTTGATTTATTACTAGCTTGATTAATAATTTTATTTTAGCTTTAAAATAAAATGGAAAAATCATACTATCCCACATTGATGGGAGAGTAAATGATACTCCCATCATTACCTATAAATACCCAAGTATGGGCATTAGGAATGATGCTTGAGTAAGAGTTGAAAAAGGCATCACAATTAGTGAAAACCTTTTAACTCAATATAATTACTCGGGTTTTATTGGTCGGGTCTTGCTAACCCCAAGACATTGGACCTAGTCGGTTTTGTTGGTTTTGGTGGACTTCGTTGGAGGTCTCCGTGTGAGCGAGACTTGAAGCTTTCAAGTAAGAGCTCATTTTGGAGCGAAGCACGCGTCAAAGGTAATTAGCTTATCTTAATCTTGTGATTAATTTAATTATGTTTATGGTTTTATTTATTGCGAGTGCGGTCTTGTTTTTGGGTTTGTTTCCGCGGTGAGTCGGACTCACCAAACCCCAACATTTTGAATATTCCCAAAATCGAATGGAGTCAGTATTTAATCCTAAACATGTATAGAAATCACACCCATATTTAATATGCTTTATTTCTTTCATGTAATTGTGAATGTTGTCGTGTACTTATTGCATAGGTTTGTTTCGGGTGTTTTTGTCTGTCGAGAGAGTTACTTCACTAAGACTGGTCCGGCGCGGTCTCTACTTGCAAAACATGGAGACTCCGGTTGGTTGGAGCTCTACCTCCGACGATCAAGTTAGAACGAATTGGAGAAAGTAAAAAGTGCGGAAAGGTATAAGTGAGATCTTCTCGAAATCCAAGATCAGGTGTTTTCTCTAATATGGGATAATGTAGGGTAGGTTGTAATAAATGAATTGTAGATGTCCCCAAAATGGGGGGAATCTCCATATTTATAGGGTTATTGGTAAATGGGCCCCTGATTAGGTCACTCTGACCTAATTTTGTTGGGCTACGCCGAATTACGGTTTTTTAGGGATTTAGGCTCTAAAGGCCGCCTTTTCTCCTAAATTATGGGAACGCCACATGTGAATTGGGGAGATATGTCCATCTGGACTAATCTTTGGCTGACACGTTTCGCCTGCAGGTTGGTCCACGTGGCATGGGTAAAAATTACCCAAAGCATTTACCCCTCACACATGTGACGTGACACGCGACGTGGCATATGTGACACTTGTCGCTCTGCAATTGTATGAAATTTAACTTTTCACATTTTTGGGAAATTTCGAGAACGCCCCTATATTTACCCCTCTATAAATACAGGTTTTTCGACCCTCATTTTTGGACGTTTCTTAAAAGTTTTCGAGAGATAAAGTTAAAGATTTATAGAGAGATAATCTTTTAACACCGTCTGTTTTAAACACAAACAACTCTTTTTTCATCCTTCTGCCCAGCCGGTTAGCAAGCGCTTGTGCTATATACAAGCAAAATTACCTTCAACCCGCTTGCTGCAGCCGGTCAACGCTTGACCCCTTCTAGAGTAAAATTTTAAGGTACTGTCTCCATCCCCTTCATCTCATTCTTACCTTTTCCGTTTGTATACTTTAATTCAATAAATGGACTAATCACCAACACACATAGCACAACCTAGGTCAGTAGTCAGCTGGTCTCTTGGTATGGTTGAGTCTAGGACTTGGGGTGTCGGCTCTGGGTGCATGGAGCAATTTTGTACATCCCCCTAACCGATCGTCTCAATGTCTGTGCAGGAGACAATGGTTATTAGTAAACAAACAGCCTCTAGACGGCGCAGGAGAGATAATACATTGGAAGTACAGTTTGATGAAGTGACCTGGGTTGAGGGTGATGACATGCAAGTTGACTCCGTGGTATACTCCCCGTTTGGGATCCCTAGGACCCCAAGTAACAGGATCTTGCATGAGACTAAGGGTAGAGACGAGGAGGAGGCCATCTCCAATGCTAGGTTTGAAGAAGTTGGTCCCAAAGATGGAGACAAAGATGGAACCACGTCTGCCTCGGGGTCAGACGATTAGAAGGTCTCCAAATAAAGAGACGGGGGAAGAACCGCCTCTAGGCCTAGCTCCGAGGATAGTAGCGATGCTCCCCTTTCCCCGCTTGAGGATAGCGAGGTTGAAGAGAGAAAAAAAGTTGAGTGAGAAGGAGGATCTCTTCAAGATTCACATCTCTGCTAAGGAAAGAGAGAGTATGGAGAAGGCACTTGAGAATTTTAAGGTCAAGCGACCCCTTGGTGAAGGATATAAGATCCGGATGCCGCCTGAGTTGGGCACCATTGCTTGGAAGGACGACCAGGAGAATGCCAACTGTTACTTCGGCTGTTATGATGCGGCATTTTTGGCTGGTCTCCGATTATCCTTACATGATGCTGTGAAAGCCATCTAACGGGGGTATGATTTGGGCATCTGACAATAATTATCCCCAAACTCCTGGATCAATATTTTGGGATACGTCGTCGCCTGTGAGATGTAGGGTCTGCACCCCGGATGGGAGGCATTCGCTCACATGCATTATCTTAGCCGCAACCCAGGCAGCTGGAGGGCATGGTACACTTTGACCAATGTAGACACCCAAATGTGTCTCCCTAAAACCTAACCTAGTGATGAATACCTTTCATGTCATTGGTTATCGAACAAAGCAAAAGTGTGAAAAGTCTAATGATGAGGATGGTTTAATTAAAATATCTCTTCATTCTGGTTTTGAAAATATTTCTTTTCTTAACCTATTAATGAAAAACGTGCATTACAATTTAGTTTGGTCCATGATATGGGCCAGTAATAGTGTATTAGACGGGGCTATGATAGGTTGTCGTACGCCTGTCAAAAATAAAATCCTAACAAAACCTCCTGATAATGTAGTAGGGTAAGTAGGGTCGAATCCACAAGGAGATGGTATTCAATCGAACCTCTAAGAAATTGGAGAAACTAAACAAGTCCCGAAATTCAGATAAAAAAAATAGTCTAAATTAAAATAGAAATAAAACAATTAATAATAAGACCTAGGGTTACGGTTCACCATGCTTATACTTCTAAATTTATCAAAATACTAATAACAATTCAATCAATTATCTAGAGCAATTGCTAAGCCTACGGTCGGGTCTTACCGCTCTCAATTCAACATATGCAGTTCGGTCGCTAACATAATCAGAATTGCTAATTGTAGGTAAGCCTCTAAAAGTAAGACCTTTCGATTCAAACTCTTATTAATAGTAATTAATCAAACAATTTATCAGGTTGCAAGATTAATAAGAAAACACTATCAATTAGAGATATCAATGATCAAATAATAAATAATATCAATCAAGATTTAAGATAAACATAGATTCCCAAACCCTAGAAATTTAACTACTCAAACATGAAATAAATAATCAAAGCTAAATCTAATAAGAAAGCATAATTAAAATAAAGAAATAAAATTACATCAATGAATAAAATTAATAAACTCAAGAACAATCCATGGAGAATCTATGGAGTTGCCCATGAGAAAACTACGGCTAGAGAGAAAACTACAACAAATGTAAAATAAAACGTATAAAAAGGCATAAGGGAAAAATAATATCCCTTGGAGTATTTATATTATCTTAAAACTAATCTAAAAATAATTATAGAAAAGAAATAAGAAAATAATAAATACATAAGTTGCATTATGATTGGGCGATAGATGATGACATGACACGAAGATGATCGATGCAATCGAGGAACGAGTGAAGATGTGCAGCGGAAAAGCCTCATGGGATGCTTTGGCTGCTCGGCAGAACTTGCTGCCGCAGGGTGGTGGCCGCGCCCTGGCAGTAGCAGCAGGGAGGATTGAGTGGGCACGGGGTTTGATCCCAGGGTACATAACTCGGATTAAAACAGCCATAATTTTTGTTCTAGAAATGTTATTGGGGCGTGTTACCTATCAATGGAATTCTCTTCAAGTCTTTTTTCCAACGCAATTTGAATCACCTCAATCCGATCTGTAGAACACAAGTTCTGATCAAAAGAGTGAATAAGAGTCAGTTTTACCACTTTGTAAAACATCGTTTAACTTCGTTTCTAACTCAAGTTCAATTTCGAAAAGTGCATAACGATCATTGTGGATGCTATTTTCATTTCTCATGCATAAAATCCTCATAGTCAACATCCACGAACATGAGATCTTCGATTAATAAGCTCAATTCATCGACTTCCATCCAAATATCATCTGAATCTACTCCAAACACTACGAAAGCGTCCAAATGACTATTAAATCACCTGAATAATTAAGAAAAACATAAACGGAGCGTAATACAGCACAAACAAACAAATTATGCATTTGCGACCTAAAAAGAGACAAAAAGACCTAAAAAGCAACTATAAAACTAGCATAAATGTGCCTATAAACTCTATATAAATATGACTCATCAGTCTTGAAACCACCTTTCTAACGATATATTATAAGCCCAATTCTGATGAATAATGAGGAAGTTATGACCAAAATACCAAACTGGGCCTAAACTGGATTTTACCTACGACTCGATGATCATGTGGAGGGTCTAAAGGTTTAATCCTATTCCTAAACTAATTAGGATTAATTATAATCTTCCATAAGTTTCTAAAAATTTCTTAATTTTCCTTTTTGAAAAGATAAAATAAAATAGTTTGAAATTGAGTAAAACTTTCTTTTTTTTTAAATCCTAATTCTATTCGAATTTAAATATGTTCAAAGACAGTCAGATATTATTGTGCCTCATAATCTTTATTAAAATCTTATATGGCAGGATATATCTTGAAATTATCTTTCTAATGATATATTATAACATTAATTCCAAGCTATAACGAAAATGTAATGGAATACGAAATTCTATCCAAAACTAACACCCTTCTACTATTTCAGCCATATCTTTTTATCTACAGAATATTTTAATCTGATTCTAATTTGGTTGGAAATTATACTTCAAGATCTTTACAATGACATATTATATGACTTATTTGGACTTTTGGATCAAAAGATATGATAAAAACAAAATCCGCAGAAAAAGTTGTCCCAGCGCCAAACGACAGGACTGTCGCCTGGCGACGATACCTGTTGCTTGGCAATGAGCTTATGGTCTTGTGCTACTCCTGTCGTTGGCTATAGGAGGTCTTTTATTCCGAATAGGACTTGAACTCTTTTCTATCGTTTCCGTGTTATTTTTTCTATATATAGGGGTCGTATCTCCCCGTTTTTAATCATTAACAACAATCATCTCTCTCTTTCTCTGTCTAAAATCTAGAAGCTTTCGTTCTCTCTCTATTCTTTTTCTAAACCTTCCCTTTTGCAAAATTTCTCATACATTAGTTCTTGACACACCTAGTCAAGTTCGAAGTTACCTTCACCCTAGACGTGAAAGGTTGATAATTTCTTAGGGTTTGTTTATTATTTTCTTTGAAGTTACTAATGTGTGTATTTTGTTATTAGAAAGAGATACGAGGCATCAAAGTAAGTAATTTAATTGTTTCATTGATCTTTTGATATAGAAATCATGCTTAGATTATTTTGTTGATTCCTGTATCATGTTAGGATGTTTTGTTGATTCCTAGTATCATGTTAGGATGTTTTATTGCTTCTTAGCATCATGTTTAGGGTAATAACTAAATTTTCTAATATCATGTATGATTATTATGATGCTTCCTATTTATTTCTTAATATCATGTTTGTATCATATTAGGGCTAAAGCTTTGATTTTTATTGTTTAGTGACATGCTAGGGTTTGTTATTAATCTAGTTAGTATCATGCCTAGGATCTTGCTATTAATATTATGCTTTAACATGATTATTTTAATTATGATTATTATTATTGTTATTATTATGTTGCTTGATATATTATTATTGTTATTGCTTGATCACACCTTTTATGAATGTTTAAAGGGAATTTGTACATGTAATCACGCTAATAAGATAATTACTAATCTTGTTTAGGATAATATGATTATAATTCAAGTGATTGCCAATAATAGATGTGTTTGTGCATTAATATTCAACCAACATAAATTAAACAAGTTTAGGGTTAACCTATTGATTGCATGTTAGTCAGACTACGCACATGAATACGAGAAGAATAAAGTAGAGGCCTATTTTTAGGGAAGATTTAATCTCTGTTAGGTTGGATTTGTACCTTCATCCACGAACTTCCAATCATTGTTCTAGACCTATTGGATTTAATGATCTCCTAGATCATTAAGGGGTGTTACCTTCACCCTGTGAACGGTTTACAAGTTCCTAAAACTTGTTGGCGACTCTTTTGCTCTAGCTTCCTTCCCTTTGGGCGCCACCATGCTTAAGTGTATAATCACAGTGGGGATCAAGTTTGGGATGGATTGAAATATTACCTACAACCACCTACCATAAATATCAGATGACGTTGAACAACTGTCCAAGTATGATAACTGGAAGCACCAGTTATACCAGGTGTCTACCCCCACACAGCGTGAGAATTGTGAGCTCCATTTTTTATAATAAAAAAACTCGTTCTTCTGGGTCAAAAATGTAAGTTCCCCGCTATCTTGGATGAGGACTATGATAAAACCATAGAGGCGGAGTTCTTTGAGCTATCAATGGACACCCTCTCAACTAGGGTACTAATAAGGGTCCTAAAAAGCTAGATTCTTAAACACGAGTGGTTCAGGGACAACACGTTCTTGTCCGCCTGCGGGTTAAGCACAATGTTTACAAAGCGTAGGTTTTTTTTCTACATCCAGTAACTTTGCCGTCTCTATTGTTGCATTGACCGTCTTGTCATTCTATTGAATTGACTGTTTATCATTTGCAGAAGAAGCTTTGAGAATGTCCCTAGATGAGAAGACCCCTAGGCGGTCGGCCGCATAGATCCGCTGTAAAGACTAGGCGGAGAAGAAAAGTGTGGAAATAGCCGCCAAGGGTCAGGTATTTACCGTTTGACCTGTTTACTTTGTATTTCATTTTAATCAGTTACTAGAAGCGGCTCATTTTTGGTTATATACTCATTGAATCATTGCCTTACAGGATGTTCCTCGATCCTTCTAAAACCTCATCAAGTGGAAGCCGGATGAGACAGCTAACAGTTCCACCAAATCTTAGAAGGTGTCGTCGACCCAGATAGCTCCTAAACTACCGGTTGGGAAGACCCGTCTCAACGTCGGGTGGAAGAGCATCAGCCTACAAGGCTTTGGCCTAGGAATAGACCTAGGCGAGAAGTTTGGCACAGCAGCGATGCCTAAGGGGGACGAAAATCCCAAGGCACCTCGCAGTTCTGCCACGGTTGTGGGTGATGACAACCTGCAGATTATTGAGCAAGGTATGACTAGTCCTCTCAGATCACCGTTTAAGCTTCCCTGGCCCATGCGGGTAAAGTCTCACTCACAACAGACTTCAGAGGGTTCATTAGGGAGCCGTCTGCAGATAGGTGATGTCTACACAGCTTACTCGCCCAATATTGGTTGTGATGCAGATTCCCCCCGGTGGCCGGATATGCAGCAGTAAACCAAGGCTATGCTTAGGGCCATCCCCAAGAAGGAGAAGGATGCCATCCCGGGCATTGAGATGTTCAACCTTGATCGGATCAAAGTCCTCATGTCTAAGGTATGTTCCTTTAAATCAAATTTCATTAATTATTTCCCCGTTTGAGTTCTTATCATTCCGCTTGTGTCCATAGTATATGGTGAGGGTTGAGAGGCTCAATCGGCTATACAGTTGGAAGAGGGAAAAGGTAAAGTGAGCCAATAAATCAGCTAAAGGTTTAGCAGACATTGCCCAATATCAATGTACAATAAATGAACTTGAAACTAAAGCCGTGAAACTGAAATAGGCGAAGAGCATCAAGAAGCTGACGTTTGAGCTGGAAGCGGCCAAGAAGAAGGCAAGCGACTCTAAAGCATCCCTCAAGACAATTAGCCGAAACTCAAGGCCCTTGAGGCAATTGACAAGGAAAACAAAAACTCCGCGCGGATGTCAATCGTCTGAAGAATGAGATGGCCCAGGCTAAAGGGAACTTCAAGGTGACATTGGAGTCCGAGCAGGACCAGATTGTTGAAGAGAACAAGTCCGACTGCGCCGACCACATGAAGCTTGCTTGGGACACTCTATACCAAGGAAATGCTAAGGCCAAGGGCAAACCAGACCTTGGAATGTTCCATGCTTGGGCAAATCAAGAGGTCGAGGAAGAAGAGTCGACTCAAGTCGCTGGTGGAGGTGAAAAAGAGAAAAACGAGAAGATGCACAAGTGAACTACTCAATCGCTGCCTGAACAGATTGGAGAGGAGATCCTGGCTGCGCCCCAAAATTAAGTATTTCTTTCATCAACTTAGCTTAAAGGAATTTGCATTTTCGGCCTGCGTGCCGAGTATTTTAGATGTAATGAATCAACAATTAATTTGCTTTTTTCTCGGATGGGTATTCGGTCAACATTTTCTCCCGGCTGATTTGGCCGGGATTTATTTATGAAAGTGCCAACTGAGTCAGCTTTGATTCAATTTGTTTTAAATTTTGTTTTAATTTTTGGATTTGCGTTTGAATCTTGCATTTATATATTTACTTGGATTTTTACCTAACTCTTTGAGAGCATGCGCCAGATAACAAACCGGCTATACTTGCCCATGGGCGGCTGTGTAGTTGGTTTTAGTACTTTGTTGATTGATTGGCTTGGGAACTTATGATACTTTAAAAAGAATTAGAGGCTCTCAAGTCAATCAATCTCAATAGTGATTGCCCTAAGCTAAGTACACAGCCGTCCACTCATAAAAGAAAACAACAGTTAGCCTAGGCGGTGAAATAGTTATACTGAACTTCCTTCTTCTTTGTTTGAGGTAATTGCAATCAAATTATGCTCAATGTCCTTTTGCCCTATTGGGAGGACTTGCATATTCTCGAAAAAAAATCTAATTTAGAACTTCAACTGGTTCTCGAAAACTTGTTTGTTCTTTAGATTATTCTGATCAAACGACTATAAGCTGAACAATTAGGTCGTTCTATCTTTGCACTCTGGGTTGATTCCACCCGGATGGGTTTCGCCGGACGCCATACTCATGTTGATTGGAGCAGACGGATTTATATAATAAGTATTATCCGGCATTGGCCTCATGTATTTTGGAGAGTGCTTTAGCCACTGTGTTTTTAACTTATTTTTATTTTAGTATTGTGACATTCGACCGTCTGTGCATTGCACAGGCGGTGCTTTACACATTGAGCTTGTTATACAAAATATAAAAAACATTATAGAAAACAAAAGGCAAATTTTTCATTGATAAGATTTTTACAAAAATTTACAAATCTTTGAAGTAGTTAACTCCTACATTAGGTGCCTTTTCCTTGCCCTCTCTCTTTTTTTTTTTTTTTTTTTTTTTTTTGACAAGTTTTGTTTTGGGTTTAGAACGATTTTATTCTTTCTTTCGCATTGGGTTTTTTTAGTTTAGACTAATATGTCCCCCTCTAATGTTTCGTTCCCCCAATTTCTTATTTGTATCTTTTTGCACCATTCCCATCCCAAAGCATGGAATAATGTAGGTTGAATAATTAAGGATCAATTGACACGGCTCAAAAGGTTGCCAAAAAGATTGATTTTCTCTAAGCTAAAGTTAAGAACATGGGATTATATTTGTGGAGTTTCAAGTTGCCTCCTATGTTGGTGAAATCATCATATCCTTTTTTTGTGGGCCTAAGATGGGCCTCTTTTCATTCAATACATCTTGTAAGCCAAAGCTCATCAAGATTCTTAAAGTGTTGAGTATGTATGCTTTTTGATATTGCCTGTTTGTATGTTTACGTTTTATTTAATTCAAGTTAATAACAATAAAGAGATTGAAAAGATAACAAGATAGACGTACTTGAAATTATATTTTTCATTCATTATTTAATGAGAGTACAAAATTAAGTAGATTCAACAACATGAATCTCTTAGTCTATCATAAAAAAACAAAGGAAAGAAACAAAACAAGACCTAGGGTGCTACATCTTGAATTGTTGACAACTTCTTGAGATTGCGTCTTAGAGCTTTTTCCGTTTACGATGTAGGTGAAATCCTCACTAAAAATTAAGCCCGTCTATATGATTCATGGTTTCATTTATCAATTCCCTTTCAATTAATGTTCCAACAGTATAGACTTTTTGAAATATGTCTAAACCAAAGTATTGTAAATGGCACTTGTATGGTAGAGACATATTGTCTATGAACTTTGGGATAAGTTCATGATCTGGAGGTCTTTGTGAAATAAGAGCAACCTTTGATCGCCACCTGGAAAAGAAGTCAAGGAAGCCTTCTTCTTCCCCTTGCTTAAGCAATTCAAGATCGCATAAGGTAGTTGAGAACTCGATGTTATCTCCATATTTGGTTAAAAACGCTTTTACAACGTCACTCAAAGTGGAAGTTTGTTTTGCATCGAGATTATAGAATCATGATCTAGCAGTTGGGTCCAATGAAAGAGGAAATCTACATGCATATAGGCTTGGCTCAACCCTTTTCAATGCCATAATTCCAATAAAGCTCATTAAGTGAGTCCTAGGATTGTCTATAACCTTAAAGGTTGGCAAATCCGTAGTCAAGAACTTTTCTAGGAGAGTCTTTCCACTAGGTTGTGGTGCAAGCTCATCATTGAAGTAATTATTCCCTGAGTTAGCTCGAAAGACAAGTTTCTCCAAGGCCTCTACCCTTTCGGCTCTTGCTTTTTCTTGCAGAATGTTTTCTTTTTCTTTTTCTGCTTATATTTTAGCCTTATTTGCTTTTTTATGAGCCTTCATTTGAGCTTCTTCTTCTTGTAGGGCCTTTAGTATTTGGAGTTCCTCTCTAAGTTTCTCCGATGCTGCTTTGTCACCCTAGTATGCGAATGTGGAAGATGATCTAGTTATGTGTATCACGAGAAATTGAGCGCGTTTACTTAAACCTTTTCTGCCAAGCATTCAAACAATAAATCAAAGTTAAAATGATTGTTTTATTTCAATCCTTGTAATACGAATTCACTTTAAGCAAGTTTGTTGATGAAGAATGTCAAAAAATTCATGAACAATCATTAATAGAATGTCATGATTTGTGTTGACTTCAACAAGGTAATCATCTAAGGATTTTACTTTAGATGAATTGTTTTCGAAAAAGGTAGAAGAGAAAGACAAGAAAGTTAGATTGAAAATGCTCATTTAATTTTTAGATATATTAATCAACCCGAACATACTCCTTAAAATTATCAAATATACTATGGTATTTGTTGATCATTTAGATTATAATAGAGATATATATCATTTTTTTTTCAATTATGATTCTCATATTGCTCATCTTAAAAGGACAATATATTACTATTTGCTTAAACAGAATGATGGCATCCGAATGTAAAATCCAAGAACGATTTAAAAACATTTTTTGATTTTTTTTTTATTTTTTTTGTTTTTTTTTTTGTGTAAGGCAAACATCCCAAGTAAGGTTCTCGGGATTTTCTTTTTAAACCATAGAAGAGTTAAATAAATTATACTCTTAATCAAGGTTGATCAATTACAACTAAAAATGATGAACACGAAAGTAGGCACGTTTCAGAATAAACATATTGATGAAGTCCTATTTAGGGATGCGAACTTCTAATGACAAACCTCATAATAAGTAATGTCATTAGCTCGATTATAAAGTACGTAAACGAATCATTATAATAAAAAATAGTATCGTGCGCAATTCTCCGTCTTGCACTAAGGTGAAAAGCGCATCTTCAAGAGTAGCATCTACCACAACAGTGTTTTTTTTTATTGTTTTTATTTTATTTATTTTTTTTGTGAAAAATGTAAAAAGGACGATTAAACAATTTTTTGATTTTTTTTTTTTGAAAAAGCAAAAACGAAGATCAAAGCAAAGGTAACTAAATTAGACAACATAGTTAGAAAAAGAAATATTTTTTAGCACCTACTTAACGATTAACCTTGAAGCGGTAATATCGTTTTCTCTGTATGATAATGCTCGTAACGAGTCAAAGTCAACGTTGAACAGTGGGCGCGCGTAAGACACAGAGTTGCGCAGAGGTGCCGCACGCAACTCCTGAACTTACGCTTAGAGGACGAGCGCAACTTTGACGGTTGCGCGTGCCACCTGGTAGATTCGACATTTTTTTTTGCGAAAACGCAAAAGGAACGAAAAAAAAACATTTTTTTTGTCGAAATATAATTTTTGCGATTTTTTTTTATTATATCTCTAGGTAACAAGTTGGAATTAGTTAGATTAGACACGAAGCACATATTCATGTAGTCTCATAAGCATATAAAAGGAACCGTCAAAGCATACAATGTCATTCTAAGGTCAAGGATTGGGTGTCCAAAGGTACCATATCTTAAGGGACGATGCACGAATCAATCACTCAACGTGTTGACCCATGACATAGCCCTCCAAAAATTTTGTTGGCGATATCGGTGGGATGATTGTTATTGATTTTCGGATAGAAGCCTAGTGTTGGCAACCCCTAGTCAATGAGCTAATCCCCAATGGTTAAAGTGTGCTATGATTATGCATGATGCAATGTTGCTTGTTTTATTTTTATTTTTGTAAAAAAGGAAGATATTATGCGTTCGAGTCTCTCTCTTTAACTAGAGATTATCCAAGTTAGTTCTCGTTACACTCATAGGCAACCTAGTGTTGGAAACCTTGGATCATAACAAAGAACTAATCTTGTAACATCTAAGTCCCCAGTGGAGTCGCCCCTGTAAGGAGGGTGTTCACATCGTAGGGGATCCTTCTCCATAGATGCCCATGGCCTTTTAGAATCCTAGGACTTTACACTTGTTATGGTGTATTAGGATTTGAATTCCTGACTGTTTGCGGGACCTTGAATTAGAATTGATCTTGTCATCACGCTTTATTATAAGAAACAGGTAGGGAGTCGCAAATGAGTTTTATGAAAACACATCAAACTAGTTCATGCCTTTCTCCCATGTGGATTTCATGGGATAATTAGCACAAATTGTAAGTTTACACATGCAAAAATTGGTCTACATAAACCAGAAATGAGTTCGGGAGCGAGAGTACTAAAATAACGTTCCCTTTAGAGGGGAATCTCTATTCTAGCCCTAGTGCGGCCTCTACTAGCTCTTCCTTTTACACAATTTCATTACCAAATATATATGCAACGTGATGCCTAAAGACTAATTTAGTTGATTTATTTACAAGCATTAATCACATAGGAACTACATTGCAAAAGTCGTTATTCTTTGTTTAATCAATATTCGTGAAAAGGACAAAATAAACAATATTCGACTTGTCTTAAGTGATAAAACAACAATTAATTATAGAATTCTAATCTTGATTAATGAAATAATACTATGTGAATTAATTAATTAAAAGTTTATTTAAAATGATAAAAAAAACACTATTTATTCAATTAAAGTTATTTAAACAATAAAAAAAGTGAATTATCTAATTGCTCAGGAAACTAACCGTTCTTCTTTTATTATAAATCTCCGTTGAATGCCTTTATGGACTTTCTTTCTTCTTTGTACCTCAAAGGACTTCAATGGATTCAATTAGGGTTGGAAAGTATTTGGGAAGAGAGAAGAACAATTAGTATGATAGTAAGAGAACTTCAAAGATTAGGGTTTTGAGAATATTAGGGTTTTTTAATTATGATTTTTCAGTCCTCGTAATTCTGAATGAAAACCCCTATTTATAGGTGTAGGGATCTAGTTTTAGGGTTTTAGAGCCGCGCTGTCAGGTGGCGCACGCAAATCTCTAAGTCGCGCTGGGTGCCGCGCGCATCTCAATGAATCGCGCGCGCAACTTATTGAGTTGCACTAGGATGTGGTTTGCCTTATACAAATACACATTTTAAAAACTTCCATAACTTTTGATTGCAAAGTCGAATTTAGGCATGTGAATATCATTGGAAAGCTCTGAATGTCTACTTTTCAATACCGTAGGAATTTGGTTAAAATCTGTTATGGATCAAAAGATATGGCCGTTGGAGTGCAAGGGTGTCGGTTTTAGGGCCCGGTTTAGTGTTTTGATCATTACTTCTTTGTTTTAACTCAGGATTGGGCTTATAATATAACATTAAAAAGCTCTTTGAAAGGGCTATCAATAGGCCATGAACGGAAATATGATGGTTGTTTTATCTGTTTGGCTCGGTTTTCAACAATATAAGATCCATTGGATCGAATCATTGCATTTGCCGCATTTGGGTCTGTTATTAATCAAGTTTAAACATGTAAGAGCACGTTTTAGGCCTAATTAGTAATCAAACAAGGATCTAAGATTAATTGGTCTCAAATATAAGTTTTAACTTACTTCATAATGCATTTCGTAGTCCATAAACACTCCAACTTTGATCTAACATGAAGAGCAGATTTTTGTAACATCATCGCACTTCCTTTCGGGACAAGAGGCTAAAAGTAGGTGTCTACAGACTAAAAGATTATACCTGCACAAGAGCCGTTCATAGTGGAGCCCTCGTCTACATACACTTTCTAAACCTGATTAAGATTGTCCGGAGAAACCGGCCTTGGCAATTCGACAATGAAGTCGGCAAACGCCTGACCCTTCACTGCCTTTCTTGGTTCAAAAGTGATTTCAAAACTTTGCATTTCAATAGCCCATTTAAGTATTCTACTGGATGACTTCAAGTTTATCATTGGCCGCTTGAGAGTTTGGTTTGTGTAAATCACAACCAGATGTGACAAGAAGTAAGGTTTCAACTTCTTAACAGCCATGTGAAGAGCGAGGCTAAAATTTTTAACCATAGGGTACCGTAGTTAAGCGTTTCAGAGTACATGGCTAATGAAAAAGACCGGGAGCTGAATGCCATCACTCTCAGCAAGAAGAACGTCACTGGGGGCGTGATCAGAGACGTCTAAGTACATGTAAAGCATCACTTTGGGCAGAGGGGTGACAAGCTTGTTACAGATGGCCTTTTTTCCACTAGTAAAGACTTGTTAAAGAGTGTAAGTGTTCTTTTAATTTTTAAAAGGCCTCCTCAGCATCATCCCCCCTATTCAATCCTTGTCTTCTTCCTGATCTATTAGAAGATTTAGAGGCACTTGGCACCTGACCAACTGTGGAATCTACCCAAAGCCGCCAAATAACTGGTAAGTTTCTGCACTTCCCTTACAGTATGGGGTGACTTCATGTCAATGATCGCTTGTATTTTTTCAGGTTGGCCTCTATCTCCTTTTGATCAATTAGGAATCCGAGAAACTTCCTAGACTCAACACCAAAGACACACTTATTGGGATTGTGCATGACCTTGTGCCTCCTGAGGGTGGTGGCGGTGTCTTGAAGGCTAGCAAGATGATCCGTCTGTTACTTAGATTTGACTATCATGTCATCAATGTACGCCTCTACATTCCTCCCAATCTGATTAATGAAGACAATATTAATCATCGGTTGAAAGTAAAAGGCTCATTCTTCAAGCCAAATGGCATCATAGTATAATAGAATAACCCCTTATCAGTGACGAAAGTCGTCTTCTCTTGATCTTTTTTCAATACCACAATAACAAGAATAAGTAACATACATTACACATCATTCAAGTTGCATAGGCGATCTCTAGAATTATAAAGAGCGCCTATCAAAGATAAGCGTTTTGTATGTTAAACCTATAAACTGCCTGTCAAAGGTAACCGCTCTGTTTGATACATACAAATTTTACACTAGACAATAAAGAGATCCTCTTTTAGTTGAGTGTTCTATAAGTATTAAAAAGTAATTTTTTTTTTTAAAAAAAAAGAAAATCGCATATGCCACTTAACCTAACTCATTTCCACCAAGAGTCTCACTCAAGAGCTAGCCGACGCCGTAACTTATCTAATTTCTAAATTCATTCCCATCTCCCTCCTCTAACCCTTACTCCTTCTCTCTTTTCCAAGTTCTAACTTCCATCCCTCAGTTACACCATGTTCTATAGCCATCTCCACCTCCAAGGCTCCAATCCTCAATAGATTAAAGCTAACCCGAAAACCTCATTCACCTCCATGGCAGCCCCTTCAATCTTGGTTTGTCCGCGGTGGGTTAATTTGATTATTTCCATGAACTGATGCAGTCAGAGCCTGAGAAACCTAAATTTCTGTTTGAATGGGTAGTCTAAAGATGCAATGAGGTATATAAAGATTCATCTCATTTGTGTTCGAATTTCAATGTTCAAATTCGTTTTTTGGTTGTTTTAAGTGATTGATGTGATTTTTTTTTTCGATCTTAAGTTCATGATTTCATTCTAATTTTAATATTTAGGTACTTTATTTTTTCAAATTTATGTGATTTTGAGTTCATTTAAGTTTCTGGGTTCTACATTATTGGGATATTGTGTGCTGAATTTTTGCATATTCAGGGATGAATTTTGTCTTTTTTCGATCTAAAGTTTTCAATTTTTTTTCTAATTCGAATTTTGATTTTGATTTTTCGTTTAATTCTCAATTATTTACCTCATTATTTTGAGTAATATCTAATTTTCATCTTCAGTTTTGTTTTTAATTTCACATATTAGATATAAAATTTCTGCTTCTCATTTTAAAATTACTTTAATTTAGATCTGAATTTTCTGTTTGATGTGATTTGTTCTGATTTTGTGCGTTGATGGTGTGATTTTGTTCTAATTGTTGAACCATCACTGTAATGCATGCCACCCAAGAATTTAGTGTTCGTTATAGTACAAACTACAATTATTATGGATGAACTAGATACTACTATTAACCCTCTTCAATAACTAATTACCACATCTCTGTATTAGGTAAT
The DNA here is from genome assembly GCF_948465745.1 of Chenopodium album. NCBI lineage: Eukaryota > Viridiplantae > Streptophyta > Magnoliopsida > Caryophyllales > Amaranthaceae > Chenopodium > Chenopodium album. Next base: position 52,190,428 of record NC_137841.1, on the reverse strand, counting down.
GTGTTTAAGCTTCATGAATCATATTTTCCATAGTGATTGAATTAATTTGGCTTAAAATAGATAGTATGCTTCCATAACATAACACTTTGCTCTTGGTCTAGAATTTTGTAGGCGTGTTAACCTTTTTATCCTGTTCGTATTTGATACTTGAAGGAATATGGGAATTGGACTCAACCTGATGCATGCAATTGACGAATGGCTCGCAAAATATGGTGCAGATTTGACAACGGCAGACTTGACTCAATCGGCTTAATTAGTTGTATACTTGTAAATTTCTTGTAAGGAATTTAATTATTGTAATTGAAATATTTATAAAATTTATTAATAAATTTATTGTTATAGTGACAATGTTTTATTTATTCTGTAAAAATTATTATTATTTTTATTATTATTATTATAAAATAATAATAAATTAATAATAATAATAAAATTAATTTGGGTTTTTCTATTTTTCACTTTTCAACGTTTTGACCTAACATATATAACTTTCTATGTTGTAACCTTATATTATGAAAAGTGAGTCTATGGTAACCTCTCCTTTAAACTACTGTTAGTAGCTTCTGTTAACTTTATTGAGAGTGCGTGTAGGTAGTCTGTTATCAGTTTTTTTTTTTTTTTGGGGGGGGGGGGGGGGGGGGGGTGGGGAATATTTCCCTTTAAAAAATCCTCTGCCCTCCTCCTTTCTTTTTCTTCCTTTTTATAAATACCTTGATTTTTAAAAATTATTTTAGCCTTCAATAGTAGGTAATTAAGGTTCCTTTGTAGCAAAAAGCCATGTCTTGTTCTCGCTGCTCATTTACCTCCAATTCATTCTGTTCCTTGCAATTCTTGAGCCCTCAATGCTTTTGCAGCCCTCCAAAACAAGAAAAGTTGAAGATTTAAACAACTCAAAACCCTAAGAAAGCGTTTTTAAGTGCAACGACCGTAGGTTTTTCAAGTGGATGGTTGAAGGTGATGTGTAAGGTCTTCAAGCATTCAAAGGTGATGAAATTGAAATTGCATCTCTGAAGGAGAAAATAACATAGCTAATTCGCTACGTTAGGGAAGTATTTAAAGTTAGTGTTGTTATGTATGTTGTTAGTGATAATTGCGCTGTTAAAAAATGTGGGGTGAAGTGATTGTAATAGAAAGATTGCTGAAATTTTGATGTGTTAATGAAATTGGTGGGAATACCCTTTTTTAAGTTCAATGATATTTCAATTTGTTTCAGTTGTTATAGCAATTTATAATTCAACATACAACACTGGAGATCATAACACGGCAAGCCTGTTCATGATCTTTTTCCTTTTAGGGCTGATACTCTGATGAAAAGAAGCTGTAGCAGGGGCAGGCTGAGAGAAAGGCCCTTCAGCTGCAGAAGTATCTTTGGTTCTTTTCCTGGTTGGCAGCACTGGTTGGCTTGAGTAATCTGCATTTTACTGAGTTGAGGTGGTTCCAACCATTTGGTAAATCAAGTTAAAATCCATCTCATCTTGGGTGGCTTTCTGCCTAGTTCTCTTGCCCTTTATTGATGTGGTGGGTGCCTTCCCTTGCTGCTCTAAAAGTTCTTTCTTGGTCAAACCACCCTTGCAAGTGGCAACATTATGATTAGGTTGTTTGCAATTTCTTGCAGTTCACAGTACCAGACCTTTTCCCTTTTCGTTTCTTTCCCTCTTCTCTTCTCATATTTCTGGAAGGTCTCCTAACACTTCTTTTTAATGGAGGGGGAACTAGTTTAGGAACATCCATGTCAGACCACTGATTAGGGGATGGAATGGGCAATATATTCCCCTGTATGCCAACTAATACCTAGCCACATAGTACCATTCCCTAACATAATCATTTGTGTCTTTCTCAGCATCAAGTATGGCCCTAATTCCATGCCTACATGGAATTCTCCTTACTTACCACCTCCCACAAACACATGAACAACTGTTTAATGACACTGGAAGCATACTTCTTCCATCAGACACTTCATACTCTCCCCTACAAGAAGGATATGCATGGCATAACCTTGATTCTTTGGTCAAATCCCTAACTCTTTCTCTTATGTTAGGACATATGCCTGCCTCCACCCACTTCTCAGCTAGATGCTGCCTTGTTGCATGCCTAACCATGGCAATCATCGTTACCACTGTATTGGAAATAAAAAAGGTCAATTCAATAGTCAAAGACCAAGAAATACAGTGATGGTGTTAACATACATGTTATACCTTCAAGTAGTGTTAGAATAGCATATGTCCTATCAACACCAATAGTATGGTTGAAACTTTCAACAAAATTGTTGGTATTTTCATCAGAAGACAGTTAAGGGTCAAACTTTTATCTTGTCCATCTATCAAGGGGCCCCACCTCTTTAAACCACTTCACAGCTCCAAGTCTAGCAATAGTTTAAATTTTTAGCTAAGCTATTTTTAAACTGAAGGTAAAGTAGGCATTAGTCACTGCCAAAAATAGTTTGTGCATTAGGATACCTAGGTAATCAGCCTTAAAGTTTTTGCATAAGTGTCTTGCACAACATCTTCTAGGAACCATTGGCCATACTTGATCCAAAGCAGGATTAATTCCCTAGCAACACAAAATAAATCATAGTCAAACAAAGAATCTGATACTTGAAATCCTCAATAGTTATTAATAATTTGCTTTGAGAAATGCAAACCTTCTGTCTATCTGACATTATAGTCCAGACAATCCTTCCTGTGCCAGTGATAGTGTTTTTCAAGTGATGAAAAAACCAACACTAGCTTGTCTTTTCTCTTAATCTACTTCAGCCACTGCAATTGAGAATATTTCATTATTCCCATCTAAAAAGACAGTTGATGATAAAATACCTCCATAGTTCCCTTTCAAATGGCAACCATTAACACCAGTTAACCCCATGCAACCTTGAATAAGGCCTTCAAACTGTGTTGCAAAGCTTAAGAATATTGACTTGAACTGGAGAGGGTGTTCAGGTTGCTCTAGGGATTTCCAGGTACAAAATGCAACTGTCCCCGGGTTTCTCTCCTTAAGCAAATGGTAGTAAGAATTGAGGTTGTGGTAGGACTCATAATGCCCTCCCTGAGTTAGCGCCATTGCAATACTCCTCATTTTATATAGTGATGAGTTGGCCATTGTAATACCAAATCTCTCTCAAAGCAACTGATTAAGCGCTTTCCCTTTGATATCTGGGCTAGTTCTAATATCTTCTAGCAACTTCTGAGCTTCTCACTTGCAATTGCACATGAGATTGTTGACCATGTTTAGATCACATGTGTGGCCATGCTTAATGTTCTTTATAGCCCAAGTAAACCCTTCAATGAGGAAAGTAGCATAAGTCCTTCACCTGCATCTACTATCAACACATTCAACAGTGTACCTGTCATTTTAAGATTTCCTAACCACAAAGCTAAAACCTTCTTAGATGCAATAGTCCCTAAGGGAATCCTTGAAATGATCCCTACCTACAAACAACTGCCAAGGCCTTAAAGATATTCTCCCAAACTTTGCATCATCATATACCTCACCCTATATATATATATTTTTTATATAGTAAATAGGAATTTTATTACCAAAAGGAACCAATTACAACACATAAAGTTATTGCTCACAAAAGCTAAGCAATACTATCACAATACACCACAAGACCTAAATAGGCCAAACACCACCAAAAAGAACCCAAACCACTCCTAACCATCTTCTAGGAAGGGTTCTAGGAGAGACTAGGAACAAACTACTGGACTCAGACACTTGGCCACCTTCTAGGAAGGGTTCCACGTGCCAGGACAAGACAACAAACCTACAAACAAGCAAAACCAGCAACCTAAACCAAACAAAAGCAAACCAAAAACAACACCAGTAGAGCAAACAATCAAAGCGTAAGAAGTTTCCTGTCATCATCAATACACTTGCAAGCAACTCTAAACACAATATCCTTAAAAATAACCTCTACAGGAATACAACAACCTGTAAATACAGTGTTGTTCCTCTGAATCCAAATAGCATAAACAGTCTCATAAAAAAACATCAGCAACAACCTCCCAGCAGCTTTAGTCTTCCTGCAAAACTTGAGAATCCTGGTAACTTCATGAGTAAAAACCTGCACATTTTTCCTGCAATTTAAAAGATCAAGAACTCTCTGCCAGATTTGCTTGGAGTATCTGCACTGAAAGAACATGTGATTGACACTCTCAACTGCTGTAAGGTAGAGAACACAGATAGGGTCACATTGCAAATTCCAAGACAACAACTTGTCCTTAGTCATCAATCTGTTCCATAAAGCCAACCAAAGAATAAAAATACTTTTTGGAGAAGCATGGCTATTACGAACTAATCTTTTCCAAGGCACCTTACGAGCTTGAGGTCTTAAGCACCTACAAATTTTCTTAATTTGCACTCCAAGCCCTTTCCTTACCTTATAACAGCCACCAATATCATTGATAACCTGCCTACACTTGAGAATTCTTCTCAAAACCCAGGAGCTTTTCTTAGGGATAGAAGCTTCCCAATAGTCTTTTTTCTTGAAATAATAAACATGTACCCACTTTACCTAATGAGAGTCAGCTTTGTGAGTAATATCCCATAAAAGCTTAGAAACAGGTGCAGTATTCCACTCAGGGAGAGAAATAACATTCCAACCTCCACTAACTCTAGGAAAACACACAGAATTCCAAGCAACAAGGGATTTCTTAGAAGGGTTGGAGTGACCAGTCCATAAGAAAACCCTAAATCTGGCTTCAATTTCCTTCAAGATTTTTTTAGGGAGCACAAAAATTTGACTCAAGTAGTCTGAAGCCCAAATAACATACTCTTAATCAATGGCACCCTACCAGCATAGATGCTTAGCCGTTCAACCATTGATCCTTGCTGTAACTCTATTAATAAGGGGTTTACATTACCTAATAGTGAGCTTTTTAGAAGGTAAAGGTACTCCAAGATACCTAAAAGGGATGGAGCCAGGGACCATACCCAAGATATGCAGCAGCTGACCTGAGTTTAATCAGGAATACCTCCAAAATAAGCTTCATTTTTGTCCAAATTAGCAGAAAGGCCAGAAGCTAAAGAGTACGTAATAAAAGCTTGGAGAAGCAACTTAATATAACATTCATCAGCTGTAGCAAACATCAATAAATCGTCAGCAAACATAAGATGGTTCAAATGGAGCTTTTCACATCTAGGATGAAAATAAAAGTCATGAATAGTATCAAGCTCATGTAAGCATCTTGAGAGATACTCCATACCAATAACAAAAAGAAAGGGGGATATAGTATCACCTTGTCCAAGCGCTTTCTTAGCAGCAAAAGGGTGACAAGGAATACCATTAATGATCACAGAAAAGGAAAGAGTAGTAATGCAACTAATAATCCACCCAATAAAAAGTTTAGGAAAACCCAACTCAGCTAAAACAGTTTCCAGAAAGCTCCACTCAATAGAATCATAGGCTTTCTTCAAATCCACTTTGATCAAGCACCGAGTAGTGATATGCCTGTGGGAGTAACCCTTTATCAATTCAGTAGTCAAAAGGATGTTGTCACATATGTGTTTACTAGGAATAAAACCAGCCTGAGTCTCATCAACAACTTCCCCTACAATCCTTGCAATCCTGGCTGTCAGAATTTTTGAAATGATTTTATATAACACTGTACAGTAAGCAATGAACCTGAAATCCTTAGCAAAAGAAGGATTTTGAACTTTAGGAACTAAAGTAATAGTTGTGCAATTCCAGGCTTTAAACATGTCTCTAGTTCTAATAAACTCTAAAATAGTAGCATAAACATCATTCTTGATAATATGCCAAGATTTGTGAAAAAAGAATGAATTGAAACCATCAATACCAGGAGCGTTAGTGTCTTCAATTCCCTTAATAGCTTCATCAATCTCAGCTGTAGTCACATCAGCAATAAGAATTTGTTGAGAAGACATTGATAGCTGCCTCCCTTTTTTCAAAGTAACATGGATCAACTACAGGCAAAGAACTGGCAGCAGACCCCATCAAGTTCTTGTAAAATCCAACAATTTCATGCTCCACCTCATCAGGTTTCTTCAGCAAAATGTTATCAATAGTGTAAATAGAATCAATTTTATAAATACTCTGTCTATGCTTCATTTTAGAAAAGAAAAAATGAGTATTATTATCTCCTATCTTGATCCATTCAATTCTAGATTTCTGCTTTTAAATATTCTCTTGAACAGAACTCTAATATTTCACTTGCTAAATATAGTCATTCTCAGCAATAATCAAAGCAGGATCAGAACCATCATTTAACTTCACCTGCAATTCTTCCAAAGTTGCCTGAGCAGTTTCAATTCTAACATCAACATTACTAAAGTGCTTAGAATTCAAATAATTCATTTTAGCTTTGACACTCTTCAATTTATTCTAGACTTGACCCATAGCAGAACCATAGCAAGAACTATCCCAAGCTTCTTTAACATAATCATCAAAATCAGCATGAGAAGTAATAAAATTAAGGAATTTGAAGGGTCTTCCCTTTCTAGGAAAAGAAGTAAAAACATCAAAGAGCATAGGAATATGATCAGACAAAGAAGAAGGAGCCAAGTAAATAGGCTTAACATGAGCATAATGATCAATCCAATTCTGATTAAACAGGCCCCTATCAATCCTAGTACAAGTTCTATGTTCGAAATGAGCCTTATTTGACCAAGAGTAAAAGAAACCTTTACTCTTAGTCTCAAGAAGCTCCATATCATCAATGAACTGTCTAAAATCCCTAACTTCATAGTAAGTGGCATTAGTTCCATTCAATCTATCACTAGTATTCAAGACATAGTTGAAATTCCCAGCACAAAGCCAAGGAATATTAAGAGTCTGCAATCCTCTAACACCAGTCCAAAGAGCCTTCCTGTCATGAATAGAATGTAATCCATACACAAAGGTGCAAGCAATTTCTTTCTGAATTCCTTAGAGCTGATAATACAATGAATATACTGCTCATTAGCATCCAGCACCTGCAAAGTAAGTTTATCATTTTTCCAACCTATCCATATTCTACCTTTCTGAGAACAAGAGTAGTTGTCAGTACAAGCCCAGCCTCTACCGAGCTTCCTTTTCACAACCACTTGATTCTTCTTTTTAATTTTTTTTTCAAACAAAGCAACCACATAAACACTTTGCTTATAAAGTAGCTGCTTTACATCAACCACCTTATTGAGGTCATTAAGACCCCTTATGTTCCATCTAAGGACTATCATGATCCTAGTGGGGGATTACAATAACCCCCGTTAGGAAATAGCCCAAGAGTATCACCTAAAGCAAAGTATGAGTTTGAATTAGCAATTCAAGTAGCAGCATAAGCAGAACCATGAGTTTTATGTCTTCTTCTTACTATTCTCTAGTCATCTAAGTCATGCTGATGACCAGTATGAGCAGGAGTAATAGCAATTGCACCATGAAGAAAGTTATCATCAGTAGCAGAGGAACCAGCAACAGGAACAGCTACAGGAACAGTTGTAGGAACAGGGCCAGTCTCGGCCTTTGGAACCCAGATCTTGACTGGTTCCTTTGCAGGCTGTTTATTAGTAGGTGGTTTCTTAGCTGGTGGTTTAGCTTCACAGTTATGACCAACCTTGTTACACTTTTTGGAAAAAGGAGGATCCCACTCAAATATAAATCCTTGCTCAATCAGCTCACCTACAGGGTTCTCAACCCATATACTAGAAGGAAGAGGTTTAGTAGCATCTACCTCAATGAGCAATTAGCAAAGGAGACTCTCAGTTGCTTAGATGTGCACTCATCAGCACAAATAGAGACCCCAATAACACTCCCCAGCATGCTAAGAATTTCTATACCCCAGCAGTTATGAGGTAAGTTAGGAAGTTTGACCCATAAAGGAATTGTTCTAAGAACTTCATCATGAAAATTGAACTTCTTAGACTATGCCTTAATAATAGCAGGTGTACCCATAAACATATGAGGACCAGCATTTAAAACAATATCCTTATCACCAAAATTTTGCAAACTAATAAGAAAATAACCATCATCATGCCAATATATATCAGGCTTAAGAACACTTTTTCAGTTATCAGAAATGTGCCTGTATACAACAGCAATGGTAGGATAATAACCCAAAACATAGAAAATGATAGTGTTCTGCCATTTAGCATTTCCCTACTCTAATTTTAAATTTTGAAGCTGAGCAACAGTCTTGCCATCTCGAGCAACAAAGGGCAGACTGATACCCTTAGCAGTAAGCTTTTCTTGAGGAATTTTATTCCATGGATTGCTATTCTGAGGTTGCTGACCAATCTCAGTCCGTCCAAGTGGCCGATTACCACCTATAGGAACACTTCATAAAGAAATCGAAGATGAATCAGGCCTGGAATCCAATGGAAAAGTACCTGGAGGAACCCTAGGTATTGTTTGATTTTCATTCCTTGCAATTGATCCAAAATTAACAGCATTACTACTTCTAGGCATCTCAAATAAACTATGTGAAGCAACTCCTGTATCAATTCCAACAGAATTAGATCCAAAAACCAATGGAACAGTAGATTTAGGTACTGTTGCATTAGATATGTACAGCTGAGCACTCAACATATGAAATTTCTCAAGAGCTTCCAAATCTGCTCTAGTAATCTTCCCAACATAAGGATGAACTAAGTAAGCTTGAAGGGAAACCAGTTCCTGAAGATTATCAGTTTCCTAAGGAATTAAAGCATATCCAGAAAAACAATGAACATTCAATTGATTTAAACCATCATTAAAAATAATCGATTAAGCTACAGTAAGATTAAGTAAGGTTATTTTGAGGTATGGGGTTGGATTATTTCTTCTTTAGAGCCATTGAAATCGATTAAGCTGAAGAAAAAACCAGCATAATCAAATCACCATGGAAGGAGAGAGAAGAGAGAAAAGTCAACGCAAGTCAACGCCCTCCCGTAAATCTAATCATAAACCTCACCCTTATTGTACAACTTTCCCATGTAACCCCCATCAGCATCATAATACTTCTCATTACACCTGAAAGGCTCCCAACCTCAATCCACATAATCTGCTATAGTAACTCACCCACATTCCACAAATTGAGCACCATCATCACAGTCACTCTTATTCCCAATCTCTTGCTCTTCCTCAGGAATGTACTAACCATCACTCTCAGAACTGTTGCCATCATCATTATCTGGGCTAGCATCATTATTATGTATGCTATCATCATCAACGAATTACACCCTACTTCAAGCTCTTGTCCTTAGTATCCTACCAGTTTCACCTTATACTGTTTGGGATGACTGGCTGTAAGGAACAAAAACACCCTTACCCTTTGCAGTAGTGTTAGGCATTTTATTACCATGAGGAAAGGGTACTACTCTTCTTTGGCAAGATTTATTTTTCCTGCTAGGCTCAGATGGGGGTTCAGTTTGGTTACTTTGTGGTGGTCTAGTTGGAGCCTGCTTAAGATTTAGGCTTGGGTTAGCTTGCAATAGCCTTGGGCTTCTTCTGGTTGCAGGAGATGACAATTAGGATTCAGAATTACTTGTAAAAAAGAAATCATCAGCAGTTAGTTTGATATGAAGGGGAGAATGTGGGGATATTTCTTCTAACATCCTAGGTAACCTCCTAGGCTGACTTAATGAGGGGGTCAAGTTTTGGGGTGACAAGGAATGGGTCAACCTTGGGCTCCTCCTAATGGGTTCTGCTACATTCAAGGTGCTTGATCCAGTACAATTAGGGTGTTCAACATCTGTTGCTTTTGTGTGTTTTCCAAGTAGTTAATTTTGGTCTGAAAGGCTTAGGTGGGCCTAGTTTAAAAGTCTCTGGTGGACCTTGTTTAGGTGGACATGGTTCAAATGGGCATGTGAAAGCTTGCTTCTGGCAAGTAGAAGCTGGGCCAGGAGCAACATTTGGGCCAAGAGCAACAATTGGGGCCTGTACAAGGTGGGCCAGTAGCATAATCTGCCACAGTAACACAACTTGAGGCATGTGGTTTAGGCTTAGTTTGCTGCGGTTTCACTGTTTAAAACATATTTAGCATAAAACTAGGCTTACTCAAACAACCTACCCACACATCTATCTCCTTGCTTTGTATATTCCCAAACATTTTCATCATTTTAGCATCATCCACTAATTTAAAAGCCTTCGCCTTATAGCAATAATATAACCCAGGATACTAAGGCAATTCAAACCCTCTATTACCAAATTCCTCAAACATATCAATAATCACATCAATTAGCAAAAACTTATCAACATCATCAATAGTTATATCAACATAATTACCACCATAGATGATTTTCAAAATTCTCTCTTCATCCATCTGCAAGATGTTACCAATACACTTGTCAATTTTTAAGCAAATTCAAAGAAATTAAAGTCATCATACCCACCCACAAATTACTCATATAGAAACCCACAAACAATCACACAATAGTACAGCAAATACACCCCCACAATCACCATACCCCTAAACCAACGTTACCCATAACCAAGCACACAATTTTCCAAAAATCCACCACATAAACACTACAAAACAACTAAATTTATAAACTTATCTACTCATCAACAGAATAAATTCATAATTTGACATAAAATTGAACAACTATACGTAAATGGATGAATAGACGACGAAACACATACCTCTGTTGATAAATCCACTATGAGATTAATCTCCATATGAATGCCGCAGCAATAACTCAATTTTCCGTGCAAAAAATTAGCCAAAATTTGTCAGAAATTCTATTGTTAGGGTTTTTTATCAAATGATGAAACAGGGGGTAGTGACATGAAGTTAGAGGAGGGAATTTTAAAGGAGAGAGAAATTTTAGTGTACAGTAAAAGGTAGGTGATGGAATAAATGCGAACCCCCCACGTCCGTCATAAATGTCAACCCCCAACGCCCGTCATAAATGCATGCTAACGTAGGTTACCGTACACTCCCTTTTTGGTAATTTAAGGTTACATCGTAGAAAGTCATATATGTTAGGTCACTATGTAGAAAAGTGAAAAATATGCGGTTACTGTATAGAAAAACCAATTTTTTTTAATAAAAAAGTAACTAAAAGAGATCGACTATTTATGATAGGCGCTCTTTTTTTATATAGTTATACAGCGCCTTTCCTAAGATGACATCTCTCTTTTCATTGTTTTTTATTTACTTTGTACCAAGAATATGAAGCGCCTATCTCAAATGGGTGATTTATATTGTCTTACATATAAAACGCCTCAATGAGGCGTTTTGTAGACTTTATAAAGCACTCTACCAGAAGAGCGCATGTGAGGCTTTCTATATTAATTGTTTTAAGCGTTCTGTATTCCCATTTTTGTAGCAGTGTTTCCACAGGGGTATCTGATGAAAAACCTGAGTAGGCATCCACAAAACTCATCAGGGCATCTCCGGCTATAGAGTCGACCAAACTGCCGATCTTTAGAAGCGGGTAACTGTCCTTTGGACATGCCTTGTTTAATTCAGTGTAATCTACACATATGCGCCAGGTACCATTTGGCTTCTTGACAAGCACAACGTTTGTAACCCAATTAGGGAAGTTACATGGCCGAATGAACCCAGCGTCAAACAACTTTTTAACCTCGGCAGCTGCCGCCTAACTCCTCTCACCGTCGTGATTTCTTTTCTTTTGCTGGATGGGCTTCTTTTGTGGATCCACGGCGAGTTTATTGACAACGAGATTCGGGATGATGCCTTGCATCTCTTGCACTTCAAAGACAAAAGTTTCTTTGAATTCCTTCAGTAGAAGGTGCAAGTCTACACCCAACCTTTCAAAGGCAGCCGTCTCCACCTTAACAGTTCGCTCTAGACGACTTTTGTCCTGAGGTATATCAATATGATCACTAGCCGGCTAAGGACAGAGTTCATCTAACCGTTCCCCGGTCAGTGACTGCTATTTGTTCATTTTCTTTACCTCCACCAGCTGATCATTTTTTATTTTCTTTCCGGTTGTTGGTGGGGCTAGGTCAAAGTCCTTGACATCATCAAGGTCTATTGGCTCAGTTACAAGGTTGACTGCAGTTGGTTTTCCGTCTTTTGATCCCCATTAAGGAAGCAACCAAAGCCATCATCCTTTTCATATTTTAACAACACGCGAGCTAGGATGATGCCTTGTACTCGTTTAGAGTGGGACGACCCAAAATAATGTTATAGGAAGTAAGATCTCCAACCACCAAAAACCAAACGACCATATGCCGCCCTTTTTCCTTCTGCCCCTACAGGATGGGTAAGCCAATTTGTCCGACTGGGTGCACAACCCCTCCCGTGAAACCAGCAAGAGGGCAGGAGACGTCGCGCTGATTGTCTAGCTTGTAATTTAGCTTGGACAGACACTTTAAGCTGATCAGGTTAGAGGAGTTACCAGTGTCCATAAGGATCCAACCAACCAGGTGGTTGGTAACCTTACATTCAATGAAAACCGGGTCGTCATGCGGTAAGCGAACTTTGCCCCAATCCTTCTCAATAATGAGAATGTCTGGGAAAGTACCACTAGCAGACGCTTGTCCATCATCTACATAATGGATCATTTTCTTTACATGATCCTTGATGCCCCGGATGGTCGGTCCACCACTTGCCAATCTGCCCGCTATGGTGTAGACCGGCTCCTTATCATCGTCCAAACTACTAGTAGGGTGGACAATCTTGGACGATTAGCCTGGATTCGTCTTGAAAGTCGCTTTTGACTTTAAGATATAAGATTTCAGCAACCCTTGTTAGCCAGACGGTCCAATGTCCGATTGAGGCTATATCTGTCGTTGGTTTAATGGCGGACTTCCTCATGGAAGTGAGGGTATTTATTTTTGTTTCGTGATTGGACGAAAGTCTTCATAGGATTCGGATTCTCAATAGCCATCTGGTCTTTTATTTCCATGTGGATGGAATAACAGTCTTTATTAAACTCATACATCGGGACATACGGTTTGAATTCTTTCTTTTTCTTTTTGGATGGCTGATCAGGCTCATCAATCGCCCAGACTTCTTTTCTCTTTTTGCTCTATTCAACTTTCTATGTCGCCTGATTAGACCGAATCTCTTTTTGTTTGTCAGACTTCTTGAAGTCTTACTATTGACTAGACGAGTAGAGGTCAGTGGCTTAAATAAAGCTTTCCGCCTCTATCAACGCCTCTTAGAAGGTGAAGATCCTCTTTTGGAAGAGGTTAAACTTAAGGGTTAAACCACCCCTCAGACCCTTAAAGAATTCTGTATAAGCTACCTCATCAGACAACCCTTGTATCTGGATTCTCACCAGATTGAACCGTTTAACGTAAAAGCGAAGTCCTTCTCACTCTCCTTTCCTTATGGTGCTCAAGTCAAGACTTGTTTTCTTGGCAGGGATGTTCATCGAGAATTTAGAGGCAAACAAGAAGGCAAGCCTCCTAAAGCTATTAATGCATCCAGCTGGCATGTTGCCAAACCATTGTTAGGCTATTCCCTTCAAGGTAGCCGAGAAGCATCGACACCACATGACATGTTCCAACCCCTACATGTGCATAAGGTCAGTGTAGGCCATGAGGTGGTCCTCAGGGTTGTTGGTCCCATCATAGGCACCAACAAAGACAATCTTAACCATGGCCGGATGTGTTGCCTCGGTTATTTTCTTGGTGAAACTAGAAGGTTGTTCACCATGTCGGAGCAGTCGGAGCTACTAGCCCAATGGCTGGACATTGTGTGCCGCCTGACCTCTAAAGAATGCGGGCTGCATGAATGGTGGGACGTACTGCCTGTATGGCGTTTGAGGCACTTACGGGACTGTCACATTCATTTAAGGGCAAGTATGGACGAACTTGCCACCTGTATGGCTCTCATGCAAGGATTGAGGAATTCCTTGCTGATGTAGTTTTTAAGTTGTCTAGGAAGCTCAATATAGAGGCTAACTCACATAACTGTTGGCTCCGATTGTGCTAGATGATGTGTCGAGCAACATAGTAGGTTTTCTTACTGCCATCGATTGAACAGCTCGGATGACCTTCCTTTGGGCCTTCTAGTGGAGAAGGATCTTAGTCTAGTCAATGGTAGGCGTAGTCTTCTCTTTAGGATGTGGAGTAGGCTACCTGTCTCTAACTGACTTTCTCCTCTCAGCCTGAGGAGTCTTCTTGGCTAACTGACCCTAGCTACAACCAGTCGTTGTCTTGTTAATCAGGTCCTTGATTTCACAATTGAAACTTGTCATGAATTTCATGAGTTCGTCTCTGGTTATTTGAGCCTAACCCCCTGCCACCTAGGTGTTACCCGGTGGTGGTCCAGCAGTCTTGTTAGTACCACCCTAATTGTTGGTTCGTTCCAACTTATCTCTGGAACAGATGTGCTAAGAGAAGAGTGACCCATCAGGGCCACTCTAGTTTTGACTTCACAATTGTTGTTTGTATTATCGTTCGAATAGACAACCCCATCGGCTCTAAGCCAGTTGGGTTCAGGTGGCGGTACAAACTCTTTAACCATCTTAGAGGTACTCTCCCAAGAAACGGCGCCAAATGTTTTGGGTGATTTTGTCCCTCGGGAGAGTTACAACACTAGGTTTGGTTCGACGCAATCTGTACCTACAAAACACGAACGCGTTGGAAAAAGTAAAAAGTGCGGAAGGGTAAAAGTGAGATCTTCTTAGATTCTGAGATCAGGTTTTTTGTCTAATGTAAGATAATGTAGGGTAGGCTATAATAAATGAATTTTTAGAAGTCCCCAAAATGGGGGGTATCTCCTTATTTATAGGGTCATTAGTAAATGTGCCCCTGATTAGGTCACTCTGACCTAATTCTAATGAGCTACGCCGAATTACGGCTTTTTAGGGATTTAGGCCCTGAAGGCCACCTTTTCTTCTAAATTCTAGGAACTCCACGTGTCAAATGGGGATAGGTCCATGTGGACTAATCCTGTGCTGACACATGTCGCTTGCTGGTTGGTCCACGTGGCTAGGGTAAAAATTACCCAAAACAAGTTTAGTTACGATTACTTTGCAGATCTTAACATCTTCATTATTGACCACTCTCATAATAAGATGATAAAATTAGAGTGCGTTATTGATTGTATGTGATTAGGATTTAATATCCAAGTGATGACTTCCACTCACTTTCATGATCTGAGATCTTTAACATGACAACCTACAATCATTAACGTTCAACAACGAACTTTCCATTAAACAACTTTCTTATTATTGCATTTAAGGTAACAACAATATTCTCAACATATATTTTAGTAGATTTCCTAATGTTTCATTGCTTGGATTTTAGTCTAGATGGGTCAAAGTGATTTGGGATACCCTATTCACTTGTGATCATGGAAATTTACCCTAAATTTCCGCACATTACACATGGATGCATGTCCATGTTACCATTCTCAAGCCACGCCGTATTTTAGGTCGTGCTTATAAATGCTCTTGTTAAGGATCTTGATCCTTCCTAAGGATGTGCTTGCGACATCAATTCTCAAATTACATTCATTTCCATGCGTCAAGAACCCATCTCTTTTACTTATCCAAGTACTTTGGATGTTCTTGATCATAATCTAACGATCAATTACTTGTATTTATGTTGATTGGTACTTTATTTTTATCATGCTCTAAACATGTAAATTGTGGTGATTCCATATCGTAGCGTACATGATGGATTTAATTGTAGAATTATTCTCTATCTCATCTATCCACGTGACATTTTAGGTCATCTTGTTTCATCGAGTCTTGCTAAACTGTTTGCTATGTGATACGATTGAAAGTCTCTAATAGAGTCTTTCTTGTTTGATTTAGTATTTTGCCTAGTTCGTACTTAGTTGAAACAGTTACTTAGTATTATACATATGGGTGGAAAGCCTTTAAAAATCCTTCATGTTTAACATGGTAAATTTATTTACTCATTTAAACATTTAATTAAGTCTATACCATAGATCTTAATTCCAAATATGTACTAAGTATCGCCTTTAACTTGGTGCATTGTCAAAAATATTTTCAAACATAAGCATTTAGAATTTGATAGTTAATTTACAGCAGAGTTCGTAAACTTCTTGTCGGAACTTACAAGATTGGCTCTTGCTCCCACTAAACTTCTTGTCCATAAGAATTTCTATGTTTCTCCATAAGCCAATCCTTTTGTTAACTTTATGAGAAAAACACGTTCCAATTACTTGATGCAATTCTTCCTTCAATCCCAAAATAGATTACTTGAGCTTGCTTTCAAATCTATCATTATTTAGATTTTCAAAACCCTTTAACAAGATCAACACACTAAAAACAATCAGTCAATGGTGGGTAATTAAGATGAGCAATCTCGAAGAAATAACAAAATAACCGATTAATAAGGTTTTTTATTATAAAAAATAAATGTAAATTTCTATTTAAAATATTAACAAACTAAATGCTCAATAAATCAAGATATAAGATTACAATGATTACGAGATTGTTGTAGACATTGCAAAATTGTCATGGTAAAATAGGAGTAGTAAATATAAATAAATGTGTTATTTATTACCATGACATTAAAACCAAATTAAGCATTTAAAATTTTTAACATAATTATGATGTCAACAACCCAATTCATCCAACAAACCATCCAATTCATTAAACTATTAATTTAGGACTTTCCTCTAATAAAAAGAAAGTGAACTCCCATTTGGCTATACTTCAAGCTTTTGAGCCCCCATTTTATATTTTCGAATATTGTAGCCCCCAATGTTGGGTGACTTCGATAACTTGTTTGTTTTTAATAATTAGATCCTTTCATGTTGCTTTAAATGGGTCTAGAAATCTCGTATTTTGTCTTATTTTGATAACAACTAGGATCTTGGAAATGATTAAACTAGTGTGTTTAAATCGTTTTTTGACCATTCATAGTTTTAAAAAAGAAATTTCCTAAGTCTAGTAATATTGGTCATTCATTAGAACAAGTAAGGGGGAAAATGAAATGTTGTTCAAATTTTTCGTCTATTCTTGCTACTTTTGAATTCTTTCTTTTGAGTTCAAATTTTGTCACTATTTTGAAGCTCGGGAAAGTAGATGTTATCCTCCTTGCGAAATTCAATGTGTGCAACAAACGCCTAATAACTTATTTGGTACTGTACGAAGTATTTGAAATACAGGAAAAAAATACCATTCAGGTAATATTTCTTTCATCATAGTATTTTTGAACTCCTACGAAAAGAAGGGTGGTAATTGGATAATTTACTGATCTGGATCTGATCGATTCGATATTTTCTCCTTTTTCAACAGAAAATAAAAAAAGTAAATTCCATTGTAGAGCCGTATGCAATGTGAAAAAGATGCACGTATGGTTGTTCAATTCTATATTTTTCGTGTTATTCCGTATTTTTGCTCTTGGCCTCATTGTATGGAGAATAATTTAGAATGAAGAATCCTTAATTTCGAATTTAAGAGTCTTTTGTTTACATTCTAACTCATGAAATTGTTTGTCTTATGATACAATTTTCATGATGAATGATTGAGTACTAAACTTTCGTATGAGCTATTAGAGTACAGAGTATAATAGGATAATTAACATTACTAACTCAATTAAATAATGTAGTTTAAAACTGCATTACACATTTTACTCTAGAAGTAACCTTTGTCAACTCAACCTCGAATGCTAATACAATCCTTTACTCAATAGGTATATCATGATTTAGTTGCTCTATGCTAGTCATACTCTCTAATCTCTAGAGTAAATTGAAGTATTGAAACAACAATTATGCACTAAGATTAGTTCTTTAAGTTGAACTTGAAAATGGCCCGAATATGTTACTTGTTTCATGGCCAAGTTCAGTTGCAAACTTAGTTTTCAAAGGAACAAAACGATCATTAAATCATTGTGATGGATTTGAAAATTATAAGGCTTGAGATCTACGTAAACCATTTGTAGCTTAGGCGATTCCCGAAAGTAGCTTGAATGGCATGAATATCTCAATTTTTTTTTGTGGATATTGGAGCCCCCATGTGTCGGGTTATGCGCATTCTTGCTATATCACAAGTCTTGGAGCCTCCAATTTGGGGTAGTTCTCATGACTTGATATTGTTTAGGCCATTCATAGAATGCTGAGATGGACCTATGTATATGTCCTATTTTAGTTTTAAGATATTTAGGACAATGACATGGCTTTCACATTTTAGTTAAAGTCATGTTCAAGAAAGCAAGTTAGTTCTTTGCTTGTTTATAAACCAAAACAATTGTGTTTAAGGTTTAGTAATCTTACCTAATGTTTAAATGGTTGTAAAGATCATTGCGGTGATTTTATTCTCGAAGTTGATTTAGAACATCAAATATTTTCTTTGTTCTTATCAATCTTTGATTTTGGTCTAGTAGGTTGTTTGTTTACCATCCCTTAGCCAATATTTGCAGGGGAACTAAGCGAGAATAAGTTCGAGTCAAGAAGAAGTCGAATATGAATCATTCCTTTTGGAAATATTTATGTATATACATGTATAATCCAAACGGTTATTGAGAATCTGAAATTTTATTTATTTTAGAAAATGAAGCAAAAATTCTGAAAGAAAATTTTGAATACCATATCATTTCGAGCTAAAATTTAAAATTTGAAAAGGGGTCCAATAATTATATTATCTTCAAAACTGGACCCAAAATAGAAAGAAAAGTCTAGCTCGTAATTGAGTGTTACTTTTTTGTCCAAGATTGATGAAGATAAGTTGTAATTTGCAACTTATTTCAAAAAAGATATGAAAATGTGAGCAAAATTTCGTATATCTGATTTTGTTTATGTTTTTCTGTTTGTCATCATTGTCATATTTTGCTAATTGAAAGTGAATTTATTTCAATTTAAATAAACACCATAGTTTGAAAATGAATGTTTATCAAACCTAGGTTTGGTGAAGTGTTAGAATAATTTATAAAATCATTCGAATCACTTTCCAAAATATGGTCTCATTTTAAAATAAAAGTTAAGGTGAGACCTATATTTTTAATTTGAAGCCCCAAAGTGTAGAATTAGGTGGCTTTGGGAATTTATGTATACATATGTTGAGGGATGTTTCTCATGTTTATTTAAGGCCCAAAGATTTGTATTTTCAATTTGCGGAATATTGCATATGTTTATCATACATTGTTTGATCAAGTTACATAAATAATCATCTTGGTTAAATAATAGGAAGTGGTATTCTTCCCTTTGTCATTTAAAGTTATTAAGATGGTTCGTAATAAGCTTTGCATGACATTGATTTTTCAGCATAAATAACGTGTTCAAATCTGTAAATGGAGAGAAGTGGGGACGTCATGGCTATTTTAAGCCCTCAATTTGAGGCAAAGAGCGAAAAAATTATACCATTTTCGAGTATTTTAGTTGCCAAATGGGAGGGATCATCCTGACTTTCCCCCTAAAAAAGAAATAAACAAAAAAGACGAATTTATATAAAAAGGAAGGGGAATCCAACTTTTCCATCGAAGAATAAAGAAAGAAAATTAGACATGTTTTCGTAAAGCAAGGATTATTGACTTAATATTTGAATCATCGTGATGACTTCACAGTGAGGTGTACGTGTGATAGTGGTAACGATCATTTTTTCATGTAGCGATCATGTTCAATCAATGTTCCTCGCTTAGAGAAGATAAAGATATCCCACGCAGGCGGACATACTAGTTGCTCATGATAAGTGAGAAGACCAATGCTCAAGGGTTGTAAAAGACATCTAAAGTTGACGTCAAGGCTGTCGATATATCAAATCAATTTATTGTGTTAACTCTTTTTCTTTCTAGGAAATGTATATAGAACGTGAACTACCTTGGTAATAAATTTCCCTACTATTAAAATAAAATAAGATGATTCTTTTAAAGTCATAATCATCTCCTTTTTCTTTGGCAAAAGATATGGAAAACATCGAATTTAGTTTGATTTGATTTCTTTACTAACATGATGTAATCAAGCCAATGGCTATCAAATCATCCAAATCATATGAATTAATTTTTTATATGATCTTGTAATCATAACTCAATACTTCATGCATTTTATTTATGGGCATGACTACTCAATAGTAGGTCCATATGTGCAAAGGCTTAAGATTGGCCATATTTTCATGGAATGATGATTTTGGTCTATGGTTATCGTCTACCTCAAGGAGGGCCTTTCCAAGGTTGTAACGTGGCTAGCCTTGGGGTTATGAACAATGGAAAGGCTGAAGTATACTCCAAAAATCCCTTACTTTTGGTGCTTCTCAAATTTAAACCTTTCTGCTTTGTGTGGAAACTTCCTACATTAGGTGCCTTTATCCTTGTCATCTCTATTTTTTTTTCATCTCTCTTTTTTTGACAAGTGTTGTTTTAGGTTTAGAATAATTTTTTTTTCTTTTGCATTTGATCTTTCCTTTTAGGTTTAGATTAACTTTGTGTCCCTCTCTTATGTTTTGTTCCCCCAAATTCCTATTTATATCTTTGCACCATTCAAATCCCAAGGTATGGAATAATGTAGGTTGAAAAACTAAGGCTCAATTGACGAGGCTCAAAAGGCTGCCAAAAAGATGGATTTTCTCTAAGCTAAAGTTATCAACATGAGATTATATTTGTGGAGTTTCAAGTTGCCTCCTGTGTTGGTGAAATCATCATATCATTTCTTTATAGGCCAAAGATGGGCCTCTTTTCATTCAATACATCTTGTAAGCCAAAGCTCATCAAAATTCTTAAAGTGTTGAGAATGTATGCCTTTTGATATTGCATGTTTGTATGTATACGTTTTATTTAATTCAAGTCAATAACAATAAAGAAATTTAAAAGAGAACAAGATAGACGTACTTGAAAATATATATTTTTTTCATTAATTAATGAGAGTACAAAATAAGTAGATTCGACAGCATGAATCTCTTAGTCTATCATGAAAAAAAAACAAAAGAAAGAAATAAAACAAGACCTAGGGTGCTACATCTTGAATTGTTGACAACTTCTTGAGATTGCGTCTTCGAGCTTTGTCCATTTTCGACGTACGTGAAATCCTCTCTAAAAATTAAGTCCATCTATATGATTCCTGGTTTCATTTATCAAGTCCCTTTCAATTAATGTTCCCGCAGTATAGACTTTTATGAAACGTGTCTAAACCAAGGTATTGTAAATGGCACTTGTTTGGTGGAGACATGTTGTCTATGAACTTTGGGAAAAGTTCATGATAGGAGGTCTTTGTGGAAGAAGATCAAACTTTGATCTCCACCTTGAAAAGAAGTCAATGAAGCCTTCTTCTTCCCCTTGCTTAAGCAATTCGAGATCGCGCAAGGTAGTTGTGAGCTCGATGTTATCTCCATATTGGATTAAAAACGCTTTTACAACGTCACTCCAAGTGGAACATTGTTTTGCATCGAGGTTACAAAACCATGATCTAGCAGTTTGGTCCAATGAAAGAGGAAAAATACATGCATATAAGCTTGGCTCAACCCCTTTCATTGCCATAATTCCAATATAGCTCATTATGTGAGTCCTAGGATTGTCTGTAACCATAAAGGTTGACAAATCTGTAGTCAATAACTTTTCTGGGAGAGTCTTGCCACTAGGTTTTGGTGCAAGCTCATAATTGAAGTACTTATTCCCTAAGTTAACTCGAAGGACAAGTTTCTCCAAGGCCTCTACTCCTCCGGCTCTTAATTTTTCTTACAAAATGTTTTCTTTTTCTTCTTGTGCTTTTATTTTAGCCTTTTCTGCTTTTTTATGAGCCTTCATTTGGGCTTCTTCTTCTCATAGGGCCTTTAGGTTTTGAAGTTCCTCTCTACGTTTCTACAATGCTTCTTTGTAACCTATGAGTGGACTAGTATGCGAATGTGGAAGAACATCTAGTAATGTGTATCACGAGAAATTGAGCGCGTTCACTAAAACCTTTTTTGCCAAGCATTAAAACAATGAACCAAAGTCAAAATGATGGTTTTATTTCTCTCTCTTTTTTTTTTAAATCCTTGTACTACGAATTCACAAAGCAAGTTTGTTGATGAAGAATCTCAAAAAATTCACAAACAATCATTAATGGAATCATGATTTGTATTGACTTCAACAAGGTAATCATATAAGGATTTTACTTTAAACGAACTGTTTTTGTAAAAGGTAGAAGAGAAAGACAAGAAATTTGGATTGAAAATGTTCATCAAATTTTTAGAAATATTAATCGACCCGAACACACTCCTTAAAATGATCAAATATACTATGATATTTATTGATCATTTAGATTACAATAGAGATCTATATAGTTTTTTTTTTTTTTTTTTTTAAATTATGATTCTCATATTGCTCATATTTAACGGATAATATATTACTATTTGCTTAAAAAGAACGATGGCCTCCGAATGTAAAATCCAAGAAATAATTAAATCATTTTCTTGGTTTTATCATTCCTTATTTTTCTCTTTATTTTTTTTAGAATAATATTTTTTTTATCATGCTCTTTGGTTTTTTTTTTTTTTTTTTTTTTTTTTTTTTTTTTTTTGTTTTGTTTTGTTCTATTTCTCTCTTTTTTGTGGGAGGCAATCATCCCAAGTAAAGTTCTCGGGATTTTCTTTTTAAACAATAGAAGACATAAATAAATTATACTCTTAAATCAAGGTTGATCAATTACAATCATAACATGATGAAAACGAAAATAGGCACGTTTAAGAATAAACATATTGATAACGTCCTATTAAGGGATGCGAACTTCTAATGACGAAACTCATAAGAAGTAATGTCATTAGTTTAGTTATAAAGTACATAAACGAACCATCATAAAAATAGGCACATTTATTATATATATATATATATATATATTTGCAAAAACGCAAAAAAAAAAAAAAAAAAAAAAAAAACGATAATTAATTTTTTTTGGAATTTTTCGGAAAAAAAAAAAAAAAACCATCATAGTAAAAGTTAGACAACGTTGTTAGCCAAAGAGATATTTTAGCACCTACTTAGCGATTAACCTTGAGGAGTGGCTTGAAGCCATTAGCAAAGCGTTGCTTACCTTAGGAGATTGAGTGTTAAGACATGCCAAAGCATGCTTAACCACTCTTTGTTTCTTTGGATCTTGGAATCGACTTATTCTCACCATATAGGGACAAATTAATGCGTGGATAAGACATTTAATAAGATTGAAAATTTTCATGAATACCTTTTAATTTTCAAACTTATTATATTATTTACTTGATAAATGGTTATACTTTGCACTTTTATATATAGAATTTCATATCAAATTATATTGTTTCCATGATTGGCAAAGGAAATCATTAAGAATGGCTCTCAATGAAAGGAAAAACATTTCAAAAATACAATTCTCATAAATGACTTTTATAAGAAAGTCCGAAAGGATGGTTGAAAATCATGTATTCAAAATACTAGGTAGTTTAGATAAAACAAGAAGTATGTAGTTGCAAATTCAAATTGTCAATATTGACAACAAACATATTTTTTCGCTTAATACGTAGATGAGTAGGACTCATTGATGCAGTAATTCAAGCGTGAAGTAAAGGAATAGAAGGAACTTTATTTTACGTCGCATTAGAAGCTTAATTATGCCTAACAAAGTATAAAAGTCAAAGACTCTTAAAGAAATGGTTCTTAAAGATTATGTGATAAAGTATGAAAAGAAATATAGGAAATTAAGAACAAAGAAAGGGAATGAGATTTCATTTTACTAAAGAATTTATATTATTAAAGTTAACTTAGCAACTCATTATCTTCACAAAGTATCGGATACTAATTGAGTGTTCCACTTTAAAAGTGACCTCAAACTATTGAAGATAAGCTAAGTTATCGACTAACAATCTTAGAATGAAGCAAGTGGTGCTACATTAGTTGTAAGGTTGTATGCTTTGTTTAAAGACCTTTAAGATAAGGATGGAACAAATAAATGGTTATTGTGTTCAATAATCAGCAAACAATCCGTTTACACACGGAAAGACTCACATTCAAAGCAATGAGCAATAGTTGCAAATGTATTTGATTGGCATGGTTGTCTAAACCATGAGTTAAGAATGCTTGATTATAAACAAACATTTTCTTAACATGATAAACTGGAAAAAGCTCAAATTTATGGGCATGATTTGTATTCCGAACATCTTTAGCAATGTCACATCGATAAGAACGTACTCAAAGCTCTATTAGACAGGCTCTTATAGTTGATCGATTCGGAATCATTCTAAGACAAGCAAGTCTTACTTGTTGAAACCGACAAAGTAAAGAGCTATTGTTCTTGGCATAGACAATTGACTCCAAAAAATAAAGAGGATTCATTTACTTCAACGTTTCACAAAGAATTTGAAAGAATATAGGTTGTTCCTTGTTACTTGTTCCTTGGTTTACTTAACTAAGGGTTAAATTCATCAATCTTTCCATGTGGGATCTTTTTGTAAAAAAGTCCCACATTGAACGATGAGTGGAATTCACAAGGAAGATTTTCTTATAAAAAGCCAAAGCATGGCATGGGATTATTTGCATGAGTAAGAGTTTGAAAAGGGATCACTAGTAGTGAAAAACTTTGAACTCAAGAGTTGAAAAAGGTATTACCTTTGTGAAAGCTTTTAAACTCAATTACCCAGGTTTTCGGTCGGGTCTTGCTAACCCCAAGACATTGGACCTAGTCGGTAATCGTGCTGCGGGTGGATCATCGTTGGAGGCCTTCGTAATTTCGAGTTTAGCTTTCAAGTAAGAGCCCTAGTGGTTGGGGGAAGTGCGCTTCAACGGTAATCTTATTATCATAATCTTGTCATTAAGTTAGTTATGTTTATGGTTTTATTTAATCCGAGTGCGGTCTTGTTTTTGGGTTTGTTTTGCGGTGAGTCGGACTCACCAAACCCTAACACACGGGCCATCCAAAAATCTCATTGAGTCGAGTTAAGATTAATGTTTTTGGTTGGTTAAACATATTAGACATAAGCTCGCACTTAATAGGCTCTTCCTCACCACTAACCTTCCCCATGGTTAAGGTAGAAAGAAATTCAAGAGTGAGTGATTTGTAGGTTAGCTCCCTCTTGTCGAGGATGTTTGACCATCCAAAATTTTCGGCCACTCGCCGAATTCCATTGGCTAAACCTAGGATTTGGCAAGCTTCATGTCGTTGATAAGTGACTTTTATGTCACTTTTAGGGTGTTTATTGAGTCGTTTTCCGGCTTATTTTACAATAATTTAGCCCTTTTTGTTCTTTATTTCTTTTATTTGCTTATTCTCGTCTTTTATCTTTATTTTGAGTATTTTACTAATTTTTATTAGTTTTTAGTTTATTTTTGTAGTTTTAGTTAATAATTTCCCGCTTCTCTCATTTTATTTATTTTATTTTCTTTTAGTTTCTAGTTTGTTTTATTTTATTTTATTTCATTTTATTTTATTATTTATTTAGTTTTAGCTTTTTATTTTACTTTAT
Organism: Chenopodium album; assembly: GCF_948465745.1. Lineage (NCBI taxonomy): Eukaryota > Viridiplantae > Streptophyta > Magnoliopsida > Caryophyllales > Amaranthaceae > Chenopodium > Chenopodium album. The sequence goes on along the minus strand of NC_137841.1, from coordinate 52,165,231 downwards.
CTATCTTATCTTATTTTATTTTATTTATTTTATTTTATTTTATTTTATTTTATTTTATCTTTTAAAAATCCCCCCGTGTTGTTTTTAGTTGTAGGTGTTTTCGGGTCCGTGGTCGATCGGGTTCAAGGTCCGAGGTTCGAGGCACAAAATTGAACCAAGCTCCACCACTACTTTCCCCCAACAACACCAACACCAACTGCCACAGAAGCCACCCAAACCTACCACCAATCCCCTGCTCCCATAAACCGCAACCAACATCACCAAACAACCACCAGCAACCACCTTATCACACCCAAACTTCAGCCCCCTTCACCGCACATCAACAACAACCACCTGCTCCACCACTCCTACACCACAACTCAACCTACTGCCCTGCTCCCATAAACCGCACCTCTTACCAGCCACAACTACAACCACCAGCACCTCACCTCCAATACACCAACACCCAGCAACCCGCAGCTCACAAAGTGCCAACAACCTCACCTGCTGCGCCTCCCATTTCGCCACCAATCCCAGCCAACTCGCAATCCGTCAGCCGCCAAAACCACCACAACAGTAGCAACCAACAAATCGCAATAATTCACTTCGATCAAGCGCCCAAAATCAAAGCAAATAGCAATTAATCAAGTTCGAGCAAACCAAAGGTGTTCGGTCGAAGTTCGAGTTAGAAACTTTTGAGGTTTTGTAATTTGAAGAGGTGTGGTCGAACACACCCATGGTTCGACCGAACTAACCCCGTAGTTCGGCCGCACCAACCCATGGTTCAAACGAACCATTTCACGAGCTTTGCGCGTGACTTTTAATGAAAATCAAACGGCTGCGATGTGATGATGCTTGATGATGATTTTCGATGAACGGTGATGATTGTTTGCTGTTGATGATGGAGAATGTGAGCAGCCATATTCGAAAGGGAAGGAGAAAGGAGTCTTGGGGATTTTGTGGGTTTGGACGGGTTTAGTGGGGCTTTGGGGTTTTTTTCTTTTTCCTTTTCATTTTCCTTTTATTTCATTTTATTTTTAGTTTAGTTTTTTTTTGTTTTTAGTTTAGTATTTTAATTGTTTTAGTTTAGTTTTATTTCTTTTATATTATTTTAGCTTGTATTATAAATACCCTCTTTGGGTTATTTTCAATAACTTTTCAATCAACATTTTATTTTAGATAGATTAGATTAGTTTAGCCTTTATTTTCTCTCTCTTAGGGTTAGTTTTAGGAGTAGTGTAGAGAGAGAAAGCTTGGATTTCCATGGAGTTTTTGAGAGGTTGAAGAAGCAACTTTGTGGAACTTCTTCTCATCTATTCAATGAGCATTTTCTTACTTTCTCTCATCTTTATTTCTTGCTTAATTAGTTTTTGCTTTTTGTTTATTGATTTGAGTAGATTAATTAGTTTATTTGTTTAATCTCGTTTTTATTCCTTTTTTACCTTGTTTTCCATGTCTTTCTTCATTATGTTAGCTTAGATTTTGTTCTAGGGAAATGGATAAAGGTTACGTTAATAAATTGAATGATTGATTGTGATTAGTATGGAATTGTTTCTTGATTATTGTGTATGGATGATGCTTTTATGGATTAAAATCTTTCTAGCTAATTGATTCTATGTTCTTAATTGTGCTTTCAATCGATTGTGTGAGAGTGAGTTGGTTGAGAGCCCTAATTTCTTCCATACCTTTGCTAGGCTAGTTACACGAGAGTGAATTAGTTTAGTAAGATAATTAACATGCTTAATTGTGCGAGAGTGAGTTAAATGTGTTGATTGTTCCTAATCAAGGTCATTTTCATCTAATTGTATGATGTTATTAAATGTATTGATGTAATTGGATTCCACTTTCCCTAGTTTTAGTTATTTGTTCTTAGTTGTGTTTAGTTGAACCTCTCTCTATCTCACAAGCTTTCCTAGTAGTCTAATTAGCACAAATTGATACACTTAGTCCTTTTGGGTTCGACCCTTTACTTGCGACTAACTAGTTTAGTGTAAGTTTAGGTATTATAAATGATTAATTTGGTTAGGGTGGTAGCATAACGACCTATCTAATCCCGATCAGTCGTAAAATCGAGTTGGTAGATTTTTTCGTGTGGAAAGCTTTTCGTGGTATCCCTTGAATTTGTCAGGAATTCTTATTGAAGGGGGATGATTGCTTGTGCTTGGTTTTTGGCTTGGGGTTTAAGTACGGCTTTTGGAAGAACGATTCTCATTTATTTGGATGCCGAAAGTAGTCATTCTCTTCTTCCCTCCCACACCTCCAAATAAACAAAGAATCATTTTGGTATTAAGGTTTGGATTAAAAAAAGTGAACTCAAGACATCACAAATACACTCACAACAAAAACAAACAATCTCCAAAACTTCAAACCCCCGATAAAATCCAAGTACCTATTTCACAATTCAATATAATTCCAACACAACTAACAAACAAATCCAACACAACCAACTAACTATTTCAACACACTAATTCACAATTACAATATAATTCACACAAATTTCATCCACAAGATAACCAAACTTAAGCAAGAAACTAATCACAATTCTCTTATTCCAATAACTAATCACATGAATTCTACCAATTAATTCTCAATAGCAAGTAAATTTGTTTTCCTTCACCTAATCATGCAACTAATCACACAACATTCATGAAATAAACAAATTTAAAGAAAAATCATAAGGTTTAAGAGTGAAAGTGAAGTAGGGAGTATGATTTCGCCAATTAGAGTATGAAAATACTCTAAAATCCTCCAACTTTACTCAAATTGGCTCCTTCCCTACCAATCTTAGCCCTGTTGCTTCCTTTTTCTTCAATTCGAATTCGTGGGTCTTTAATTTTTTTCCCAAATTTGTTAAAAGTTGTGATTTTTGGAGAGAGAATTTGATGGAGATTGAGCATTTATGAATTTTTAGTGAAGAAAATGGGGATTTGATAATGAAAATGATGAGAGAAGTTGGAGAAAATAAGGGTTTTTGGAGTGAGAAAGAGATGTGTATAGAGGAGAGAGAATAAGAATGGGGAAATAAATGGTGAAAAAGGGGTGATGGAGGATAAAAGGAAAAGATGGCACCCACTCCACACTTTGAAAATGTTCTTGAAATCTGAACCCAGACAGGAGCGTCTGTGCAGTGAGAAAGGAGAGCCCGCTCCAAATATAATTTAAGCTACGAAATTTTGGAGGAGCGGGTGTGCTCAAGGTCTGGAGCGCCCGCTCCTTCTCAATTTCTTGTTTCTGTTTTCCTTCCCAGAATGGAGTGGGCGTGCACTTTACTTGGAGAGCCAGCTCCAAATTAAATTTAGGCTACAACTTTTGCGAGGAGCGGACGTGCAGGTGTGATGGAGCGCCCGCTCCTGTTCTTCACCTTGACAAAATTTTCCTAGGAAACTATTTTATCCTGTAGTTGTAGAGGAGTACCTTATCGCCTTGAAGAAATGCTTTCTTTTCAATATTGCGGTCGTGGCAATCCTTTGTGCGATTCTTGTAGTTTCTAGCACACTCATAGGCCTCAAATCTTAGATCCTCAAGCTCATGTAAAACAAGTCATCTTTGCTTTCCTGCACTAGCCTAGTCAAAGTTAATCTTATTAATTGCCACTGAGTTTGTAGTTCAAGTTCCACTAGAAGATGACAAGATTTTCCATGCACTAGACGATATGGAGTTGTGCCGATAGGGATTTTGTAGGCCGTTCTATATGCCCATAGGGTATCATCATGTTTTTCCGACCAATCCTTCCTATTTCTTGCAACCGTCTTCTTAAGGATTAACTTGATTTGATGATTGGACACTTCCGCTTGTCCACTTGATTGTGGAAGATAGGTAAGGCCGAACCTTTGGTTAACCCCGTGCTTCCGTAGCATCTTTTGAAAAGCAATATGAACAAAATGCAAACCGTTTCCACTTACCACATCTCTAGAAATTCCGAATCTTGGAAATATCACTTTTTTGAACAATTTCATAACTACCTTGTGATCATTAGTTGGGGAGGCAATGGCCTCGACCCATTTTAAGACATAATCAACTGCCACAAGGATGTATTGATTTCCATAAGAATTAGGGAATGGTCCCATAAAATCAATACCTAACACATCAAATACCTCTAGCTCAAGAATCGATTGTTGAGGCATTTCATTTCGCTTAGATATGTTGCCGGTTCATTAAAACCGGTCACAAGTCTTCACAAACCCCTAAGCATCCTTAAAGATATAAGGCCACCACAACCCGCTATGCAATACCTTCAATGCTATTTTGTTTGCTCCCATATGCCCTCCACAAGGATCAGAATGACACATCTTGAGCACATTTTGGACTTCTTCGTCTAGAACACACCTACGGAGCAAACAATCTACTCCTCTCTTGTAGAGAATGGGGTCATCCCATACATAGTGCGTTGCTTCCCTCTTTAGCTTCTTCCTTTGGTTTTTGGAGAAATCGGGAGGAAATTCTCTACATGCCAAGTAGTTCACTGAGTCGGTGAAAAAAGGAAGCTCTTTCTCATTCATGATATAAAGTACATCATCTCTTAATTCATCGCATATGGGTATTTCATCATCACTAGCTTTCACATTCCCAAATCGGGAAAGATAGTCCGCAACCATGTTCTCGGCCCCTTTCTTGTCATGGATTTTAACATGAAATTGTTGGAGAGATAGGACCCATCAAAGAAGACAAGGTTTAGACTATTACTTTGTCACAAGGTACCTAATAGCCGCATGATCGGTGTAAACAATAGTTTTGGAACCAATGAGGTAGTTCCAAAACTTCTCAAAAGCATGTATCACAGTAAGAAACTATTTCTCCGTCGTGCTGTAGTTCCGTTGAGCTTCATTCAAGGTCTTGGACATGCAGTAAATGACGTGAATATTCTTCTCAATTCTTTGTCCCAACACCCCTCCAATTGCAACATCACTAGCATCACACATAAGTTCAAACGGAAAATCCCATCTTGGCCCTTGCACGATTAGAGTAGAGATCAACGCCTCCTTTAATTTGATGAAAGCTTGAAGATACTTTTCATCAAAAATAAAGATGGCACTCTTTTGAAGAAGAGCATTTAGGGGTCTAGAAATTTACGAGAAATCCTTGATAAATCTCCTATAGAACCTGACATGCTCAAAAAATGATCTTACTCCTCTCACATTAGTTGGAGGTGGCAATTTTTCAATGTTGTGGTTTGGTGAGTCCCACTCAGCGCGGAAAAAACCCGAGCCAAGGATCACGCTAGAAATAAATAATATCACTAATGCATAACATAAACACAAAGGGAAAAATAGGAAATATACCTTTGTCGCGTACTTCGCCCCACAAATTAGGCTCTTACATGAAAGCTCTAGCTCTGAAAATACGAGAGCCTCCGACGGAGATCCACTCGCAAAAACAACTAGCGACTTTTAGGTCCGTTACCTCGAGGTTTGCAAGGTCCGACCAAAACCCGAGTATTATATAAGTTCAAAAGTTTTTGGTCATGCAATGCTCTATTGAACTCCTACTCAAGCACTCTTCCCAAAAACCCAAGGTGGGTATTGATAGGGAAGAGTAAGAGTGGGAATTTATATACCATCAATGAAGGAGCATGAAATTCCACAATTTATTTTAAAGCTAAAATAAAATAAATAAGCAAACTAATAATAAATGTACAAGTGTCACTAATACATGTAAAGAGGAGTGAGGACCACTTGGAGAGTAGGGGACCATACTTGCTCCCCACTCCATACTCTCCTTGTGCCACATGTCCCTCACACTTAAACCCTCCCTTCACATGCTTCCGCTTAGTCCACGTCCCAGCTACCCACACCAAGATGATGCGGGTTGCTGCTGCTCGCAGCTAGAAAGCCTCGCATGCTTGTGCGGGCTGCTGCTGCTTGCGGCCGTGGATGCCCTTGGCTGCTAGCATTGGTGCGCTAATATGCACCAGCCAGCCTAGGCTTGGCTTGGTGCGCATGCTAGCCACCATGCCACGCGTTATGCCTCTAGCAGTCGGATTCTCGGGGCATTCCGATGATAAGGGTATTTTAGGAAATATTATCGATTTATTATTATTTGAGCGTCTCGTCATTTACTATTTTTGACTCGATTTCGACACTCTAAGCTCGAATTTCTGACGCCTAAATATTTAATCCTCGGGCGACTCATTAATTTCTTCCGAATTAATTTGTTGAGTTGGTTTGTTAATTGCTTGGGTGTGACCCGAAGGGTTCAGTCCAGATTAAGCTGTAATATTAATTATACATTAATATTACTGATCGGAAGCGGCCTCCACCTAGGCATTCCGATCACTTGACTTTACTGAATATATTAGCTTTCTAATAATTCAGAACCCACGATCTGAATAATACACTTGTTCGAAGGACACCATTCCTTTCATTCAATCACTTCAACATTGGCCTTGTTGACCTCAATCTCCTTGCTTGATATCTTGTAACCAAGGACGATTCCCTCTTCAACCATGAAGTGGCATTTTTCCCAATTCAGGACCAAGTTGACCTTCTCCCATCTTGCTAAGCATTTGCCCAAATTGGACAAACAATCTTCAAATGAAAGGCCCCTACCGAGAAATCATCCATGAACACTTCCATTTTGGCCTCAAGCATGACTCCAAAGATAATCATCATGCAACTTTAAAAGGTTGCCGGTGCATTGTAAAGTCCAAACAGAATTCTCCTATATGCAAAAGTACCATATGGACAAGTAAAAGTTGTCTTCTCTTGATTATCCGGGTTTTTATGGAGATTTAAAAGAAACTTGAATAACCATCAAGAAAACAATAATACTTGTGCTTGGTTAGTCTTTCAAGCATTTGGTCGATTAAAGGAAGAGGAAAATTATCCTTGTTAGTGGATGCATTTAGACGTCTATAGTCTATGCACCTCCGCCAACCAATCATCGTTCTAGTTGAAATGAGATCACCATTCTCATTTTCAACTACGGTCATTCCTCCCTTTTTAGGGACCACATGAACGGGGAAAACCCATCTATAACTTGAAATGGGGAAGATGATGCCGACATCAAGAAGTTTGGTGATTTTGTTTTTTCACCACCTCCCCCATTTGAGGATTGAGTTTCTGTTGCCTCTTAATGGAAGGCTTAACACCCTCCTCAAGATGATGCCGGCATAAAGCGTGACTAATACCATTTAGGTAATCAATGGTATAGCTAAAGCACCTTGGAGGTTTCTTAAAACACCACATAATATTTGAGTTTGGCACTCGTTCAAAAAAGAATTCACAATTATCGGAAAAGTTGAATTAGGACCCAAAAACACATACCTTAGGTGTGATGGTAGAGGTTACAACTCTACCGTTGAACACCCTTACCTTCTCTTGAGGTAGTTATTTCCAAAGCACCATCAATTGTGATTCCCATACATACTTGCTTAATGTTTTCTTCCGTACTTCCTTCAAGCATTCCTTCATACAATGACATCTTGTTGTCTTGCTCACCTATCTTTTCCTTATTCTAAAAGACATTCTCAAGGGCATCGTTGGTAGTGAGCAAGTGCTCATGCATAGAAGTCACAATAGAATCAATAGTATCTATTATCATACAATTATCAAGACTAGAGCTTTGATATTTCATGCTCTCATTCAAATAAAATTTTATCACCTCATCTCGTACTTTTAGTAAAATTTTAGCACTTTTAACATCTATATAAGCACCCGAAGTAGCAAGAAAACGTCTTCCTAGAATTATTGGAATGTTAACACAAAAAAATCCACTAGGATTACAAACTTTATCACCCTTAGAGGAACATCCTCTACCTTACCTTTTGGAAATTTGATAGAACGATCGGACAATTGTAAGGTAATGTTGGTGGGTAGAAGTTCCCTAATCTCAAGTATTTGATATACCGAATATGGCATAAGGCTAAAACTAGCTCTAATATCACATAAAGCATTACTAATTTGCATATTATATATAGCATAAGGGATAGAAAAGTTACCGGAGTCTTTCAATTTTGGTGGCATTTTATTCATGACAATTGCACTACAATTCTTGGTGAGATTCACTGTTTCCACCAATTCACACTTTCTTTCTCCACTCAAAATATCGTTTAAAAACCTAGCATAGTTAGGCATTTGCTTGATAGAATCGGTGAAGGAATTGAAAGGTGAATTTGTTTCAATGTTTTTAGAAACATTCATAATTGCACATCTAATTTTTTTTCTAACAAATTTGTGAGGATATGGTAGCTTTTGCAATTGTTTTGTCTCTCTCTCTTTTTCTCTTTTCTCTTCACTCTCTTTTTCAAAATCTTTCTCTTTTTCACATTCTTTTTCTTTCTTACATTCTTTCTCTTTTTTACTCTCATGATGTTCCTCTCTTTCTTGCTCAAAATCACTCTCAAGGGGAGCCTCACTCATGTTCATTCTCTCATTGATTCTCTTAGGAACACTCTCTTCCAACACTTTACCACTCCTAGTTGATATAGCATTTACGGGCCTGTTGGGATCTAGTCCTTGGGGTGGAAGTTTGGAAGTTCTAGTACCTTCCTTCAAAGCATTGGCCAATTGAGAAATTTGTATTTCAAGAATTTTATTATGAGTCATGACTTCACTAAATTTCTTATCACTAGAGGCCATGAAAGTATTAAACATTTTGGTTTGACTCTCCATCATTTCCTCTAAGTTAGACCTACAAGGAGGTTCTTGTGCATAATAGTTATCTTTGGGAGCTTTATTACCTCTCATATTTGAATTGGAAGCATTTCATTAGAAGAACCTCTATTGTTATTGTTGTTCCAATTATTCCTATTATTAGAGTTTCCGCCTTGGTGGATTGCCCTTGAATCCCATAAGTTCCTTGGTTATTATGGTTATGGTTACCATACCCACCTTTTTGGTTGCAGTTAACTTGGGGATTTTTGTCTCTTTGGTTCCTATTTCCCCATTGGTTTTGGTTATAGTTATGGTAATCATAATCATTTCCTCTTTAGTTATAGGAATTTCCCCTTGCTCTCTTCGATTAGGTGGTGAGTATCTTTGATTGTAATTCCTAGGTCTATTAGCATAAGACAAGGCATTGACTTGTTCATTTTCACTGTTATTACCATCTTCATATTGGGGTTGAGGTTGGGAATCATAACTACAAGAAGAGGTGTCATGGTCATATGACCCACAATTTTTACGAAACAAACACCCATGTGGCATGTTATTAGAAGTAGAAGGAGAAGAGTTGGAATTCATACCTCTCCCCTTAGATTGGGAGGGATGCTCTTGTTATGAATTAGAGGTCTCAAGTTTCACCATGATGGACGTCATCTCCTTTCCAAGGTTGGCGATTTGGGACGTCAAATTGTTGATGGCGTTAAGGTGATCAACGAAGTAAACCGCACTTCCTCCCTTACTTAGAGACTCTCTCTATCCTTCTTGCCAATCCATGTGGTGCCTCACCACATCCTCAATTATCTCTATGACTTGCTCCTCCATCTTGTTCATAATCGGGCCACCCGCTCCCGCATCTAAGCTAGTCTTTCCTTGTGGGCTCAAGCCTCAAAGAAAATTTGAAGCACTTGGTATGTCGGAATGCCATGATGGGGACACTCCCTTTGATATTCTTTATATATCTCCCAAGCCCCGTAAATGGTTTCACTAGCCCTTTAACTGTGACCTTGGATCAAAGCCCTTGCCTCGGGCGTTTTCTTTTGAGAATTGAATCTACTTAAGAAAGTCGTGGTGACCTCGTCCCAAGTTCTTAAGTAGTTCGGCCTTACTTTTTTCTTAAGCCATTCAAGAGCCCTTCCTATCAAGGAGAAAGGATATAGCTTTAGTCTCACAAATTCTTGAGTTACTGTTGGAGATCTTCTCTATTATCAATGATTATTTCTAGACTCTATCTCATTTATTGCTTTGGTTAGTTAGTTCATGTTTGTTTGATTTGATTTTGATGTTTGATTAGTGTAATTTTTCTTCATTGATTGTTAATTCTTGTTTTCTTTAGTTATTTGTGATAAGTTGATGATTTTTGAGTAGTTGTTTGGCTAGGGATAGGGTGAAACTTGTATGATTGATTGATTGTGCTTAATTTAGGGATTGTGTTGATTAATTGTTGAGATTAAATCGATAAATGGAAGTTTGCATTTATGTAATTCTATTAGGCCTTGAGAATTATGCTAGATTGCATTGTACTTTTTAAGGATACGGCCAATTGATTTAGGAATTGCAATTGTCGATTGATCTTGATTAGTGATGCTCCTAGTTAGAGTCTCTCGTAGTTGGCACTAGTTTGACCTCTAGGAAATAGCTTGTTGACTCTTTTGATTGAGCTTATCATTAGTCTTCAAAAACATTAAATTACATATTATTCCCGATTTTCAACAATTGTAATGATTTCTTGTTGATCCTCGTTCCTAGTGTTTTATTTGTTTTGTTCATCATTTTGTTAGTTGGTTAGTGTTAACCTTTTATCCTTAGACTTTGACCTAGCTTAGGCGCATAATTGAGAGCGCTTGAACATTACCGTTCCTTTGGGTTTGACCCTTGACTTGCCTCTTTACTAGTATTTAGGTTGGTTAAGTGTTTATGAATTTAGTTTGACCGAGGAAGGATTAGTTTCAACGACCTAGTTCCACCCTTCGTCAAATGGCGCCGTTGCCAGGGAACGGTGTCTATGTTTGAGTGTTTTTGATTGCTTGAGTTAGGTCTTTGTACAAACTTTTCATTTATTTGATTTTTGTTTGCTTTGTAAAAAAAAAATGGCATGCTTATCTTTTCTTCAATATGATGGTGAATCTTTTAATATCTACTTCCATAGACTTGCGGAATTTTTAGACTATAATCATTATAGTCTTTGGAAGGCTTGTGAGATTTGTTATTTTGGTTTGAATGAGCAAACTAGGAATGAAGTTGAAAGCATGCATAATGGTGAATTTAGAGCATTATCAATAGATGATGCTTGGGACTTCTATGTTTGGTTCGCTAGGGATATCTATAATAGGAGTAATCATGATTCTAATGTTGATGTGTAATGTGTTGAATCTTCCAATGTTAGCATGATTTCCCATGAATTGTCACATGATCCCATAGTTAAACCTAGAACAAATGATTTCAATTCTATTTCTTCTTTTCCTCATGTTAATAAAGTACATGCTCAAGTTGATGCTAATGATGTGTTTCAATTTTCTTCATTATTTTCCATGTCTTCTTGTGATGTAGTTCATTCCTTTAATAACGAATCTCATATGATTGATTGTGTGCCCTCTCCCCCATTTAATGAAAATGCTCATGATTTTAATGGGCATGGTCCTACACTTGGTTGTGACTCTTCTTTTACTATTGATCAACTCTCTTTGCCTTTTCATTCTCCAAACTCTTGTGATGAGTCTCTAGTCCCCTATAGCAAAATTGATTAATCTTTGACGGAGTTAGAGATGAATCCTAACCTAAGGCCCTTGGGGGACAAATGATGGAAACTTTAAGGAGCCAAATTAAGATGATTAGAGAGCGTGAGGGTGTTTTGAATGAAGAGTTGAAAAGAAGAGAAGAGTTGGAAATTCAATTGTCATATTTGATGCTTGTGTATGAAAATTTCATATCCAATGTGTGTGTTAAGGATGATAATGATAACTTAAAGCAACCAAGAGAGTGTGAGGATACCTTTGATGAGCATATGAGTGACTGTGAAAGAGTTGAGAATGAAGACAGAGTTGAATTTAAAAATCCTAACCCTCTTTCCCATCTTGATAAGCCTCAAGTGTATGTTTGTGAGCCTTCGTTCTATGAACACATAGACTCTTTTGAGGTAATGTCCTATTTGTTTTGTGATAGTCATATGAATCTTTGTAGATTCTTGGATGAGTTCATTGAGAATGCTTTTTGGGATTTACATGAGTTTCCGATGATTCTACCACCATTCATGCACGGTTTTGAGGACTTAGGTTTTGAGATAGTTGGAGGAAAGGTTGTTTATTATGGTGGAAAGGAGGATGAGGTTGATTCCCTTGGAGTGTTGAGCTCGAGGGAGGTGTAGATTGTGAGCGTTCTTCATTTAAGGACTCTATGATTGATTTTCATGCCCTCATTAGTGATGTGAGAACTTGTGTTGAGGGAGTAGCTACCCCTATTCATATTTGTCATACCCCTTTTTTTTAAAGGTTTGACCACATCTCTTCTTGCCCTATTTTTCTCCCTACCTGTCTCAAAGAGCCTATTAGGGAGCCGATTTCTATGGACGATCTTATTGTCCCTCATTCGTCTATTGTTGAGGAAAAGGGTGATGTTGCCACCTAAAAATATTTTAGTGAGGAGGATTTTTCTTTTTCTTTTTCTTTCCATTCTTTTATTCCCCCTTCTTCTTCTTATTTTCTTGTTTTTCCTTTTGATCCCTCTTCTCCTTTCTTTTGGCACCTCCCTCCTCACTTGCGTGCAACAATCTTGTTTCATGCCATTTTCCTACCTTCTCTCTTACAAAATGTGTAGTAGTGCATTTGATAAGCTCTTGCGTACGTTGAATTATTATTTTCTAGAGCGGTCAAGCTTGGACCTTAAGCAAGCCTTTCTCGGGAAGTAACCCGTGTTTTATTGCTTTCATTTTCTTTTCTTTTTAGAATAGATTATCCCTCATGGAAATGTTTGTGTGCCTTTTTCTAGGTACACGACTTGATATACTTTGGTGCTTCGATTTCGATCAAGAATCAAGGAAGTTTAACTCCTATTTTTGCTAGCATATTTAAGGTTCAATTCTTAAGGAATAAAACTTTGAAAGGTTTAATTGGGTCTTTTGCGGTTATTTACACCCACCTAATATCCGGTAATATCCTTCCTTTCCCTTTCTCACGTGGATGATGACTTGTTGGATATATGTTGGTTTGTTGGATTGATCTTCTTGTTTTCCCCTTCCATGGTTTCTATGATTTATGTTTAAGTTTATTGTCTCATTCTAGCTTGGGGGAGGGTATTCTATCATGTTTGATGGGATGTTGATTCATATATGCCATGCACATTTGTATATGCATTTCCATGTTTTGTTTCTATCAAGGCAAATTTGCAATATGTCTTTGTTTTATTCTTGCTTTGGACATAATACTTTTAGACTTGTATAGTTGAATTCTTTTCTTCTTAAATGGTAACGCTGTGCACGGTTTGAGAGTATGTTTGGTTGATTCTAGGATAGAGTATGCTAAGGTAGTCATTTAGAACTATTGGGACCTTAAAGCCGGATTCTATTTGTTATTGAAAATTTGTAATTGCTCCCATTTGGTGACTTTGAAACTAATAGTGAGTTTTTGCTACAACCTTTGTGAGGTTTCATGATATTCAAGCCTTCAACATATCTTGCATGAGCGGCATAGATCCTTTACTATTGCGAACCTAATCTTGAATCTTGACTCATAATTTTTAAACACGAGACCAAACCATCTAGGGAGGACAAAGACGTCTTTTCCGGGGTGGTATTTTTCTTTTCTAGGATAATCTTCTTTATTTTTAGTTCTTGGGTTTACATTTGCCTTCTTTCTAACCATTTGAGCCTTTTCCCTTCTTTTAAATCCACATCTTTAAAACTTTGAGCCTTTTGTTTCTTTTAGTTACGTTCCATTTTTGGTTTTTGTGAAGCAAATGATCATATTCTTGGAGTTTGTGGTATATGAGTATGGATGTTGGTTCTTTTTGTAAGAAATCTTGTATTTTGTGTATATTTTATGAATAATGGCAAATGATTGATGGAAAAAGCCATCCAAAGTTAAAAAAGGCAAGGACATAATAAATGCAAAGTTGTAAAAGCCGTCCAAAGTTAAAAAAGGCGAGGACAAGTGCTTTAAAAATATGAAAACAACAAAAAAAAGTGAAAATGAGAAAATTCAAAAATATTTTGATGTGAATTATTCTCCTTTTCTAAGCATTGAGGACAATGCTTCATTTAAGCTTTGGAGAGAAGCGTTTACGCTTTTTGTATATATGATTGTGGTTATAGCTTTGAACAAGTTTGGGGGTATTTGGTTTTTGTTTAGTGACTACTTGATTGAGATTCTAAGAAAGGGCCCGTTCTTTGCTTCACTATTAGGGATACAACCAAATTTTTAAATTTTAGCCTACCCTCAACCTTTTTCCTTTACGTTACAACCTTTGGGAAAGTCCTTTTGACCTAGAGGTTGAGTCACATATCGGGGGAGGGCATTATGAGTTAAAGCCTAAGGAAAGGGGATGCAATGTAAAGATGTCGAGAAACCTCAATTCTATTTGTTTTTCCGGTTCCTTCGAGGAACTATACACACGCTCACTAAAAGTAGATTCGAAGCTAATTGGGAGAATGTGCTAAAATATATTAAGATGAAAGTGAATCGCGTTTCATTAGTTCTCTATGCTAAGAATATCTTATATTTCAATCAACCTTAGATATCTTAGAACGTAAACTCCCTTACTTGTTTAGAAAGATTTGCATTCACTTGTGCTTGTTCATTTGGAAAAGTCCTTTCATGAACATTTGTTTGCTTTTCTTGTATTTTGGTTTCTTCTTCATGCTTTTCCTTGTCTGTATTATTACGAGAGTTACAGTTTAATCTCTTAGAAAACCTTTACAAGAGCATCACTCGTCCTCTAGGGCGATCTAAGGGTTTAAATGGCTTGTATTTAGTTGCTTAAATTGATCGTGATTCCTATAAAAGTGAGTTAGTGTATATTCTTGTCTCCTCTCTTCTTTTTGTTTGTTTTAATAAGCTCATCATTTCTCCCTTGGTTTTATTTTGCTTCAGAATGAGCAAAAGGTAAGCTTGGGGGTATTTGATCGGTGTTATAAATGGCACCCATTTGATGAGCATCTAGGTTGTTTTTTTCTTCTTTTCGTAGCTTTCATGCTCAATAAATGCCTAGTTTTATGCATTTGGTCATAGTTTTACCTCTCCTCTCTTATTTTGTAGCTTTTGTGCATTTTGTTGGTTTTTATACTCTTTATTTGGCCTATTTTCATGGTTGTAGTTATTGTACGAGGTCCGGGTCTTGATATTGGTGATTTACTAAGGTGGAAGACGCTTTTAGAGCAAGCTCATGGCAATTAGAAAGCTTTAGATGCAAGGAAGTTGATTTTCCAAGTTCTAGCTCATGCGCTCTCAAGTCGTGCTCTCATGATTGTGGGGTGTTGAACCCACCATCAAGTTCTTTTTAGGACTGCCACTCTTAGTTTTCATAATCATAATGTTGCATGTTCATTCGAAGACCTTAGCAAACGCACAAAGCCGCGAGAAAGATCGAAGAAAGTTAGGCAGATTATGGACTTAGGCAGATTGTTGCTGAAGTTGAGGAGCGCCCGCTCCAAGAGAGGTGCACGCCCGCTCCCCCTAGAGAGGGCTCTCCCTTCTTTGTCTTCGAGCCTTGAAAGTTACTCCTTTCTTTGAGTGCTTGTGAAATTGAGATATAGTACCTAGAAAACATGGACAAACACAATCAAAGAAAGGGTGAAAGATTCAATATTTTAATTCAAAAACGGGTTAGAAAGAGGGGAAAAGATTACAAAATTGGGTTTAAATCAACAATATAAATGGTCAAATAAACCACTTATCAATTGCGTCTTTTTATTTTAATAGACCCAAGTCAGAATCTTTACATGTTTACATCAAAAGAAGGGCTTTCCTATTTTATATGTTTAATCAATATTTGCTCACTTATGGTAGTATGCATAAAGGTCAAGCTATTTTAGGTTGCTCATGGAACTAGTGGATGCCGTGAGGACTCCCATGCCACTAATTGTCGGAGAAACAATCCTTAGCTTAGTTGAGCTAAAAAGAAATCTAAAAGCACCTCTTGTAGGCTCTCCAATTTTATTACAAGTAGAAAATCAATATCTTTAATTACAGAAATTAAAAATATATAACTTTGTATATTAATAATAATTTATTGCATTGAACTTGTTTTTCCAATATTTGCAAAAGCTTTTTCTCTCTTTTTTTTCAATGTTTTTCATTTTTAACTTTATTCATTGTTCTCGCCTCTTTTAAATATGGACGGCTTTTTCAACTTTGCATTTGTGTGTCTTTGCCTTTTAAATATCCAGCTTCAAGGTCCTAAAAGTTCTAAGCGACTACCTTAGCATACTCTATCCTATATTCAACCAAACATACTCTCAAATCGTGCACACTGTTACCATTTAAGAACAAAAGCATTCAACTATACAAGTCCTAACGTATTATGTCCAAAGCAAGAACAAAACAAAACACATTGCAAATTTGCCTTGACAGAAATAAAATTCTTTTTCGAGTGTTTAAAAATAAAGAACATGGAAATGCATATACAAATGTGCATGACATACATGATTCAAATCCCATTAAACATGATAGAAAACCCTCCCCCAAGCTTGAATGATACAACATGCTCAAACACAAATCATAGATAACATGGGAAGGGAAAAGAAAGAAATCAAACCAACAATACCAACACATGACCAACAAGGCATCAACTATTAGAGAATGAACATGGAAAGATATTACTGGATATTAGGGGGGTTTAAATACCCGCAAATGACCCAATTATACATTTCAAAACCACTTTCCTTTAGAATTGAATCTTGCTTTCAATATGCTAGCAAAATAGGAGTCAATCTTCCTTAATTCTTGATTCAAACTAATGCACCAAATTATATCATCAAGTCATGTACCTACTAAAAGGCACACAAACATTTCCATGAGAGAAAATATATTCTAAAAAGAAAAGAAAATGAAAGCAATAAAATATGGGTTACTTCCCGAGAAAGGCTTGCTTAAGGTCCAAGTTTGACCGCTCTAGAAAATAATAATTCATTGCACGCAAGAGCTTATCAAATGCACTACAACAAATTTTGTAAGATAGAAGGTAGGAAAATGACGAGAAATGGATGTGCAACAAGCTTAGTGCACACCCATGAGGAGAGAGATGCCAAGAAAAGGAAGAAAATCAAAAGCAAATTCAATATAATAAGAAAAAGAAGAAAAGAAAGAAGAAGAAGAAGAAGAAGAAGAAGAAGAAGAAGAAAAATAAGGCAAACTCTTCTCAAGATATTTTTGGATGGCAAAATCACCTTTTTCCTAAATGATAGACGAATAAGGGACATTAAAATCATCATAGACAAGGGGGTCCCCAATAGGCTCATCAACAAAGGAAGGGAGAAATATAGGAGTGTAGGGGATATGGAAGAAATTACTTGGAAAAGGGATATGAAAAGAGGTGATAGGAGCAATGGTCTCATAATCTCATCATCACAACCATTCCTCGCATCACCAATAATAGCATGGAAATCAATCATAGAATCCACAAAAGAACACTCATGGTCACCATCTCCCTTAAATATCCAACTTCCAAGAGGAACTACATAATCTCCCGCACTACATTCATGAACAAAAACTTCCTCAACTTCCTTTAAGCCCAAAGTCTCACTACTACAAAAGTTGCCTTAGGTAACACCAAATGGTATCACTTTGAAGGTTAGAACCTTAACTAATTCATAAGTAACACTTTTGTAACACTTTGATATCATGTAACACTTTATGGTAACACTTTGATATCTAGTATCACTTGATTGTAACACTTTGATATTTAGTAACACTTTATTGTAACACTTTGATAATTTGATATTAAGTAGCACTTTATTGTAACACTTTAATTTTTGGTACCAGTTGGTCATATATAAATTTTAAATTAGGAATAATCATTTGACCGTATTACTATTATATACTTCGCATAATATTAATAGTTTAATTGTAAGCTTTATTTGTAATTAATATTTTACAACTACTAGTAGAAAAACACAAATGGACACTGGTTTTTACCATGTATCCCCAAAATAATTAGAAGACTCCACCCGTACCCCTCTTTTATCTCTCTAAGTCTTGACTCCACCATAGGCCTGGCCACTCTATCGCTCTCTCTCTCTTTCTCTCTCTCTCTCTCTCTCTCTCTCTCTTCTACCTCCTCATTCACAAGTGGCGGCGATGGTGGTGGCGATAGTGAAGGTGGTCATGAGCGATAACGATGGTGCTTCGAATTCAAGGGTTTCAATTGGTCGTCATGGTATGATTTTCTTCAAACTTTCCCCTTTAAATTCCAAATTTTGGGCTCTTTTATATAATTACTAGTTCAAATCTTAGGTTTTGTTAAATAAAGGTTTAGATCCTAAGTGTGGTCTTACCTATGTTTTCCTGAAGTCTGGTGGTGAAACTGGTGATTGATTTAGAGTTTCAAAGAATTTGAGGGGTTTTTATTACTTTTCTCATTAGCGGTTTTAATCGATTTTTGATAGATTAGTATTTGGATATTTACTTTTTATCGTCAAACTTATGATTTGTTGATTATTGATTACTATCACAAGATTAAGTAATTTCTAATTAGTTTTACAAGGGTTTATATAGATCAGCTTTTTTAATAGTTAACAGCATTGAAATTTTGTGAATTCTGCTTGGTTTGAGGTGCTTAATCCCATCCTGTTGTCTATCCTATTCTGGCATGAGGAGAAATTAATTCAAAATGGCTATATGATTGCAAAATTAGACATTTCCATGATTGCAAAGTTAGGGGATTCAAAATGGCATGTTTTTTCTATTTTTGTTTAATCACATGTTTTTAAGGATAGTAATGGTAATTGGTAAGTTCCATGGAATAATTATAGGTGCATGGAGAAGATGAATGGTCGTTTGGGTATTGTGAACAAGGAACTGGAGTCTTTAGCTGCCCTGCTACAAAAAACCCCATGTATACATACCATGAAAAAATTGTTCTTGGACAAACCAACCTTTCTGTCTCCAAGGTTAATCAGATCTTGAGGGAACTGAGTTAGAGAGTGGCTAGGGGAATCCTATGATTTGCTCGCACGAAATTGCAATCACTTCTGTGATGATTTATGTGAAAGGTTTGGTGTTCCAAAACTTCTAGGTATAGTATAGTATCATTGCTACCTTGCTTTAATTATAACTAATTGTAATTAATTTAATAGCCCTTGTGTTGATTGCATTTATTACTGTCACGAGTTGACTTTTACATTCATAAGATTGTGCTCTTTTGGTATGTGATCACCGAATGAGCCGAGGCTCCAAATCTGTACTTTAGAGCTATATTAATATTTTACCATTTTTTAATGTAGTGCATTAAATTATCTGACATCATATAATGATAACATCAAGAGGTGCATTTCCGATGTCAGATTAACTTTTTCATGCTAGTAGCAATCTATATTTACGCTGGTTGGCACAATGATCTATTCGCTAAGCAAATTAGCTATTGTTATAGCCCTTCCAAATTGTAAGTGTGCAATTTTCCGCGAGACTTGAACAAATAAAGATATCATGTCATACATGTTTCTAACTTCAATAAATGTGTCTTCCATAACACACATTGCAGCTATGCAAGATTAATAAAGCAAAGTTTGAGATAAATTAATCTTTCTAATAGTCTAAGTCTGAGGTATACACGCAATTCCAAACACAACATATATGCGAAAAGCTTTATTAATATTTGCATTGCATGTATATGAGTATTAGAGAATTATCTCATCAGACTTGATTATTAGCTGGCCAGATAGACTAATATTGCTTTCGGTTGAGTGAAACTTATTTTTCTTATTTGTCTTTGGTTAAGACCATATTAAACTATATAAACCTTTTTGCCTTTGTAAATTTGGTAATTTGAATTGGTTCAGGACTCTTGGATATTTTGACATTGATTCTCATTGCTTCTCGATAAGAGTGCAAGGAATTAGGTGATATATGAGTTTGATATATTTACCATGCATTCTTGCTTGAAATGAACTAATTGCAGTGTTTCAAGTAGCTGAAATAGTTAAGTAGTTTTACGGAAATTGAAAACATTGTAAGCTTCAGTATGGCATGATCCTAAATGTAATTATTGTTCTTATACATAATATTGATGTTGCGATCATCTCTGATTTTATTGTTGTTTATATCATCTTTTAGTTTCTGGCAGCCATAGCGCAGTCGTTGTATGTAGGATTTTGAATACTTTAAGCTTGAACAGCCTAACTTAGTTTATATTGACATGAACACAGGCTAATTTACAAAATGAAAATACCTCAATCCCACCACCTGTTGTACTTATAGTCTCATATTCATTCTGCAGTCTTGTGTGTTCTTCTTTGTAGGAAGCAAGATCTAGATGGGAGATTATAGCATAGTCTCCCATGTATACAACAAATTTTCATCCTTCATATGATCAGCTTATTTTTACAATGAGCAAGGTAACTGTATATTTTAATGACATGAGCTAAACATAGTATTTATGACATTAGTGACATAACACCTGTAGCAATAGCACATCAGTCTCATTATTTCAGTTAAGATACATGTCTGTCATAGATCAACAAACCGATAGTAGCAACTTATAGCTGCTAGTCTGCCTATGCTAGGTTTCTAGCTCATGTCTTCTTAGTTTCGCCTTGAACTAGATCCCCCTCCCCTTCCATTTCTGATCACACATCCACCACCCTTAATAGAAAATAAATTATGATCATTTTCTTCATGTATACTCTAGAGAACAAGAGAAAAATGAGGTAATGGTTAATACAATATCTTTTACAAAGCACTAACTCATATTATTATGTTATTTCATTTTTGTTCTAGTTGTCTGATGTATGATGCTTTCACACATACATAGGATCAAAAGGATCAAGATGAAGGATTGCTTCGGAAAGTGATGATGCCACAAGAAGCGTGCTTACATATACAAGATCGAGATAAACTTTTTTTCTTTTACTCCCGGGAGTGAAAACTTTGGAGCTTTCGGCTAACTATAACCGCTGCTGCTGTCACGTACTATTATTGGCATACTGCTGTATTGCTGCTACTACTGCTTACTGCCGGTTTTGGCTGCTATTGTTGTTTGCTGCCACTGGTGGCTACTACTATTGTTTGTTGCCAATGTTGGCTGCTACTGCTGTTTGCTGCCACTGCTATCTACTATTGATGTTTGCGGCTACATACTGCCGTCTGCTGGTATATATTGATATCCGATTTGTAGGTACTATTATTGGTGCTGTCGTTCTGCCACTTAGCTTTTGCTATCATACTGCTATCGCGTTGACTATTTTTGGAAAATTTGGAGCTTTTTCTTATTTCGTCCCTTTTTCCAAGCTAGAAACCAAAGCTGTCTTTCTTTTGTTTTGATTATTATATTGTTTGACCAAACATAAAATTGGTGTTTATGGATAATTTTTTGTAAGAATTATGAAATTATTTCAATTCAAATTATTGTTTATCATATACGTTAATTTCTCATTCATGGTTACGTTGTTGTACAAATTTATATTATGTATTATTTTTAAACAACAATAACAACAACAACTACAATAAAAAAAAAATTGTTACATTTGTTTGCAAAAAAAAAAAAAAAAAGTTTGAAAAAAGTGATACATAATGTCGAATAAAGTGCTACCATATGTCTCAAAAAATGATTAAAAAATGTTACCTAATATTCAATAAGGTGTTACATTAGTTCAAAAAGTGATACATAATGTCGGATTAAGTGCTACTATATGATTGAAAAATGTTACAAAAGATAAATAAGTGTTACCTAAGAAATAAAACTTAACACTTGAAAAATGATACTAATAATATAAAAAGTGTTACATAAGAGGGTTTATAGTAGCACTTTTGAAAGTGTTACCATACGTCACCCAAAGTGTTACATAACACCTTAGGTAACATGGGCGGAAGTATCACCCAATAAAATGTTACCTATTGTCTATAGTAACACTTTTACCACTTTATGCAACATTTTTTGGGTGTTACTTAAGGTTAGTTTTGTACTAGTGTCTTGAAACCATGCATGAATGGATACAAGTTCATTTCAAAATCATCTCTCTCCCATGAAGCATTCTCAACTAAATCGTCTAAAAGGTTATGGGTTTTCCTTTGACTCTTAAAAAATTTATTGGCCATAACCTTAAACAAGTCCAAATACTCATGGATAAAAAAGTCACAATCATGCATAAGAGACTCATCAAAATGGGAAGGACGGCTGGGAATTTCGAAATTAACACTCTCTTCATTCATAACTCCTTCACCATCACTAAAATGCTCACTAAAGGGATCCTTACCCTCTCTTGGTTGTTCAAAATCATCATCATCATCCTCCAGACACAAATTGGATAGGGATTGTTCAAATACAAGCATCAAGGATGAAAATAGGCTTTCTAACTCATCTCTTCTTCTCTTTTCCTCCTCAACGCGCTCCTCATTCTTTTTCGTTATCTTTAATTGACCTCTCACAGATGTAAGAATCATCTTCTTACAAGGTCCAAGATCATTACTAAGCTCAATGCGCCTAATTCGAGACTCTAATATATCAATAAGATATTCAAAAAAAGGTGTAGAAAGTTGAGGTTCAACAAGAGAAGAAGAAAAGCAACAAAGATTGGAAGAATTAAAATTAAGATCATGAGCATATTCATTAAATTAGGGAGTGGGGCACAAGTAGGCATGCAAGATTCATCATTCATGGAACATGGACCATAACAATCATCAATGGAAGCATTTGAATAACCATGACCATGATCACAAGTATCTCTAGCAAACCAGATATAAAAATCCCAAGCATCATCGATTGACAATGCTCGAAATCTACCATTAAACATGCTTTCAAAGATGTCTCTAGTTTTCTCATTCAAACCAAGATAACAAATCTTACAAGCCTCATAATGACTACAATGATTATAGTAAAGAAATCCCTCAAGTCTATTGAAATATTCACAAAAAGGCTTATTATCATATTGAGGAAATGATAGGCATGCCATTTTCTCTTTTTTTTTTCTTTTTACACAAACAAAAAAAAATCAAATAAAAGAGAAGAATATACAAATACCTAGACACAAGCAATCAAAAACACTCAAACATAGACACCGTTCCCCGGCAACAGCGCCATTTGGACGAGGGTTGAGACTAGGTCGTTGAAACTAATCCTCCCTCTGTTAAACTAAGTTTATAAACACTTAACCAACCTAAATACTAGTATAGAGTCAAGTCAAGGGTTAAACCTAAGGGAACGATAATGTTCAAGCACTCTCAATTATGCGCCTAAGCTAGGTCGAAGACAAAGATAAAGAGAGAATACTAACAACTAACACAAAGAAACCAAACAAATAAAGCACTAGGGAATCGGGATTAACATGTAATCATGACAATTGTAGCAACTTGGGAACAACATGAAAATCGATAGTTGCGAAGACTAATGGTAAGAGCAATCAAAAGAGCTCGACAAGCTATCTCCTAGAGGTCTAAATAGCGCCAACTACGAGAGACACTAACTAGGAACATCACAAATCAAACTCAATCGACAATTGCAATTCCTAAATTAATGCTTTGTATCATTAGAAATTACAATTCAATCTAGCATAATTCTCAAGGCCTATCGAATTACACACATGCACAATTTCCATTAATCACTTTAATCTCAACAATTAATCAACAAAATTCCCAAATTAAGCACAATCAATCAATTATACAAGTTTTACCCAATCCCTAGCAAAACAACTATTCTAAAATCATCATCTAATCAATTAAAAACTAAGGACATCAAGAATCAACAATATATTAAGAACAACAACACTAATCAAGTATCAAACATCAAAATCAATCCAAATAAATAAGAATATAAAACAAGCAATAAAATGAGATAGTGTTAAAAATGCTCATTAATTATAAAGAAGATCTTAAACACAATTGTTACCATTGAATCTTCTATCTATCAATCACCATTCAAATTCCTCACCTTCTTTCTTTAAAATCTACTCCTAAACTAACCCTAAAACGAGAGATTGAAGCTCTAAACTAAGATAAAATTATGATCAAATTTCAATCTCTAATTACTTCTAAACTTCCCCCAAAAATCGAGTTACAATAGTAATTATAAAAGGCGCGAAACGAAACCGAGCAAGGCAAATACCCATGGAGGCGCGCGCATGCAGCAGAGCTGCGCACCCGTGCTTCTCTGGGTTTCTTCAGCACTTCTCACGGCTTTGTGCATTCACTAAGGTCTTCAAATGAGCGCACCGAATGATGATGATGGAAACCAAGAGTTGAAGTCCCAAAAAGCATTAGATAGTGGGTTCAACTCCCCATCTTCATGAGTGCACGGCTTGAGACCGCAATAGCTAGAACTTGGAGAACCCACTTCCTTGCATCTTGAGCTTTCCTATTGCAATGGGCTTTCTCCAAAAGCATCTTCCACCTAAGTAATCCATCCATATCAAAACCCGAACCTCGTAAAATATCTACAACCACGAAAAGAGAGAAAACAAAGGAGAAAAGACTAGAAAAACCATCAAAATGCACAAAACCACAAAATAAGAGAGGAAAAGGTAAAACAAAGAGCAAAAGCTTAAAACTATGACTTTATTAAGAA
This sequence comes from Chenopodium album, assembly GCF_948465745.1. Classification (NCBI taxonomy): domain Eukaryota; kingdom Viridiplantae; phylum Streptophyta; class Magnoliopsida; order Caryophyllales; family Amaranthaceae; genus Chenopodium; species Chenopodium album. The sequence continues at coordinate 52,140,953 of NC_137841.1, read as the reverse complement.
GAAAATATAGGAAAAGAAGGTAAAAACAACATAAATGCTCATGAAATGTGTGCCATTTGTGACACCCATTAATGATCGGCGTCAATGCTCAACCCTTCTGTCGAATTCCTAGCTTATCAAAGCTAACTTTTTATTGCCCTTCGAGGGTAAAGAGACAATATGGTCTTGGTCAAACCATTCCTTCAGGAGATCTTCGGTGCCGTTATGAATTTCCTGTTTCTCAAGATGTGGAAAAATTTAATGAATATTGGTGCACTAGGCTTTTATGGGAAGTTGTATCCCACAAATATCCTCCTCCTTTGTCTAGAGATTTGAAGCAGTTGTTACTTGGCAGATCTCGCAAGGACAAGAACAAGGTTCGGAACATAAACAAGGACAAAACAAATATTAATGTCCGCCTAGGGGATAGAATATTCCTCCTAAGGATTGCCTAGGATAAAGATTTGAATTCAAGACTTTTATGATACTTAAAAAAGAAAAGTATTTCAAAAGGCAAAGAAAAAAGAAAAGTTGACTCGAAACAAAAGAAAGCATGCACTTCTAAAACTCGGTGATTTTACGATCGTTTTATTGCAACTGTTATAAAAACGGTCGCAATTCTTATTAATTATGACCGTTAATAACCTTGTCGTAAAATTCTATAATTGCGATCGTTTTTAAATTTTTTTCGGCCGTTGTACCGGTCGTTAAAATTATGTCATTATTTAAAAAAAAAAATAATTACGACCGGTCTGACTTTCGTAGAACCGGTCATAGTTTTTTTAAAAGAAATTTAAATTAAGTTGTCGTATATTAATTTGCAAGGGGAAAGGGGAAAGAAGAAACAGCTAAGAAGTGGAAAGAGGGAAACAACGAAGAGAAGAAGGAAAAAACGGTCGCTACTGCACCCGTTCTTCCCACCGACGAGCATTCTCTGGCCGGCGATGCTGCACTTTGTATGTAATCTTAATTTTCTTTTTTTTTTAAAATATATTTCGTTACTTTGTTCGATAACCCTAACAATGGGTCGCAAATTAACCCCCAAGCAGGACCACCATCGCCAGCTTCCCCTCCTGCCCGTCCCTCCTTGTTTTCTAACACCGATACTCAGGTAAGTTGCTGTATTTTGTTTTTTTTTTATCTAATTAATTAGGGAAAATACCCTAAATTTGGGTTACAATTAAACCTCTTTGCAAGGCTACCGTTGCCGTCTCGCCGGGTTCCTTTTCTCTTTGTCCCTCTTCCGTTTCCCGTCGAGTTAAGTCAGGTAAGTCACTGCAATTTTTTTTTTAGAATTAGTTAGTTTGGGCGAAAACCCTAAATTTGGGTCACAAATGAACCCAAAATTTAGGGTTATTTTTTATTGTTTCAAGTATGGATTCGTATTATTGAATTTCTGGAGTGATAATTTGGCTTCTCAGTTCATACTAAATAATTCTGGAATTTCTCATATTATTAATTGAGTTTGACTATCGAATTTTCATTAAAAAAAAAAACTTACTTTGTTGGAAAATTATGAAAAGCTCTATATTTTTTCCTCTGTTTGTAATATGTATAGAAAAATAATGAAGGCTTATATTTATTCTAGGTGAAAAAAATGTATTTGCATAATGTTTAATTTAATGAGTAACCTGTCCGATGTTTTAAAAGATGTTCATCACTCGTACACAATTAATTTTAAATAGAGGTGATCGTAAAAATACTATTATTAATTTTAAACAAAACATCATGAAATTTAACTACTCCTAGTATGTATGTACGAGATATATACGCAAACCATGTATTACTTTCAACTCTATACCAATGAACATCATCCGTACATCCCATGGGGACTAGGTTTACTAAGTTATACTATAACGATGTTTAAACGCCAAACCACGTGGCACGAAGATGTTGTATATTTCTTATTGGCTAGATGGTTTTAATTAGGTTGTATTTGGTTAAAGAAACATTTAGATACAACCAATTAATATGGAGTAACATAGGAAACTATTAAATTTAATTATATTATACTGTCCAAGAGTAATAAAGAAAATTTTATAATTGATTTAGCCAATCTGTTTTTGGGCTAATTAAGGGAAAATTTCAGTCCTGAACTATAGATTAAAGCTATGTTCTTCGGGCCTTCGGTCGCCGGAATTCTCTTCTATCCGTCCCTCTTGCGTTTTCCGTCGAGTAAACCCAGGTAATTTGTTTGAATTTTTTTTTGTTTCGTTATTTTGTCTGGAATAGCTAATTGTGGGTCGCAAATTAACCCCTTTTGCAGCTCCACCGTCGCTGAATTCCTCTTGTGCCCGTCCCTCCTCCTTTTTCTGTCTTTTTCCGTCGCTGCCGCCAGGTATGTCGTGTGTAGTTATTTATTTATTTAATTTTAAAGTTTTTTCTAAATACCCTACCTAAATGTGTAACACCACCATATACGAGGACCACCTTTGTCGCCGCCTCTGCCTTTCCGGTCAACTACTCCACTTTGTGTTTTCTTCCCTTCTTATTTAACTACTTCTTTTTCTTGTGCAATATGATTCATATTTATGTTAATTATTTATAGAGTTGTGATCTATATTTTATAAAAAAAGGCATCCTTATTAGTTTCATTTTGGTTTCAGTTTATTATCGTTGCTTTACTTTGTGAATGTGCTACTTGTTTAAGCGGGTTTTCCTTGTGATTCTTACATGGTAAGTTTAGTATTATCAAGAGATTTGCTATTTATTATCATTGTTGGATTTTTTACGCTTTATTGTGCGTAGGCTTGAACTTGGATGTGAGCGCCACACTTTGGTGTGCAACTCCTGGTGACAGCTCTATCGTCTGGCGCTACACCGCAAAGTGCGGCGACAGTCCTGTTGCTTTGGCGACAGTTCGGTATTTTGCTCGAGATATCACTACGAGTCTAATTAAACAGTTTGCTAATCAATTCGATTATTTTGTTAATAATAATACCCTTTGTTAAGTCCTTAATTGAGTCTAGACACTAAGTCCCATGGTCTTACACAAGAGTCAAAGCATGTCACTTGCACTCACAATATAAAGTACACTTTGACCATGTCTAAGAGAGTCTTATATGCGCATGTTTTCCGTCAATTTGTTTAGGGGGGTAAGTCAGATATTAATCATCCAATTAAACCACTTGTTTGAACCCTATACTTGATTCCCAAAAATATACACCCTAATTTTTGCTTTTTCTTTATAAACTCGTAAAGTCAAAGTAAATTTGAGTCAAGTCATTAAAATAAATGGTTTAATTTACAGCGCGTGGCAAAGAAAGGAAGGACGTTTGATCAAAGACAACCTTTTCATTCAAGTATAACTTTTTGACATACCAATCGCTCGAAAAAGGAAAGCTAATAAGATAATGGCAACTTAGGAAGAAGTCAATGAACTTAGGAATCAATTGACTGACGTAACTGAAGTGTTGAAGGCTTTAACCCTTCAAATTAATGATCTTGTGAAGCAACAACAAATGGACCTCATGCAAGAAGCTTGAGCAAGCTATCTAGTAACTACAAGTTTCAGGGCACTAGTTCACAAGGGGTCTCGGTGGACAAGGAGCTTCTTCCGCAGAAGTTCAATGGCAACGACATCTCAAAATTCAAGGCAACTGACAACCCTTATTTTCATTTAAGAGCTTTTGAAACAATAATGAGTATTAAGGGTATTGACAAAAAAGTATTTCCTTATTTATTTTCCTTATCTCTTGAAATTGTTTGCCAACAATGGTTCTTCTCCCTTGACAAAGAGAAAACCTCTGCTTGGGAATCAATAGTAAACGCTTTCATTAATAGGTACAAGTGCAATATTCAAGTTGAAACTGATTATAGGAACTTGAAATACTCAAGCAGAAAGAAAATGAAGGTTTCACTTCTTTCTTCAATAAATGGAGAGAAACCTCTGCTAGGATGATTGAAGTACCAAGTGAGAAAGAATCTGTGAGGTTGTTCATCAAGAACCTTCGAGAGAAGTACTCCAAGCATCTCAAATATCAAAATAATCTACACACCTGCAAGGTCGTTTATGACATTTGAATTAACATTGAAGATGACCTTGCTAAGCGAAAAGCTGGTAATAATAACTCCAACAGTGGCTGGAAAGGCAAGAAGAACGCCAATCCTTCTTCTTCCAAAACCACCCACTCAAACATGTTAGCACCTTTAATTTGAGTGAAGTCCTTGCTATGAACAACCAAGGACAAAAGAAACCATTTATGAGGAACTTTACTCCTATTGGTATGAGTTATGACATCGCATTTGACCGACTGAATGCAAAAGGTCTTATAACTCATATTGGACCATTTGGGGACCCACCAATTGAAAAGAGGACTGCTAATTGGAACCCCAATGCACACTGCAAATATGACCAAGGTAAGGGCCATCTCACTAAGAATTGTTGGAAGCTTAAAGAAGTTATTCAAGATTTAATTCATAACAATAAACTACCATTGCCCCCTGCCAATAAGAAGCCAAGCATCAACAACGCACCTCTCGCTCATTCCTTGGCCATCTCCGATGAGGAAAACGAGGTTGATCCCTCATCTCTCATAAAACCTATTAAAGAATTTCATGCTATCAAAGAAGAGGGGGAGATCTTTTTCGATGCCATGTAGGATTTTCTAGAACAAGAATGCAAGGAAGACATGTGAATGCTTATATGGTCCATGTGGGAGGGAACATCCATACTGCGTGAGGCTCTTGAATTTGCAAAGAAATAAGCGGAGGAGCAATAGAACCTCCACCCACGAAGAAGAAAACATTTCCTCTGCAAGTAATTGACAGACCCAAGAAAAGTAATAAACTCTATACTACAATTGGGACTTCATATGCTAAAATGTTCCAAATGCTTCCAAGAGTGGTAAGGTCAAACCTCTCGAACCAAGACCATTTGAATCTTTAAAGAGGAAAGACATGATCTATTGTCCATACCATCAATCAGGGGGACATACCATTGAAAGTTGTTTTAAATTTAAAATTTAATTTAGAAGATAATTGATGATAAGAAGCTAGCTCAAATCCCACAAGAAGAAGACATAAGCATCAATGGGGTTTGGGACAGCGATGAAGAAGACGACTACCTAAAAGACATGGAAAAACCTCCACTTTAAGTGTCATATTCAGTAGGTGACTTTTGGGATGAAGAGGATTCACCTATAGACGTCCTCACAAGATCTGGGAGAACGCAACCTCCTGTCGCTACACAACCTATTCCAACTATGCAGCAAGTTCCCATAACTATCGTAGAAGACAATGACATTGTAAAGCAATTCAAAAAGACCAAGGTCAAGATGAATGTATGGAAACTCCTAGCTACGTCTAGAGAACATAGGTTGGAATTAATGAATACCTTGGATAAGATAGGGATAGATTCCGACACCACTCCTGAGGGGTTGGCTAACTTCCTTACGAGTGATCTCCCTAGTCTTATCAACTTGATCACCTTTTTTGACAAATATTTACCTCCAGAAGGTGACAAGCATTATAAGGCACTAAATCTCAAAGTAGTTTTCAAGAGAATGAACGTCCCAATGACTCTTGTAGACAATGGATCTGCAATTAATGTCTGTCCCCTCCGAATTGCGAGGATGTTAGGAATAAGGGATGAATACTTAACCCCGTCAAACCAAGGAATAAGAGCCTATAACAACAATCGTCTTCAAGCTCTTGGTAAGATTACTATGAATGTAATGGAGGGAGCAATAGAACATGCCACTACCTTCCAAGTGGTAGATACTAAAGCTTCATTCAACTTATGTTGGGACGCCCTTGGCTTCATGTCCTCAAGGTCGTCCCTTAATCTCTTCACCAACAGGTAAAAGCCATAGTTGGAGGAATCCCTATCACAATTGATACTTCAACCAGAAGGATTAAAGCTGTGGAAAATCCAATCATCAATGTGGAGCACGAGGAAGACGATGAAGACTTGTGGGGCTTTAATGAAGAGGTCTCCTTAATCGAAGGGGATGAAAGGACCCCTCTCTGTCACGACCCCCAATCCAATATGATAGTAAATGCTATTCTCAAGAGACAAGGGCATTTTTCTGGAATGACTCTAGGAAAGAAGAAGGGAATTGCAAAACAGCTGGAATTACCTGACCTCCAAGTTAGATACTTTCGGACTTGGCTTTGAACCGACTCGGGAAGATCTTAAGCGAGCCCAGGAAAGGTCTAAGGCGCGTAGGAACGCTCGCATCCAAAAGAAAGCAATCCCAATGGATCAGTATTCACTTACTCTCAATGGCCAATTCATAAGAGAAGGAGAAGACTATCCATGCTATGAATTTCCTGAACCTTTTGTTGTAAATGACATAAGGCAACCGGGATTTGAAATCTTCTTAGATTGCTATTTTCTAAATGAAATCCCAACTCCTATTCACAAGGAGAAAGCACCCCCATGCTTTGACTTTAATTTCATGGGATTATTATTTGGGCGAGAAAAAGATGAGCCGGGATACATAGAGGATAACTCCTCGCTCATCCAAACGGTCCTACAACGCGAGAACTTTGACCCTTCAAAGCTCATCACTCCAGCAGAAGGATCAGTATAAGGGTGCGTAAGATATTCAAGGTGACTACTCCAAGTGGAAGGAAAATTTCTATAACAACAGGTGAAGGACTAATGTTTGAAGAGTCGTCAGAGTCAGAGTGAGAGTTAGAGTCCTTTCCTGTAGAGTCGTCTAACTCTTTAGTCGTAGCACTCCCTCCTTCTTCTATTTCTACTCCTAGGATAGTTAGTAATCAAGTCCTTAAGGACATTTCCCTTTTTGATGTAATGATTTCAGAGTTTAATAATATGTCGTCTTTTGCTTACTCCTCGTGTTTTTCTTTAACCCTAGAGGATGAGCATTGCTTAACTAACAATGAAAAAGAAAAAGAAATTATTAAAGCAATGGAAACACTAAAAAAGAAAACATTAATAATTGAGGAAACTGAGACGGTTGATATCTCAAATGATTCAACCATTAAAAGAGAAGTTAAAAGTGGATTAACACTTAATGAACAATAAAGAACCGATTTAATTAATCTACTTAAAGAATTATAGATGTATTTGCCTGGTCATATGAAGATCTGTCAGATATTAATAGAGAAATATGTCAACACACTATACCACTAATTTCAGGAATATAACCTGTAAAACAAAATTTGCGTCGAATGAAACCCGACGTAGCTCTTAAAATAAAAGAAGAAGTTCAAAAACAAATAACTGCATGTTTTATCAGGGTATCCAAATACCCCGAATGGGTAGCCAACGTCATCCTAGTTCCAAAGAAAGATGGAAGGGTCAGAATGTGTGTCGACTATCGAGACTAAAATAAGGCAAGTCCAAAGGACGACTTCCCTTTACCACACATCGATATTTTGGTAGATAACACAGTAAATAATGCACTTCTATCGTTTATGGATGGAAACACGGGATACAACCAAATTCTCATGGCAGAAGAAGACATGGAGAAAACAACATTCATAACACCATGGGGTACTTACTGTTACACGGTAATGCCATTCGGGTTGAAAAAATCAGGTGCTACTTACCAACGAGCAGCGACTGCCTTACTCTATGACATGATGCACAAAGAATTTGAGGTATATGTGGACGACATGATTGTTAAATCAAAAGATCGCCCCCGGACATCAAGTAGCCTTGAGAAAATTCTTTGAAAGGCTAAGAAAATACAACACGAGGTTGAATCCATCCAATTGTGCTTTTGGAGTCACCTCAGGCAAGCTTTTGGGATAGGTCAGAAGCTCTAGAGGCATAGAAATAGACCCAACCAAGATCAAGGCAATCATGTCAATGCCACCGCCCAAAACCGAGAAGCAAATTCAAGGATTTATTGGCCGGTTGTGATATATAAGTAGGTTCATATCGAAATTAACAACGATATGCGAACAAATGTTCAAGAAACTTAAAAAAGAATCTACCAGTAACATGGAACGATGAGTGTCAAAAAGCCTTTGAAAAGATCAAAGCCTATCTCGCAAATCCTCCCGTATAAGCACCAGCACTTCCAGGGATACCTCTTAGGTTGTACTTAACAGTCACCAAGGAGACAATGGGAGCCATGCTTGCACAAGAAATAGAAGGTAAAGAAAATGCAATCTACTATCTAAGCAAAAAGATGCTCGAGTATGAAGTACGCTATACACCGCTTGAGAAATTGTGCCTCGCATTGGTGTGGGCTACAACCAAGCAAAGACATTACATGCTCGTACATAAAGGCATAAGCCCCGCTTTATGTACGCACCACATAACCCTTGAGGAGGGTGCCCTTCCTTCTATTGAACGACAACGGAAATTACATCCCCAAATGGGGGAGGTAGTAAAGAAAGATATTACTAAGCTTTTATATGCGGGAATCATATTCCCCATCTCAAGATCTAGATGGGTCTCACCCGTTCATGTCGTTCCAAAGAAGGGAGGCATGACCGTCATCAAGAATGAAAAAGGTGAGCTTATTCCAACAAGGACGGTTACCGGTTGGCGGATGTGTATATACTATCAAAGTCTAAACACATCCACTAAGAAAGATCACTTCTCCCTTCCTTTCATTGATCAAATGCTTGAAAGACTAACGAGGCACAAGTACTATTGTTTCCTTGATGGTTACTCGGGGTTTTTCCAAATTCCTATTTATCCCGATGACCAAGAGAAAACTACTTTACTTGTCCCTATAGTACCTTTGCCTATAAGAGAATGTCATTCGGCCTTTGAAATGTTCCCGCAACTTTCCAACGGCGTATGATGAGTATCTTTGGATATATGTTGGAGGAGAAGATGGAGGTGTTTAAGGATGATTTTTCCGTAGGTGGAGCTTCCTTTGAAGCATGCCTCGAAAATCTTGAAAAGTGTTTGGCAAGATGGTAGAAAGTGAACTTGGTGTTAAATTGGGAAAAATTCCATTTCATGGTTAAAGAAGGAATAGTCCTTGGGCACAAAATTTCCCACAAGGACATAGAGGTTGACAAGGCGAAGATTGAGGTTATCGAAAAGTTGCCACCTTCGGTCAATGTGAAAGGTGTGAGATCATTTTTGGGCCATGCCGGGTTCTATAGAAGATTCATTAAAGATTTTTCACTCATTGTAAAGCCTCTCAACGATCTTCTCCAAAAGGATGTCGAGTTTGTATTCGATGACAAGTGTTTGGAGGCATTCAATAAGTTGAAGAAAGCTTTAATCTCCACTCCAATTGTTCAAGCTCAAAGATGGGATTTGCCATTTAAGTTGATGTATGATGCAAGTGATACGGCTATTGGAGGAGTTTTAGGTCAAAAATTTGATAAGAACTTCATTTATTTATTATATGTCCAAGACTTTAAATGGAGCTCAACAGAATTACACAACAACGGAGAAGGAGTTCTTGGCTATTGTTCATTCCTTTGAAAAATTTTGTTTCTATTTGTTAGGGTCCAAAACAATTGTGTTCACCGATCATGCGGCCATAAAATACCTTTTTGGGAAGAAGGAATCAAAGCCAAGACTAATTCGTTGGGTGTTAGAGCTTCAAACTTTTGACCTTGAGATTAGAGATATGAAAGGAGCGGAGAATGTAGTAGAGGATAATCTATCTAGGCTTGAGGATTTTCAAGTTAAAGATGATGGTCTCCCATTGAAGATAGAATGTTAGATTATTCTTTGTATGCTATAGTTGTGAAGGAACTCCCATGGTTTGCCAATTTGGTGAACTATCTTGCTTGTGGGGAATTTCCTCCTTCATTTTCCAAGAATCGAAGAAAGAAGCTCAAAAGGGAGGTTAGGAATTATGTTTGGGATGAACTGATTTTGTATAAAAGGGGTGTTCAGGAGATGTGTTCTAAATGAGGAGTTGCCTAGTTTATTAAAGATGTTTCACTCGGATCCGAGTTAGGGTCACATGGGTGTCTCAAAAACTGCTTTGAAGGTGCTTCAATGCGGATTATGTTGGCCAAATCTCTTCAAGAATGTTTGGGAGTATGTCATGAGTTGTGACCGATGCCAAAGGACCGTAAACATTTCAAATAGAAACAAAATGCCCCAACAACCGATTCTAGAGTTGTAAATTTTTTATGTATGGGGAATAGACTTCATGGGTCCTTTTCCAACTTCATATGGGAATCAATATATCCTTGTTGTCGTCGATTATGTGTCAAAATGGGTGGAGGCTATTGCCTCACCTACCAATGACCATAAGGTAGCAATGAAGTTGTTCAAGAAGATAATCTTCCCACGGTTTGGCATCCCAAAGGCAAATATTAGTGATAATGGATCTCATTTTCTGCATAGCGCCTTCCGTAAGATGTTGAAGAAACATGGAGTTAATCAACGTTTTGGGCTCCCCTATCACCCTTAAACTAGTGGGAAAGTCGAAATGTCTAACCGTCAAATCCAATTGATTTTTGAGAAGACGGTAGCAAGAAATAGGAAGGATTGGTCGGATAAGTTAGATGATGCCTTGTGGGCATATAGAACGGCTTTCAAAAATCCTAATGGCATTACTCCTTACCGCTTGGCTAATGTGAAATTTTGTCATCTTCCGGTCGAACTTGAGCATCGTACTCATATGGTTATCAAGAAAATCAATTTCGATTTGGCAAGTGTTGGTGAGCAACGTTGGCTTGATCTCCATGAGTTTGAAGAACTTCGATTGGATGCTTATAATTGTGCAAGCATGTACAGGACTCGCACTAAGGAAGTACATAATAAACTTATTGAGAAGAAGGATTTCAATGTTGTTGACAAGGTCCTCCTTTACAATTCAAGGATGAGTCTATTTCCCGGGAAGCTAATATCTTGTTGGAGTGGTCCTTTTGTTGTTAAAGAGGTTTTTCCTAATGGTGCGGTTGAAATATCTCCTTTGGATTTTTAAAGAACTTTTAAAGACAATGGTTGTAAACACCCAAATTGGTCTCCCCAAAACTAAACCCAGTGATGAATACCTTTCATGTCATTTGATTATCGAACAAAGAGCAAGTGTGAAAAGTCTAGCGATGACGATGTTTTTATTAAAATATCTCTTTTTTCTGTTTTTGAAAATATTTCTTTTCTTACCCTATTTTTTAAAAACGTTCATTCTAGTTTAGTTTGGTCCATGATATGGGTCCAATAATTGTGTAGTTGGATAGGGATCAAAAAGACCTTTCCTACGATATATTATAAGCCCAATTCCGATGAATAATGTGGAAGTTATAGCCAAAATACTATATTGGGCTCGAACCGGTTTTTACCTACGGCCCAATGATCATGTGGAGGGTTCAAAGGTTTAATCCTATTCCTAAATTAATTAGTATTTTTTAGAATCTTCTATAATTTTCTTAAAGATCTTAATTATCCTTTTTAAAAAGATAAGATTAAAGAATTTGAGTTAAATAAAAACTTTTCTATTCTTAAATCCTAATTCTATTCGATTATAAAGATGATCAAAAACAGTTAGACATTAATTATGTGTCTCATAAATTTTATGTGGTTGGATAGATCTTGAAATTATCTTTCTAATGATATATTATAATATTTATTCCGAGCTATAACGAAAAAGTTATGAATAAAATATGAAACTCTATCCAAAACTGACACCCTTCCACTATTTCGGCCATATATTTTTATCTAAATAATATTTTAATCAGATTTAAATTGGTTTGTAAAGTAGACTTCAAGAGTTTTCCAGTGACATATTATATGACCTATTTGGACTTCTGGATCAAAAGATATGATAAAAATAAAATCTGCAAAAACTGTTGTCCATCGAGTTTTATGTCGATTCGAATTCAGATTCTTTTCTTTATTCTTCGACCCTCTTTTTTCTCTATAAATAGAGGTCATATCTTCCGTTTTTAATCACCAATTCTCATCATGAAATTATTGATATCTTTACTCTCTCTCTTTTCTAAACTAGCTTTTCTCATAAAAAATTCCGCATTCACAAGATCTAGACACACCTAGCATTGTTCGAAGTAGCCTTCGCCTTAGACGTGAAAGCTAAGGTTTTAATTTCTGAGGGTTTGGTCCCAAATCTCTCTTTCAATTATTTAATTTAATTGTTTGTTTATTATTTTCCTTGAAGTTACTAACTGTAGGGAATATTTCAAGCATTACCCCAAACTTGAACCCCACTGTGATCATACACTAATGTACGGTGCCGTCCAAAGGGAAAGAAAATAGAGCAAAAGAGTCACCAACAAGTTTAAGAACTTGTAAACCATTCACGAGGTGAAGGTTACACCCCTTAACAATCCAGGAGATCGTCAACTCTAATAGGTCTGAAACCATGACTGGTAGTTCGGGGATGAAGGTACAAATCCAACCTAAAAGAGATTGAACCTGCCCTAATAATAGGCCTCTACTTTATTCTGATCATATTCATGTGCTCTTTCTGACTAACATGCAATCAATACGATTAACCCTAAACCTATTTATATATGTTGGTTGAATATTAATGGACAAATAAATCTATTATTGGCAATCACTTGAATTATAATCAAATTAACCCTAAATAAGATTATTAATTATCTTATATAAGCGTGATTACAAGTACAAATTCCCTTTAAACATGCATAAAAGGTTTGATTAAGCAATAACAATAAATATATATCAAGAAAAATAATAACAATAATTATGATTAAAATAATAATTTTCACATAAAAATAACAATCATAAAAATAATAATCATAATAATCATAATAAATAATAATAATCATGAATATTATAAATCATAATCAAAATAAAAACAATCATGTTAAAGCGTAATAATAGCAAGATCCTAGGCATGATACTAACAAGATAAATAACAAACCCTAGCAAGTCACTAAACATTAAAAATCAAATATATAGCCCTAACATGATGCTAACATGAATATTAGGAAAGAAATAGGAAGCATCGCAGGAATTACAATAAGCATATTTGATATCAGAAATTATAATTGTTACCTTAAACATGATACTGGGAATCATTGTTTTCATTCAAAACATCAACCATCCTAACTTGATACTAGGAATAATAATAACAATAAAAACATGAATTCTATATCATAATATCAATAAATCAATTAAAGCACTTACTTGGATGCCTCGTATCTCTTTCTAATAACAAAATACACACGTTAGTAACTTCAAGGAAAATAAACAATAATTAAATTAAATAATTGAAAGAGAGATTTGAGACCAAACCCTCAAAATTTAAAACCTTTCACGTCTAAGGCGAAGGAAACTTCGAATTTGGCTAGGTGTGTCTAGATCTTGTGAATGCGGAATTTTGTTTAAGAAAAGGCCAGTTTTGAAAAGAGAGAGAGAGAGAGAGAGTGAGAGAGAGAGAGAGAGAGAGAGAGAGAGAGAGAGAGAGTAATAAAGAAATTCTTGATGAGAGTTCGTGAGAGAGAGAATAAGAATAGATGATTATTGATGATTATTGATGATTTAAAATGGAGGTTTTAGGAGGCTATTTATAGCAAAAATCAGCCGGATGTGATAAAAAACGAATCAGAGTTTCGAAAAAAAAAAACACTATTGGCGCCAGACGCCAGACATTAGCGCTAGAAACAGTTTTCACGCGTTTTCTTAATTTTGATAAAATTTAGCCGTACAGAATGGCAAAATAGTATTTTCCTTAAAAACACATCTTTTATTCTGATTAAAACGTCAAAAAGTCAACCAAAGTCAATTTATCAATGCTAATTAAATTAGGAATGAAAAGAACCTTCTAGAAGAATTTAGAAGACTAAAATTAATTCTAATTGCATTAGGAATGATAAATCAATATTAGGCCCTACTCTAGATCATTGGGCCGCACATAAATATCAAACCCGGCCAAGTTTAGTAATTTGGCCATAACTTCCTCATTATTCATCAGAATTGGGCAGATAATATATCGTTGGAAAGCTCTTTTCAAGCCCCATCCAACTATTCTATTATTGAACCCTTGGTATGGACAAAACCAAACTGGATTGGCTGCTTTCTTAAAATAGGTTTATAAAAACAGAGAGAAAGAAAAGAATTAAAAACTATCTGCAACACTAGACTTTCCACACTTTCGCTTCATTCGATTATGATTTGAAGTGAAAGGTACTCATCAACGGATTTTGTTTTGGGGAGACACAAATGAGTGTCTACAGAAGCCCCCACTTTAACAAAGTTTAGAGAAACGCAAGTTTCGAAAACAAAAGTCAAAGTATCTATAGGGACGGAGAATGATTCAAAACGTTCTGCGATACTAAATCATTCTTGTAACGCCGATACCTGAAAAACTAGCGTTAGTTAAAACAAATAAAAGACTTAAGAAATGCGTATTTGCACCATCGAGCACATGTGTCTAGGGTAACTTATTTGTTGTTGTTTGCTGTTGTGACAACTTTCCACAATCTAGGGAACGCCATCGAAGATAACTTCTCTTGAAATCACCTCCAGTTGTTTGTGATAACCCTCCACAATCTAGTGAACGCCATCTTGCTGTTTGTTTTGACAATCTTTCGTAATCTAGGGAACGCCGTTGAAGAGCGCCAATCTCGTGCTATCTTCTCAAATCTTGGTGACAACCTCCACAATCTTAGCGACTGCATTTGAAGATAAACTCTCTTGAAGTCATCCACAGTTGTTGCGATAATATTCCGAAGAAAATCACCGAAGACCAACGCTTATCGATCTTTAAAGCTCGCTTGAAATTTGCTTTAGCCAGTGCGTCGGCACTTTTGCTGCTTGTAAACCAGTATGTCAGTGCTTTGAATTGTGAACATGTATGTCGGTGCTTCTGAACCAGTATGTCGGTGCTTTGCGTTGAGCTAATGTTTAGGCGTTTGAAGCTAAGTAAGACGATCTTTCTTCAGGTCGATCACTTAATGCGACTGTAACCGAGCCGATTACTAAATCAAGTTAAATTGCTTATAGGGGCTAACTAGCGTACCAAGGAACCCGAAATTGCTGTATGAGATCGAAATGACCGTTCTGAGAGGCTTCAAGCTCTGTCGCTGCTGAAATATCTCTAGCGCCAAGAATTGTCTCTGCCGCCAGACGCTGGGATCTAGCGCCAGAAACTAAAATCTGTTGCCGGACGCTGGATGTTGTCGTCTGGTGCTGGAGTCGGGTCTTCCCTATTCTGCTCTTGCTTGGTTCTACTCCAAACTTCGAGCTTGGTCATTTTCTTTCAACCAAAACCGCTCAAATATTTTGTAAATTAAAGATCCTCATTTCTAATTAACTGATCTATGTAACTCCTCTTATGTTTGAGGAATCTCCTGTGGTCATATTCGCAATTTTTCGAAAAAATCCGAGAATGTTCTTGCTTGCTGGGATGTACCTGTATTTATCTTTGACTATAGGACTTTGCTAATCTCTTTAATTATCTTAGGGTTGACCTAAGGCTTAGTGTTGCTTGACTTATTGACTTTACATGACTCAAGGTATAAACTTGATTCACTATAATTGACTCGAGGTTGACTCGACTCGAAGTGTTTGACGCATGTGTTAGACTCAAATCAAAGTGATATGACACGACATGACTCGACGTGTACATGACTCGTGTGTGGATCGTAATGTGATCGTGGGACTCGAAAATGCAAAAAGCAAAAAGCAAAAATTTTCCGTCACTTTTGTGGAGGTACCGACTTTCTATCGAAAAAGAAAGACACAAACAAAAGAAAGAAGCGAAGTTTTTGAAGGTGCATGTTAAAAGAGCTTAATCAAATGTCATTTGATACTATCTCTCAAGGTGCAAAGGTTAATTCATTTAGGCTATCCTAGTTGACTAAATGATGAAAGTATTTGGGTAACTAAGGCACAGAGGCTAAGCACTTCATACTTCGATGTAATGATGATTATGATTGATAAGTGATGTTGATATGAAAAGGCATGTTTCAGCATTATGTTAAGATTTCATGACAAAGGGTTCCTAAGGGAAGTTTATTTGGTCATGTATCTGCGATGTGTGTGAAAGTAATACTAAAGTTGGGCCGCAAGGGCTAAGTGTGTGGAAAATATATTGAAAAGAGTCAAATAATGGTGACTCTTAGGCTGGGTAAGCTAATGATATAAGGATCAAGCCCTCAAGTCTAGCTCTAAATGAACAAGGATTAGCATATGGGATCCCTTAATATGATCATGGTGTGTGAATGTGAATATGAATGCATGTTTATTACAGCCGCACCTCGATGTGAGGTTGCCTACGTATCCGTTAGGAATCAGGCCGAACGTAGTTCTAACCGAACCTCTCACAAGTGTACGTATACCTCAAAAAGGTCTTTTTAAGAGTTGTAACGTGGTTAGGCTAAAGGTTGAAGAAGAAGGGGATAAAAGGCTCAAGACCCTAGATAAGCCCCCCAAGGTGTGCAACCTTGCTTTTGAATCTTTATATTTTTATGCTAGATGTTTCTCACTCTTTTTTAGCTCTTTAGCATTTTTTTATTTTATAAGTGTGGGCAATCCCGATCATGCGGTCTATCACTTACTTGGCATTCATGTTTCTCATGCATGGTACCGAGCACTCGATAAGAGACGCAATCTGAGAAGTGTTCTTATCAAAGATATTTTCATATCAAAGACATTGGAACACTTGCCTTTTGTACACTTTTATTTATATATTTTTCCAATTTTTGCTATTTTAATCTTTTGAAGTTACTCAAGCTTTTTATGAAATTGAAAATTGCATAAGTTACACAGAATCCCATCCCAAGGTTAGGTAGATGTAGGTTGAAAACTGAAAAGTCTATCGTTAGACGAGGCTCAAAGTGGTTTATGAAAGAAGGATTGTAAATTAGAAAGGTGAAAGGTAATATGATGTGGCTACAAGGGGTGTCTCAAATCATTGGTATAACTTGTGCTTAGTTTGACATGGATTTATTATTATTTTTTTTTATTTCTTTATGCAATGCAATGGAATGATCATATGTAAAGAAATAAATGCTCATATTATTAAAGGAGAAAAAATAATAATTCTACAAAATTAATCTAAGGGAAAATAAAGGTTCCTATGCTAGACTTATTGAGGAAAGGGTAAATAAAAGAAACAGAAAAAGAGGAGGTCACGAAATCTTGTCATTGAAGCTCGCCTCTTGTCTAGCTTGTGTTGTTTGCTTTATCATCGTTCGCTCTTCTTGTTAGTTGGAGGCATGGGAAGCTTGTCATTATCGATCAAATGTTGGATAGCCTCCTTTAGCTTCCAACATCTCTCAGTAGCATGACCCCTACCTTGATGGTACTTGCAGTGTTCATCTGGATTCCAACTAGGTAATCTCTTTTCAAGTGCGGGATCTTTAATAGGTCCAATGGGAGTAATGAGTCCCCTAGCATGGAGTCGATAAAAGGTAGTATCGTAGCTCATCCCAATGGGGGTGAAGTCTTTCCTTAGTTGCTTCTTAGGTCCTTGGTTATCCATGGCTAAAACTTCACTTAGATCATAGGTACTAACATTGTTACTAGAGTGGGCGTTTTCGGAAGAAGAAGGATTGACGTTCTTTTTTCCTTTCCAGCAACCGTAGTTACTATTGTTAGTAGCTTTTTTCTTTGCGAGGTCATCTTCGATTTCAATTCCGATGTCATAAACAGCTTTGAAAGTATTCAAGTTGTGTTGATATTTTAAATAATTTGAATACTTTTCTTGTAAGTTTTTTACGAACATCCTCACAGATTCTTTTTCGGTGGGCACCTCAATCATCTTAGCGGAAGTTTCCTTCCACTTATTGAAGAAAGATGTAAAGCCTTTATTCTGTTTTTGTCTTAGCATCTTGAGTTGTTTGTAATCGGTTTCGACATGAATATTACACTTGTATCTATCAATGAAAGCGTTTACTGTTGATTCCCGGGTAGAGGTTTTCTCTTTGTCAAGGGAGAAGAACCATTGTTGGCAAACGGTTTCAAGAGACAAGGAAAACAAAGAATGAAATACTTTCTCATCAATCCCCTTAATGTTCATTATAGTTTCAAAGACTCTTAAGTGAAGATAAGGATTATCTGTTGCCTTAAATTTTGGGATGTCGTTTGCATTTAACTTCTGCGAAAGAAGCTCCTTGTCCACCAAGATCCCTTGCGAACTGATGCTCTGAAACTAGTAATCACTAGATAGCTTGCCCAAGCTTTCTTGCATAAGTTCCATTTGTTGTTGCTTCACAGGGTCAATGATTTTGAGGGTTAAAGCCTTCAATGCCTCAGTCACGGTAATCAATTGATTCCTAAGTTCGTTGACTTCTTCTTGAGTTGCCATTATCTTCTTAGCTTTCCTCTTTTGACGAATCGTTTTATCAAAAATTAAGACTTAAATAAAGAGGTTGTCCTTGATTAATCGCCCTTCTCTTCTTGTACAAGTATTGTGGAAAGGGAAATTAGGGATATTCATTGTTAATTATTTGACTCAAACTCTATTCAACATGCGATGGATGGAAGAAGGTAGGAAGAATGAAGGTTGCGATGTGAAGAAAGATCATGTAGATGGAGAGATATGAAGAAATTAGGAATAGACTTTACCCCCAACTTAAATGACGAAAAGAACCGACTCATGCATGAACCAAAGACATGGTCATGGTGTATATACATATTAGTGGGTGCTTTATTGTGAGTGCAAGTGACATGTTAAGACTCGTGTCATGACCATGTGGCTAGAATATGTGACTAGACTCAATTAAGGACTTGATGAGGTATTATTATTAATAAAAATAATTGAGTTGATTAGCAAACTGTTCAATTAGACACAAGGTGATGATTCGAGCAACATACCGAACTGTCGCCAAAACAACAGCTGATCTGTGCCATTTATGGCACCTCTAGGCTATGTTTTCTTTATATTTATATGCTTGTTTTTAGTCGTTTATGTCGTGTTTTTAGATAATAATTCTCAATTTGCGTGTTTTTGTGTTAGTTTAGAGAAATGCGTGCTTTTAATGGTTTTCTTATCATTATATTCATTTCTCGGCTATTTCTCTCGCTTCTCCGTTTCTTTGTCTTGTTTTGTAGGTACGTCGAGTTCCCGCAGATTTAATAATCAAGGACGGAGCTCAAGTGCATTCAAGGAATTTAATGGAGCCAAGTTAGGGAAGCCAAGCACGCAAGTCAAGCAAATCCAAGAATCAAAGGAAAATGAAGGCATGCAAAGTATCAAAAAGGACCTTTGTGCATTATTTCAGCCATATCTCGAGTTCTACAGATTGGATTGAGATGACTCAAGTTGGTTTGGAAACTAGACTTGAAGAGCTTTCCAATGATAGGCAGCACGTCTTCATACAATTCCTATTTTTTGAGTTACAGCCTTCCAAAGTTGTTCCGGCAAATCTGTCTGCGGGCTGTCCGCGGGTGCTGGCTACAGTATCCGCGGGCGCGGGGATGCCGCAACCTATTTCTGCCCATTTTCGACCAGGAACTTGGAGAGGGCTAGCCGTGGGCACCCTGCGGGCGCGACGAATTTCTCTACGGGCACAGCTTTCTAGGTTTTACATGTGATTTCATTTATTTCCTCCTTTTTTATATATAGTGTACGCCCTTCTTTATTCTTCATTCATGAAATACTTTAGTTAAGGATAGTTTCTCTCTCCTCTAAGAAGGATTAGCTTAGATTAGGAGTTCCTCTCTCTAGATTAGGAGTAGTTTTAGATAGAGAAAGTGAAGGATATCATTGGTGATTGAGAGATTGAAGATACAAGGGTGACAATTGTGTTCAAGATCTTCTTTATTATCAATGAGCATTCTTAACTCTATCTCACCTTATTGCTTTGTTTAATTTTATTTTTGTTTTGTTTAATTTTGATGTTTGATGCTTGATTAGTGTAATTGTTCTTGATATTTTGTTGATTCTTGATTTCCATAGTTGTTAGTTGATAGATGAGGATTCTTAAATAGTTGTTTGGCTAGGAATTGGGTGAAACTTGTATGATTATTAATTGTGATTAATTTGGGAATTGTGCTGATTGATTGTTGAGATTAAAGTGATTAGTGAAGGTTTTCATGTGTATAATTCAATTAGGCCTTGAGAATTATGCTAGATTGCATTGTAATTGCTAATGACACGAACAATTGATTTAGGAATTGCAATTATCGATTGATTTTGATTGTGATTCTCTTAGTTTGTTATTCATAGTGAACCCTAGCTTAACAATTAGGAGATAGCTCTTTGATTCCAATTGATTTCTCTTATCATTAGTCTTCATAACCTTTGATTGGCATGCTCTTCCCAAGTTGTTGCAATTGACATGATATCTTGTTGATCCCCGTTCCTAGTGCTTTATTTCTTTGGTTACTGGTTTTGTTAGTTATTAGTATTCTCCTTTTATTTTTGATTTCGACCTCGCTTAGGCGCATAATTGAAAGTGCTTGAACATTACCGTTCCTTAGGGTTCGACCCTTGACTTGCCTCTATACATGTATTTAGGTTTGTAAAGTGTTTATAAATTTAGTTTGACCGAGGGAAAATTAGATAATGACCTAGTTTTCCTCTTGTCAACAGGACTGGCGCCGCACTATGTAGTGTTGCGCCACACGAAAGAACTGTCGCCAGGCGCTACACTCCACAGAGTGGGGCTGTAGTCCAAATCTCGACGCCATTGCTGAAACCTTGATATGGAACTACTTTTGGTATTATTACTCTACAAGGTATGCCTAAAGTCGTATTAAGTCAACTCTGATTAAATTATTAGACTTTAATTACTCAAAATTAATTAATCAATTAATTAATTAAGCAAAGTCCTTTAAGCCATTAAGTAGTTTATTTAATCTTAACACAAGTCAAAAAAACGGTTAGCAAAAACACATAAAATATGCACAACAAATAATGCACAATTAGTCAAGTAGGCACAGTATGATGCAACGAGTTTGCTACCTAGCCATGGCTCTAGTTCTCTAAAGTTTGGGATATGGGTTAGTCAAAGAGGGTCCATGGTTAATTGTCGAAATGCACCGCGCGGAAGCCTAACCGTAAAGGGTTGGTGCGAGTGGATGGGACACCGCGAGTTAAAAAAAAAACTCGCTTTCGTGGTTTGGTGAATTAAACATTTTCGGATGTACCCTTTGTGCACAGGGCGTTCAATCAGGTATATGGAGCATGAATTCCCAGAGGGCTATGTCCATATGTAGAACACATATGGGTTTCAGAAAAGTGAGAAAAACTCAATCGGGAAGTAGGATCGAGCAAACAATGCTAAAAACTGGTCAAAAATAGAACGCAAATTTCTGGCTCGGTATTGGAAGAACTTGGGGCAAGCGAACAGATGCCGGCGCCTTGATTTGGCTTTGGAGCCTGGCGACAGACGCTGTCGCCTGGCGATAGAGTCAAATCATCGGTGCTAGACTCTGTTTTCTGACGCTAGTTCCTACATGCCTCATCAGCTTTCTGTCCTCGATAAAATTTTTCATTTGCGTGCAACATTATTTTGATCCTAGTTGTGAAGGATATTTCTCAAATTTCCTACGTGTAAAAATCCTTTGTTTTAACTCATTACGGATGGTCTTTTTAATGAGATCTTTTTTTATCCATATGACAATAATGTTAATAAAAATTACGCACATGAAATACTTAGAACTTTTCGAATCTCGTCCACTCATTCTAAATCATTGCCGAAATTAATTTCAGGAATTAAAATAAAAATCCTCCCCAGCGGAGTCGCCAAAAACTGTAGGGAATATTTCAAGCATTACCCCAAACTTGAACCCCACTGTGATCATACACTAAAGTACGGTGGCGTACAAAGGGAAAGATAATAGAGCAAAAGAGTTGCCAACAAGTTTTAGGAACTTGTAAACCGTTCACGAGGTGAAGGTTACACCCCTTAACGATCCAGGAGATCGTCAACTCCAATAGGTATGGAACCATGACTGGTAGTTCGGGGATGAAGGTACAAACCCAACCTAAAAGAGATTGAACCTGCCCTAATAATAGGCCTCTACTTTATTCTGATCATATTCATGTGGGCTTTCTAACTAACATGCAATCAATAGGATTAACCCTAAACCTATTTATCTATATTGGTTGAATATTAATGCGCAAAAAAATCTATTATTGGCAATCACTTTAATTATAATCAAATTAAACCTAAATAAGATTATTAATTATCTTATATAAGCATGATTACAAGTAAAAATTCCCTTTAAACATGCATAAAAGGTGTGATCAAGCAATAACAATAAAACTATATCAAGCAACATAACAACAACAATTATAATTAAAATAATAATTATCACATTAAAATAACAATCATAAAAATAATAATCATAATAATCATAATAAATAATAATAATCATGAATATTATATATCATAATCAAAATAATATCAATCATGTTAATGCATAATAATAGCAAGATCCTAGGCATGATACTAACAAGATTAACAACAAACCCTAGCATGTCACTAAACATTAAAAATCAAATATATAGCTCTAACATAATGCTAACAAGAATATTAGGAAAGAAATAGGAATCATCGCAGGAATTACAATAAGCATATTCGATATTATAAATTATAATTGTTACCCTAAAAATGATACTAGGAATCATTGTTGTCATTCAAAACATCAACAATCCTAATATGATACTAGGAATCATAATAACAATAAAAAACATTATTTCTATATCATAATATCAATAAATTAATTAAAGCACTTACTTGGATGCCTCGTGTCTCTTTCTAATAACAAAATACACACGTTAGTAACTTCAAGGAAAATAAACAACAATTAAATTATATAATTGAAATAGAGTTTTGGGATCAAACCATCACAAATTAAAACCTTTCACGTCTACGGCGAAGGAAACTATGAATTTGGCTAGGTGTGTTTAGATCTTGTGAATGCGGAATTTTGTATAAGAAAAGTCCAGTTTTGAAAAGAGAGAGCGAGAGAGAGTAATCAAGAAATTCTTGATGAGAGTTGGTGAGAGAGAGAATAAGAATTGATGATTATTCATGATTGAAAACGGAGGTTTTAGGAGGCTATTTATAGAGAAAATCAGCCGGATGTGATAAAAAACGAATCAGAGTTTCGAAAAGAATAAAACACTATTGGCGCCAAACGCCAGACATTAGCGCCAGGCACTAAGGCTAACGCCAGGCGCTAATGCTGTCGTTAGATGCTAGAAAGAGTTTTCATGTGTTTTCTTAATTTTGATAAAATTTAGCCGTACAAAAGGGCAAAATCGTATTTTCCTTAAAAACACTTCTTATATTCTGATTAAAACTCCAAAAAGTCAACCAAAGTCAACTTATCAATGCTAATTAAATTAGGAATGAAAAGAACCTTCTAGAAGAATCTAGAAGATTAAAATCAATTCTAATTGCATTAGGAAGGATAAATCAATATTAGGCCCTCTTCTGGATCATTGGGTCGCACATAAATATCAAACCGGGCCCAATTTAGTAATTTGGCCATAATTTCCTCATTATTCATCGGAATTTGGCTTATAATATATCGTTGGAAAGCTCTTTTCAAACACCATCCAACTATTCTATTATTGGACCCTTTCTATTGACCAAATCAAACTTGATTGGCTGTTTTCTTAAAATAGGTTTTCAAAAATAGAAAGAAAGAAAAGAATTAAAAACTAACCGCAACACTAGACTTTCCACACTTTCGCTTCATTCGATTATGATTCGACGTGAAAGGTACTCATCACCAGGTTTGGTTTTGGGGAGACACAAATGGGTGTCTACACTAAAGCATGTGTTTTGTTATTAGAAAGAGATACGAGACATTGAAGTAAGTGCTTTAAATTTTTGTATTGATATTATAATATAGAAATTATGTCTAGGTTATTATTATGATTCCTAGTGTTATGTTAGGGTGTTTTGATTATCCTAGTATCATGTTTAGGGAAAAGGTTATAATATTAAATATGCTTATTATGATTCCTACGATGCTTCATATTTTCTTTCCTAATATCATGTTAAGGCTATATATTTGATCTTTATTGTTTAGTGACATGCTAGGGTTTGTTATTAATCTTGTTAATATCATGCCTAGGATCTTGCTATTAATATTATTCTTTTACATGATTATGATAATTATGATTATGATTATTGTTGTGTCGAATTATATAATTTAACGTAATTTGTTAATTTACGAATTGTTTCACATAATTCTTTAATCTACGAATTGTTTTACGTAATTTGTTAATTTACGAATTATGTCATGTTATTTGTTAATTGACGGATAACTTATATATAATTTGTTAATATCATGTTGCTTGATCATACCTTTTGTGCATGTTTAAAGGAAATTGGTACTTGTAATCACGCTTAATAAGATAATTAATAATCTTATTTAGGGTTAATATGATTATAATTCAAGTGATCGCCAATAATTGCTTTGTTTGTGCATTAATATTCAACCAACATAGATAAACAGGTTTAGGGTTAATTCTAATGATTGCATGTTAGTTAGAAAGCGCACATGAATACGAGAAGAATGAAGTATAGAACTATTATTAATTAGGGCGGGTTCAATCTCTTTTAGGTTGGATTTGTATCTTCATCCCCGAACTTCCAGTCATGGTTCTAGACCTATTGGAATTGAAGATCTCATGGATCATTAAGGGGTGTAACCTTCACCTTGTAAACGGTTTACAGGTTCCTAAAACTTGTTGGCGACTCTTTTGCTCTAGTTTCCTTCCCTTTGGACGCCACCATGCTTTAGTGTATGATCACAATGGGGTTTAAGTTTGGGGTAATACTTGAAATATTCCCTACAATGGTCAGAGGCTCAAGCGCTATTATGATGGAATTTTGGGGTGTTGTTCATGATATGAGTCTTTTTGATCAACCTTGAAGGGTGGAGAGCGTCAAGCTAAAGAATTTAAAGAAGGGCTTTTTGGGAGGCAACCCGAGTTTCTTACCATTTTCTCTATTTTCCTTGATTTTTGTTTTCTTTTTGTTGTTTCTATTCTTATTTGATTTATTTTCTTGATTGTTTTTTTAGGTTGTTTTGATTGGATTTCAAACAATTTTGATGCCTATTTTGAAGAGAGAGTGCTCAAGTTGATGAATTGGAAGTATGCTTTGAAGTTTGGTGGGTTCAAATGGTGGGTTCATGAAAATCTAGTGTTGAACCTACATGCTTGGGGTTTAGAAACTACTTGCCTCAACCTTCATCATGATCATTTCCCTTGTACTCACCAATGTGCTCACGAGAAGGGATGGGGAAGATCGCTTACCCAGAAGGGCGCGGGCGCGCGGCCCTATGGCGCGGCCGCGCACCCCCTGTTGTTGCTCCATAAACGCACCGACCTTCTCTCTTTTTCTCTCTCTACTTTTCATTTCTTTTTCACTTGGTTTTTGTTCAAGCATCATCACCATTTTCTTTGATTATTTTACTACTGAAATTTCACCGATTTTCACTTCATCTACT
Organism: Chenopodium album; assembly: GCF_948465745.1. Classification (NCBI taxonomy): domain Eukaryota; kingdom Viridiplantae; phylum Streptophyta; class Magnoliopsida; order Caryophyllales; family Amaranthaceae; genus Chenopodium; species Chenopodium album. The sequence continues at coordinate 52,115,716 of NC_137841.1, read as the reverse complement.
TGCTTATTACTCTTAATCCCTACTCTACACTTTCATTGTGATTTTCTATTTCCTAAACTTGGGATTTTTCGGTACCCCTTTGGTTTGGGGTGTGTTTCTTGCAATTTGGCATAGTTGTGTTTGTTAGTGCTTTGTGTTCCATTTCTTTGTAAACTCTCATCAATCTAAGGTATGATTTTTTCATTTCTATTGATACTTATGATAAATTTTCTACCTTGGTTGTTCATGAGTGTTTAGATTGATTTGGTTATAGCCTCATTATTGTATCCATATTGCCTACTATATCATTCATTTGTTGTGTTAATGATGAAATTTTGGTAATTGTATGAACTTGTGTTTGATGATTTTGCTTAACCATACTATAATTTTGGCACCACCTTTCTTGGAATTATAGTTTGATTATATTGATATGGAAATATTAATGTGCGTAGTTTTTTTTTATAATGGTTTGGAGTGTTGTTGCTCATTATGCATACTTGTGGCTCATGGTCCTTACTCACTAGAGCATTTTTCAATTATGTGTTTAGAATGCTTCCTCTCTATCGAGCTAAGAGGGATAGATGATCTACCTATAGGGAGGTGGTTCCTCCTCCTTCCTACATCACAGAGACTTATGGAATTGAGTTCACAAAGGAAGAGCATTGGGAAGATTTGCTAAACTTTCAACTCGGACAATTTTTTCTACTAGATTCTATGATTTGTCGACAACTACTTCGTTGGGTATCGACGATGATGTGAGATTTTTGGCTCAAAACTTGGGGTTAGAGGAATTCTTAAGCCTTCATGCTCCCACCTACTCTCGGATTACTTTTAAATTCCTCTATTCACTTGAGGTCCTTGAGGAGGATTTGGAAGGTGAAACTTCTCGAATAATTTCTTTTCAAGTTTTCAACAATGATCATTCGAAGCCTCTTTCCTATTTTAATGAGGTTTTCAAGTTTCCAACTCCCAATGAGGATATCCCACTTGTGTATTCGGCATTTTATGCTTTGCAGCGTGATAACAATTATTGTGAGTTCAAGTGGTGGAGGCATATTTCTGTGGAGGACTCATATAGTCCTCAATATTCTAAAGCGACATCAATTATTCATGCGGCCTTGAGGTATTTTAGCCGACTCCTTACTTATGCTTTCTTCTCCAAGGAATCCCTTGGTGCTATTTGTCGAGAGAAATTGAGTTGGTCATGGCTAACGGATAAGCCATTTGAAGAGGGGGTAGCGGTCATTGACTTCGCTTCGCATTTGCTTGACCGTTTCATTGATATAAGAGATGGTGTCCATATCTCCAAAAGTATCCAATTAGGGGGTATGATTACCATTTTGATTCTTTCTTTCAACAAGAAGTAGGAAGCAATGCTCAAGTCGCTTGTCCTAATCCATGATAAAAGGGAGAAAGCTCCTTACCACTTCTTAAGCATGTATGCTATGATAAATCAACGTTTTTTGGAGCTCACCACCAAAGCAAACTTGAACATTTGGAAGGTTACAAGGACTACAGATTGGTGCCCCATCCCTCACCCCGAGGCTATGGTTAGATGTGTGGGCACCCCTCTTCCATGGAGACCTAACAAGGTGCCGATTGATCAAGCCCTTAAGAGAGCTCTGTTGCCTAACCTTCGTCATAATCCTTATCTTCCTCTTGCTCCCTCTTCATCGCGGGGAGGTAAATCCCCCCGGGAGGTACATCCTTGACTCCTCCCTCTTCTTCTACTATTTTTACTATTGACTTGTCTGTTTTGCGTGCGAAAATTGATTTTATAGCAAATGTTCTAAATTGTTCACCTTTGGGGTACGATTTTGTATTAGGCTATGAATTTATGCTAGGCAAGTCTACAATTTTCATGTCAAGAGGGGGGATATCCAATCATATCTTAACTACTCGTACCTACCGGTCCAACAGGGACCCATACCTCAGTGGGAGCCATTTCATGAGACCGTCGGCCCTAGGTTGTGTTATCCTTATTGGGAGGGGCCTAATGTACCTCCTCATGCTATTAGGGGGACCTCCCCGCCCTCTTACGATTATAAGAGGTCGAGAGGGTGTGATTTTACTTACGATCCGGCAAACCCTAACCCTTTTCCCTCTCCTAAGACTTTTAGCCGTTTGGGGTTACCGAGCAAGGCGGTCCTTGATGATTGATCCCACCTTTTCGCTAGGGATAGAGCCGTGAAGGCAAGGAGGTTGAAGGGTAAGGGCCCTATGCCCATGGATGATGTTTCTAGCTAGGTTTCTAGTGATGTTGGTGAGGGGAGTGCTCATTTTACCCCTTACCAAAGTGCCGAGTGATACCATATTAGCTACCCTCCCTTTTATGCTTGTGTGTTTTTCTTTTGTTTCTTTGCCAGCTTGTAGCTTGGTTTTAGCTTGGGGTAGGGGTAGCTCATTTTTAGCTTGGAGGAATATTCTTATGTCTTTTGCACTTCTTTTGTCTCCCTCTTGCTTCTATGGTTCACTTTGGCTTTATGATTGGCTGATTTATGCTGCTATTTGTTCCTTGCGATAGTATTCTGCTGATGCTTCTTGGTTTTGTTATTTGTCTGTTGATTTCTACTGATGATGATATATTGATGATCTAGTTCTTGATTTTTGTCTTCGTGGTGATTGATTGTTCTCTGATTGGCTGATTTTTCTATCTGCTCTATGATTCTCTGTCTCTGCTACTCTTATCATTTCATTCACCTATGATGTTGTTTGATTTTGTATGGAAGTTACTAACAATTTTGTTTCTTTATATAGCTTTATTTTTCTCTCTTGATTTATTATCCTTGTAATTGCTCTTGGAGTATCCTGACGGTTTGCGTTTGCTTTCTTTCTAACTCTTTCGCATTGCTAGGAATACCCGGTGAGATCTTTCTTATTTTTCTTTATTTCTCTTTTATTTTCTTGGATGCATAGTTTAGGATTAATTTTAGGAAAAGTTGAATGGTTCGAGGATGGATGCTTTTAACACCTAGAGTGTTTGGGATCATTGGCGATGTTGTCATTTGATCACTTGTTTGTTAATTGGGAATTACATGTTTAACGTGCATATTCGTCCCATTCTTTATTTTCCTTTTTTTCCTTTATCTATGTTTTTCTTTTTCTCCTTTCTTATCTTTTTTTTTATTTTTTTTTGTTTTTGGTTTTTGGTATGTTTTGAGGCTTCATTTGTCATCGTTTTGTTTTTCTTTTGAATTGGACTATATACAACTGTTTTTTGCTTTTGAATGAATATCTTCCTAAATGGTATGGGTATGCACGGTTTAAGAATATGCTTGGTTGACTCTAGGATAGATGTATTCTAAGGTAGCATGTTCTAGAACTAGGAGGATCATGAAACCGGATTCTACTTGTTTGTGGCATTTTGGTAGTTGCTTCCTATGGTCGATTTGACACCTATAGTTTTTTGCTACATTTATGTGAGGTTCATCATTTTTCAAGTCTTCTACATATTTTGCATGAGTGGCATGGATCCTTGACTATTGCGGACCTAATCGTGAATCTAGACTCATATTTCTCAAACACGAGACCAAACCATCTAGGGAGGACAAAGGCATCTTTTTGGGGTGGTAATTTTTCTTTTTCAAGGTTTTATTTTCTTATTTTAATTCTTTGGGTTTACATTTTCCTTCTTGCTAACCATTTGAGCCTTTTCCCTTCTTTTCAAGCTACATCTTTAGAATTTTGACCCTTTTGTTTTTTATTGTTCCATTTTTGGTTTTTGTGAAGCAAATGGTCATGTTTTTGGAGTTTGTGGTTTATAAGTATGGATATTGGTTTTGTTTGTAAGCAAGCTTGTGTTTTGTGAATATTTTGTGAATAATGGCATATAATTGATGGAAAATGCCGTCCTAAGTGTAAAAAATGGCAAGGACTTAATAAATGCAAAATTGTAAAAGTCGTCCTAAGTTAAAGAGGCATGGACATTTGCTTTGAAAAATTTGACAATAAACAATGAAAAAATTAAAAATGAGAAAATTCCAAAAATATTTTGATGTGACTCTTTTCCTCTTCAAGTATTGAGGACAATGCTTCCTTTTAGCTTGGGGGAGAAGCGTTTACGCTTTTTTTTGTATATGCTATTGGATATAGCTTTGAATAAGCTTGGGGGTGTTAGTTTTTTGTTTTTTTGGCGACTTCTTGGTTTTGGTGTTGAGATTTGGCCAACATTTCTTCGTCACCTAGGTGTACCACCAAATTTTAAAATTTTAGCCTACCCCTAACATTTTGCCTTTACGTTGCAACCATTGGGAAAGACCTTTCGACCTAGAGGTTGAGTCAAATTTCGAGGGAGGGCATTATGAGTTAAAGCCTAAAGAGAGGGGATGTTTAGTTTAGATGTCGTGTAGCCGAAAAAATGTGTTCTTTTCCGGCTCTTTCGTAGAGCTAGTGAGATTCTCATTAGAGTGAGATTTGAGATTATAAGAAAAACGCGGTAAGATCGAACGGGATGAAGGTGAATTGTGATAACTAGTTCTCTATGCTTAGCATACTCTATGTTTCAATCAACCTCAGATATCTTGAAACGTGCATACCGCTATTTGCTTTAGAAAGATGTTTATTCATTTGAAATGTGGTCATTTTGTATAGTCTAATTCGTCAATGTTTCAATTTTGTTTTTCTTTCTTTTACTTTCCCTTTTTTGGTTTTCCTCATGTATGTTGGTGGAGAGTTATAGGTTAAGCTCTTAGGAAACCTATACGAGACCTCACTCGTCCACATAGGCAACTTTGGGGTTTAAAGGGCTTGTTGTAGCTAAAAACAACCGTGATTCCTACTTTAGTGAGTCTTAGTGTATATTCCCGTCTTATGTCTTTCTTTTTCTTTTTGAATAAGTCTTTCATCCTTATTCTTTCTTGCATTGTTTTGCTCGAGGACGAGCAAAAGTTTAGCTTAGGGGAATTTAATGAGGGTCATTTATGGCACTCATTTGGATCTTTTTAAGGTGAATTTCATGTTATTCTATAGCTCTTTTACTTAGCTTTTCCTTAATTTTACTCTTCATTTCTTTTAATTTGCATTTTCTTAGTTAGATTTCTTTCTTTATGCGTTTCTTGGTTTATTTTGTTCTTTTCTCTTTTATTTGCTTGTTTTCCTTTATTTTTCAGGTTAAGGTCGTTATCCAAGTTTCTCGAGGCCTCTGCCGTAGTTTTGCATTGATTAGGATGTCTAATGTTCCCCATTTGAAGGTCAAACATGAAGTAGTGCAAGTTCCTAAGTTCTTAAGTTGTGCATTCAAGTCGTGGGGGCATAATTTCTAGTGTTGAACCCACAAACATGGAGTTTAGAAACTGCAAGGTTACATGTTTATCAAGAGCATTAAGTGGAACGCACGAGGAGCATCGGCATGATAGGGAAAAGGCTACCCAGTCCCAAGGCTCGGGCACACGCGGCTATGGAGCGGACGCGCGGCCTTGTGGCGCGGGCGCACCTGTATGAGTCTTTGTTCCGACCCAGATTTGCGCGGCCGCGCTCTCTCTTATAGTTAGCCGCGCCTGTTCGGGTTTATTTGGGGACGATCTAACTAATTTCTCTTAGTTTTACTGTATATAGAATTTCTTTCTATTTTTAGAGAGAGTTCAAGTTTTAAAAAATTAGAATGGAATTAGGTTACCTTTTTAGAGAGAGAAACTCTAGTTTGTAGAGAGAGAAGTTCTTGATTGATGATTGAAGATTGATGATTCCAAGTGTTTTTCTTCATTGAATTAAAGCAAGTTTGTAAGGATTTCTTTACTTTAATGCAATCTCTGTTTTGATCTCAATATCTTTGTTAATTGTTCAAGTTGATTGCTTTTTGAATTGGTTTATTTTTTTATTAATATGATGATGATGAATTTGTCGTTTTGTTTAGTTTTGATATTGATTTCCATGAGTAGTGAGTAGTTTTCTTGATAGGGAAATGGTGAACCATATATGAGTAATGGAGTTATGCTAATTGGGGGATATTGATGGATTTAATGTTGTGATTAAATTGGTTGATTGATTATGTGTATGTGTGTGTTTAATTTAGGAGTGATCAACCTAAGTTTCTCATTCTAGATTGCATTGTAGGTTCACATTGATACGAAAAATTGATTTGTGGCTAACATTTGTCGATTGAGTAGGTTTGCAAGTTTCCTAGCTAGAGTCTCTCGTAGTTGGCGCTAGTTTAACCTCTAGGAGATTAGCCTACCATACTCTCTTGATTGCTTAATCGATTTTCCCTCGCAACACTTGACTTAGTCATCTCCAATCCCAATTAGTTGAATTAATTACGAGTTTATGTGGATCCGTACCCTAGTGCTTGATAAATTTGATTTCATTTCGATTGTTTGATTGGTAGAATAGACACACCTCACTTCATTGCTTCGAAATAGCTTAGCTTTTACATTAGCATTCACCTCCCATTCCTAGTGGTTCGACCCTCGACTTACTCTATGCTTGGTATAGGGGTGTGTTTAAGGAGTACAAATTGTGTTTTGACCGAGGGTAGATTAGATTTCAACGACCTTATCTGGCCCTAGATCATGGCTCATTAATTAGGGGTCGCCTCACTAGGCTTCTATCCCGAAATCAATAACAATCATCCCGCCCATATCACCAACAAAATTTTGAGAGAGCGATGTCATGAGTCAACACGTTGAGTGATTGATTTGTGCGTCGTTTCTTAAGATATGGTACCTTTGGACACCCAAGCCGTTTGACCTTAGAATGGCGTTGCTTAAATATTGGCTTATGACATGCTTTATGTGATTATGTGACTATGTGCAACGTGTTAGGATAGCCTTCTTTTTTATTTTTTAGCTTGGTCTAGGTTCCCGATTATGAAGTTGTCCCTTCGTAATTTTGAGTCGTATTTGAAGGGTAACATAAAAAAAAAAAAAAAAAGAAAAGAAAACAAAAAAAAGTGCTAGATTTAAAAAAAAAAAAAATTTACGAGCAGGTGGCGCACGCAACTCAATGGGTTGCGCGACCCCTACCAGCGCAAGTGATTCTGATGCGCACGCCCATTGTTACAAGTCAATTTGATTTCTCAAAAAACAAATTGTCTCGTTCAAACAATATCTTCATTGGAGAATTGTTTAAGAGGGATATTATCCATTCGAATATAACTTGTGTCATTTGTTTTTTCTTTCTTCTAAACAAGCATATCGATTTACTTATCTTTTTGTACTTCCTTTATGGCCGGTTTTCAAGCTTGGGAACAAAAACTCCCAGACGATCATATTCTACGTTTACCATCAAGCAATCCACCCCTTTCAAACCACCTTCCCTCAATAACTAGCCCTAGTCCAACAACAATGTCAACCATCGAGCAACTCCAATAAGAGATTGCTCGCTTGAGAGAAGAAAAGGCTCAAGAGCCCAAGGAAAGAAGAATCAAGAAACTTGAAAAAGCTGAAAAGAAAAATGTCGAGGCTCAAGCCTTGCAACAAAATATGGAACAATTATCCGTTAAAGAAAAGTCGTTGGAGAAGCTTGTTTTTCGTTTCACCATGGGGAACAAGTAATTTGACGCAGAAAAGTTTTCTCCTCCCCCAAAACTTGCTTTACCGAAAAAGTTCGTAGCTACGAACTTACCAATATTTAAGGTGACCAATAATCCACAAAACCACTTAATGTGTTTTATTGGAACCATGGAATTAAAGGGAGTTGATCCTAAGCTTTATGCTTTGACTTTCCCTTTATCTCTAGACCCAACTGCAAGAGAGTTGTACTATGGGTTAGATCCGAAATTCAAAGAGACATGGGAAGATGTAGTTTCCGCTTTCATTACCCAATATGAGAGTAACGTAGAGTTCAAATCGACCCTATGTTAACTTAAAATGCTTAAGAAAGGCGACGATGAAGGTTTCCTTGCTTTCTATGGTAGATGGCGAGAAAAGGCGGCTCACCTGGCCCAAAGGCCACATAACTCGGGTTAGTACAAAAGTTCATTGACAATTGTCATGAAAAGTATAACAAGAATCTACGTTACCTTGGTTTCGGCACTTTTCATAAGGTCTATTATGTGGCTACTAGGATTGAAGATGATCTTGCTAAAGAAAAAGCAAACAAACCTTATCCTCATCAACCTAGGAGTGACTACAAAAAGGAAAATGATAATACTTCATCCTTTATTGATGTATTTGCGACTTCCACGCAATATAATAACAGTAGTGATCCACGAAAAAGTTGGACAAAAGAAAGAAAAATTTACACCATTTCCCATAAGTTATAAAGAATTATTAGAAAAATTGAGCGAAAAAAGCTTACTTGCACCAACAGGGCCAACACCACCCACTCCACCAGAAAAAGGATTTTCTAATTGGGATGGTAATGCTCTTTGTGCTTATCATAGAGGCGTTGAGCACGATACTGAAAGTTGCTACGTTTTAAAACACAAAATACAAGATTTAGTAGACGATGGGAGAATTCCCACGTCTAAACCTAACAATAATGCATCCCAATTAGGGGTGTTTTATATTTATGAGGACCATATGGGAAGTGATATATACGTTCAATCCTTTGGACTATATCACACCCATAGGAGAAACTCTAGCCAAAATACTCATAGGGAAAACTAATGAAGTATGTGGACTATGGGACGACGACTTTAAAGACTTATATGTCTGTAAGTATGCTGCCGTCCCACCTCCATCTTGTTTACAAAATGAGACAAATGGAGCACTTGATTGGATCATTTCTTGGGGAAGTCACAAGAATAATCAAATATCTCATTGGATGAACAATGGCATCAAGAACAACTCATGGAACATCTTGCAATAAAGGCACCTTCAAAGCCTCTAGAAGAAAGTTGGTTCATGCGTCCTATAACTAACTCAAATGAGATAGATCATCTAACTCGTTCTGGGCGAGTTTACCAAGCACCACCAAATGGACCTTCGACCACATAAAATCAAAGTCAAGGTCAAGTACAAAATCCAATACCACCTCCACATGATGTGGAAGATCCATTAACTAAACAACTTCTCTAATCCAAGGCAAATGTTAGCATTTGGGAACTTCTAAGTACTTCTAAAGAACATAGGAAGTCTCTTATGAATGCTCTAACGACTTTTTTTGTAAGCACAGACACAACCCCTTAGGATCTCGTTAGCTTGCTTACCAATGAGAAATCCAATAAATCAATCATTTTCACAGATGATGATTTGCCTTCAAAAGACACTACCCACAACAATGCATTATACCTAAATGTGGGATGCAAGGGATACAATATCCCTCTTACTTTAGTAGAGAATGGGTCGGCTATAAATCTGTACCCATTACGAACAGCAAAATATCTAGGCCTTAATCCAGAAAAAGATATTCATTCAACAATACAAAGTATTAGGGCCTGCGACAACTCGAGAAGATCGGTGTGTGGAACTGTTAATCTACCAGTCACCACAAGCCTCATTCAAAAGACGGTTGAATTCCATGTCATGGATATTAAAACCACATTCAACCTTTTATAGGGACATCCTTGGATACATGAGCTTGGTGCAATACCATCCTCACTTCATCAACTGATTAGGTTAAACTATCAAGGGCTATCTATAACTATACATGCTTCTCCACTCAAATAGCTTTTGTAGGGATATTTCAAGCATTACCTAAACTTGAACCCCACTGTGATCATACACTAAAGCATGCTGGCGTCTAAAGGAATGGAAGCTAGAGCAAAAGAGTCCCTAACAAGTTTTAGGAACTTGTAAACCGTTCAAAGGGTGAAGGTTACACTTTTTAACGATCCAAGAGATCGTTAACTTCAATAGGTCTGTAACCATGATTGGAAGTTCGAAGATGAAGGTACAAATCCAACCTAAAAGAGATTGAACCTGCCCTAATAATAGGCCTCTCTACTTTATTCTTCTCATATTCATGTGCGCTTTCTGACTAACATGCAATCAATAGGTTAACCCTAAACCTGTTAATCTATGTTGGTTGAATATCAATGCACAAATAAAACCATTATTGGCGAACACTTGAATTATAATCATATTAACCCTAAACAAGATTATTAATTGTCTTATTAAGCGTGATTACAAGTACAAATTCCTTTTAAGCATGCAATTAAAGATGTGATCAAGCAATAACAATAAATATAATCACTACTTAAATTCGGTGATATTACGACTATTTTCTTGCGACGGGCCAAAAAACGGTCGCAATTAGTATTATTTACGACCGTTTATTAGCCTGTCGTGATTTAAATTAATTGCGACCGTTTTTTAATAAATTGCGGCCGTTATAACGGTCGTTAAAATTATTAGAATTAATTTTTTTTAAATAATTAAGACCGGTCTAAACGGTCGTAGAGACGGTCGTAACATTTTAAATCTTTCTTTTTTTTGTTTCGCTAAATCCTAAAATAAAACAAAGTCGGGCTTTCATATTTTCAGAAGGGGAAGTTTGAAGCAGAGAAGAAGGGGGAAGAGGGAGAACACCACGATGGTCGCTGCTCCGCCGTTACTCCCACCGACGCCTGTCTCCGGCCAGCGACGCAAGACACAGGTATGGCGTTCTATATTTTTTTTTGTGATTTTATTAGTTTAGTTAATTTGTTCGGAAACCCTAACTTTGGGTCTCAATTCAACCCCCACGCAGACCACCGTCGCCGGATTCCCCTCCAGGCCGTCTCTCCTTTGCTTTCCGACGATTGTATCAAGGTAAGTCGATGGGTTTCATTATTTAGTTAATTTTGTTTTGAATTTTTGTTAATTTGGGCGAAAACCCTAAAATTGGGTCACAAATCAACGTTTGCAGGGCGAAAATTCGTCGGTTTCCTCCTTCTATCTTAGCTTCCTCCGTCGTGCGTCGACTGTAATCAGGTAAGTCATGCAAATTTTTTTTTTTTTAATTTTATTTTTAAAAATTTATTTACTGTTTATGGCCTTCTATCTCTCTCTCTTTCTTTTCTTGAACTAATTACCTTATTGTGGATTGATTAATGAAGCAGTTTATTTATGGAATTGGGTTTGATTCATTTTTTGATTGAATTAGGGTTAATATGGTTATTCTGAAGTCTTATTTGGTTTAATTTGAGTTAAATGGTAACCAATTTTAATTTTTCTTTCATTTATAATTGTTTATATTTTGATGATGAAATGTTGAAGTCCATTGCTGTTGTTGTTGATAGATTGTGGTGTAGTCTGATGATTAATGTGATTGTCTTAAAATTGAATTGATTTACTTTGGTGTAATTTGAGTAGAAAGGAACTAATGTCGAAGTGGATTTCAAGTTTGGTTTTACTTATAATGTTTGGGGTGGCAATTTGATTAGAAAGGGAGCCACTATCACATTGAATTGTTTGGATGTAATGAAATTTTTGTCTTGAATCGATTAAATAAGCCATGTAACTTTGTTTGCTTTGAGATTTATGGTTAAATTTGTACATGATTTTATCTAATATGCAAGATTCATATTGACTAGTTAAGAATTAGACATGGTAAATATGCATTCCAAATAAGCTACCTTATCGTAAATGTGTATTAATACATGGGTTTATCTCATTGTAATTACTTTAACATCAGGCTACATAGTTGAATATTTTTTAAATAGTATAAATAGCCTTTTCGCCTAATTTTTGGTTAAAAATGGTGAAATTTAACTCTTGAACTTTTGATTAAAGCTATGTTCTCAGTCTTGACCTTTTGGTTGATTTTTTTTTTTAAATTTCTTTATTTAATCTGAAATAGCTAATTGTGAGTCGCAAATTAACCCCCTTTGCAGCTCCATCGTCGCCAGATTCCTCTTCTGCCCGTCCTTCCTCCTTTTTCTGTCTTTTTCCATCGCCCACACTAGGTAAGTCGGATGTAGTTATTTATTTTTTTCATTTAAAAATTTTTTATAAATACCCTGCCTAAAAGTGTAACACCACCATATACCAGGACCACCTTCGTCGCCGCCTCTGCTTTTCAGGTCAAATCCTCCGCTGTGTGTTTTTCTTCCCTTCTTATTTATATACTTCTTTTACTTGTGCAATATGATTCATATTTATGTTAGTTGTTTATGGAGTTGTGATCTCATGTGTTGGATAATTTTAGTTTGCTATTGATAGCTTGGTTCTTTGTTGGATTTTTTACGCTTTATTGTGCGTAGGCTACAACTTGGATGTGTTTTGGTTGGAATAGAAATGTATTTTGCTTTATGTCCAATGTAGGACTATTGGATGGTGTGAACTCATGTGTTGGATAATTTTAGTTTTTGTTTAAAAAAAATGGTTCTTATTGAATTACAATGGCTTTATTAGAAATATGTATGTTTAAGGGGTGATTATAATCTTTTGAACAATAATTTGTATTATGGTTCTATAAAGTATTTTGTAAATTATTTTGTTTTTTCATGAAGGGTTACATGTGGTTGTTTTTTTTTTTTTTAATATTTTTATATTTTGATTTTATTTATCAAACTCCCATCTTTGTTAAGTATACAAATCATATTGCTTCTGTTATTTTACTAATGTTACATCAGTTTACTTTGAAATGGTATAAATATAATTTTTTAGTGTAAGTTATTAATAATTTAATCAATATTGTAAATTATAAATAATAAGTATCTTAGAAAAAAAGTTGTAAAAATTATAATTATTTATCAAGTTAGAAGCATGTGACATAACATATGTTTAAATCTCTTAATAAAGAATGTGAAATCAGCTTTCCTGTTCAAGTCATGATAAGGACCTTTCGATATCATTTCGATTCTAATTGTATCGTATGCCATTATTGTAATGAATACAAGTTCAGTGTGAATGGTTAATGTGATTTGTTTTTCATAGTGTTGTAGAATATGTCACCAGGAAAAAGAAAGAGTGTTGGTGGATGTACGATAGATACGATGACAGCAATGCTCGTAGACTTAGGCCAGAGTTTGTGGATAGTGTTGAACAATTCATACGGTTTTGTGAAGCTCATCTTGAGAGCCTGGGCATAGATGAAGTAAGATGCCCTTGTCTGTTATGTAAGAATAGACGTCTTCATGCTGCCAACACAGTAAAACTCCATTTGTACAAAAAGGGGTTTATACCTGATTACAATGATTGGGTTTCTCATGGTGAAGGGTTCCCTACATCAAGTGTAGAGCAACCAAATACTTACCGTGAAATGGTTCTCGATGCTCTTGGGAGTAATCATGAACCACCAGGTGACGATAGTACTAGTGGTTCAGACGAAGAGCCAAATGCTCAAGCAAAAGCATTTCAAGAGCTTTTAAAGGCTGCCGAGCAACCACTATACGAAGGTAGCTCCATGTCTGTTCTAGAAATGGCATCTCGAATTGTATCTTTGAACTCGGAATACAATTTGCCCCACAGGTGCGTTGATGGGTTTGCTTCATTACTGAACGAAGCGATTCCCGACAATAATAAGATGGGGAAAACATTCTATGATACAAAGAAGATTCTTAACGGACTTGAGCTTCCGCACAAGAAGATCCATGCATGCCCAAAGGGTAGTATGTTATTTTGGAAAGCTGACGCTGAGTTTGATAAGTGTAGAGTGTGCGAAAGGGATAGATACAAGAGGACTTCAAAGGGGTCATTGGTTCCAATAAATGAACTCATCTATTTTCCAATCACTCCAAGGCTACAACGGTTTTTTTGCAACAAATAACGTTGCGGAGGAAATGACTTGGCATTCCAAAAATCCAAGAGTCCAAGGCACAATGGCGCATCCTAGTGATAGTGAAGCTTGGAAGCACTTGGATAGATCCTTCCCCGATTTTGCATCTGAACCTAGAAATGTGAGACTTGGTATGTGTACCGATGGGTTTGCTCCTAATGGTAAGTTTGGGGGTCAGTATTCATGTTGGCCAGTTATTCTGACCCCTTATAACTTGCCTCCATTGATGTGCATGAAAAAATCATTTATGTTCCTTTCTTTGCTCGTTCCTTATCCTAAAAATCCGAAGGGGAACTTGAATGTGTATATGCAACCGTTAATTAAAGAACTGAAAGAACTGTGGGATGTTGGTGCAACAACTTACGACATCTCGCAAAGAAAAAACTTCAATTTGCGTGCAGCAATCTTGTGGACTATAAGTGATTTCCCAGCCTATGGTATGCTTTCTGGATGGGCAACAGCTGGTAAAAAAGCATGTCCAATTTGCTTGGACAAATCAAAAGCTTTTTGGCTTGAACATGGTGGTAAAATGTCTTGGTTTGATTGTCACAGACAATTTATTCCTCCCGAACATCCTTTTTGAAACAACAAAATTGCTTTTTGTAAGAACAAGGTTGAAAAGGGGACACCACCTCACATAATGTTCGGCGATGAGCTATGGCAACAAGTTCAACACTTTGCTAAGGCAACAGATGGACCAGAAGCACTTGCAAGCTTGAAAAAGAAGAAACTAGGTTGGTTTAAGCAAAGCCTTTCTTTGGGAGCTACCGTACTGGAAGACTCTTCTCCTCCGCCACAACCTCGATGTGATGCATATTGAAAAGAATTTCTTTGACCAACTAATTTACACAGTGATGGATGTGAAAAAAATACTTAAGACACAGTAGCATCTAGAAATGACATTGCCAAATATTGCAAACGACCATAACTACATGTGACGGAGGATGCGAGAGGCAAAGACACTTTGCCGAAAGCCCCATTCTCACTTGACAAGGCTCAAAAGAAAGTGTTATGCAAGTGGGTAAGGAACTTGAAATTTCCCGATGGTTATGCTTCTAATTTGAGAAGATGTGTAGATTTACAATCATGTAAGCTTCATGGTTTAAAGAGCCACGACTGTCATGTCTTCATGGAGAGATTGTTGCCAGTTGCTTTGAAGGAATTGCTCCCGGTCCATGTTTGGAAAGCTATTACTGAGATTAGTCTTTTCTTCCGTGATCTTTGTTGTTCCACCATCAAATTGAGTGATATGGAAAGATTGGAACATAACATTGCAGAAATTCTTTGTAAGCTCGAGAAGATATTTCCACCAGCGTTCTTCAACTCTATGGAACACTTACCAGTTCACTTGCCTTATGAAGCTAGGTTATGTGGTCCTGTCCAATATCGTTGGATGTATCCGTTTGAGAGGTTTAAGCTCCTACAAACTCGTAGCTGCCATTTTCGTTTATACACCTATAGTTGTTTGCATAATATATAACTTATTCAATATTTTTTATTATAGGTTCCTTAATCATTTGAAACGTAAAATTGGCAATAAGGCTCGTGTGGAAGGTTCAATATGCAATGCTTATCTAACGGAAGAGATAGGGTACTTTTTCTCTAACTACTTCCAACAAGGAGTGGATACCAAAACACGGGACTTAGGTCGAAATGTTCATGATGATGTTGCAAGCACTTTGGATGATAGTGTTCCAGAACTGTTTAGGGTTGATCATGGACATGCTTCTACTGGTGGAGTTCGTCGCTATTTGGATGAAAAAGAACTACAACGTGCTCATTTATATGTTTTGGGAAATAGCGGTATTCTGGAACCATATGTGAGGTATTAAATTTGTAAATTATCACAGTCACTAAGATTTCATTGAATTTTACATCATATCTAATGTCGACCACCTTCATTAATACTCTTTCTCTGGTTATATGGAAGGGGGTTTGAGGACCACATTGTTCAAATGCAACCCACTATTCGGAAAGAAGATGTGTGGATTAAACACGAAGCTGAATTCCTCGAGTGGTTTAGGTTAAAAGTGAGTATGATACGCATTTGACATCAACACGTTTTCTTACTTTGTTTCTATAACTTCACGACTAATATCAATTTATTTATATAATTATGCCATATGAGCAGCTGATTCAAGAAAAAGCCAAATGATGAAATATTGTTTGCTTTGGCTATGGGCCCATCTAAGCGAGTGCGTACTTGGAGCCAATTCTATGTGAATGGATACAAATTCCAAACTTATAGCCATGGAAAACATAAGTCAACAATGAATTATGGAGTAAGCGTATACAATGAAGATGGTGGTGATTATTTTGGTTTTCTAGAGAATATCATCGAGTTGGAGTTCACTGGTGCCCTACGGACTTATAAGACTGTTCTTTTCAAGTGCAGTTGGATGGATTCCACTAGGGGTATGAACATTGATTAATACAAGCTTGTATAAGTCAATGATACCAAAAAATACCCCAAGTACGATCCATTTGTGCTTTCTTACCAAGCAAACCAAGTCTACTATGCACCTTACCCAAGTCTGAAAAGAGACAAGGATCAATGGTGGGCTGTGTTCAAGACAAAGGTGAGGTCTGTTGTTGATGCACCAGTTGACGAAGACTTTCTACAAGAAACCAGTGCTGACATTCCAACTCTTTGTGCTTCGGATGACATTCCAGACTATGAAGGTGATGAAGAAGGTTTTGGAGTTTCGGATACTGAAAATGAAGTGTTGCCCGATGCCCTTCCAAACGAGTCCAGTTTCGAATCTACTAATAGTGAGGACGAGGATGAGGATGACGGATTTTGGGATGACGATACCGATGATGATCTTAGTGATGATGGGGAGGACGATTCTAATGAGATTTAGAAGATTGATTGTAACCTTGTTTTGACTTTTTAATTATGTAATCTTAATGGATTTCAATTTATTTTAAAAGACCATCCTAGTTTCAATGTGATATACTTGTGTAAATATGTCATTATTTATATTTTGCAAAGCCAAGGTTATGTGTGACAGTACCTTATAAATCGTGATATAACATGGCTATATGATTTTTACCGATGTTCATAATGTTTTACTTATTGTAGGTTGTCATGGCCGGTGGTGGTCGTCGGAAGCTGGGACATGCCACCCCGAGAGAATTGTTTCCGTCGACAAGCCATGCAAATACGGAAACTTCTCAGGAAGTTACCCCATCCCCTGAGCCAGGTGTAGGTGGTTCTGGGACATCTACTCAGGTTCCTGAGACGCAAGACGGTAACTCTCCCATGGGTGAGTTTCCTACCCCCGTTGCGAGAAGGACTTTGCACCCAACGGGGTTATGGTAAGTTACTCCTGGTTATCTTAATTTGCATTCCAACATGAACAATCTTGGTTAGATTTGTATGTAATGACTTCATTTTTATGCTTATTGGTACAAAGGTTCGATGATAACATCGTGAGCACCTCCATTACAAATATTTTCCAAGCACATTGGCGCGAACCATGGCTTAACTATGAAATGGTTGACAACGATACTAAGACCCACTGGTGGAACTCGTTTACGGTATTATAAAACCCCCAAGTTTAGTTTACTCATCTAACTTTGTTGTTTTTTTGTTACTTATTACAATAAATTATTATACATTTTATTTTTCTTGTTTGCAGAAACAATACCTTTGGAATGCTGATCTTGATGCCCTCGTGAAGAAGGGGTATGAAAATAAGGCACATAAGAGGCTGAAAGAGATTACATACAATGTTTCGGTCAGAAACAAGTCAGTTCCCAGATGGATGGGAGAGTTTATGTTTGAGCGAATTATGGCGAAAAGAAAGGATCCGGTATTTCTAGAGGGGTCAGAAAAAGCGAAGAAGAACTGGAGGGGCGGCTCCCTGTCTAATCTAATTGAGCCATCACACTTCCAAGGTTCTATCTCTACATCAAAGCATGCAAAGAAAATGGTAATAATTAATGGTATATAATGATACTGATATGTTTTAGTAGTTACATAAACTAAGAATTTATGGAGTTATTTGATTTGTGCAGGTTGAGAAAGCCGGTGGAGTGCTTCCAACTGCTCCGGAGGTGTTCCTAAAGACACATTTCAAGGAAGTTCCAGGAAAAGGAAAACTTGCGGCTAACAAGAGGGCACAACAAATCTCGGTAACACATCTAAATTTGGAAACTAATGAAATTATTTTTTAAGGAAGCATGCAAAACATAGGCACTTATACTTGTGATTTGAAATTTGAGGAACCTATAACCTTGTAAATGCTTGAAAATGTCTATGATTAACCAATTTGAACCTATAAACATGTTTAATATGCTAAATACGAGTTTTTGGATTGATAAAATCTTAGAATATAGAAAAAATAAAGAAAATGGGTAAGTTAGAATGCCATTTAAGCCATTTTAGCCTAGTCATGAACCTATAGCCATGAATATGCATGAAAATGTGTAAGTTTTTGCAATTTGAACCTATAAACATGGTTACTATGCTAAATACGAGTTGTTTGATTGATAAATTCTTATAATATAGCAAAAACAAAGAAAATGGGTAAGTTAGAAGGTCATTTAAGCCATTTTATCCTACTCATGAACTTATAGCCTTGAATATGCATGAAAATGTGTAAGTTTTTGCAATTTAAACCTATAAACATGTTTAATATGCTAAATATGAGTTTTTTGATTGATAAAATCTTAGAATGTAGCAAAAAAAAAGAAAATGGGTAAGTTAGAAGGTTATTTATGCCATTTTAGCCTAGTCATGAACCCATAGCCATGAATATGCATGAAAATGTGTAAGTGTTTGCAATTTGAACCTATAAACATGTTTACTATGCTAAATACGAGTTGTTTGATTGATAAATTCTTATAATATAGCAAAAACAAAGAAAATGGGTAAGTTAGAAGGTCATTTATGCCATTTTAGCCTAGTCATGAACCCATAGCCATGAATATACATTAAAATGTGTAAGTTTTTGCAATTTGAACCTATAAACATGTTCACTATGCTAAATACGAGTTGTTTGATTGATAAATTCTTAAAATATAGCAAAAACAAAGAATATGGCTAAGTTAGAATGTCATTTAAGCCATTTTAGCCTAGTCATGAACCTATAGCCATGAATATGCATGAAAACGTGTGCAAGCCGAGGTTGCCGAGCGAATAGAGGAGGCAAAAGTGCAAATGCAGGCAAAGATGGAGGCACAGTTTGCAACGCAATTGCAGGAGGCATTGGAGAAGGAGCGGGAGGAGGCAGCAATTGAGAGTAAGCGAATGATGGAGACGATGTTGCAGAACTTGTTCTCTAACTGTTCAGGTGGTCCTCCATTTCAGTTTCGTAGGGAAGATGACCCGGACATGATTGGTGGTGGGCTTGGTCACCAGACTCCGGTGTCGTAGTTTTTGTTCATCAAGCTCTTACATTAGTATTGTTGATATATGCCTTAGTATTTTTTTGGGGGAATATAGGCCTTAGGTTTTTTTTGGGGAATATAGGCCTTAGGTTTTTTTTGGGGGGTATATAGGCCATTTCGTTATTTTTTGGGGAATATAGGCCTGAAATTGGTATTATATTGTTACATGTTGGCCTTATCTATTTTTTGAAGGAAAATAGGCCATTACATATTCATATAGACCTAACTTAGTTTTTAAGTTAAGCTTATAAAACTATTACTAACTAATTACTATTACTATTAACTTGAACATTATTATTGTATGTATTGTTCGAAGTTGGACTTTTTAATTATTAATATTATTATCTATATGAATTATGCATTTTATTTTTATTTTATATTAATTTTGAAATTAAAACGCATGATAATAGGTTATAGGTTCAGGTTAGGATGGCATCTATAATGCAAATTGTAATTATTTGAAATTGCATTATAATAATAAATTGCCCTGTTGCAATTCTATGAGGAATTGCGACCGTTTATCTAACCTGTCGCAGATCCCATGTTTTTGTGACCGTCAGGGCCTGTCGCAGATCACAGGAATTTGTGACCGTCTTAGGCGATCGTAATTTACTGAAAATTGCGACCGTCAGAGCATGTCGCAGATCCCACGTTTTTGCGACCGTCAGGGCCTGTCGCAGATCACAGGAATTTGCGACTGTCACAGGCAGTCGTAATTTACTGAAAATTGCGACCGTTACTGCCTGTCGTAGATCCCCGAGTTTTGCGACCGTCTTAGGCGGTCGTAATTCAGCAATTGCAACCGCTTTGCCTGTTGCAAATAACAAATTACGTCAGTTTAAAAAACGGTCGTTTGAAAATACAAAAAACGGTCGCAATTTGATCTGCGACCGCCAAGTGGCCGCAATTTATTTTTTTTTGCGACCATTAAAATGACGACCGTGCAGTTGCGATCGGTGACGGTCGCAATTGTGAATAGCGACCGTTTTCCTCAAAAATTGCGACCGGTGCTGGCGGTCGCAATTCACTGGTTTTTTTGTAGTGAATCAAGCAACAAAAAAATAATATTCATAATAATATTCATAATTGAAATAACAATCATAATTAAAATAATCATGTTAATGCATAATAATAGCAAAATCCAAGGCATGATACTAATAAGATTAATAACAAACCCTAGCATGTCACTAAACATCAAAGATCAAAGCTTTAACCCTAACATGATACTAACATGATATTAGGAAAGACAATAAGAAGCATCACAAAAATCATAATTAACATTATATTCTTTACCCTAAACATGATACTAGGAACTTATTGTTGTCACCCTAAACATTATACAAAGAAAAACATCCTAACATGATACTAGGAATCAAAATAACAGCCTAAACATGATTTCTTTATCATAATATCAATAAAGCAATTAAAGCACTTACTTGGATGCCTCGTACCTCTTTCTAATAACAAAATACACGCGTTAGTAACTTCAAGGAAAAGTATAAAAAACAAACGATTGAATTAAATAATGGAAATAGGGAATCTACAGAAAGTTTAGACTAGATTTGGGACCAAACCTCACAAATATCAAACCTTTCACGTCTAGGGCGAAGGCAACTTCGAATTTGGCTAGGTGTGTTTAGATCTTTTGAATGCGGAATTTTGTATTTAAGAAAATGCTAGTTTAGAAAAGACAGAGAGAAAGAATATCAAGATTTCCTTGATGAGAGTAGGTGATTGAAAACGGAGGTTTTAGGAGGCTATTTATAGTGAAAATCAGCCGGATCATAATAAAAAAGAACCATAGTTTCGAAAAGAATAAAACACAATGCTGTCGCCAAACACGCCTCTGTCGCAAAACGACAGAGCCTGTCGCCAAGCGACAGACGTGTCGCCTCGACTCCCGGCTTGTCGCCAGGCGACAGCCTATAGTGTGGCGCTGCAGTCAGTTTTTCCACGCACCATTTTGTAAAAATTTAAGCGTATGAAGGGTAAAATTTTAATTTTCTTAAAAACACTTTTTTTATTCTAAATAAAACTCTTAAAACTCAATTATAAATGCTAATCACATTAGGATTAAAAAGAACCTTCTAAAAGATTCTAGAAGACTATAATCAATCCTAATTGCATTAGGAATGATAAATCAAAACAGGCCCTCCTCTAGATCAATGGGCCGCATATAACAATCAAACCGGGCCCAGTTTAGTAATTTCGCCATAACTTCTTCATTATTCATCGAAATTGGGCTTATAATATATTGTTGGAAAGCTCTTTTCGAACCCAATTTAACTACACCATTATTGGACCCTTTCCAAGGACCAATCTAAACTGGATAGGATGTTTTCATGAAATAGGTTTTCAAAAATAAAGGGAAAGAAAAGAATTAAAAAAACTAACCACAACACCAGACTTTCCACACTTTCACTTCATTCGATTATGATTCGATGTGAAAGGTACTCATCACTTGGTTTGGTTTTGGGGAGACACAAATGGGTGTCTACAGAAGACCCCACTTTGAGTGAGTTTGGTGAAACGCGAGTTTCGAAAACAAAAGCCAAAGTAGCGATAGGGACGGAGAATGATTCAGAACATTCTGCGATCCTAAATCATTCTTGTAACGCCGGTACCTGCAAGACTAGAGTTAGTTAAAACAGATAAGAGAGTTAAGAAATGCGTATCTTGCACCGTCGAGCACACGTCTTTAGGAGTAACCGATTTGTTGCTGCATTTGTCGTTGTTGTGACAACCTTCCACAAGCTAGGGAACATTATCTTGCTTTGATGTACACTCGTCTCTGAACAAAGAGCTTTTTTGATGTGTCCACACGTCTATGAACAAAGAGCTTTGACGATCTTCCTCAAGCTAGGGGATACCGCCTGAAGACTGCTACGCCTATAACTGCCTCTAATTTCCACTGTGATAGTCTTCTTCAAGCCAGAGAATACTGTGGAAGATTGCTTCGCCTGAAACAACCTTCATTTGTTATGATAATATTCCGAAGAAAATTACCGAAGATCAACGCCTGTTGACCCTTGAAGCAGCTTGAATTTTGTTGTTGATGCTTTGGGTGATGACAATCTTCTTTTCTTAGGGAATAGTTGCCAACGTAACTCTTGTTTGATGCATGACACTCCGATTTAGGGAAATTTGTCAATGCTTTGTAACAATCCATCCTTGGAAATGTTGCTACGACGAAGCGAAAATCCGTATCTTGGAAAATTTTCCAAAATCCAATTTTCGGGAAAAGTTGCCAATTCTTCGTTACAATCTATCATAATAACCTTGCTACGATCGACAATCCACATCTTGGAATATAACTCTTGAAAGCAATCCACCTTGGAAATTTTCCAATGCTATGCGACAATCCTTTTAGGAAAATATTGCGACAATTGACAATCCACGTCTTGGAACATTTGCAAAAAAGAATTGATCGACTATCCACTTCGGAAAAATTTGCCACTTACTGAAATGAATGTCAATCCGCGTTGAGGAACCTTTGCCGAAATTTCAAAAGTAATAGAGACCTGTGACAATCCTTTGGGAAATTTTGCCATAGGGAACTATGTGTATGACAATCCAATCTCGGAAAACTTGCTAGAGATGACAATCCGAACTTGGAAAAAATTGCCAAACAGAGATAGAGCACGACAATCCACGCTTGGAAACTTTTCCAGAGATGACAATCCAATCTTGGAAAAATTGTCGTTTAAGAAGAATGCACGACAATCCATATTTGGAAATATTGTCGGTAGGGGATGACAATCCAACCTTGAAAAAATTGTCGTATAAGTGCTTGCTATTGAACCGATGCGTTGGTGCTTATAATGAGCCAATTCTTAGGCGCTTAAGCTAAGTGAGACGATTGTCGTCAGGTCAATCGCTTACTACGATTGTAATCGAGCCGACTACTAATCATGTCAATTTGCTTATAGGGGCTAACTGGCATACCAAGGAACCGAAATTGCTGTATGAGGACCGCATAATCCAATATGGGACCACGCATCTCGACGCTGCACCGGCTCTCGCCAAAACATATTGTCGCCGCGTTCTTGCTCTGTCACCAGGCGACAACCTTTGTCATCTGACGCTAGAGTAAGGTTTTCATTCGCAGCTTTTCAAAAAAATTCGGGAATGTTCTTGCTCACTGGAATGTACCTGCATTTATATTTTGGACTATAGGAGTTTGCTCATTTAATTAGGGTTGACCTAAGACTTAGTGTTGCTTGACTCATTGACTTGACATGACTTAAGGTATAAACTTGACTTAATGATGACTCATTTCGTGTGACTCGTGTGTGCATAGTGTTGACTTATAAAGCTCGATATGTACATGACTCGAAATGCAAAAAAACAAAAATTTCCGTCATTTCTGTGGAGGGTACCGACTTTCTCCCAAAAAATAAAGAAGCCACGTTAGTTGTCTCTCACAGTACAAGGATTGTAACATCTTAGACTATCGTAGTTGACTCCATAATGAAAGTATTTAGGTAGCTGAGGCGCGGAGGCTAAGTACTTCATACTTTGTGATGTAATGTGATTGATCTTGATATGACAAGGCATGCTTTAGCGTTGTGTTAAGATTTCATGACAAAGGGTTCCTAGGGAAATATATTTTGGTCATGTATCAATGCAATGTGTGATAGTGACACTAAATTTAGGCCGCAGGGGTTAAGTGTGTGTGAAAAATATATTGAAAAGAGTCAAATGGTGGTGACTCTTAGACTGGGTAGGCTAAAATGTAGGGATCAAGCCCCCAAGTCTAGCTCTAAGTGGATAGGGATAAGCATAGGGGATCACTTGATATGATCATGGTGTGAGTGTGTGAATGTGAATATAAATGTATGTTTATTACGGCCGCACCTCGATGTGAGGTTGCCTACGTGTCCGTTAGGAATCAGGCCGAACGTAGCTCTAGCCAAACCTCGCACAAGTGTGTTTATACCTCAAAAAGGTCTTTTTAAGGGTTGTAACGTGGTTAGGATAAAGTTTATACAAGAAAGGGATAAAGGCTCAAGACCCTAGATAAACCCCCAAGGTGTGCAACCTTGCTTTTGAATCTTAATATTTTTATGCTTGATTTCTTTTTTAGCTTTTTCTTTTGCTTTAGCATTTATTTTATATATATAAGTGTGGGAAATCTCAGTCATGCGGTCAATCACTCACTTGGCATTCATGTTTCTCAGACACAGTATACCGAGCACTCGATAAAAGACGCAATCTGAGACGTGTTCATATCAAAGACATGTTCATGTCAAAGACACTGGAACACTTGCCCTTTTGTACACTTTATTGTTTTTTTTTTAAATTTTAATCTTTTGATTCACTCAAACTTTTTATGAAATTGAAAATTGCATAAGTTGCACACCATCCCATCCCAAGTTTAAGTAGATAGGTTGGAAAAAGAAATGTCTATCGTGAGACGAGGCTCAAAGTGGTTTATCAAGACAAGATTGTATATTTTAAGGGTGAAAGGTAATATGATGTGGCTTCAAGGGGTGTCTCAAATCATTGGTATACCTTGTTCTTAGTTTGACATGGGTATTTTTTTTATTTATATAATTTTTTTTTGGGCAATGCAATGATCATATGTAAGGAAATAAATGCTGATTTTATTTAAAAAGTGAAGGGTAAAAATAAAACTCTAAGAAATAAATTCAAGGAGGATGAAGGGTGCCTATGCTAGACTTATTGGGGAAAGGTTTTGAAAAAAAAAAAAAAAAGCATGAAATCTTGGTGAGAAGCTTGCCTTGTGCATTTGTTTCATCATTACCCTCATTTTTTTTTTTTGTCAATCTCATGACTCAAACTCAATTCAACATGCATGGATGGAAGAAGGGGTAGGAAGAATGAAGGTTGTGATATGGATAAAGCATGTAGAGAATGGAAAGATGATGTAGATGGTGATATATTAAAAAATTAGGAATAGAATGTACCCCCAACTCAAATGACGGAAAAAACCGACTCATGCATGAACCTAAGACATGGTCATAGTGACATATACACAAAGTGTGTGCTAAGAATAGTGAGTGTAGGTGACATGTTAAGACTTGTGTCATGACCATGTGACTAGACTATGTGACTTGACTAAAGCGAAGACTAAGTTAAGACTTCATGTATATGCATTCAACTGGACATGTTGTGGTATTTTAGTCATACCTTTTGATGTGTAACTCTGATTGGGACGAAACCAACGCCAAATTAAAGATAAAACTCGGAGCTACAGATCCATAGGTTGTACCACTCGTAGTTCTTCCTAGAACTCCGGAAATGACCAAAACACATTGACGCTTTTGCAGTATACGGGAATAAAAATCAAGGTTGACTTAAAGGAACTATGACTCGATTTTAAGGTATATTTTTTAGCTAAAATAAATAAATTAATTAATTAAGCAAAGTCCTTTAGTCATAAATTAGTTTATTAAGACTTATTTACAAATACAAGTCAAACCAAATAGTTAGTTTATCACGTAATAAGTATGCCACAAGAAAGAGATGCACAAGTAGTCAAGTAGTCACAACATGATGCAATGAGTTTGCAACCTAACCATGGCCCTAGTTCTCTAAAGTTCGGGATATGGGTTAGTCAAATAGGGTCCATGGTTATGAGTTCGGATGCACCGCGCGGAAGTCTTACCTTTGGAAGGGTTGGCAAGAGTGGATGGGACCCAGCGAGTTTAACTCGCTTCCATGGTTTGGTGAATTCAACATTCTCGGATGTACCCTTTTTTGCACAGAGCGTTCAATAAGGTAGATGGAGCATGAATTCCCAGAGGGTTATGTCCTTATGAAGAACACATATGGGTTTCAAAAAAGTGAGAAAAACTCAATTAGGAAGTAGAATCGACCCAATAGTGCTAGAATTGGTGGAAATTAGAACTCATATTTCTGGCTCGGCATTGGAAGAACGCAGCGCCAGCTAACAGAGACCGTCGCCGCAATATAGCCCTGTCGCCTGGCTACAAAATTTTCGCTTAGCGACAGAGCCATATCGTCGGCGACAGGCTCTGTTTTCTAGACGCAAGTTCCTACATGCCTCATAAGCTTTCTGTGTTCGATAAAATTTTCCAGTTTTTCGCAGCATTTTTTCGATTCTAGTTGTGAAAGATATTCCTCAAATTTCCTAAGTGTAAAAAATCTTATGCTTTTAACTCATTATTGATGGTCTTTCCAATGAGATCTTTTTATTGCATATGACAATAATGTTAATCAAAATTACACACAAGAAATACTTAGAACTTTTCGAATCTCATCCACTCATTCTAAATTATTGCCAAAATAAATTTAAGGAATTAAAATAGAAATCTTTCCCAGCGGAGTCGCCAAAAATTGTAGGGAATATTTCAAGCATTACCCCAAACTTGAACCCCACTGTGATCATACACTAAAGCATGGTGGTGTCCAAAGGGAAGGAAGCCAGAGCAAAAGAGTCGCCAACAAGTCTTAGGAACTTGTAAACCGCTCACAGGGTGAAGATTACACCCCTTAACGATCCAAGAGATCGTTACCTCCAATAGGTCTGGAACAATGACTAGAAATTCGGGGATGAAGGTACAAATCCAACCTAAAAGAGATTGAACCTGCTCTAATAATAGGCATCTCATTTATTCTTCTCGTATTCATGTGCGCTTTCTAACTAACATGCAATCAATAGGTTATCCGTAAAACTGTTTATCAATGTTGGTTAAATATTAATTCACAAATAAAACTATTTTTGACGATCACTTGAATTATAATCATATTAACCCTAAACAAGATTATTAATTATGTAACACCCTGACCCTAAACAAATTAGGGAGGGTCCTATTGCCACAAAATGTGCATCGAGGGCCAACTGTCCCCACAAAACAACACAAGTCCTTCCGTCGCATTTTGTTCTCACTCATGCGCACCCCAAGAAAACTTCCCAGGAGGTCACCTATCCCAAGACTACTCCCAGCCAAGCACGCTTAACTATGGAGTATTCTTAGCATATGAGCTCCCTAAAAGGAAGATGCATCTTGTTGGTATGAGTAGTATATTAAACTCCTTTAAAGCAATCATGAGAATTATTACATACACCCCCACTTGAGAACGGCAACGCCTTCGTTGCGCCTGGAAAGCTAGGGACTCCAGTATTACGCCTAACGGCAACTGGGTAGCCAAAGTGTTACATCAAGTCTGGTTATGGCCATATGGCCCATGAATTCTCCCTCGCTAAACGACTAACATAGGATTAATTATCCACGGTCAGCATGCGGTCGCTGGGTTGCTCTAATACCATTTGTAACACCCCGACCCCAAACAAATTAGGGAGGGGCCTGTTGCCACGAAATGTGCATCGAGGGCCAACAACTGTCCCCACAAACCAACACAAGTCCTTCCGGCGCATTTTGTCCTCACTTATGCGCACCCCGAGAAAACTTTCCAGGAGGTCACCCATCCCAAGACTACTCCTAGCCAAGCACGCTTAACTATGGAGTATTCTTAGCATATGAGCTCCCTAAATGGAAGATGCATCTTCTTGGTATGAGTAGTATATTAAACTCCTTTAAAGCAATCATAAGGGGTATTACATACACCCCCACTTGAGAACGGCAACGCCCTCGTTGTGCCTGGAAAGCTAGGGACTCCAGTATTACGCCTAATGGAAACTAGGTAGCCAAAGTGTTACATTTAGTCTGGCTACGGCCATATGGCCCCAGAATTCTCCCCCGCTAGACGACTAACATAGGATTAATTATCCACGGTCAGCACGCGATCGAAGGGTTGCTCTGATACCATTTGTAACACCTCGACCCCAAACAAATTAGCGAGGGGTCTATTGTCACAAAATGCGCATCGAGGTCCAAGAAATGTACCCAAAAACCAATACAAGTCCTTCCGGCGCATTTTGTCCTCACTCATGCGCACTCCGAGAAAACTTCCCAGGAGGTCACCATCCCAAGACTACTCCTAGCCAAACACGCTTAACTATGGAGTATCGTAGCTAATGAGCTCCCTAAAAGGAAGATGTACCCTGTTGATATGAGAAGTATATCAAATCCTTTTGAAGCAATCATGCGGGGTATTACAAATTATCTTATTAGGTGTGATTACAAGTACAAACTCCCTTTAAACATGCAATAAAAGATGTTATCAAGCAATAACAATAAATATAATCAAGCAACATAATAATAATTATAATTGAAATAACAATCATAACAAAAATAATCATATTAAAGCATAATAATAGCAAGATCCTAGGCATGATACTAACACGATTAATAACAAACCCTAGCATGTAACTAAACATCAAAGATTAAAGCTTTAATTCTAACATGATACTAACATGATATTAGGAAAGACGATAAAAAGCATCACAGAAATCATAATTGACATTATATTCTTTACCCTAAACATGATATTAGGAACTTATTTCTATCACCCTAAACATCATACAAAGAAAAACATCCTAACATGATACTAAGAATCAAAATAACAGCCTAACATGATTTCTTTATTATAATATCAATAAAGCAATTAAAACACTTACTTGGATGCCTCGTACCTCTTTCTAATAACAAAATACACGCGTTAGTAACTTCAAGAAAAAGTATAAAAAAAACAAACGATTAATTTAAATAATGGAAATAGGGAATCTAAAGAAAGTTTAGACTAAATTTGGGACCAAACTAAAGAAATATCAAACCTTTCACATATAGGCGAAGGCAACTTTGAATTTGGCTAGGTGTGTCTAGATCTTGTGAATGCAGAATTTTGTATTTAAGAAAAGGCTAGTTTAGAAAAGAGAGAGAGAAATAATATCAAGATTTTGTTAATGAGAGTGTGTGATTGAAAATGGAGGTTTTAGGAGGCTATTTATAACGAAAATCAGCCGGATTATGATAAAAAGAACCATAGTTTCAAAAAGAAAAAAAAAACGACGATGTCGCCAAACACGCCACTGTCGCCAAATGACAGAGCCTGCCGCTAAGCGGAAGATGTGTCGCCGCGACGCCAGGCCTGTCGCCAAGCGACAACCTGTGGTGCGGCGCTGTAGTTTGTTTTTCAACGCATTTTCATATTTTGATAAAATTAAAGCGTACGAAGGGTAAAACTGTAATTTCCTTTAAAACACTTTTTTTATTCTAAATAAAACTCTAAAAATGAATTATCAATGCTAATCACATTAAGATTAAAAAGAACCTTCCAGAAGATTCTAGAAGACTATAATCAATCCTAATTGCATTAGGAATGATAAATCATAATAAGCCCTCCTCTAGATCAATGGGCTGCATATAAAAATCAAACTGGGCCCAGTTTAGTAATTTTGCCATAACTTCCTCATTATTCATCGAAATTGGACTTATAATATATCGTTGGAAAGCTCTTTTCGAACCCAATTCAACTACAACATTATTGGACCCTCGTCATGGATCAAACTAGACTGGATTGGCTATTTTCATGAAATAGTTTTTCAAAAACAAAGAGAAAAAAAAAAGAATTAAAAAAACTAACCGCAACCAGACTTTCCACACTTTCACTTCATTCGATTATGATTCGACGTGAAAGGTACTCATCACTGGGTTTGGTGTTGGGGAGACACAAATGGGTGTCTACAACTATAAATGACCAATCATTTTTGGAAATAAACCATGCTAATGATGAAGAGTACATGTGGGGATTTGCCGTTGAGCCAATCTACACAATCGAAATGGAAGAGAGCCTTGAAGAATCATTCAAGCGTGATCCATACTCCACTCGAATAGTATACATCACACTTACAGACACAACCACTAGTACCCAAACTACTTCTTAGGCTATACATCACACTTACAGACACGACGACAGGCGCCATGTTAGCACAAGAGGTAGAAAAAGTCGAGAGTACAATATATTACATAAGCAAAAAATTCATTAAATATGAAACAAAATACACCACCTTGGGAAAAACAAGTTTATCATTAGTGTGGGCAACTAAGAAACTACGACATTATATGCACCCACTACTCATGTGATTTCTCAACAAAATCCAATAAAGTATTTGTTTGAACAACCACCTATACAAGGAAGAATATCCAAGTCGTTGGTAATGTTGGTCGACTTTGAGCTAACACATATTCCTGAAAAACCAATAAAAAGGAAAGTAATTTCCGACTTTCTGGCACAACATCTAATTCAAACAAGTCATGCAGAAACTACTCATCTTCCGGATGAAGAGATTCTCATGACACAAGATGACAAATGGGTAATGTAATTCGACGGTGCATCCAATCAAAAAGGATGTGGCGTAGGAGTGTTACTCATAAGTCTAGAGGGAGCACATACTCCAATCTCAGTCAAACTAGGCTTTGGGGTTACTAATAATATCGCGTAATGTGAAGTGTGCATTATTGGATTAGAAGCAGCAGCTAGCATAGGTATGCAAAAATTAAAGGTATATGGAGATTCAAGTTTAATTATAAATCATTTACTGAAAAAATGGAAATTAAAGAACTCCACAATGATATTATTTCAAGCACACCTAGAGTAACTCATCGAGCATTTCGAACATATTAATTTTAAATATTTCCCAAGGGATGATAATCAAATTGCCAATGTGCTAGCAAAATTAGCCTCAATGATCACCATTCCAGATCAATTAAATATGATGCCATTTTGCATTGCCATAAGAGAACCAGCATATTGCAACACAATAAAGGAAATAAATGAGATTGAAGGAGACAATCCTTGGTATGATCATATCCTCCAATTGACAAGGGGATGACTAGGTCATTATCTAATCTTCCCTCGAACAAACTAAATTTATAAACACTTAACAAACCTAAATACGAGTATAGAGGAAAGTCAAGGGTCCAACCCAAAGGAACAGTGATGTTCAAGCACATTCAATTATGCACCTAAGCTAGCTTGAAGACGAAGGTAAGAAAGAATACTAACAACTAACGAAACAAGTAACCAAGGAAATAAAACACTAGGAACGGGGATCAACAAGTAATCATGTCAATTGCAACAACTTGGGAAGAGCATGCCAATCAAAGGTTGTGAAGACTAATGATAAGAGCAATCAATTAGAATCAAAGAGCTATCTCCTAATTGTTAAGCTAGTGTTCACTATGAATAACAAACCAAGAGAATCACAGTCAAAACCAATTCATAATTGCAATTCCTAAATCAATTGTTCGTGTCATTAGCAATTACAATGCAATCTAGCATAATTCTCAAGGCCTAATCGAATTACACACATGCAAACCTTCATTAATCATTTTAATCTCAACCATAAATCAACACAATTCCCAAATTAATCACAATTAATCAATCATACAAGTTTCACCCGTTTCCTAGCCAACAAATACTCAAATATCATCATCTATAAACTAACAACTAAAGAAAGCAAGGATCAACAATATAACTAGAACAATTACACTATCAAGAATCAAACATCAAATTAAACCAAACAAACATGAATTTAAACAAAGAAATAAGGTGAGATAGAGTTAAGAATGCTCATTGATAATAGAGATGATTTTCACCACAATTGTCACCCTTGTATCTTTAATCTCTCAATCCCCATTGAAATCCCTCACTTTCTCTCTCTAAAACTACTCCTAATCTAGAGAGAGAGACTCCTAAACTAACCTAATTCTCCTTAGAGGAAAGAGAAACTACTCTAATCTAAAGAATTTCATGTATGAAGAAATAAAGAAGGTCGTACAATATATATACAAAAGGAGCTAGAAAATGAATGAAATCGCAAGTTAAACCTAGAAACCCGCGCCCTCGTCCGCGGAGGAGAAAACCCCCAAGCCCGCGGGGCTAGACCCGCACCCTCGAGGTGCCCGCGGCCTGCCCTCTCCAAGTTCCCGCCTTAAATTGAGCAGATTTGGGCTGCAGCAACCCGCGCCCGCGGCAGCAGACCCCACGCCAGCGGCAGCAAGGCCCGCGCCCACGGCCAGCTCGCGGTTGTGCTGTTGCGCGGTCGAGCTGCTGGGTGCGAGGCTGCTTGTGCATCCCGCAAAAGTGCTCTGGCTGGTGCGCTTCTAGGAGCTCGGGCTCACTTCCTTGACGCTCATCAGGATTGCCACCTTGGAACTCGAGCTTACGGAGCGAGCTTGGATTAGCTTGACTTGCATGCTTGGCTTCCCTAACTTGGCTCCGTTAAATCCCTTAAATGCACTTGAGCTCCCTCCTTGATTATTAAATCCGCGAGAACTCGACATACCTACAAAAGAAGACAACGAAACGGAGAAGCAAGAGAAATAGCCGAGAAATGAATAAAATAATAAGAAAACCATTAAAAGCACGCATTTCTCTAAACTAACATACAAACACGCAAATCAAGCATTATTCCT
The DNA here is from genome assembly GCF_948465745.1 of Chenopodium album. Lineage (NCBI taxonomy): Eukaryota > Viridiplantae > Streptophyta > Magnoliopsida > Caryophyllales > Amaranthaceae > Chenopodium > Chenopodium album. Next base: position 52,083,452 of record NC_137841.1, on the reverse strand, counting down.
TGAAAACATGACATAAACGACTAAATACGAGCATAAAATTTTAAAGAAAACATAGCCTAAAGGTGCCATTAATGACACGTATCACCAATATATTATCCATGGCATATATCTTGAAATACTTCATCGAAAGAGCAACGAGACTTTAGAACACTTGCGGCCAATTCGGTCTATTAAAAGATCAATTATGCAAAAAAGGACCTAATGGTCAAAGTGTATTGTGTATAGACCAACCTGAAACCACACGCCTTATGGAGAATACTCACAAAGGTGTTTTTGGACCTCACATGAATGGTAAAATGCTTGCAAAAATAATTTCACGACAAGGGTACTATTGGTCCACTACGGAACATGATTGCATACAATATGTCAAAAAATGTCTAGCGTGCCAAATGTTCGCTAATTTACAACACCTTCCACCATCCGAACTATACAATATCACTTCCCCTTGGCCTTTTTCAACTTGGGGAATTGACATGATTGGTAAAATTTCTGCAACAGGAGCAGGAGGACACGAGTGCGTATTAGTAGTCATCGATTACTTTACCAGGTGGATTGAGGCTGCTTCTTACGTAAATATCACTTTTAAACATGTCGCAAAGTTTCTCGAACGAAACATATTTTTTAGATATACAGTTCCACATGAACTAATTAGTGATCAGGGATCTCAATTCAAAGCTGAAGTCGAGACCCTCTTAACTCGTTATAATCTAAAACATCATCACTCATATCCATATAGACCTCAAATGAATGGAGCTGTAAAATCAGAAAATATAAACATTACAATCATCATTAAAAAAATGGCAGAAAATTATAAAGACTGGCAGAATAAACTACACTTCGCACTATGGAGTTACAGAACGTCCAAACGAACATCAATAGGAGTAACTATATACTCCTTAGGTTTTGGAATGGACGCAGTTCAACCAGTCGAACTGGTAATACCATACCTATGCATCGTACTCGAAAGTAAGCTACCGAACGCTAAATAGGTAAGAGCTAGGTATGAAGAGGTTTTATTCCTTGATGAACGACGATTAAGAGATTTGCATCATGTACAATTCTACCTATGACGCATTGCGCGTCATTTTAATAAAAGGGTACGACCTAGAAACATCAAAGAAGTGAATTTTGTACTATATGAAGTTAGGGGTCCACCAATTGATCCAAGAGGGAAATTCAAGCCTAATTGGATAGGTCCCTATCGCGTAATTTAAATCCTATCAGGAGGAGCCGTCTGATTAATGGATATTGGAGTTGCCGAAATTCGCCAACTAATAAACATTGATCGACTTAAAAAATATTACATATGAAATCCGGATAAACTCTATCATTCATTAAACAAATCATTTTTAGCATTCAATTGAAAGATTCTAAGTGTTATGCACTTTACCGAATAACACGGTAAAATACATAACACTTGGGGGAGTAATAAAAAATAATAGACCATTCTAAGTGTTCAGATTTTTTCAAACATAACAAAAAAACTATTCACACTTGGGGGGGTAATAAGGCTAATAACAAAATAAAATTCTCCTTATACAGGTGTCACGCGCAACAAATCTAGTTACCCGCAATAGGCTCCCACAATCTCCAACGTTGCACGCGCCACCTGATGACGAACTGCCAACCCAGAATTTTCGCACTCGATTAAAGTTACGACTTTTACATGCGATAAAAATAGGGTGTTTCTTGAAAATAACATATACTTAGAAAATAAAAATTAAACTTTGATATAAACTTTGTCTAATTAAAGTTTGATTAATTTTTTCATTTAATTTCTACATAAGAGATTAAAGAAAAAATAAAAAATAATAATAATAATTGCAAAGAACTACGCATTGACCTGATTTCGTAATACGAATACGTTGGCAATCTTTAAGATTCGGTCATATATATATATATATATATATATATATATATATATATATATATATACATATATATATATATATATATATATATATATATATATATATATATACATATATATATATATATATATACATATATATATATATAATACGAAGACGTTGGTAATCTTTAAGATTCGGCCTTTGCAACCTATTTTCTTTTTCCTTTAACAATTGAAGCCTTCTTGCGAGTATTTAAAGGAATGGTGTCCTTCGAACAAGTGTACTATTCCGTTAGTGGGTTTAAAATTATTAGAAAGCTAATATATTCAGTAAGGTCAAGTGATCGGAATGCCTGGGTGGAGGCCGCTTCTGATCAGTAATATTACTACTAATTAATATTACAGCTTAATCTTGACTGAACCCTTCGGGTCACACCCAAGAAACTAACGAGCCGAAGCGACGAATTAATCCGGATGGAATTAATAAGTCAACCGAGTAATTAGTATTTAGACGTCGGGAATTCGAGCTTAGAGCGTCGAAACCGAACGTCGAAAGTCGAGTCGAAAAATAGTAAAAGACGTGATGTGAAGAATACTAATAAATCAACAATGACCGAAATACCCCTAGCATTGGTAAAACCGAGTGCTAGGGGCGCGACAAAAAGCTAGCAACCCGCACCAAGTGTGCGTGGCAATGCTAGCATGCGGCAGCTAGTAGCCCGCACACTTGGTGCGTGGCTTGCTAGGCCGTGGCAGCTAGCAGCCTACGGTTTTTGGCGCAAGTGAGGTGGGCCGAAGCCTCACAACAACCCCATGGCAGCCCACAAGGCAACCATGGGTGCTCAAGTGAGCTGCCATGTGGTGCAACTCAAATGGAGGAGAAAAAAGGGAGGTGGCCGATTATGGGAGCATGAGTGGGGGGTAAGTTTGGTCCCCCCCTCCTCCAAGTGGTCCTCACCTACATTTCCTTGTATGCTTGCCACTTGTTGATTTATTACTAATTTGATTATTAATTTTATTTTAGCTTTAAAATAAAATGGAAAAATCAAATTCTCCCACATTGATGGGAGGGCTTTTCACACTCATGAATTTCCCTATAAATACCCAAGTTGGGGTATTGGGAAAAGCACTTGAGTAAGAGTTGAAAAAGGCATCACCATTGTGAAAACCTTTGAACTCATTAATTACTCGGGTTTTGGTCGGGCTTTGCTAACCCCAAGGCATTGGACCGTTTTCGATGGTCGAGTTGTGGGTGGACTATCGTTGGACGCCGTCGTAATTTCGAGGCTTGCTTTCTAAGTAAGAGCCCCTTCCGGTCGGGCAAAGAACGCTCCAAAGGTAATCATTTTATCTTAATCTTGTGATTAATTTAGTTATGTTTATGGTTTTAATTATTGCGAGTGCGGTCTTGTTTTTGGGTTTGTTTCTGCGGTGAGTCGGACTCACCAAACCCCAACAGCGGTATCGGAGCCTCGCTCGTTTATTTTTAAAATCATAATATTTTTTTAAGGTGTTTTTATGGCTTAGTTTTTCTAGTATTGAGTTGCTAATAAGATTATTTAGTAGCTCGTTTTATCTATTTTTAACTTGTATAAGAGCTGTCTTCAGCTCCTGAACGTAGATTTCGACCCAAAAATAGTAAATTTTGGGTGGAAAAGGCGTTTTGGAAATGATTTTTCCCTTATAGAACTTAGTTTTTAGCCAAAAAAACGACCAGAAATGCACTTACCGACGGATTTTTCGTTTTGACGAAAAATTTTAAGTCTTCCGAACCTTGAAAATTCATTGCGTATTTATAGTGGTTATGTATTTGGTTCTTTCCTTAATTTATATGCAATTTTAAAACCTCTTTAGACATAATTACTTGGTGGTAATCTATGTTTGAAAGCTTTGTTTTATTTTTTACATAATTGCAAACTAATTGCGTTAAGTGTGAAATTGTTGTTCTTTGAGGCTTCTAAGTACTAAAGATTTAATCTTTATTTATGTTAAGTGATTGAAACTTTGTGTTACTAAATTTCATGTTTTTTTTTTGTTAAACTTTGTTGATTTGATCATTTTAGTTGATTGGAATCATAAAGTTTAAAACTTGTGATAGAAATTTGTTTATCTTCAAAGATTCAAAATTATTGAAGTGGGAGTTTTTTTTTATTGAACTCATGTTCATTTTTCCAACTCCCTTTTATTTTGTCAAAATCTCAAGATTAATTTAAATTGATTAAATTAATAATGACAATTGCCCTAATTTATTTTATTACACCAAGTTTAAACCAATTTTATGAAAGAATGGTTCTTGGAAATAATTTTGGTTCATTGCACTTGGATGAATTTATTTAAGTTGGACTTGTTATTAATTTTATTTTTCCTCAAAATTAATTCTAAAATTAATTTAGAATTGATTAATATTGTCACACACAAAATCGGAAATTTTTCCGAGGTATAAGCACACAAGTCGAGGCTTAAGAGCCCCGAGCTAGCTCTCGGCCAGCTGGGCTGCTCACGCAGCCCACGTGAGGCTGTCAAGGCTGCTGGGCGCCTCGTGCGTGTGTTCATAGTGATATGCGCATAGGCAGCCAGCCTATGCGTGCGTGTGTGTGTACAAGGGAAGGCTTGTGCAGCTACGCTGGGCTGGCCGTGGCTGGTGCGAGCACAAGCAGCCCGTGTGCATGCTTGGTGTTGCGGGGAGTGCGATTGCATGTGCTACGTGCTTGTGGCACGATGCGCACAATCCCATCATTGGCACGTTAACCCCGGGTTTTAAGGAAATGCTATTTAATATGTAAATAAGGGTAATATGCGTAGTCGTTGCTTGCGTAGCAATGTAGTGCAATGAGTTCGTACAACATGACCATCAAGGGCCACGCTACTAACGCGTGAAAGTTTGCTGGTATGGGCGGTGTAACGCTTAGTGACGTCGGGCCCACTCCCACGTTCATTGAGCATCAAACGGTTGTGCGGAGTGTGAGCACTCCAAGTCTTAGTGTTAGGCACTTAGACATTTTGGACTACGTAATTTTTTGCTTAAATTGTCGTTTTAATTATTTTGTTTAATTTATTAAAATTTGAAGGCTAGCCCTCTGATTTTTTATCGACATTTGCAAAATTTAATTTTGGCAAATATTTGGGTTTACCGACTTAATTAATTTGATTAATTAAGTAGGATGCAAATTTAGTGGGGGCTTCATTTATTATTTTCATAACCGGTTAAAAAAACTTTGACAAGTTTTAATTAGGCGTGTTAATTGGATTAACTACCTAGATTAGTTACTAGTTCTCACGTGTTTATGCACTGTTACATGTTTATCGTTGTAAAATGCATGGTCCATTCACAGATAGTGAATGGATGAATGGAATGTATATTCTCTCACAGGTATTATGAAATGGCAACTAGTGGGGCCCGATTAGGATAGAAAATGTGGACTGTAATCCGTGATGTATTTTTGTATATCTACAGACGGTCTGCAAACCGTTGAGTATTTTTGTACCTTAATATTTAGATTAGTCCTAATTGTAGATACTAGTAGTGGCATTCATTTTGGTCAAGTCTTGAAAGACGAAGCCATGAAGTTGCAAATGAAGACCTTTTGATGATTTGAAGATCTCAAGGGGTCATGCTAGTTGCGAAATACATCTCTATTTAATTTTTTCGATATATATATGTTTATGTATATGAATTATATGTTAGATGAATGTTCAGGATTTCGAATGTTGTGATGATTAATTAAGTTCACTTAAATCAACCAACATAGAAACCCTAGGTCCCTAAATATTGAGTAAAACTTATCATTCCAAAACACCTACCAACCGAACGAGGGTAGTGGTGGGCTACACCAAAGCGAGGCATCACTACTTCTCCAAGGAACGTAAGGCATATTGGGTATGTAAGTTGGTTTTGGTTGTACTCAACGATATGAGTGATGGAGTCCTAACATGTCGTGGCAAAGTGGATAAATTGTTGAGAGAGCATTAGATGCGACGATTTATTCAACAAAGAGTGGCTTAGAGCCATTACCAAAGCGTTTCTTACCTTGAGAGATTGAGTGCTAAGACAAGCCAATGCATGCTTAGCCACTCTTTGTTTCCTTGGATCTTGGAATCGACTTATTCTCACCAAATGGGGACAAATTTAACGCGTGCATAAGACGTTTAGTAAGATTGAAAACTTGCATGAATACCTTTTAATTTTCAAACATATTATGTTATTTACTTGATAAATGGTTACTTTGCACTTATATTTGTAGAATTCCAAATCAAACTCTATTGTTTTCCATGATTGGTAAAGGAAATCTTTAAGAATGGTTCTCAAAGAAAAGTAAAGCATTTCTAAAATACAATTCTCATAAATGACTTTTATAACAAAGTCCGAAAGGACGGTTGGACATCATGTATTCAAAATACTAGGTAGTTTTGATAAAACATGAAGTATTGAGTTGCAAACTCAAATTGTCAATATTAAAAACCAACATATCTTTTCGCTTAATACATAGATGAGTACAAGAGTGAATTAAAGGAAAAGATGGAACTTTGTTTTACGGCGCATTAGATGCTTAATTATGCCCAACAAAGTATAAAAGTCAAAGACTCTTAAAGAAATGGTTCTTAAAGATTATGAGATAAAGTATGATAAGAAATATAAGAAACGAGGAACGAAGAAAAGGTATAAGATTCCATTTCAACCAATGAGTTCATATTATTGTAGTTAACTTAGCAATTTGTTATCTTCACAAGTATCGAATACTGCTTGAGTGTTCTACTTTGAATGTGACCTCAAACTATTGAAGATAAGCTTATCGACTTACAAGCTTAGAATAAAGAAAGTGGTGCTACATCAATTGTAAGGTCGTATGCTTTGTTTAAAGACCTTTAAGCTAAGGCTGGAACAAATAAATGGTTATTGTATTCCATAATCAGAAATTGATCCGTTTACACATGAAAAGACTCACATTCAAAGCAATGAGCAATAGTTGCAAATTTATTTGAATGGCATAGTTGTCTAAACCATGAGTCAAGAATGCTTGATTATAAACAAACATTTTCTTAACATGATAAACTGGCAAAAGCTCAAATTAATGGGCATGATTTGCTTTCCAAACATCTGTAGCAATGTCACATTGACAAGAACATACTCAAGGCTCTATTAGATAGGCTCTTGATAGTAGATCGATTCGGAATCATTCTAAGACAAACAATTCTTACTTGTGGAAACCGACAAAGTAGAGATCTATTGTTCTTGGTATAGACAATTGACTCCGAAAGCTAAAGATGATTCATTTACTTCAACGTTTCACAAAGAATTTGAAAGAATACGTATATATTCATCAAATGTGAACAAACTTGACCTTGAATAGTTCAAGAGTTCAGTGAAGTACAGAATCGATATGGCAATATATCAAAACGTCTAGATTAGATAGAGCGATGTTTGCTTGAGCCAATCGTGACCATCACAAAGTTATGAAATTGAAATTTTCATAAATAACTCCACAAAGAACATAGTGTGACTTCACGGAGACCTCGATGCCATTTGAAAATGACTCGAACAATGATGGATCACATCCCTTCGTATAAAGTTCTTAAGATTTGCACGAAGGACTAATGTTACACTAAACAAAATGTCGAAGCTAAGAACGGACGCCGTATTCAATTATGGATAGAATTATCTTCTAAATGTCTTTTCAAGTATATTTCTAAAACTCTTATCAACAGTGGGAGTTCATTGGCTCAGTGGGAGCTAAGTTACTCAGTGGGAGCTCACCGCTTAGCAAGAGCTAGGTGGTTGAGTGGGATCTTAATGGCTCATTAAAGGCTAAGATAGCTCAAGTGGGAGCTAACTATTTGTTTTACAACGAACTATTACCCAAAGACAATATACATGTCTCTTTGTAAGCATTCAAGTGAGACCATGGGCATTACCTCCACAACCTAATTGAGAACATAATGTTTGTTGCTCTAAGTGGTGTCTTTATAGAAAGTAACACGTTTCCAAAACAACAAGTGGGAGGAAAATGAACTCGATGATCATCGAGCTTAGCAACAAACTAGAACTGAAAATCTCAGAAGACCTTAAAAGGACTTCCTAAGAATGCTTGATTAAGAATACTCAAAAGGACTTTACAAGTTCCTTAAAAGAGAATTCATTACTCACAAAACATCAGAAATGTTGGAGTTAGATCAACATAATAAAAGGGCTTTGAAAGCGCCTTGAAACTCAGTGGTTGATGAAATTGCCCCATATAGGTATAGAATTCACCAAAGGCTTGGATTTAATCCTATAAATTTCTATTAAGTTATAAATAAACCTAAGACTTACAAGTATACTATTTACTATTAGATAGTAAAGGAATAATGTCTTGTAAGATAGCTACGACAAATCCAAATTCCGAATAATGGTTAGAGGCCACAAAAATCCGAGATAGACTCCATGTTTGATAATCATGTTTGAAACTTGATTAATTTGCATAAAGGGTGAAAGAGCCATCGATTGCAAAAAAAGTTTTCAAGGAGAAAACTAACAAATGTGGAAATTTATATGCATACATAGCTAGATTGGATGAAAAGGATACAATTAAATTCACGGAGTTGATTTTAATCAAAACCTATTCACCAATCAGAATGCTAAAGTCTTTTTGTGATTGTTTTAGCAAAATTGTTCATATGAAATATGGCAAAATAGATACCAAAACCGCCTTCCTAAACTAAAATTTTGGAAGTGACTATGAAAATAGTCTAAGGGTCAAAATCTAAGTAAATGATAGAATTAAAGGCAAGCTCAAGGAATCCGTCATGGGATTAATGGAAGCATTGCATATAGGAATTGGAACATGTTTTCTCATGAAGTTAATAAGAGGATTCACTTATAGAGAAACATAAAAATTCTTATGAATAAGAAGTTTAGTGGGAGCAAAAGTAAATTATATAAAGGTCCAACGAAAAGTGTATGAACTCTATTGTTAAATAACCATCAAATGATAAATGCTTATATTTGAAAGTATTTTTGACAATGGAACAAGAAAAAGACAATACTTAGTACATATTAGTATTAAGATCTATTGTATAGACTTAATAAAATGTTTGAACGTGTAAAGGATTTTACTGTGTTAAACATGAATCGAAGGTCTTTGAAAGACTTTCGACACGTATGTATAAAACTAAGTAAATGTTTGAATTAAGTATAAGCTAGGCTAAATACTAAGTCAAACATGAAAGACTCTAATAGTGACTTTCAACCATATCACACAGCAAACTGTTTAGCAAAGACTCAGTGAAATTGAATGAGCTAAAATGACAAATTGATGGATTAAGATTAAGAATTACTCTGCAATTTAATCCATCATGTACGTTGTGATATGGAATCGTCGCACGACTTACTTGCTTAGAGCATGTGAAGTATGTATGTAATACCAATCAACCTGAGTTTATGTAATAGATCGTTAGATTATGGCCAAGAACATCCAAAGTACTTAGATAATAAACAAGATGAGTTCTTGACATGTAGAAACAAATACTATTTGAGAATTGATGTTGCAAGCACAAACCTTAACAAGGATTAGATCCTTAACAAGGAAGTCGTTTATTAGCACGAGCTAACAATAAGTCGTGGCTTGAGAATGGTAACATGGACGTGCATCCATGTGTAATGTGCAGGAATTTAAGGAAAATTTCCATGATCACAAGTGATTAGGGTATCCTAAATCATTGCGATCCGTTTGGAGTGAAACCCAAGCAAAGCATCATCAGGAAGTCTACTAAAATATAGGTTGAGAACATTGTTGCCTTTATGGCGGTAATAAATAAGATATTCTATGGAAAGTTCGTTGTTGAACGTTAATGATTGTAGGTTGTCAAGTTGAAAGTCTCAATCATGAAAATGAGTGGGAGCCATCACTTGGACAATAAATCCTAAATCACATATAATCCATGACACTCTCAAATTTTATCATATTATTATGAAAGTGATCAGTAATGAAGATGCTAAGATTAGCAAAGTAGTTATAACTAAACCTATGCAATAAGTGAACGACAACATTCACAATTGCATGAAAGAAATCAAGCATATTAGATATGGGTGTGATTTCTATAGATGTTTTATAAAGAGTGATACTCTTAAAACATTTGGAAAAACCATTTATCATAAGATGAACCATTCAGGTTTTGGAGTAATTTAAAATTTCATTCAATTTTATCACTCCGTTTGCTATTTAATTGTGGTTTAGGATTAAATAATGAGTCCATTCGATTATGAGATTATTCAAAATAGGGTATCAAGACCAGTCTTGGTAAGGAAACACCTATTAAGTAAACATTGAATATTATAATAGAAAACTATCCCTAATCAAGGTCATTTAAACGGTTGACGATTAATGACCAATTGAGATTAGTGTGTAGTCTGATTTATAACACGGTTTCTTGTGCTACAAGGACATGATTGTCATAAATCATTTGCACAGGTATTGGTTTAGAACCATACTGGATCGACCTATGAGAATACTTTAAGAAATTAAAAATCGTCATAATTATACTTCTCATTATGGCTATTGGAACCTATTTCCTCGACCATGAGTATTGTGAGTTCTCTTGTTTGAGTACTAGTCCACTTTGATGTTGTCAAACGTCTGCCGTAATAGGGGATTATAACGGCAACACTCAGGCGGTTAGGTCCTCTCAGAAAGAGGAGCTACATTACAAGACTGGGAATGTCCCCCTACTAAAATAGGGAAGATGTCTTTGTTGTATACAAGGCCTCTCGTAGAGTGAGACTGTGAAAATGCATGGCCGTGCTCAGATGGATTTTAGAAATCATCTGTTTATTGACATTCGGACTTGGAATCAAGAAACACTTCTGGACGTAATAAGGATGACAAAATAATCTTACCTTATAGTTCATGAAGAGTCATTAAGCGACATAGGAAAAAGGATGTACATTAAATGCGCACTTGTCCGGAAGGACAAGTGGGATATTGAAAGGAATGGTGTCCTTCGAACAAGTGAACTATTCCGTTAGTGGGTTAAGAATTATTAGAAAGCTAATATATTCAGTAAGGTCAAGTGATCAGAATGCCTGGGTTGAGGCCGCTTCCGATCAGTAATATTAATGCATAATTAATATTACAGCTTAATCTTAACTAAACCCTTCGGGTCACACCCAAGCAACTAACGAGCCGAAGGGACGAATTAATCCAGAAGGAATTAATAAGTCAACCGAGTAATTAATATTTAGACGTCGGGAATTCGAGCTTAGAGCGTTGAAACCGAACGTCGGAAGTCAAGTCGAAAAATAGTAAAAGACGAGACGTGAAAAATAATAATTAATCAATAATGACTGAAATACCCGTAGCATCAATAAAACCAAGTGCTAGGGGCGCGGCAAAAAGCTAGAAATCCGCACCAAGTGTGCGTTGCAATGCTAGCATGCGGCAGCTAGCAGCCAGCACACTTGGTGCGTGGCTTGCTAGGCCGTGGCAGCTAGTAGCCTACGGTTTTGGGCGCAAGTTAGGTGGGCCGAAGCCTCACAACAAACCCATGGCAGCCAACAAGGCAATCATGGGTGCCAAACTGAGCTGCCATGTGGTGCAACTCAAATGGAGGAGAAGAATGGGAGGTGGCCGGTTATGGGAGCATGAGTGGGGGGCAAGTTTTGTTCCCCCCTCCTCCAAGTGGTCCTCACCTACTCCTCCTTGTATGCTTGCCACATGTTGATTTATTACTAGTTTGATTATTAATTTTATTTTAGCTTTAAAAAAAAATGGAAAAATTAAATTCTCCCACATTGATGGGAGAGCTTTTCACACTCATGCATTTCTCTATAAATACCTAAGTTGGGGTATTGGGAAAAGCACTTGAGTAAGAGTTGAAAATGGCATCACCATTGTGAAAACCTTTGAACTCATTAATTTCTCGGGTTTTGGTCGGGCCTTGCTAACCCCAAGGCATTGGACCGTTTACGGTGGTCAAGTTGTGGGTGGACTATTGTTCGAGGCCGTCTTAATTTCGAGGCTTGCTTTCGAAGTAAGAGCCCCTTCCGGTCAGGGAAAGCACGCTCTAAAGGTAATCATTTTATCTTAATCTTGTGATTAATTTAATTATGTTTGTGGTTTTGGTTATTGCGAGTGCGGTCTTGTTTTTTAATTTGTTTCCCCGGTGAGTCAGAGTCACCAAACCCCAACAAGTATTCGGTAAAGGTTCTTTAAATTTCACCCCTTGTTGCGCATGTTTAGGAGGAGCCTTCCTCTTTGGTTCCTTCGAACGAGCCTTAGGAGATGAGAAGTCCAATTTTCTTCTCACTCCTTTGTTTTGACCACTAGGAGGAGTAGTGGTGGCCTAATGCATCAAAGGCTTAGGTGGATTGGGAGCTGTGGCCGCTTGATGTTGTGATCGGGCCTTGTTCAATTCGCCCTTATCCGCCGCAATCATCCAAGCCTTGTAAAAGGTATATAACATGATGCTCGCAGTAGGATTTGTACTACCCATCTAGGTAGACTTGACCAATATTTCATCTAACGAGCAATTCGTTTGGGTTTAAAAATCACATCTTTAGAGGCATCACAATCTTGCGAGGGAATAATTTGTTTCATTCTGAACTGTCTTATAACCCTACAAGGAAAGATAAAGGTAGAACTACATAGGCCTAGAAGCCTAATATAAGGGCAATTGAAACTATTTCCAACCATACTACTTATGTTCCACCAAGGAATCACAAAGCGTATGTTGGGAACCCCGTGAAAGAAAAACGACGTCCATCCTTCTTCATTCTTATGCTTGTAGAGAATTCGACGTCCAAGGAATTTCCTTACTCCATTAGCCTCAAGGTTTTGTGGCTGATCAACAATTCTCAAACGCTCCATGAGCTAAATGTGGAAAAAAAAAAGAGAGAGAGAAATTAATTGTGATTTTACACAAGCAGGTGGCGCGCGCATCAAAATCAGTTGCACGTACCATCAGTGCGCATCTCAAAAGATTGCGCTGGTCAAGCCTGCGCATCTTCAAAGCTTGCACTACTATACGACGAAAAAGAACAAAAGTACGTGTAATAGGAGTGGACTTCCCATGAAACTGTTTTCTTTAGGGTCTCCTCTAAAGCGATTCAAGCATAGAACGCTTTTCGCCAAAGCCAACGAAGCGGGTCAATGACATCCCTCTCTTTGCTCTACTATGGACACCATGGAATAATCTCCATACTCTTTACCTGTCCTAAGTAAACAATTAAAAACAAGGAAATAACATAAAGCACGAATTTTAAAGCGTTGTTTAGTCATGTTGTCACGAAGGGCGACAAAGTGTTCAATAAATTGGATTAAATTATCGCCTTCTTCATTTCCAATGTTAGTCATATCATTGTCAAACAAACCAAAAAATCTTTGGAATATAGGTTTGGGATCCGATAATGTAGGCGCATAGGACATAGGGAGAATATTTGTAGGGAAGCCTGACAAGGCCTCAAACTCACCAGGTAGTGGGACAATTTCATCCCCTTTAAATAAGAAAATATGGTGGTTGGAATCCTAGTGATTGACGGCGGCATAAAGAAAATAAATTTTTTTCACTAGTTGCATGTAGTTCAATAGAGGGTCTAGGTGGTAAATTTTTAAAGCTAGTTTGTCCTCGGTTGAGAGGGAAGTGACCCATTGCTTCAAATGTTTTTCAAAGGTTTTCACCATTGTTCAAATTCAAAAAAAGAAGAAGATAGAATTTAGAGATATTCATTCTTTTTAGTTTCGTATGATATCAAAAAGTGAATGAATGCGAGATGATCAAAAGCCTACACGAAACCAAGTTGAAATAGACCTAAGAAGGGAAAATTTTTGCTCAAAGTTCACCAGCAACCAATTTACATGCACGTAACAGCCGCGCAACCAATTTACATGCACGTGACAGCCAGCTGCTCTGGTGTACGCTGTCGATCAAGCTCATCAGCCGACAACTTGTCGACAAGAACCTAGTACGGACAAAACTGCGCGTACACATAAAGGTCCGCTGCAAGACGATCCCCCACAAGGTCACCCAGTCTCTCATCTGACCCCTTAACGATATCTATGGCTACTGGATCGCCTCCAAAAGGAAAACCCGTAATCATAGAGAAATCGAAAGGGGTAACTGTCATCTCTCCCCATGGAAAGTGGAAAGTGTTGGTGGAATCCCACCAAAACTCAAGCAATCCACGAAGGAAAGCTGATGACGTAGGCTGACTCGATAAATCCCGAAAAGCCGCCAGCTTGGGGCTGATCCCCGAAAGCTCCACAATCTCCTCTGTCACCTCTAGCAAACTCGCAAAACGGGCTCGCAGGTAACCAGAGCCATATAAACACATGCTAGGATCACTCTTAGGAAAAAAATGATGAAAATGAAAAAAACCACGGTTATGGTTTAAAAAGAAGAAAAAAAAATAGAAAAACAAAGGCACAAAGAACACACGATGCCGCGCCACCCTCTATTCGAGACATGATGGTCTGGGTCCCACTTAAGGACCCTAGGGTCCCAGTTGGGAGAAGCCTCCCAAACCACATCCTCCTGGTGACGTCGATCGGCTGCGGCGCGTCGCTCCTGAACCTCGTTTCGCGGACGGGTCACCCTCTTTCGAGGGTGGAAAACCTCGTTAGGACCCTCTAGAATCTCCTCAACATCGACGAATGGAGGTGAGTACATGCTATAATTGGATAAGTTTTCTTTAATAGTTTATTTTCTTTCTCAAACTAAGCTAATATACGTGTTCTAGACCCATTTCGGCAACATAACAGCTGCTGATAGGGCAAAACACGAAAATCGAATGCCACCCATACTTGGGGGCTACGATACGTACAGTTAAACTCAGTAAATGGGGGCTTCTAACACCCACAAAAGCCATCCTATACAAGTTTCAACTAAGCATTCAAGGGATTGTATGTCAAAATCTCAAAGAATCAACTACTTCTAGACAAAAGATTGTAATACAAACATGATTATCGTCTACCACACAATTTTGAGGTTTAAACATGGAAAAAAAACGAGCTAAGAGAATGCTTCGTGCCATTTTTTAAAAATTGAAAATTCGCAAACTGTGAATTATGAAAGTAATACTAGTTCTATTACTATTATCTACTTCATAATCAGCAGATGTAACCAAAATGAGGAAGAATAAGCAATGGATTCGTGCGAAATTCGAAGAAAAAGAGCAAGAACGAACTTAAATAAAGAAATGCTCATATAAGGTTCAATACTTAAATTATTTTTCATCAAATTTGTTGCAAAACACTCCTTAAACATGGCATAACAACATGGAACAAAAAATTTCAAGAATTATGGACCGAATAAAAAACCCCAAAATTCAAAATTTGGGGTTTAACGATTCGAAAACCGCCCATATTCAGCCAAAAACGAACAAAATTTAGTAAAAAAACATATATTGGATTATGGAAAAAATGAATAAGGGACTAGATCTCCTTCCTTTGGCTTCAAAAATCGCAAAAAACAGAGCTTTCTACAAAGAGAAAGGGTCAAAAATGGTGAAGGAAGAAGAGAGAGAGAACGCAAACTGAAAATCGCGCTTAGCGATTTTTTTTTTGCTGATTTAATTGTCGCGCGTGACAGACCAGCGCAACTCAAAAAGATGCGCGTGCCTGGCTAGCGCGACCTACTGAGTTGCGCGCGGATACTGGTCATTAAAAATAACCGGTATCCAGATTTTGATTTGTTTGATCATTTTTTAACGGTTTTTGCTCGTTATTAGATGTAATGGCACGCATATTATATAAATCTTTTAATTGCTTTGAATTTTGTAGTTTATTTTCTTCTATGTTAGTTTTTGCATCATTCTGCATGCACACCGTGCTTTGTGCCTTCCCTAAGCATACGTTTTAAACATTTTTTGTAAATGTGTCTTAAGATGTTCCGTAGTGGTGCTTTACGTAAAAGGTCCCATAGAAAGGTTTGTCATTTTACTGTACTGACATTATAAATGTCCGGCTTTTCTTATTTTTTCACGTCCAAAGCAAAAAGGAAGGCGTCATCATGCAACGTGAAATGCAAGATGTATCGTACAGCGTAAAATTGTACGGCGTAGGTGTTGCGTAAAATTTCACTTCAGCCCAAGCTTTGCGATATCTACCTCTAGGAACTAAAAGGTAGAGAATTACTTTACTTTAGGTGTTAGCTCACGAGTCGACAGGTGCGCCGAACCATCAGGAACAGACACTTCTTGATTGGAAGCAAATATGATAGTTAGTGAGCTTACTGGATTACCGGACAGTTAGGGTATCCGTCCACCCCCTGTATAAAGAGCGACGAGATGATGTCGCACCCATGTAGTCATGTGGCCCCAGTCCTGAGACACGTGTACTCATCTTGTAGACAAAACTGCTGAGAGAGGTGCAGACTTTCTTCTCTCTCACTAGATTTGGATATGTGCCTCCAATCCTACGACACGTATTTCTATCTTGTGGACATCCGGTTCGAATACCGATGACACTCGAATGCCGAAACATTTAGGCTCGAATGCCAAAACATTTCGGCTCGAATGCTGAAACATTTAGGCTTGAATGCCGAAAACTTCTAGGCTCAAACGCCGAAAACACCTTTTTTCATCTTTTAACTTTGTTAAAATTAGGCTAAAGTAACAATGACATATCGAGGGACTTTAAAATAACGATGACATGATTGAGAGGAAATCACCCTCCTTTTACTCTTTTTAAAACGATCTCTTCTCATGATTTGACATCACCCAGAACACCTTTACTTGTAAAAGCGTTCTTCAAAAGCAAAGGATCAATCCAAATTATTTAACGAGTTAAGACTAGAAATAACTTTTTCTGGCCCTAATAGCTACTTGTTTCATACACTTAGCGAATCAAGGATCGTTTCTACATCCTTAGCATTTCTGAAAGATTCACTACTCTTTGAGAACTTCGCAGAATGAGTCACGAATTTATTTCCTTGACTACTTTGATCATCGTCTTTTTTAGACTTGATCAAAGTGGGGGATAACTTTAGACACCTACTTTTGGCCTTCTATCCCGCCAGGAAGTGCAATGTCGATAAATAAAACCATCTTTTTGTTGGATCAAAGTGAAGAATTATTATGGATAATTGGTTAAATAAAAAAGCACAAAAGACTAGCCCAAACCTAGAAACCAATCCAAAATTGTCTAATTAATTAAATCTGATCATAATTAGGCTTAAGCCCGTACTTAAACCCAATAATGACGGATTTAGGAACACCTAGGTCAAAATAAGCGCTGCCGTAGAAAATAACGCATATATCTCAAGGAGTCGCACTGGAAGGAGCGCACAACTAATCCAGTTGCGCCCGACAGTCAGCGCAACTGCAAGAGTTGCGCTCGTAAAAGATTCAGAATTTTAGAAAATTAGAAAATCGAATCTTGCCATAAAGTCGCGGACAAGACAATTAGTTGCGCTGCCTATAGCAGCGCATCTCAATCACTAAGCTGGGTGGCCGCGCGCAACTTATCTTGTTGCGTGTGACACCTGCTGCGGCAGAATGTTCAAAACCCCAAACCTACTCATTCCCTATAAATAGAGGCTTAATCCGAGTCGAAACGGAAAAAAATCAACCCTAAACTCTGGCGAAAAACTTCTAAACTTGTGCTACCTAACCCCTCTTGTCCTAAACACTCACCCTTTTTGATATTTTGTAACTACGATGGAGGTTCCCCAAAAAGAAGGAGTCCATAAGTGTTCTAACGGAGATCTAGCAATGTGAAGTGGTAAATTCCCGAGCACTTAGATAAATTATTTTTATTTTCTTGTTTAAAAGGACTTTAATTGATTAATTAGTGTTTCTTAATCACATTAAAAGGTTTAATTAATCAATTCCACATAGTATCTTGCGTTAAATAAGATTAGAATTTAATAATTAATTGTTGATTGATCACTTAAGCCAAGGCGAATATTGTTTATTTCTTGTCATATTAACGAATTTAATTTAATAAAGAATGACGACGTTTCAATGTAATTTCAACGTGTATTAATTTGTGTAAATAAAATAAAATAACTTAGGTTTGGGTATCGCGTTACGTATATTTGTTTGTTTATGAAATTGTAAAAAAGGAAGAGCTAGTAGAAGCCTTACTAAGGCTAGAATAGCGATTCCTCCTTAAAAGGAATGTTATTATAGTACCCTCGCTCCCGAATCCATTTTTGGTTTATGTAGACCAATTTGGGCATGGGTAAACTTACGATTTGTGCTAATTATTCCATGAACTCCGCATGGAAGAAAGGCATGAACGAGGTTTATGAGTTTTTCCAAAACTCATTGGCGACTCCTACTTGTTTCTTATAAAAAAGCGTGATGATAGAATCAATTTTAATTCAAGGTCCCCTAAACAATCAGGAATTCAAATCCCACTACACCTTAACAAGTGTAAAGTCCTAGGCTTTTAAATGGACATGTCCCTTGGGCATCAAAGGACCCCCTTACGATGGGATCTCCCTCCTTACACCTACAATGTATAAAGAGTTAGACAGGCAAACCTTGCGAAACTTTGCTTCACCTATGCCTACTGCTTGAAAAGCATCAAAAGCCTTCGTCTCATGGGCAGGCTTAGAGGGGGAAACAGTAACCCCAGCCATATTTGTACGAATCTCTCAAAAATTACGTTGCACGGAAAAGGAAGAAGGCAATTCTACCCAAAAGAACTTACCAGTCTAGTCCCTGAAGCGACCAAGCTTAGGATAAGATAGAACTCTGTTCTCCTTGGGAGCCACGTAATACCACCAAGACTCAGAACCATAAGTAGCCCTTTTCTGACTTATCAAATATTTAAACAGATTTAGAGACTCAAGATACCTTTGAAACCGTAGAAACCACAACAAGCATATCAAAGTGTGCAAAGAAGTAGGGTGTAACAAAGCAATGCAAAGATTAAAAGCACAAAAAACCTTCTCCGAAGTGGGGTCAAGGAGAAATATCTGGCCCAAGTTTAGCTAAGAAGCAAAGAATGCAATATGATCAGCTGGAGGAGCAGACAGCTTGGAACCCGCAGCTGGCAAGACTAGCTTGTATCCTTGACCAAACCCATAGAATTTCTATCCCACGGCAGCAAGCTAAGATTCAACTTCCTGGCATCCTTGCGCTAGCTGGAGTCCAACACACAATTCTTGGGATTGTGACACTTATAATCTAAAAAGAAGTCATGTTTTCCCTCTTCTACAGGCTCAATCACATAAGTAGGCTGGCAGTCGTAAAAGGCACGCTCATTGGGAGACTCAGTCATCCTACTCTAGTTAACAACTGGAGAGGGAGATAATGAAGAAGTCACAGCGTTGCCATACCGAACTACATATTAGTCAAATTAATTCACATCATCCATGTCATCAAGACAAGCAAAACTGTTTAAAGGCTGAACAAGGGGAATGGGACTAACAAGGGAAACATCAGGGGGATTAGCCTTGATAATGTTAGCTAAAATCTCATGGCGCAACGCACGCTTGCTTAAACGTGCGAGGTGGGGTACTGGTACCCCGTCCTGAATAAACATCCGCTCGTAGTAAAGGTCAATGAATGAAATCACGACGTGATTCAGGCCAAAAATGACGGATCGCACTACTTTCAGTAGGGCGACTACTACCCGACTCAGGTACAACAGAAGAAGTTGCAGCAGTACCCGCGCTGCCCGCATCATGGGCACAATTAAAAGGCTTAACCATTTGTAAAGGAAAGGGGGAAAAGTAGGAGAAGAAAAAGGAGTGTGTGCAGAGCTCTCACCTGAACGAGAGGACTAAGAAGGAGAATTTGACTTAGTGGCGACACGAGGGTCACTACTGTTCTGACTGTCAGAAGCGTTAGACGTTTTATGATCTACAAAGACAAAAAGCCCCCTAAAGAAGATGAAGAAAGTGGGGTGCCAAAAAAATAAAGATTAAATTAGTCCAAAAAGAGCAAGTGCAAAAAAAGCTAATGCAAAGATGGGAAGAAAAAATTGAGAATACAAATACAACAAAAGAAGCGGGTGAATTGGACGAAGACAGACAAAATTGATCAAAAGACACAATTTTGCGAAGAAAATAAAGAAAAAAAATTGGGCATATATGCACATGAAAAGGTACCAAATAAGTGCCTTTATAACAAGAAGTTGCAGAAACAACAAAGCACAACAACAATGGCGGTCCGAGAAACCAAAGCGAAAATAGGGATTAAAATTGCAACCAAGAGAAAAGAAAATTAAGTGAAAAGGAAGAATAAGGGAAAAAAAGCAAATACATCAAGAACAAGAACTTACAACAACAATGGAGGAACGACGCGCGTCTGAGAAGAAGACGAGTGGCGATAAATTTGAAAAATAAAGGGGAAGAGGAAGATGAAAAAATAAGGAAGGTAAAAGAAGGAAAAGAAGATAGTGAATTAAACAGGGGAGTAAATAGGTGGTTGAGCAAATAATAAAGCCAAACTTCCATGTCACCTCAGTAAAAATAAACTGACCACTCAGATGGCTAACACGTGTTCCACTAATGCAAAACATTGTTCCCACCAATATATATATATATATATATATATATATATATATATATATATATATATATATATATATATATATATATTTATATATATATATATTCCTACTTGTAAGCTCGTCATTTCTCAAACTTCAGTAGGAGTAATAAAAATTCCTCCCTTCAAGCTTGTCATTTCTCAAACTCAGCAGGAGTAGTCGAAATTTCTCATTGCAAGCTCGTCATTTCTAAGACTTCCGCCGGAGTAATCGAAATTCCTCCCTGCAAGCTCGATATTTCTCAAACTTTAGCGAGGGTAATCGAAATTCCTCCCTTCAAGCTCGTCATTTCTCAGACTTTAGCGGGAGTAATCGAAATTCAACCCTGCAAGCTCGTCATTTCCAAGCCTTCAGTGGGGGTAATCAAAATTCCTCCCAAAAAGCTCGTCATTGCTCGAATTCCGAACATAAAAATTTAAGTCTAATAAAAAATTATTCCTCTAGCATCAGCAAAATTAAAATGAAACGCTCCAACGCAACTCATCTACACCGACCTGCAGCATGACCACTCAATTCTTAAAATCACATCGACAAACCTGAGATTTAGGGGGCTAGTAGTATATGAGGCAGTTTAGCCTTACGACCCGTTAAGCACTGACCCATAAGACCATACCCTCAAAATAGCTAGCATGATCTTCACCAAACAATATATGCAACGCGATATCTAAAACTAAGTTAGTTCATTTTATTTACAAGAATTAATCACGTAGGAATTACATTGCAAAGTCGTTATTTTTTATTTAATTAAAATTCTTGAAAGGAGCAAAAGTAAACAAGATTTGCCTTTGCTTAGGTGATCAATTAATCAATTAATTATTCAATTTTAATCTTATTTAACACAAGATACTACGTGGAATTGAGTAATTAAATATTCTTTTTAAAGTGGTCAAACAACACTATTAGTTGATTAAAGTTCTTATAAACAAGAAATGTAGATGTGATTGATCTAAGCGCTCGGGAATATACCACTTCTCTTTGCTAGATATCCTTTTAGAACACTTATGGACTCCTTCTTGTTCGGGAACCTCCACCGTAGTAACAAAGATTAAGAGGGCTGAGTGTTTAGGACAAGAGGGTTTGGTAGCACAAGTTCACAAGAGTTTCTACCAGGATTTTAGGTAAATTTCTGTGTCTTTAATCCTCGTATTAAGTCCCCATTTATACGAAATAGGTGCAACTAGGGTTTTAAGCATTCTGCCGTAGCAGGTGTCGCGCACAAGCGTGAGGCATCCCATCACAAGTGATTAGTTGCGTTGCTATGAGCAGTGCAACTGAATGTCTTTTGTGCGGTATTATGGTAAGATTTGATTCTATATTTTTACTAAATGCTTAATATTCCGTGAGCGCATCTCTAAAAGTTGCGTTGGGTGTTGCGCGCAACTAAATTAGGTTCGCGCGCCAGACTTGCGTGACTCATTGAGATGCGCGCGGTTTTTTCTGTAGCAGCATTAAATTTAACTTAGGCGCCGCTAAATCCGTCATTATTCGGTCTTAAGCACGGGCTTAACCCTAATTATGATCGGGTTTAGTTAATTGGACCTTGTTTTTTATTCGTTTTGAATTAGGCTAGTCCTTTTGTGTCTCTGCGGTTTAGCCAGTCATCCATAAGCATTTTTCACTTCGATCGAACACGAAGATTGTTTTATTTATCGTCATTGCACTTCCTGTCGGGACAGGAGGCCTAAAGTAGATGTCTACAGTTAGGCCCCACTTTGATTAAGTCTAAGATAATTGAGGATCAAATAGCCAAGGAAATAAATCCGAGATTTATTCTACGAAGTTCTCAAAGAATAGAGAATCTTTTAGAAATGTTAAGGATGTCGAAACGATCCTTGATTAAAATTAGCTAATAAGGATCTTTTAGAAATCTTTTAGAAATGTTAAGGATGTCGAAACAAGTAACTATTAAGGCTAAAAAATATATTTTCTATGTCTTAATGCGCTAAAGAATCTAGATTGATCCTTTACATTTGTAGAACGCTTTTACAAGTAAAGGTGTTCTAGATCGTAAGGGGTACTCTTTTTAAATGCCCTTGGCCACTTAAAAGCCTAGGACTTTACACTTGTTAGGGTGTAGTAGGATTTGAATTCCTAACTGTTTGGGGGACCTTGTATTAGAATTGATTCTATCATCACACTTGTTTGTAAGAAACAAGTAGGAGTCGCCAATGAGTTTTAGGAAAAACTCATAAACCTCGTTCATGCCTCTCTTTCATGTGGAAATCATGGAATAATTATCACAAATCATAAGTTTACCCATGCCCAAAATGGTCTATAAACCATAAATGAGTTCGGGAGCGAGGGTACTAAGATAACGTTCCTTTTAGAGGGGAATTGTTATCCTAGCCCTAGTACGGGCCTCTACTAGGTCTTCCTTTTTTACAATTTCATCACCAAACAATATATGCAATGCGATACATAAAACTATGTTAGTGGATTTTATTTACAAACATTACTTCACGTAGGAATTACATCGTAATTTCGTTATTCTTATTTAATTATTTGTAAAAGAACAAGAAAATAAACAAGATTCGCCTTGGCTTAAGTGATCAACCAACAATTATTTAATTCAATTCTAATCTTTATTTAACGCAAGATACTAGGTGGAATTGATTAATTAATTATTTTAAAGGTGATCAAACAACACTAATTAATTAATTAATTAAAGTCCTTTTAAACAAGAAAAAGAAGGTGATTTAACTAAGTGCTCGAGAATTTACCACTTCTCTTTGCTGATCTCCGTTTAGAACAGTTTTGGACTCCTTCTTGTTGGGGAACATCCACCGTAGTAACAATGTATCGAAAGGGTGAGTGTTTAGGACAAGAGGGCTGATAAAGGAATAATTGCGTCGTTAGACAATTACACCTAAATCAAATACAATTTATAACACTCGAATTATCCTCATACAAGTATATGGCAAGAAAAGGGGTCGTACCACAGGGAGAAGCACATAAAAACCGCAACCATCACTAAACTTTAAGCTATCACAGGACAAACGATAGGAATGACTAAGAGATTAAACTAAAGAGAAAACGAGTTAAAATCAATATAACTAAACACCAAGGGAGATAGGAAGATGTAGATGCCGCTTGATCATACAATAACATAAAAGCAAATCAATATTGAACTAAATATGCATGAATATCGATATAAGGTTCAATCTAACCGCCTTCCAGGGTTAATCGGTTTTTCCTAACATAGCCTCTATGTTTCCACACTAGAACCATATATTGGGAGGTGTAATCAAAGAACAATCGATAATAATGAACCTTAACTAAGTCAACTTCCGTTCCTTGTTAGCAAAGATTCACCTATAATCAACTAACAATGTGCACTTGCAAGAAGATCAAAGAATATCAAGCATGCAAAGATTTTAATCACAATTAACTTAATCCCAATATTATAAGCATGAACAATTAGCAACTACACCATCTCCACACCCTTGGCTAAATGACTACTCACAAATCATGTTGAAAACAATATCAATCACCAAATCAATAAGCATCAACATGGTTAATAAGCAAAGAAGGAAAATCAAAGTAAACAAGCAAAATTAAATGCAAAAGTAAAGAGAAAGAGTAAGAGATTGCTCATTAATTGAAGTTGAAGATCTACAAAAGATTAAACAAGCTTCTTCTTCAAAATCCAAGTTCATCAATGAAGAAATCCACACTTTCTCTCTCTACCAAATGAAGACTAATAGTGTTTCTCTCTCTAGATTAAGCTAAAATGTGTAGAAAACTAAAACTAAGTTAATCTAAATTACATCAAAACGTTCTAAATGGGACTTATATAGTCCGTACAGAGCCAGCTGAAATAGAGGAGTGGTCCGACCGAACACTAGGAAGGTTCGGCCAAACTACAGGGTAGGTTCGGCCGAACCATGGGTAGGTTCGGTCGAACCTCCCTGATCCTGGTCTGGTTGAACTTCTGAGGTTCGACCACTGCTGCAAAATTACCAAATTGCTTCTTGACTCTACCTTGACGTTCAGCCGGACCACTGAGCAGTTTTGGCCACACCCTAGTTCGGCCACACCTTCAGGAGGTTTGGCCGAACCTCTTCAGAATCTTGCTTCCTTCAGCTTTCCTTGAGATTAGCTTCCTCCTCTTGAAAACCCTGATGGTTCCTACAAAGCATAAGCATGGACATCAAAGTAAAGAGTAGGAAAAAGGGGCAAAATCTAGGAAAGAAGATGCATATTGGGAAAGGGAACTAAGTCAAAGAAAAGGATGAAAACAAGCCGCAAATGTGGGAAAATGACCGTTAAAATGAACCTTAATCGTGGCATAAATGTCATTCATGAAGGGCTAGGTTGCACAAGTTCACAAGTTATTTCGCCAGAGTTTTAGGTTAATTTCTGCCTGTTTAAGCCTCGGTTTAAGCTCGTATTTATAGGGACTGATTAGGTTTAGGGTTTTGAGCATTCTGCCGCAGCAGGTGTCGTGTGTAACAAATGAAGTTGCGCGCGGCTACCCAGCGCAAGTTATAGAGTTGTGCGGCTATGTGCAGCGCAACTATTTATCTTGCGCGCGGCTTTATGGTATGATTCGATTTTATATTTTCCGTATAATTCCGAATAATTCTGAATCTTTCGCAGCGCAACTCTAAATATAACGCTAGGTGTCGCGCTCAAATGAATAAGTTGCACGCGGCAGCCCATCGCGACTTTATGAGATGTGCACCGCTTTTTCTACGGCAGCACTAAGGTTTAACCTAGGCGCTCCTAAATCCGTCATTATTAGGGTTTAAGCACGGGCTTAAGCCTAGCTAATTATGATCGTGTTTAGTTAATTGGACCTTTGTTTTGGCTTTTTTTTTTTTTTTAATTTGGGCCAGTCTTTTGTGTTTTGTGGCTTAACCAGTTATCCATAAGTATTTTTCACTTCGGTCCAACACGAAGATGGTTTTATTTATCGTCATTGCACTTCCTGTCGTGACAGGAGTCCAAAAGTAAATGTCTACAGTTAGCCTTCACTTTGATCAAGTCTAGAATAGACGATGATCAAAGTAGTCAAGAAAATAAATCCGAGTTTCATTTTGCGAAGTTCTCTAAGGATAGAGAATCTTTCAGTAATGTTTAAGGATGTCGAAACAATCCTTTGTTCGCTAAGTGTTTGAAACAAGTAGCTATTAAGGATAGAAAGAGTCCTTCCTAGTCTTAACGCGCTAATGAATCTAGATTGATCCTTTGCAATTGTAGAATGCTCTTACAAGTAAAAAGTATTCTGGGTGATGTCAGGTCATGAGAAGAGTTCGGTTTTAAAAGGATAAAAGGGGAGGATTTCCTCTCAATCGTGTCATCGTTTGTCTAAAGTCCCTCGATATGTCATTGAAACTTTAGCCTGAATTTAACAAAACAAAAGATGAAAAAGGGTTTTCGGTATTCGAGCAGAAATGGTCCGGTATTCGAGCCAGGTCCGATATTCGAGCCGGAAGTCCATAAGATAGAAATACATGTCTCATGACTGGAGGCATATATGCAAATTCAATGAGAGGGAAGAAAGTTAGCAACTCTCTCATCAGTTTTGTCCACAAGATGAGTACACGTGTCTCAGGACTGGGGGCACGTGACTACATGGGCGTGACATCGTCTTGTCACTTCTTTATACAGGGGGTGGATTCGACACCCTAACTGTCCGGTAAGTTTGTAAGCGCACTAGCTACCGTATCCATTTAAGAAGTGCCTATTCCTGAAGGTTTGGCGCGCCTGTCGACTCGTTGAGCTAACGCCTGCAGTAATTCTCTACCTTTTAGTCCTGAGAGGTAGATCTCGCAAAGCTTGGGCAGAGTGAAATTTTACGCATCACCTACGTCGTACGATGCGCCATTTGAATTTTTACGCTGCATGAAGAAGAAAACCCGGACATTTGTAACGTCAGTACAGTAAAAAGACAAACCTGTCTATGGGTGCTTTTGCGTAAAGCACCACCACGGAACGTCTTAAGGCACTCTTACGAAAAACGTTCAAAACGTATGCTTGGGGAAGGCACAAAGAATAGTGTGCATGCAATATGATGCGAAAAAACTAACAAAAAAGTAAATAAACTACAATATGCAAAGCAATTAAAAAGATTTTGATAATTTACGTGCCATTATGTCTAATAATGAGCAAAAACCGTTCAAAAAATGATCAAATGGATCAAAATCAAAAACCCAGTCTTTTAGTTGCGTTGGTATGTCAAATGGATCAAGAAGGTCGCGCTGGACAGGCGTGCGCATCTTTCTGAGTTGCACTGGTATGTCACGCGCAACATCTGAAGTTGCATGCGACATTTATGTCAGTAAAGTGAAAATCGCGGACGAGATTTTTCACTTCACCCTTTTCTCCTTCCTTCGCCATTTTCGACTCCTTCTCTCTCTAGGTAGCTCAGCTTTTTGTGATTTTCGAAGCTAAAGGAAGCAAATTTTGCCCTTAATTCATATTTGCCGTAATCCAATGTAAGTTTTTTGCTAAAATTTGCTCTTTTTCGGCTGAATTTGAACAATTTTCGATTCGTTATACCCCAAATTTCGAATTTAGGTGTTTTAGATTTGCTATGTTTAAGGAGTGTTTTGCAACAAATTTCATGAAAAATGGTTAAGTATAGAACCTTTTATGAGCATTTCTTTGTTCAAGTTCGTTCTTGCTTCTTTTTTCCAATTTTTGCTTGGTTTTTTAGCTTTTCTTGCTCATTTTGGTTATATTTGCTAATTATGAAATATATTATAGTGATGGAATTAATATAACTTTCATAATTCATTTTTTGTGAATTTTGAATTGTTGAAAAATGGCGCAAACATATTCTTAGTTCATTTTGTCATATTCGAACTTCAAAATTGTTTGGTAGACGATAATTATGTTTATATTACTGTTATTCATCTAGAATTAGTTGATTCTTTGAGATTTTGGAATATAATCCCTTAAATGCTTAGTTAAAACTTGTATTGGAGGGCTTTTGTGGGTGTTTAAAGCCCCCATTTACTGAGTTTATTAACTACAGCTATCGTAGCCCCTAAGTATGGACGGCGTTTGATTTTCGTGTTTTGCCTTATCGGTAGCCGTTATGCAGCCAAAATGGGTCTAGAATACGTATATTAGTCTAGTTTAGGAAATAAAAAAAACTAATTAAAGAAATTTTATCCTTCATAGCATGGACTCGCCTCCGTTTGTCGATGCCGAGGAGGTTCTCGTTGGTCCGCACGAGGCGGTTTGCCTTCGGAAGAGGGTGACTCGTCCTCGAGAGGAGGTTCAAGAGTGACGCGTCGCGGCTGAACGACGTCGCCAGGAGGAGGTGGTTTTGGAGGCTCCTCCCAAATGGGACCCTAGGGTCCTTAAGTGGGACAAAGACCACCACGTTTCGATCCGAGCGTGGTGCGACATCGTGAGTTTCCCACGCTTTTGCTTCTTTCTATTTTCTTTTGTTTCTTCGCCTTTTTAAACCATAACCATTTTTTAACTTAGAGTGAGCCTGACATGCGTTTGTACGGCTCTGGTGACCTGTGAGCCCGCTTTGAGAGTTTGCCCGAGGTGGCAAAGGAGATGGTACCACTTTCAGGGATAGACTCCCAACTGGCGGCTCTTCGGAATTTATCGAGCCAGTTTGCGTCGTCAGCTTTCCTCCATGGATTGCTGGAGTTTTGGTGGTATTCTACCAACACTTTCCACTTTCCATGGGGAGAGATGACGGTTATCCCTTTCGATTTCTCTATGATTACGGGTTTTCCTTTCGGAGGCGAGCCTGTAGTTATAGATCTCGTTAAGGGGTAAGACAAGAGATTGCGTGACCTTGTAGGGGACTATCTTGCGTTGGCCCTTCACGTGTACGCGCAATCTACTCCGTACTCGATTCTTACCGACGAGTTGTTGGCTTACGAGCTTGACCGGTAGTGTACACCTGAGCACCTGGCTCGGATATACATTGCTCACGTTCTTTCCGTCACCATCTTGAGTGATCGAGGAGAGCGTTTCGCCATTGGGTTACTTATTTGCCTCAGCGATTTGGGGAAAGTAGGTGACCTGAGTTAGGCGGAGATGTCGTATGCCCGTGTGCTTACGGCTATGGGCAAGGCGACCCAGGTCATGGATTCTGCAACAGCTACTTAGGTGCCTCAGATCTCGCTTACATGCCATGGTCGTATCTTTGAGGTACGTGTTTTAAGCTTTTTTCGTTATTACTTTCATTTTTTCCTTAAGGCTTATCTTTTCTCGATTTCAGGCTTGGGTATACTCGTACCTACCTTTCTTAGCCCCCAGGAAGCTTGGGGCTACTCGTTTTCCTATCGGCCATCGATTGGTCAAGATTAAGAGGAGACGAGTTACTTCTGCCGGCGACTTTGGCTAGAGGATTCTTTCGGCGACTCGTTCATCGGTAAGTATTCTAACTACATGTTCTCTTTTCGTTTTATTTTATTTTACTCATTTTCTAACGATTTTTCATGTGGTTGTGTTTTATAGATTGATCTCTGTCCTTGGAGTTTGATCGTCGGAGTCCCCGAGGTTATCCGGTCTAGCATGGTTCGTTGCCGTTTTCGGGACCGCTATACGGGCATCTCGGTGTTCTAGAGGACCGACGCTTGGTTTTTAGGCGAGCGTGTTCTCTGGCAGCTTTCGTCCGAGGAGCCTTTAGTTCCTGCGGATCCCCCGATCCAGATGCTGCGTCCGGACCTGCTGTCTACCGAGGATCGAGCTCAGGCGATCCTTGGTTATTTAGCGGAGCAGCTGGTGCTGCCGGTTGCTTCTTATCTAGCTTTTATAGCATCCAGGCTGAATCCTTTTCCGGCCTTTGTTCCAGTTAGTACTCTAACTCTTTTTGATCATGTCTCTATTTATTTTTCGGAATTTTGACCCTTTTATCGTTTTTGTCACATGTATTTTTAGCGGGTAGAGCTAGGTGATTGGGTGCCTCCTACAGCGGAGATCACGTATACCGATATTGTTGGATCAGTAATTCATGAGACCCTTCTAGCGGCCAAGGATGACGAGGGGATACCGTTCGTACCTGAGACGGTTGAGTCGGTATGTCTTTCATGTATATGTACTCAAATATTTCTATTTATTTTTTTGTTTTATATACATTTGTTTACTAACTGGCCTTGTATTCTTGGAACAGGTTCCGCGGGAGACTGTGAACGGCATGGTGAGGACTTTACTTGATTTCCGAGCTGCTTATCGGAGAGCCCTCGTGACTTTATCATGCCGTGATCATCGGATGGTGATGTATATATATTCTTTGCAACGAAGTTATTACATTTTATGTATTAATCTTCGTTTTGGATTGTTCAGGATGTGCAGTAATCGTCTAGTAGTCGTCAAGCACCATGATTCCTCTTGTACACATTATATTCTTTTTTTTAGGAAACTTATGTATATATATTTTTTGTATTTTTTTTTTGTATATATGACACATTTGTATATATGTCATTATTTTTTTTTTCCATGTGTACATTAATGCGAAAAATTTTCGAGGGAGGGAAAGGGTTCCCGACTTACCCCCCTCGAAAAAAATAAACAAACTCAAAAAAGAAAAAGGAAAAAGAGAAAAAAAAATAAGAAAATAAAAAAGTGGGAAAATAATAATAAAGAAAATAAAAGGAAAAAGTGAGTAGGAAAATAATGAGGAAAAAAAAGAGGATAAAAAGAAAATAAGAAAATAATAAAAGAAAATAAGAAAGTAGGCAAGAAAAAGGACACAAAGTGTTAGAAGGTAAGCGTATGATTCGTCTTAAGATCTCGTGAAGATTTCTTCATTATATGAGCCAAAATACGGAAATTAACCCACTCTTACATGCCGCGTCAGTGGAGTCGCGTACAACTGCGTGAGTTGCACGTGGCTGTCGCGCGCATGTAATTCTGTTACACGCGGGTGTCGCGCGCAACTCTGGAGTTGCGCGCGTCACCTGTTAGTGAACTTTCCTTTAACCCGAATATGCCGAAAATTTGCCCCTCTTGGGTCTATTTAAACGTGGCTTTGTCAAGGATTTTGATCATCTTATATTCATTCGCTTAGTAACACAAGAAATTAAAAAGAATTAATCTCTCTAAACTCTTATTCTCTCTCTCTGTTTTTTTGAACAATGGTGAAGACCTTTGAACAACGTCTGAAGTAATGGGTCACTTCCCTTTCAACCGAGGACAAACTAGCTTTCAAAATTTACCACTTGGACCCTTTATCAAATTATATGCAATTAGTGGTTAACTTTGATTTTCTTCATGCCACAGTTAGCCATTGGGACTCTAACCACCATCTTTTCTTGTTTAGAGGGGACGAAATTTTTCCCCTTCCTGGTGAGTTCGAGGCCTTGCTAGGATTCCCTACAAACACTCTCCCTCTGACTTATTCGCCTACCTTGTCGAATCCCAAACCTATATTCCAAAGATTTTTTGGTTTGTCCGACAATGATATGACCAACATAGGAACTGAAGAAGGCGTGAACTTAATTTAATTTATCGAACACTTTGTCGCCCCTCGTGACAACATGACTAAACAACGCTTTAAAATTCGTGTTTTATGTTATTGTCTTGTTGTTAATTGTTTACTTAGGACAGGCAAAGAATATGGAGATTATTCGATGGTGTCCATAGTAGAGCAAATAGAGAGATGCCATTCACCCGCTCCTTTTGTTTTGGCGGAAACCGATCTGTGCTTGAATCGCCTTAGAGGAGATCCTAACAAAAACAGTTTCACGGGAAGTCCACTCCTATTACACGTACGTTTTTTTTCAGCGTTTATCAGCGTAAGTCAAGAAGTTGCGCTGGCATGACCGGCACAATCTTCTTCGTTGCGCGCGGAGGGTGCGCGCAACTGGTTTAGTTGCGCGCGCCACTTGTTTGTGTAAAAAATCGCAAACTGATTTTTTTTCTTTTTTTAATTTTAGATTTGGCTCATGGAGCGTTTGCGAATTGGTGATTAGCCTCAAAAACTTGAGGCTAATGGAGTAAAGACATTCCCTGGACGTCGAATCCTTTATAAGCATAAGAACGAAGATGAATGGACGTCGTTTTTCTGTCATGGGGTTCCTAACATACGGCTTGTGATTCCTTAGTGGAACATAAATAGTATGATTGGGAATAGTCTCAATTGCCCTTACATTAGGCTTTTAGGCTTATCTAGTACTACTTATATTTTTCCTTGTAGGGTGATGAGACAATACGGGATGAGGCAATTTATTCCTCCGCAAGATTGTGATGCCCCTAAAGATGTGACCTTTAAACCCGAAAGGATTGCTCGTTGGATGTAATATTGGTCAAGTCTTCCTAATTAGGTAATACAAAATCCTCCCGCGAGTATCACATTATCTTCCTTCTACAAGGCTAGGATAAATGCGGCGGATAAGGGTGAATTAAACAAGGCTCGATCTCAACTTCAATCCACCACCGCTCGCAATCCACCTAAGCCTTTGATGCATTCAACCACTACTACTCCTCCTTGTGGCCAAAACAAAGGAGTTAGAAGAATATTATACTTCTCATCCCCTAAGGCTCGTTCGAAGGATACAAAAAGGAAAGCTCCCTCCAAACCCATGCAACAAGATGTGAAAATCAAAGAACCTTCACCAAATACTCGCAAGAAGGATCCAATAGTCAAAGGGAAAGGAAAACAGGTTGCAAAGGCCCTAATCCCTAAATTGAAAAACAATGTTTGGGTGAAGAAGAAGAGTGTAGGGAAAAGCTCCAAGGTTTCTGAAAATGCTACGATGGAAACTACTCCTCCATCATCTGTGACAATCGAGGACATAGTAAAACCTTAGAGTGTTAAACAATTTTATCAATAGTTCTTTTTTTGAATAAAGTGTAATCACTACTATGTTTTTTTTTTTCATTTACTATCTAGTTCAATAATGTCTCTCTTTTGATTTTTGAATGAAATAAAATGAGCTTTATATTTTTATATTTTGATATGACCGAATCCTAAAGATTGCCTACGTATTCTTATTACGAAATCAGGTCTTTGCGTAGTTCTATTTTTTTATATTATTATGTATTTTTTTTTTATTTTTTCTTTAATCTCTTAGGTAGACATTAAATGAAAAAATTAATCAAACCTTGTTCAAAAGAATTAAGTCAAAGTTTAATTTTATTTACCGAGTATATTTTATATTTAAGAAACACCCCTATTTTACCGTAAGTAGAAATCGTAACTTCATTCAAACGCAAAAATTCGGGTTCACAGTTCGTCATCAGGTGGCGAGTGCAACGTCTAGAGTTGCGCGACCCTGTCGTGCGCAACAAAATTAGTTGCGCGTGACATCCGCGCGCAACTATTCTAGTTGCACGCGACACCTGTGCTACGAATGTCTCGAAAAAAATTTCTTTGAAAAAAATCGTATTGTTACCCCCCCATGTGTGATTATTTTTTCGTGATGTTCGAAAAAAATTTGAACACTTAGAACGGTTTATTATTTCTAAATCACCCCGCATGTGTTATGTATTTTACCGTGTTATTTAGTAAAATGCACAACACTTAGAATCTTTCAATTGAATGCTTAATTATAAATGATTGTATGAGTGAACAAATTTTATCCGGATTTCATATGTAATATTTCTTAAGGCGATCAATGTTTATTAATTGGAAAATTTCATCTCCTACAATATCCATTAATCTGACGGCTCCTCCTGATAGGATTTCAATTACGCGGTAGGGACCTATCCAATTAGGTTTGAATTTTCCTCTTGGATCGGTTGGTGGACACCTAACCTCCTTTAGTACAAAGTTACCTTCTTTTATATTTCTAGGTTTTACTCTTTTATTGAAATGACGCGCAATGCGCCGTCGGTAGATTTGTACATGATGCAAAGCTCTTAATCGTCGTTCATCGAGGAATAAAAGCTCTTCATACCTCGCTCTTACCCATTCAGCTTCCGGTAGCTTACTTTCAAGTACGATGCGTAGGGATGGTATTTTTGGTTTGACTAGTTGAACTGCGTCCATTCCGAAAACTAAGGAGTATGGAGTTACTCCTATTGATGTCCGTATAGACATTCTATAACCTCATAAGGCAAAGTATTATTTATTCGGCCAGTCTTTGTAATTTTCTGCCATTTTCTTAATAATGACTATTATATTTTTATTTGCCGACTCTAAAGCTCCATTCATCTGAGGTCTGTATGGGGATGAGTGATGATGTTTTACTTTATAACTAGCTAAGAGGGTCCCGACTTCAGCTTTGAATTGAGATCCCTGATCACTAATTAGTTTATGTGGAACTTTATATCTACAAAATATGTTTCGTTCGAGAAACTTTGTGACATGTTTAGAAGTGATATTCACATAAGAAGCAGCCTCAATCCGCTTAGTAAAGTAATCAATGGCAACTAATACGTACTCGTGCCCTCCTGATCCTATTGGAGAGACTTTTTCAATTATGTCAATTCCCCAAGTCGAAAAAGGCCAAGGGGATGTGAGATTGTATAGTTCGGATGGTGGAAGGTGTTGTAAATTAGCGAACATTTGGCACTATGGACATTTTTTTAACATATTGTTTGCAACCACGTTCCATAGTGGACCAATAGTACCCTTGTCGTGAAATTATTTTTGAAAGCATTTTTCCATTCTTGTGAGGTCCACAAACACCTTTGTGAGTATTTTCCATAAGGCGTGTGGCTTCCGGTTGGCCTATACATAGTAAGCTTTGACCATTAGGTCCTTTTTTGCATAATTAACCATTTATTAAACCATATTGGGCCGCAAGTGTTCGTAAGGCTCGTTGGTCTTTCGATGAAGTATTTTTGGGATATGTGCCATGAGTAATATATTGGAGGATATGATCATATCAAGGATTGTCTCCTTCAATGTCATTTATTTCTCTATTGCGTTGCAATACGCTGGTTCTTCTCTTCTATCAACACATAATGGCATCATATTTAAGTAATCTGGAATGTTTATCATTGAGGCTAATTTTGCAAGCGCATCGGCAAATTGATTGTCATCCCTTGGGATATATTTAAAATCAATATGTTCAAAATGCTCGATTAGTTGCTCTAGGTGTGCTTGGTATAATATCATTGTGGAGTTCTTTATTTTCCATTTTTTAATATATAATTTATAATTAAACTGGAGTCTCCATATAACTCTAATTTTTGCACACCTATGCTAGCTGCTGCTTCTAATTCAATAATGCACGTTTCACATTCTGCGGCATTATTAGTAACATCAAAGTCTAATTTAATAGAGATTGGAGTATGTAGTGCTCCCTCTGGACTTATGAGTAACACTCCTATGCCACATCCTTTTTTATTGGACGCACCGTCGAAGTACATTACCCAATTGTCATCTTGTGTCATGAGAATCTCTTCATCCGGAAAATGAGTAGTTTCTGCACAACTTGTTTGAATTGGATGTTGTGCCAAAAAGTCCGAAATTACTTTTCCTTTCATTGATTTTTTAGGAATATATCTTAGCTCAATTTCAGCCAACATCACCAACCACTTAGATATCCTTCCTTGTATGGGTGGTTGTTCAAACAAATGCTTTATCGGATTTTGTTGACAAATCACATCAGTAGCGTGTGGTAACATGTAATGTCGCATCTTTTTGGTAGCCCACATTAATGCTAGGCTTGTCTTTTCCAAGGTGCTATATTTTGTTTTGTATTGGAGGAATTTTTTTACTTATGTAATATATTGCACATTCGACTTTTTCTAGCTCTTGTGCTAACATGGCGCCTGTGGCTGTGTCTGTAACTGTAATGTATAGCCTAAGAGGTAGTTTGGGTACTGGTGGTGCTAAACTTGGTGGACTTTTGAGATAATCTTTGATTTTCTCAAAGGCCTTTAGGCATTGATCGTCCCAATCATGTTTCTCCTCTTTTTTCAATTTTTTAAATATTGGGTCACAAGTAATAGTAAATTTGTTGATAAATCGACTAATGTATTGTAACTTGATAAGGAATCCCCTAATTTCTTTTTCTGTTTGAGGGGGAGGCATGTCAACAATTGCCTTTATTTTAGAGGGATCAATCTCGATGCCCCGTGTGCTTACTACGTATCCGAGTAACTTACCAGAAATTACTCTAAAGGCGCATTTTTGTGGGTTCAATCGCATTTTTTATTCTTTTATGCGAGTGAAAAATTTGCGTAAAACTTTTATATGTCCCATTCTATCTTTGGACTTTACGATCATATCATCCACATACACTTCTATTTCTTTATGCATCATATCATGCAAGAGATTCGTAGCCGTTCTTTGGTACGTAGCTCCTGCATTTTTTAAACAAAATGGCATGACTGTGTAGCAATAAGTACCCCAAAGGGTAATAAAGCATGTCTTTTCTTCATTTTCTTTTGCCATTAAAATTTGGTTGTAACCTGCGTATCAATCCATAAAGGATAACATCGCATGTTCAGCCGTGTTATCTACCAATATATCAATATGTGGTAGAGGAAAATCGTCTTTAGGGCTAGCTTTATTAAGATCCCTAAAGTCGACACACATGAGAACTCGTTCATCCTTTTTAGGGACTGGAACGATGTTCGCTACCCATTCTGGGTAATTACATACGCGAATAAAACCGGCGTCCAACTGTGTTTGTACTTCTTCTTTTATTTTTAATGCGACATCAGGTTTCATTCGTCGAAGTTTTTGTTTTACTAGTTTAGAAGTAGGGTTCAAGGGAATGGTATGTTCCGCGATTTCCCTATCTATTCAAGTCATGTCCTTGTATAACCAAACAAACACGTCTTCAAATTCTTTGAGCGTCGATATGAGGGTCGATCGCTCTTCCGGATTAAGAGTTAAGCCAATTTTTACTTCTCTCTTATTTTCGTTAGTTCCTATATTAACTATTTCAGTTTCTTCAACGATATGGTTTTTTTGCTCTTGTTCATTCATTAGTTCAAATAATTTATTAATGTTATCATCTTCATTAGATTGATTGTTATAGCATTCGAAAGATTCCAGAAAAGGCATATACTCGGAAATAGAGCTTATATTATTAAAATCAAAAGAGAGTACATTAAGAGAAGAAGCCTTTTGGGGATATTCGTCCTTAGAACTAGAAAATAAAGACTCAGTAATAGCCACAAGGCCTTAATTTTTAGCTTCCCTGGAGTCTATAATAAATTCATCATCCGATTCTTCAAACATCTTCCCTTCGCCTGTGACGATTTCCAGGTTATTGCCTTTGTTATTAATCCATTTGAAATATTTCCTCCATCCATGCTCAAAAATTTCGTTCGAAGGGATGATCAACGAGGTTGGGTCCAAAGCTTCATGTTGAATGGCGTTTTGATTGGTCATTGTTGCGACATGATTTTTCTCTAGTCTAAATAGCAAGTTAAATGCTTGCCCATCATAGTACCCTAGAGTTAGGTGTTTTGATTTAACAATACTAAGATCGTCATCCAAGAAGTAGCAATCATGAAATATTTCAAATCAAGGCTTCTTGATTCCTTCCAAAACTAAGGGTTCTGGAAAGTCGTAGCATGGGTAATCTTCTCCCTCCCTAATGAGTTGTCCATTAAGGGTTTGTTGATAGGATGTGAGTAAAGTGATTATCCCTTTTTTTTTATTATTGTCTCTACATGCTTTGTTTTTTGCATCGTGAGACTTCAATTCTTCTTTGGTTGGTTTATATCCCAATCTAAAGGAGAAGCTTTTCTTTGGGATGGGAAGTAAGAGAGATTTCTTCATTCCTTTCTATTCACAAAGGCATCCCACGAAAGTAACTACTCTTGAGCAAGATGTTGTCTACTATCTGAGTGGAATATGGATCAAGCTTGAATGGTTCTTCAAAGTCTTTTTCCATTTCAATTGTGAAGATTGGCTCCACGGCGAATACCCAAATGTCCTCTTCATCATTATCATGGTTTATTTCTAAGAGTGATTGATCATTTATTGCTATTTTGAGTGGAGAACCATGTATATTCATAGGAAGCCCTTGATAGATCAACCTAATCATTTGATGAAGTGCGGATGGTATTGCACCAAGCTCATGTATCCAAGGACGTTTAAGTAAAAGGTTGAATGTAGGTTTTATGTCCATAACATGGAATTCAACCATCTTTTGAATTGGGCATGTGGTAATTGGTAGCTTAACAGTTCCACACACCAATCTTCTCGAATTGTCATAGGCCCTAATGCTTTGTTTTGTTGATTTGAAATCTTTTTCTGGATTTAGGCCTAAGTATTTTGCTGTTCGTAATGGGCATACGTTTACAGCCGACCCATTGTCTACCAAAGTTAGAGGGATATTGTATCCCTTGCATCCCACAGTTAAGTATAACACATTGTTGTGGGTAGTATCTTTTAAAGGCAAATCATCATTAGTGAAAACGATTGACTTGTCGGATTTTTCGCTAGTAAGCAAGCTAACGAGGTCCTGAGGGGTTGTATATGTGCTTACAGACAAAGCCGTTAGAGCATTCATGAGAGAATTCCTATGTTCTTTAGAAGTACATATGGATCAAGCTGGAATGGTTCTTCAAAGTCTTTTTCCATTACCAATGGATCATCCACCTCAAGTGAAGGTGGTATTGTATTTTGTGTTTGACCTTGAGTTTGATTTTGTGTGGTCGAAGATCCATTTGATGGTGCACTAGTAGAAAAATTGCATTTGGCACCCCCCATATGGCACCGGTTCAGCCCAAACCGGTGCCAAAAATCGGCCCAAAATTGGACAGGTTTTTAAAAAAAGGGAAAAGGCACCGGTTCAACCCAAACCGGTGCCAAAAATAAAAATAGCACCGGTTTGAACCGGTGCCTTTTCGAACCGGGTCATTTAAATATTAAAAAAAAAACCGCCCTTATAAACTACCCCCAAACCCTAGCTAATTCATTAGGTCGTTTTCTTTCTCTCTCCTCTCCTCTCCTCTCCTCTTTCTCTCTCCTATTCTCTCCTCCTCTTTCGCCTCTTTATCTTTCTGGATCTCCTACCTCCTCCTTTCTATACTCACTCAAAAACCACCAACAAATCGAAGACAACAACATGCAACAGCGATTTTGAGGTTTTTCAATCGATTTCTTGTTTTTTTTTTCCATTTCAATCAATTTCTGGGTTTTTCGATTTCAATTTTTTTTTTCAATTATTTCGATTTTTAATTGTTTATTCCGATTTCTAGTTTTTTATAATTCGAATTTAATAGTTTTTTTTTTCGATTTTGATTTTTTCAATTTCGATTTCTGGGTTTTTTTTAATTCTTTTTTCGATTTTGTTTTTTTTTTTCTATTTCTGGGTTTTTCTTTTCGATTTTTTTTATTGTGTTTTATTCGATTTTGATTTTGTTTTTCAATTACAATTTCGATTTCTGGGTTAATTTTCTGTTAAAATAATTGATTATTTTGGGTTAATGCATGCGGTTTTTGGGTTTTTGGGTTTTTTCCCATTTCAATTCTCTTCTAATTGGGTTTTTTTTTCAATTTTCATTTTTGATTTTTGATCTCTGGGTTTATTTTATTTTTGATTTCATTTTTGTTTTTCGATCTCTAGGTTTTTTTTTCCAGATTTCAATTTTTTTTTCGATTTTAAATTTTTTGTTTTCTGGGTTTCGAATACTGGAGTTTTTTAATTTATTTTCTGGATTTTAATTTTTTTATATTTATTTTATGGGGTTTTTTTTAATCTAATTTAATTATATTTATTTTCTGGGGTTTTTTAATTTACCTCTTTTCTGCTGGAGTACTGGGTGGTGTTGGCCCTGTTGGCGCAAGTAAGCCTTTTTCATTTAATTTTTCTAACAATTCTTTATAGCTTATAGGAAATGGAGTAAATTTTCTCTCTTTTGTCCATCTTTTTCTAGGATCATCATATCGATTTTTGTTATTGTATTTCGTGGAAGTCGCAAATACGTCAATAAAGGATGATGCATTATCATTCCCCTTCTTGTAGTTATTCTTAGGTTGATGATGATAATGAGGTTTGTTTGCTTTTTCTTTAGCAAAATCATCTTCAATCCTAGTAGCCACATAATAGACCTTTTGAAAAGTGTCTAGACTAAGGTAACATAGATGTTTGTTGTACTTTTCATGACAGTTGTCAATGAATTTTTGTACTAACTCGAGTTCAGGAGGCCTTTGGGCAAGGTGGACCACCTTTTCTCGCCATCTACCATAGAAAGCAAGGAAACCTTCATCGTCGCCTTGCTTAAGCATCTCGATCTCACGTAAAGTTGACTTGAACTCTACGTTACTCTCGTATTGGGTGATGAAAGCCAAAACTACATCTTCCCATGTTGCTTTAAATTTTGGATCTAGCCCATAGTACCACTCTCTCGCGGTTGGGTCTTGTGATAAAGGGAAATTCAAAGCATAAAGCTTAGGATCAACTCCCTTTAGTGCCATAGTGCCAGTAAAACACATTAAATGATTTTGTTGATTATTGGTCACCTTAAATATTGGCAAGTCCGTAGCTACGAACTTTTCTGGTAAAGCAAGTCCTGGGGGAGGAGAAAACTTTTCTACGTCAAAGTACTTGTTCCCCATTGTAGAACGAAGAACTAGCTTCTCCAACGACTTTTCTTTGATGGATAATTGCTCCATCTTTTCTTGTAAGGCTAACGCTTCAACTTTTTTCTTTTTAGCATTTTCCATCTTCTTAATTCTTCCTTCCTCGGCCTCTTGAGCCTTTTCCTCTCTCATACAAAGAATCTCTTGTTGAAGTTCTTCAACAGTTGGCATTGTTATTGGGCTAGGATTAGTTTTCAAAGAAAAGTGGTTTGAAAGGAGTTGATCTTTAGATGGTAAACGTAGAATGCGAGTGCCTGGGGGTCCTCTTTCCCAAGATTGAAAACCGGCCCTATAGGAGTACGAAAGGATATGTAAATCGATACGCTTGTTTTTAAAAAGAAAAAAAAAAGATAAAAATGCAAAATATATTCAAACGGATAACATCGCCCTTAACAATTCTTCAATGAAGATATTGTTCGGACGAGTCAATTTGTTTTTTGAGAAATCAAAACTAAGTCGTCCAGTAGGCGCGCGCAAGTGACTCACTTGCGCGCGGCTATCACGCACAACAAAATCTTTGGCGCTGGGAGGGGTCGAGCAACTTCTTGAGTTGCGCGCGCCACTTGCTCGTAATATTTTTTTTTATTTAAATTCGAGCGTTTTGTTTTTGATTCGATTTTTTTTTTACTTGACTTTTTTTTTTTATGTTATACTTTGAATATGACGCTAAATCACGAACAGACAACTTTGTAATTGGGAACCTAGACCAAACTAAAAAAGAGAAAAAGAAGACTATCCTAACACATTGCACATAGTAACATAATCACATAAGCATATCATAAGTTAAGATTCACGCAATGCCGTTCTAAGGTCAAAAAAGGCTACGGTGTCCAAAGGTACTATATCTTAAGAAACGACGCATAAATCAATCACTCAACGTGTTGACCCATAACATCACCCTCCTTAAATTTTGTTGGTGACATGGGAGGGATGATTGTTATTGACTTTAGGATAGACGCCAAGTCTTGGAGACCCCTAGTCAATGAGCAAATCCCCAATGGTTTAAGTTTGCTATGCTTATGCATGATGCAATGTTGCTTGTTTGGTTTTTACTCTTGTGCAAAAGGAAGATATTATGCGTTCAACTCTCGCACTCTAACTAGAGATTATCCAAATTAATTCTCGTTACAACCCATAGGCAACCTAGTGTTGGATACCTTGGACCATAACTACGAATTAATCATGTAACCTCTAAGTCCCCAGTGGAGTCACCACTGTAAGGAGGGTGATTTCATTGTAAGGGATACTCTCCTTAAATTCCCTTGGCCACTTAAAAACCTATGACTTTACACTTGTTAGGGTGTAATAGGATTTGAATTCTTGACTGTTTGAGAGACCTTGAATTAGAATTGATTCTATCATCACGCTTTTTTGTAAGAAACAAGTAGGAGTCGCCAATGAGTTTTATGAAAAACTCATAAACCTCGTTCATGCCTTTCTTCCATGTGGAATTCACGGAATAATTAGCACAAATCATAAGTTTACCCATGCCCAAATTGGTCTATAAACCAGAAATGAGTTCGAGATCGAGGGTACTAAGCTAACGTTCCATTTAAAGGGAAATCGTCATCATAGCCCTAGTACGGCCTCTACTAGCTCTATCTTTTTTACAATTTCATCACCAAACAATATATGCAACGCGATACCTAAAACTATGTTAGTTGATTTTATTTACAAACATTAATTCACGTAGGAATTACATCGTAATGTTGTTATTCTTATTTAATAATATTCGTAAAAGAACAAGAAAATTAACAAGATTCGCCTTGGCTTAAGTGATTAACCAACAATTATTTAATTCAATTCTAATCTTTATTTAACGCAAGATACTATGTGGAATTGGTTAATTTATTATTTTAAAGGTGATCAAACAACACTAATTAATTAATTAAAGCCCTTTTAAACAAGAAAAAGAAGGTGATTTAATTAACTAAGTGCTCGGGAATTTACCACTTCTCTTTCCTAGATCTCCGTTTAGAACACTTATGGACTTCTTCTTGTTGGGGAACCTCCACCGTAGTAACAAAGTATCAAAAGGGTGAGTGTTTAGGACAAGAAGGCTAGGTTGCACAAGTTCACAAGTTATTTCGCCAGAGTTTTAGGTTAATTTCTATCTGTTTAAGCCTCGGTTTAAGCTCGTATTTATAGGGAATGATTAGGTTTAGGGTTTTGAGCATTTTGCCGCAACAGGTGTTGCACACAACAGATGAAGTTGAGCGCGGCATCCCAGCGCAAGTTACAGAGTTGCACTGCTATGTGCAGCGCAACTATTTGTCTTGCGCGCGGCTTTATGGTAATATTCGATTCTATAATTTGTGTATAATTCCGAATAATTCTGAATCTTCCGTAGCACAACTCTGAAAGTTGCGCTGGGTATCGCGCGCAACTGAATTAGTTGCGCGCGGCAGCACAGCTCGACTTCCTGAGATGCGCGCGTCTTTTTCTATGGCAGCACTAAGTTTTAACCTAGGCGCTCCTAAATCATTCATTATTAGGGTTTAAGCACGGGCTTAAGCCTAATTATGATCGGGTTTAGTTAATTGGACCTTTGTTTTGACTTTTTATTTAATTTGGGCTAGTCTTTTGTGTTTTGTGACTTAACCAATTATCCTTAAGTATTCTTTACTTCGATCCAACACGAAGATGGTTTTATTTATCGTCATTGCACTTCCTGTCGAGACAGGAGGCCAAAAGTAGATGTCTACAATGATGTCCGCAAAATTATGTAATCGTTGGTTTAAAGTTCCTCGATACGTCGTTTAAACTTTAGCCTGATTTTAACAACTTGAAAATATGATAAATAGAATTTTTCGGCTTTCGCATCCGTCCGGCTTATGCAACCTTTCGGCTTTTGCAGCCTTTTGACTTTCGCATCCTAAACATTTTGGCTTTCACAGCCGAAATAGAGTTCTTTTCAATTCTCTGTTCAAAATGCAATACTCGATGTCCACTAGATAGAAATACATGTCTCAAGAATGGAGGCATATAAAAAATCCAGTGAGAAAGAAGAAAATCGAAAACTCTCTCAGCAGTTTTGTCCACAAGATGAGTACACATGTCTCAGGATTGGGGGCACATGACTACATAGGTGCGACATCGACTCGTCGGTCTTTACACAGGGGGTGGACGACACCTTAACTGTCCGATAAGCTAGTAAGCGCACTAACTACCGTATTTGCTTCTAATCAAGAAGTGTCTGTTCCTGAATGGTTGGGCGTTCTTGTCGATTAGTGAGCTAACGCCCGATTAATTCCCTACCTTTTAGTTTCGAGAGGTAGATCTCACAAAGCATGGGATAAGTAAAATTATACGCAACACCTACGCTATACTATTTTATGTTGTATGACAACACCTTGCATTTTTACGCTGCATGATGACGCCTTCCTTTTTGCTGTGGATGTGAAAAAATAAGAAAAGCCGGATGGTTCTACTGGAGTAACACTCCTATGCCACATCCTTTTTAATTAGACGCACCGTCAAAGTACATTACCCATTTGTCAACTTGTGTCATGAGAATCTCTTCATCCGTAAGATGAGTAGTTTCTGCACAACTTGTTTAAATTGGATGTTGTGCCAAAAAGTTGGAAATTACTTTTCCTTTCATTGATTTTTCAGGAATATATCTTAGCTCAAATTCAGCCAACATCACCAACCACTTAGATATCCTTCCTTGTATGGGTGGTTGTTCAAACAAATGCTTTATCGGATTTTGTTGACAAATCACATGAGTACCGTGTGGTAACATGTAATGTCGCGTCTTTTTGGTAGCCCACACTAATGCTAGGCTTGTCTTTTCTAAGGTGCTATATTTTGTTTCGTATTGGAGGAATTTTTTTACTTATGTAATATATTGCACGTTCGACTTTTTCTACCTCTTGTGCTAACATGGCGCCTGTGGCTGTGTCTGTAATTGTAATGTATAGCCTAAGAGGTAGTTTGGGTACTGGTGGTGCTAAACTTGGTGGACTTTTGAGATAATCTTTGATTTTCTCAAAGGCCTTTTGGCGTTGATTGTCCCATTCATGTTTCTCCTCTTTTTTTAATTTTTTAAATATTAGGTCACAAGTAATAGTCAATTTGTTGATAAATCGACTAATGTATTGTAACTTGCCAAGGAATCCCCTAATTTCTTTTTCTGTTTGAGGGGGAGGCATGTCAACAATTGCCTTTATTTTAAAGGGATAGATCTCGATGCCACGTGTGCTTACTACGTATCCGAGTAACTTACCAGAAATTACACTAAAGGCGCATTTTTGTGGGTTCAATCGCATTTTTTATTCTTTTATGCGAGTGAAAAATTTGCATAAAGCTTTTATATGTCCCATTCTATCTTTGGACTTTACGATCAT
The DNA here is from genome assembly GCF_948465745.1 of Chenopodium album. Lineage (NCBI taxonomy): Eukaryota > Viridiplantae > Streptophyta > Magnoliopsida > Caryophyllales > Amaranthaceae > Chenopodium > Chenopodium album. Next base: position 52,039,358 of record NC_137841.1, on the reverse strand, counting down.
ATCACCCACATACACTTCTATTTCTTTATGCATCATATCATGCAAGAGATTCGTAGCCGTTCTTTGGTACGTAGCTCCTGCATTTTTTAAACCAAATGGCATGCCTGTGTAGCAATAAATACCCCAAGGGGTAATAAAGCATGTCTTTTCTTCATTGTCTTTTGCCATTAAAATTTGGTTGTAACCTGCGTATCAATCCATAAAGGATAACATCGCATGTTCAGCCGTGTTATCTACCAATATATCAATATGTGGCAGAGGAAAATCGTCTTTAAGGCTAGCTTTATTAAGATCCCTAAAGTCGACACACATGCGAACTCGTTCATCCTTTTTAGGGACTGGAACGATGTTCGCTATCCATTTTGGGTAATTACATACGCGAATAAAACCGGCGTCCAACTGTGTTTGTACTTCTTCTTTTATTTTTAATGCGACAACAGGTTTCATTCGTCGAAGTTTTGGTTTTACTGGTATAGAAGTAAGGTTCAAGGGAATGGTATGTTCCGCGATTTCCCTATCTATTCCAGGCATGTCCTTGTATGACCAAACAAACACGTCTTCAAATTCTTTAAGTGTCGATATGAGGGTCGATCGCTCTTTCGGATTAAGAGTTAAGCCAATTTTTACTTCTCTCTTATTTTCGTTAGTTCCTATATTAACTATTTCCGTTTCTTCAACGATATGGTTCTTTTGCTCTTGTTCATTCATTAGTTCAAATAATTTATTAATGTTATCATCTTCATTAGATTGATTGTTATAGCATTCGAAAAATTCAAGAGAAGGCATATACTCGGAAATAGAGCTCTTATTATTAAAATCAAAAGAGAGTACATTAAGAGAAGAACCCTTTTTGGGATATTCGTCCTTAGAACTAGAAAATAAAGACTCGGTAATAGCCACAAGGCCTAAATTTTTAGCTTCCCTAGAGTCTATAAAAAATTCATCATCCAATTCTTCAAACATCTTCCCTTCGCCTGTGATGATTTCCAGTTTATTACCTTTGTTATTGATCCATTTGAAATATTTCCTCCATCCATGCTCAAAAATTTTGTTTGAAGGGGTGATCAACGAGGTTGGGTCCAAAGCTTCATCTTGAATGGCGTTTTGATTGGTCATTGTTGCGACATTATTTTGCTCTAGTCTAAATAGCAAGTTAAATGCTTGCCCATCATAGTACCCTAGAGTTAGGTGTTTTGATTTAACAATACTAAGATCGTCATCCAAGAAGTAGCAATCATAAAATATTTCAAATCCAGGCTTCTTGATACCTTCGAAAACTAAGGGTTCTGGAAAGTAGTAGCATGGGTAATCTTCTCCCTCCCTAATGAGTTGTCCATTAAGGGTTTGTTGATAGGATGTGAGTAAAGTGATTATCCCTTTCTTTTTATTGTCTCTACATGCTTTGTTTTTTGCATTGTGAGACTCCAATTCTTCTTTGGTTGGTTTATATCCCAATCCAAAGGAGAAGCTTTTCTTTGGGATAGGAAGTAAAAGAGATTTCTTAACTTTAGCCTGATTTTAACAACTTGAAAATATGATAAAAAGAATGTTTCGGCTTTCGCATTCGTCCGGCTTTTTGCAACCTTTCGGCTTTTGCAGCCTTTTAACTTTCGCATCCTAAACATTTTTGCTTTCACAGCCGAAATATAGTTCTATTCAATTTTCTTTTCAAAATGCAATACTCGATGTCCACTAGATAGAAATACATGTCTCAAGAATAGAGGCATATATTAAAATCCAGTGAGAAAGAAGAAAATCGGAAACTCTCTAAGCAGTTTTGTCCACAAGATGAGTACACGTGTCTTAGGATTGGGGGCACATGACTACATAGGTGCGACATCGTCTCGTCACTCTTTATACAGAGGGTGGACAACACGTTAACTGTCCGGTAAGCTAGTAAGCGCACTAGCTGTCGTATTTGCTTCCAATCAAGAAGTGTCTGTTCCTGAATGGTTCGGCGTTCTTGTCGATTAGTGAGCTAACGCCCGATTAACTCCCTACCTTTTAGTTTCGAGAGGTAGATCTCGCAAAGCTGGGGAATAAATAAAATTTTATGCAACACCTACGCTATACAATTTTATGTTGTATGACAACGCCTTGCATTTTTACGCTGCATGATGACGCCTTCCTTTTTGTTGTGGACGTGAAAAAAGAAGAAAATCCGAACATTTATAACTTCAGTACAGTAAAATGTAAAATTTGTCTACGGGGGCTTTTACGTAAAGCACTACTACAAAACGTCTTAAGACACTTTTACGAAAAACGTTCAAAACGTATGCTTAGTGAAGGCATAAAAGCACGGTGTGCTTGTAAAATGATGCAAAAAACTATCAAAGAAGAAAACAAACTACAAAATTCAAAGCAATTTATAAAGATTTTTATAATTTGCGCGCCATTACGTCTAATAACGAGCAAAACCTCTAAGAAAATAATCTAACGGATTAAAATCTGGATACCGGTCATTTTAGTGACCAGTATCCGCGCACAACTCAGTGGGTCGTGCTAACCAGGCGCGCGCATCGTTTTGAGTTGCGCGGGTCTTTCGCGCGCAACTGAAACAGTTGCACGCAACATTTAAGTCAGCAAAAAGAAATCACTGAGCGCGATTTTTATTTCGCACTCTTCTTCTTCCTTCGCCATTTTCGTTCCTCTCTCTCTCTAAAAAGCTCGATTTTTTGCGATTTTTGAAGCCAAAGAAAGTAGATCTCACCCTTAATTCACATTTGCCATAATCCAATGTAAGTTTTTTGTTTAAATTCGTTTGTTCTTGGCTGAATTTAAGTGTTTTTTTAACCATTAAACCTTAATATCCGAATATGGGGGTTTTTTTATTCCATTATTCTTAAAATTGTTTGTTCCATGTTATTATGCTATATTTAAGGAGTGTTTTGCAATAAATTTCATGAAAAATGGTTAAGTATTGAACCTTGTATGAGCATTTCTTCGTTTCAGTACGTTTTTTGCACTTCTCTTCGAATTTGGTTTGTTTCTTGTTATTCTGCTTGCTCAATTTGGCTATACTTGTTGATTATGAAGTAATTATTGTATTAGAACTAATTATATATCTTCATAAATAATGTTTTGTAAATATTGAATCCGAAAATTGGCGCGAAGTGTATACTTAGCTTATTATTGCCATGTTCGAACTTTAAGATTGTTTGGTAGGCAATAATTGCATTATTGTTACTATTATTTGCCTAGGCATAGTTGATTCTTTATGATTTTGGAACACAATCCCTTGAATGCTTAGTTGAAAATGCTATAGGATGCCTTTTATGGGTGTTAGAAGCCCCCATTTTCTGAATTTAATTGCTGGTATCGTAGGCCCCTAGCATGGGTGACATTCGATTTTTGTGTTTTGCCCTTCGGTAGCCGTTACGATGCGGAAATGGGTCCTGAACATGTATATTAGCTTAGTTTAAAAATAAAAAATAAACTTATAAAGAAACTTTATCTATTCATAGCATGGATTCACCTCTATTTGTCGATGTTAAGGAAGTTCTAATATATCACATTCCTGACGAGGCAGTTCGCCCTCGAAAGAGGGTGACCCATCCTCGTAAAGAGGTTCGAGAGCGACGCGTGAGAGTTGATCAACATCGCCAGGAAGATCTAGTTTGGGAGGCTCCTCCCAACTAGGACCCTAGGGTCCTTAAGTGGGACCCAAACCATCACGTCTCAATCAGGGGTTGGTGCGGCATTGTGTGTCCTTTGCGCCTCCATTTTTTTTCTTTTTTCTTCGAAACAAGTTATAACCACATTTTTAATCTCTTTTGTGCCCTTCGTTTTTTTTAGAGTGAGCCTAGCATGCGTCTATACGGCTCTGGTGACCTACGAGGTCGTTTTGAGAGTTTACCCGAGGTAGTAAAGGAAATTGTGGAGCTTTCGAGGATCAGCTCCCAGATGGCGGCTCTTCGGGATTTATCGGGTCAGCCTGTGTTGTCGACTTTCCTTCGTGGATTGTTGGAGTTTTAGTGGGATTCCACCAACACTTTTCACTTTCCATAGGGAGAGATGACAGTTACCCCTCATCGGCAAAAGGGGTCAGACGAGAGAATGCGTGACCTCGTGGGGTACCGTCTTGTAGCGGCCCTTCAAATGTATGCGTAGTCTTGTCCGTACTCGATTTTTGCCGATGAGTTGTCGGCTGACGAGGTTGATCGGCAGTGTACACCTGAGCAACTAGCTCGAATATACATTGCTCATGTTCTTTCTGTCACTATCTTGAGTGATCATGGAGAGCGTTTCGCCATTTGGTTACTTATTTGCCTTAGTGATTTGGGGCAGGTAGGTAACTTGAGTTGGGTGGTGGTGTCATATGCCCGTATGCTTACACCTATAGGCAAGGCGGCCCGAGTGGCATGGTCGTACCCTTGAGGAGCGTCTCATCCTTTAAATTTTCTTTTCATCCCCATTTTTGTTTTTTCTTTATTATTTTTTTGTTTCTTATAGGCTTGGGGATATTCGTACCTGCCTTCTTAGCGCCCAGGATGCTCGGGGCTGCTCGTTTTCCTATTGGCCATCGACTGGTCACGATTAAGAAGAGACGAGCCACTTTAGTCGGTTACTTTCGCCAGAGGATCCTTTCGGCGACTCGTGTGTCGGCGAGTATTTCAACCACATGTGCATCTTCTCTTTTTTTTCGATTTTTGTTTATTGATGATTTTTCATGTGGCTGTGTTTGTAGATCGATCTCCGGGGTTGGAGTTTGATGGTCGAAGTGCCTAAGGTTGTCTTGTCTGGCATGATTCGTTGCCTTTCTGGGCCCTTTATCAGGGACTTCCTGTCCTCCAGAGGATAGACGCTTGGTTTTCAGGCGAGCGTGTTCTCGTGCATTCTTCATCTGAGGAGCCTACGGTTCATGCAGATCCTCCGATCCGGATGTTTCGTCCGGACTTGCTGTCTACCGAGGATCGAGCTCAAGCAATCCTCGGTTATCCAGCGAAGCAGCTGGTGCTGCCGGATGCATCTTACTAGGCTTTCATCGCATCCAGACTAACTTCTTTCCCAGCTTTTGTTCTGGTTAGTATTTTACCATATGTGTTTTTTTCCTTTTATTTTTGGAACCTTGACTTTCTTATTGCGTTTTTAGCAAGTCGAGCTAGGTGGTTGGGTGCCTCCTACGGCAGAGGTCACGTATACCTATGCTTTTGGATCAGTAATTCGCGAGATTCTTCCAGCAGCAGAGGAGGAGGAGGACGTACTGTTTATTCCTTAGACGGTTGAGTTGGTATGTTTATTTCGTATATGTATTTGTTTTTATATTTTTTTTCATAAACGTTTGTTCGTTAACTGTCCTTCTATTTGGATCAGGTACCGCGAGAAACTGTGAACAGCATGGTGAGGACTTTATGTGCTTTTCGAGCTGCTTATCGAGAGCCCTCGTGGCTTTATCATGCCGTGATCATCGGATGGTCGCGATAAGTTTATTTCTTTTTCTTTTATCAAAGTTATTACACTTTTGTGTATTAATATTTGTTTGGATTTTGCAGGATGTACATCAGCCGTCCGGGAGTCACCGGGCATCCTGATTTCCTTTATATTTATATTTTTTTTTTTTTGGAAACACATGTACATATTTTTTATTATTACTCCCTCCGTTTTTAAATAATTGATCCACTTTTCTTTTTCGGCCGTTTTTAAATACTTGCTCCATTTCCTTTTGTGGAAAGCCTTTACAATATTTAATTCATTTCTCTCACTTAGTGGACCAAACATAATACACTCTCGCTTCATATTCTGTCACTACTTTTGCTTTTTACAATTTTTAATTTTCTCAATTACCCCACTACCTCTAGATTTTATTTTTTTTCTTTACTTTCTCCTAAAAATCCGCGCATGGAGAAATGGAGCAAGTATTTTAAAATGGAGGGAGTATGTTTTTGTGTACATGTAAAACACACACACACATATATATATATATATATGTGTGTGTGTGTGTGTGTGTGTGTGTGTGTGTGTGTGTGTGTGTGTGTGTGTGTGTGTGTGTATGTATGTATCATTATTATATTTTCCTTTTGTTTCCATGGTTTTTTTTAGTAAATTAGCGCAAGTTAGGAAGTTGTGCTGGCCTGACAAGCGCAATCTTCTACGATGCGCACGGATGGCGAACGTAACTGATTTTGATCCGCGCGCCACCTGCTCTTGTAATAGCAAATTAATTTTCTTCATCTTTTTTTTTTTCAGATTTGGCTCATGAAGGGCTTGCGCATTGTTGAAAAACTAAAACATTTTGAGGCTAATGGACGTCGAATTCTCTACAAACACAAGAATGAAGAAAAATGGACGTCATTTTTTTGTAAAGGGGTTCCCAACCTACGCATTGCGATTCCTTGGTAGAACATAAGTTGTATGGTTTGGAATAGTTTTAATTGTCCCTATATAAGAATTTTAGGCCTATCTAGTACTACTTACCTCTTTTCTTGTGTGGTGATAAGACAATACGGAATGAAACAAGTTATCCATCCTCATGATAGTGATGCCCCTAAAGATGTGATCTTTAAACCTGAACGGATTCCTCGTTAGATGGAATATTGGTCAAGTCTCCCTAGATGGGTAGTACAAAGTCCTACTACGAGTATTGTGTTATCCTCCTTCTACAAGGCTTGGATGAATGCGGGGGAGAAGGGTGAACTAAACAGTGCTCGATCAAAAAATCAAGCCGCCTCCGCTCACAATCCACCAAAACCTTTGGTGCATTCGGCCACCACTACTCCTCCTAGTGGCTAAAACAAAGGAGTGAGAAGAAAATTAGACTTCTCATATCCTAAGGCTCGTTCAAAGGAACCAAAGAGAAAGGCTCCTCCTAAACCTGCGCAACAAGGGATGAAGATTAAAGAACTTTCACAAAATACTCGCAAGAAGACCCCTACAATTGTTAAAGGAAAAGGAAAACAAGTTGCATAGAACCCAATTCCTAAATTAAAGAACAATTTTTGGGTTAAAAGGATAGTGAAGGGAAAAGCTCTAAGGTTGTTGAAACTACTGCGATAAAAACTACTCCTCCGTCTACTGTGATAGTTGAGGACATAGTAAAACCATAGAGTGTTACACCATTTGTCATTAGTTTAATTCGAATAAAGTGTAATCACTACTATTTTTTTTTATTTATTATCTAGTGCAACAATGCCTCTTGTTTTAGTTTGAATTTCGAATGGAGTAAAATGAGCTTTATAATGTATATATTTTTATGACCGAATCATAAAGATTGCCTACGTATACGTATTACGAAATCAAATCTTTGCGTAGTATTTTGCAATGTTTGTATTATATATTTTTTTTCTTCGACCACTCATGTAGAAATTGAATGAAAAAATTAATCAAACTTTGTTTAATAATTTAAATCAAAGCTTAATTTTTATTTTTCGAGTATATGTTATTTTCGAGAAATGCCCTTGTTTTTATCGCAAGTAAAAATTGCAATTTTATTCTCGCGTAACAAAAATATGGGCTCACAGTTCGTCATCAGGTGGCGCGCGAAACTAATTCTGTTGCGCGTGACATCCACTCGCAACTGTTTTAGTTGCGCGCGATACCGTGCTACGAGCGTTAATTTTTTTTCGCATTATAACCCCCCAAGTGTGAAGAGTTTTTCGTGATGTTCGAAAAAATATGAACACTTGAATGGTCTATGTTTTGTTTTTAAATTACCCCCCAAGTGTTATGAACTTTACCGTATTATTCGGTAAAGTGCGTAAGACTTAGAATCTTTTAATTGAATGCTAAAAAAAATGATTTATTTAATGAATGAACGAGTTTATCCGGAGTTCATATGTAATATTTTTTAAGTCGATTAATGTTTATTAGTTGGCGAATTTCATCACCTCCAATATCCATTAATCAGACAGCTCCTCCTGATCGAATTTCAATTACGCAGTAGGGCCCTATCCAATTAGGTTTGTATTTCCCTCTTGGATCGGTTGGTGGACCTCTAAACTCTTTTAGTACAAAGTCACCTTCTTTGATATTTCTAGGTCGTACCCTTTTGTCAAAATGTTGTGCAATGCGTTGTTGGTAGACTTGTACATGATGCAAAGCTCTTAATCGTCGTTCATCGAGGAATAACAGCTCTTCATACCTCGCTCTTACCCATTACGCTTTCGATAGCTTACTTTCGAGTACGATGTGTAGGGATGGTATTTCCAGTTCGACTCGTTGAAGTGCGTCCATTACAAAAACTAAGGAGTATGGAGTTACTCTTATTGATGTTCGTATGGACGTTCTATAACCCCTTAGAGCGAAGTGTAGTTTATTCGTCCAGTCTTTATAATTTTCTGCCATTTTCTTAATGATGATTGTTATGTTTTTATTTGCCGATTCTAAAGCTCCATTCATTTGAGGTCTATATGGAGATGAGTGATGATGTTTTACTTTGTACGAGTTAAGAGGATCTCGACTTTAGCTTTGAATTGAGATCCCTGATCACTAATTAGTTCGTGAGGAACTCCATATTGATGAGTGGCAAATATTATATAATTATACCCCCTAATATATGGTTGTTAAGTCGTTAATTTATACAAGTGTATTCTAATTCACCGTTTTTATTATTATCAATTGAAATAAAATACTACGTGTTGTGGCTTCCTTGATGTATTTTGCGAGTCGATACATTATAACAATATAGTTATTTGGCTAATTATATGACATTGCAGTATATTTTACAAAGTATAATTCAAATAGTGATTAGTTGTTTGATTGGAATGTGTGCAGGCTTGGAAGTTACTAGTGTGAACAAAGATTAAACGAGTTAAAGGCCCAAAGCCCATCCACTCTTGCAACCACTTACACTCCCACGCACATCAGAGCAAGAAAAGGAAATCATATTTCCCTTGGAGCGTTACACAACAAAAAATAAGGAAAATAATTGTTTTCTTTGGGAACATCGAAACTCATGAATAGAAGGATGAAATTATCCTTTTAGGAAGATAATCTATATCTATACTTAGTATTTAAAAAGACAAATCATAATCACCTATATGACATATGTCATCCTAATTCACCCATATGCCACATAACACATCCATTAATAATAATAAAGTGTACCCGTGCAAAATGCACGGAATATATAAGAAAAAATATAATTAAAATATGGATAGTTGATTTTGATGTTGTAATTTAGATTTGAGTTGTAATGGTCGGTTTGTGACAGGTCGGTTTTGTTGAATCCTAATTAGCTCTGTTGTACTGAGTATTAATAATCGTATTAATAATGTGATCACACTTGTTGTGCTATGTTGAAATATGATATTTTATGCTTTGCTTAGAAGCTCAAAAAACAACTCTTTTATGTTGGTGGCCACGCAATGCTATTATGGGGTTTACTTTTTCAAAGTTATAGAGGTTGCCCGTTTAGTGTTATAGGGGTTACTCGTGTTACTCTGTTGGTGACATATGGGTTAGTGTCTTGCTCTAGGAGTTACATACTTTGTTCTGTTGCAAGTAGTTATTCGTTGTGGCTGTTGCACAAAAACGTGTTGTACATTTTTTTTTGTTTTTAATGATTAAAGAAGTGGAAAATGTTTGGAGGGTATTCCCTAAAAAAATGCATATAATTGAAGGGTTGGGAATTTAGAGTACTATAGTGTTTGTCAAAAAAAAAAAAAAAAAAAAAAAAAATACTCGTGCTAATGCATGACATGTATTATACTCGTGCTAATGCATGACATGTATTATACTATGTACCGAAAAAATACTCGTAAAACAAAGTGAAATGTTAGTACGTAGTGTTTAAAAAAAAGTGAAATGTTGGGGTTTTGAGTGCTATAGTGAATTGTTGATAAAAGAACTGTATACTCGTGCTAATACATGTCATATGTTATACTACGTACCAAAAAAAAAAAAAATATTAGTAGTAGTCCCTTAAAATAAAAAACAATAAGGAAATAGTGAATGGGTAGTTATTGATTTTTATTTTTTTTTTAAAATGATAAAAAAATAATAAAAATAAAGTTGTGGATTGATAGTTATTTTTATCTTAAAAAAAAATTGAAAAAAAAAAAAAACCCACTAAGTACATGAGAGTTGAGTATTGGGGTTTTGGAGGTTTCTCATTAAGAAGACTCTTAAATTATGTAATAGATTTCCTCTTTATAATCCCTTTTAAAGTAAAAGATAAAATAAAATGTTATTGAATGCTAAAATCTTTATGCATTCTTAACTTGCAAATTTGAGTAAGAAAATGGAGTGTTCCATTTTCATTATAAAATAAAAAAAAAATAAAAATAAAAAAAGCTTTACTCCTCTCTATACCCCTTTTAATGTAAAAGTTAAAATAACAAATTATTTAATGTTAAAATCTTTATTTATTCCTAACTTGCAAATCATAAGTAAGAAAATTATTACAAAAAATCACCAACACATGCAACACAAATAAACAACACATTTCAAGGAAAATAAAATGATCTACAACCCGTTCGTTTTTTTTTTTGACAATACAGTAAACATACAAAACACGAAACTACTACTTATCTCTAGTGATACTTACTAGATTTTGAGTAGCTTTATACGACATACTACTACAAAACTTAAAATTAGAGAAACAAATACATAAACTGTTGTTAAACTTCTTCCTTGGATGATCAAAGAGATTCAGAAACGTACCACCCTTCCTCTTCATACCTGCATGAAAACTAGATTTAATGATAGGATAAGCATAGTTAAGATGCACACTCTTGCTTTGTTTCCGAACCCTTCCTCTAACTCTCCACTTTTGATGATTGAGAGCTCTGGCCACGATTTCCGAGAAGCTTTTCCTCCTTAATTTGCTCTTGAGTGCCGATGAAGGACATCTGATGCTTTTTCTAGGAGCTGGTAACCTACTATCTTTCACTTCATGACCACAAACACCTATATCTTTATTTGTGAGTTTATCCTGGCTTGTAGTTAATTAGGGTGCTCAAAAAAACCAATTGACTTTCTCTCTAGTTAAATCTTTAGTCGTATTAATAGAGGTGGATTCGACTGTCCTAGAGTCTCTCTTATTTGATTGCTCTCTGATTTTATTGTTCTCTGTTATTTTATTATTTTCATCAATCTTATTGTCTTATTTAATTTCTGTTTTAGTTTATCAAAACCACTCAATCTATTTCTCTTTAAGATTAAATTAGTAGACTATAGACCATAGTATTATTCAACGTTCCATGTGGATACGATACCCTATTATTTATCACTTACTACTAGAACTTGTACACTTGCAAGAATAGGGTTTTTATAGCTTGTTTAAAATCGCTATCACATATCTACAAAATCTGTTTCTTTCGAGAAACTTTGCGACATGTTTAGAAGTGATATTCACGTAAGAAGCGTCCTCAATCCACTTATTAAAGTAATCGATGGCTACTATTACGTACTCGTGCCCTCCTGCTCCTTTTGGAGATATTTTTCCAATTATGTCAATTCCCTAAGTCGAAAAAGGCCAAGAGGAAGTGAGATTATATAGTTCGGATGGTGGAAGGTGTTGTAAGTTAGCGAACATTTGACACTATGGACATTTTTTAACATATTGTATGCAATCATGTTCCATGGTGGATCAATAGTACCCTGGTCGTGAAATTATTTTAGCAAGCATTTTACTATTCATGTGAGGACCACAAACTCCTTTGTGTGTATTCTCCATAAGGCGTGTGGATTCAGATTGTCTATACACAATAAGCTTTGATCATTAGGCCCATTTTTGCATAATTGACCATTTAATAGACCATATTTGGCCGCAAGTGTTCTTAGGGATCGTTAGTCTTTTGATGAAGTATCTTAAGGATATGTGCCATGGGTAATATATTAGAGGATATGATCATACCGGGGATTGTTTCCTTCAATGTCATTTATTTTCCTTATTGCGTTACAATATGCTGGTTCTTCTCTTCTATCAACGCATAATGGCATCATATTCAAGTGATCTGGAATGTTGATCATTGAGGCTAATTTTTCTAGGCATCGACAAATTGATTATAATCCCTTGGGAGGTAATTAAAATCAATATGTTTAAAATGCTCGATGAGTTGCTCTAGGTGTGCTTGGTATAATATCATTGCGGGGTTCTTTATTTTCAATTTTTTTAAGTATATGATTTATAATCAAACTAGAATCTCCATATACCTCTAATTTTTGCAAACCTATTCTAGCTGCTACTTCTAATCCAATAATGAAAGCTTCACATTCCGCGGCATTATTAGGAACCTCAAATTCTAGTTTGAAAGAGATTGGAGTATTTGCTCATCTGATCTGGACTTATGAGTAACACTCCCACGCCACATCCTTTTTGATTGGATGCAATGTCGAAGTACATTACCCATTTGTCATCTTGCGTCATGAGAATCTCTTCATCCGGAAAATGAGTATTTTTTGCATGACTTCATTGAATAGGATGTTGGGACAGAAAATCGGAAATTACTTTTCCTTTTATTGATTTTTCAAGAATATAATTTATTTCAAATTCGCCCAACATCACCAACCACTTGAATATTCTTTCTTGTAAAGGTGGTTGTTCAAACAAATACTTTATTGGATTTTGTTGAGAAATCACATGAGTAATGCGTGGTAGAATGTAATGTCGTAGTTTTTTTGTTGCCCACACTAATGCTAAACTTGTTTTTTCCAAGGTGCTATATTTTGTTTCATATTGAATGAATATTTTTACTTATGTACTATATTGCACGCTCGACTTTTTCTACCTCTTATGCTAACATGGCACTTGTGGCCGTGTCTGTAACCGTGATGTATAGCCTAAGAGGTAGTTTGGGTACTGGTAGTGCTAAAACTGGTTGACTTTTGAGATAATCTTTAATTCTTTCAAAGGCCCTTTGACATTGATCGTCCCATTCATGTTCTTCTTCTTTTTTCAAATTTTTAAATATTGTCTCATAAGTCATAGTCAATTTGTTGATAAATCAACTAATGTATTGTAATTTGCAAAGAAACCCCCTAACTTCTTTTCCTGTTTAAGGGGGAGGCATATCAACGATTGCCTTTATTTTAGAGGGATCAATCTCAATATCACGTGTGCTTACTACGTATCCGAGTAACTTACCTGAAGTTACTCTAAAGGCGCATTTTTTTGGATTCAATCACATTTTATATTATTTTATGCGAGCGAAAAATTTGAGTAAAGCTTTTATGTGTCCCATTCTATCTTTGGACATTACAATCATATCATCCACATACACCTCTATTTCTGTATGCATCATATCATGCAAGAGAGTCGTAGCCGCTCTTTGGTACGTAGCTCCTGCATTTTTTAAACCAAATGTCATGATTGTGTAGCAATATGTACCCTAAGGGGTGATAGAGCATGTCTTTTGTTCATCTTCTTTTTCCATTAGGATTTAGTTGTAACCTAATTATCCATCCAGAAAGGATAACATCGCATGTTCAGTCGTGTTATCTACCAATATATGAATATGAGGTAGATGAAAGTCGTCTTTAGGGCTAGCCTTGTTAAGGTCCCTAAAGTCGACACACATGCGAACTCGTCCATCCTTTTTAGGGACTAGGACGATGTTCGCTACCCATTCCGGGTAATTACATACGTGAATGAAACCTGCGTCTAATTGCTTTTGTACTTCTTTTATTTTCAAAGCGACATCAGGTTTCATTTGTCGAAGTTTTTGTTTCACTTGTTTAGAGGTAGGGTTCAAGGGAATGGTATGTTCCGCAATTTCCCTATCTATTCCAAGCATGTCCTTGTATGACCAAGTGAACACGTCTTCGAATTCTTTGAGCGTCGATATAAGAATCAATCGTTCTTCCAAATTTAAACACTAGTAGAAAAATACAAAAAGGCACCGCTCTATGGCCACCGGTTTATGAAAACCGGTGGCTTTAAAAAAGGGCGGGATAGGCTAATTCACATTGCCACGGGTTTAAACCGAACCGGTGGCATAAATGGTAAAGTCCACCGGTTTAAACCCGTGGAAATAATAAATTAAACCCCCCCCCCCCCCTTATAAACCCCAAACCCTACCTCATTTCCCTCTCAGCCGTTCTTTCTCTCTCCTGCTCTACCCTCTTTTCTTTCTCTTTCAATTCGACTACTCTGTTCTCTTGCTCTTCTCCTTCGTCTCCTTCTCCCTCTTCTCCTTCGTCTCCCATCACCAATAAACCACAAAGACATGCACCACGAAGACATGCACGAGGTTTGTGTTTAAAATCGATTTTTCTTGGTTAATTAATCTGATTTTGTTGGGTTTAATTGATTGATTTTCTGGGTTTAATTAATCGTTTTTGGAATTGTTTGAGTTTTTTAATCGATTTTAATTTGGTTTTTAATCGATTTTAATCAATTAATTCTGGGTTTTTGTTTTTTGAGTTCGTGAATCAATTTCTTGTTTTTTTTCTCCTCGGTTTTTTAACTTATTTCTGGGATTTTGTTTTTATTTTTGTTTAATTTTTTTTCTGGGTTTTCTTCTCGGTTTTGGTTTCATTACTAGTTATTGATTTTCCTGGGTTAATTAGTCGATTTTGGATTTTTTGAGTGTTTTCATCGATTTTAATTCGATTTTTAATTGATTTTAATCAATTCTAAGTCGATCTCCTTCTGGGTTTTTTTTTTCTGGGTTTTTTTTTTTTTTGTTTTTTTTTTTTGAGTTCGTGAAAATCAATTTTTTTTTGAGTTCGATTTAATTCTCATTTTGTTTGTCATTCTTGTTTTGAAAATCAATTTGTTTTTTTTATTTAGTTCGATTTAATTCTCGGGTTTTCACTTATTTCTGGGATTTTGTTTAATTTTTTTTCTGGGTTTTTTTTTTTTTTTTTTCTGGGTTTTAGTTTTCTGGGTTTTTGTTTAATTTCTGGGTTTTGTTTACAGTTTTGTGTGTTTTTTCTGGGTTTATTTCACCGATTTAAATCAATTTATGGGTACCATGCATACTGTTCTGGTTTTTATTTTTATTTCGCAGCTTATTTATTTTATTTAATCGATTTTTTTTGTTTGATGCAGGTATATTGATTTAGATGTAGATGTTAAATCGAAGAATAAAGATGCTGGATTATTGATTTAGGTGTTATATGGGTTATTTTTTAATTTTAATGTTGTAATTTTTTTTTGGTTTTTTATTGTAATAATTTTTTTTTATTTTAATGTTGGAATTTTAGTCTTGTGTAATTTGATTAATTTAGTTCTTTTAAATTGGAATTGTTGTAAGAGTAATTTAGTTGTAGTTATTAATTTAGTTTTTTCACTCTTAAAAAAGTGTACAATTACTAGATACTGATGAATATATATGTGTTTTTATGTATTTTACATATATATATATAGTTTCTACTACAATTTAAGTGAAACAAATGCAAAAAAAATTTTTATGGGCATTATTGCCACCGGTTAGCCGGTGGCAATACTTGTTAATACCATTAAAAAAAAAATTGCGGGAAGCATTATTGCCACCGGTTAACCGGTAGCAATATTTGTTTTTGCCACCGGTTTTGAACCGGTGGCTTTTTAATAAGATTATTGCCACCCCCCAAATGGCCACCGGTTTAAAACCGGTGGCAAAAACGGGTTTTGAACCGGTGGCCAATTCATATTTTCGTCTATTGAAAGTTAAGCCAATTTTGACTTCCCTTTTGTTTTCATTAGTTCATATATTGATTGTTTCAGTTTCCTCAATTACAGGGTTCTTTTGTTCTCGTTCATTCACTAGTTCAACCAATTTATTAATATAATCACCTTCAACCAATTAATTGTTATAGCATTCAAAAGATTCAAGAGAAGACATATACTAAAAAATAGAGCTCATATTATTGAATTCAAAAGATAGTACATCAAGAGAACAATCCTTTTTTGGATCTTCGTCCTTAGAACTAAAAAATAAAGATTATGTAATGGCCACAAGGCTCAAATTTTAAGCTTCCTTAAAGTCTAATCTAAACTCGTCATCCGATTCTTCAAACATCTTCCCCTCTCCTGGTATGATCTTCAGCTTATCACCTTTATGATTTGTCCACTTGAAAGATTTCCTCAACCATACTCGAAGGTTTAATTAAAAGGGGTGATCAACGAGTTTGGGTCAAAAACTTCATCTTGGATAGCATTCTGATTAGTCATGGTAGCAACATGGTTTTAGTCTAGTCCAAATAGCAAGTTGAATGCTTGCCTATCATAGCACGCTTGGGTTGGGTGTTTTGATTCAACGATTTTTAGATCGTCATTCAATAAGTAGCAATCATGAAATATCTCAAATCCAGACTTCTTGATTCCACTCAGAACTAATGGTTCTGGAAAGTCATAGCAAGGGTAATCTTCTCCCTCCCTAATGAATTGTCCATTAAGGGTTTGTTGGTAAGATGGGAGAAAAGTGATTATAACTTTCTTATTATTGTCTCTACATGCTTTGTTTTTAGCATCGTGAGACTCTAGTTCTTCCTTGGTTGATTTGTATCCCAATCCAAAAGATAGACTTTTCTTTGTGATAGGAAGTAAAAGAGATTTCTGCTTTCCTATTCCCAAAGGCATCCCAGGAAAGTAACTATTCTTAAACAAGATGTTGTTTAGTATTCGGGTGGAATATGAATCAAGCTTGAATGATTCTTCAAGGCTCTCTTCCATTTCGATTGTGCAGATTGGCTTGGCGGAAAATCCCCACATGTCCTTTTCATCATTATCATGGTTTATTTCTAGAAGTGATTGGTCATTTATAGCTATTTTTAGAGGAGAAGCATGTATAGTCATAGGATGCCCTTCATAGTTCAACCTAATCATTTGATCAAGTGAGGATGGTATTGCACCAAGCTCATGTATCCAAGGAAGTCCAAGTAGAAGGTTGAATATGGGTTTAATATCCATGACATGGAATTCAACCATCTTTTGAATTGGGCTTGAGGTAATTGGTAGTTTAACAGTTCCACACACCGGTCTACTTGAGTTGTCATAGGCCCTAATGTTTTGTGTTGTTGATTTAAAATCTTTTTCTTTATTAAGGCCTAGATATTTTTCTATTTGTAATGGGCACACATTCATAGCTGACTTATTGTCTACTAAAGTGAGAGGGATATTGTACCCTTTGCACCCCACAATTCAGTATAATGCATTGTTGTGGGTAGTGTCTTTTGAAAGAAAATCATCATTAGTGAAAACGATTGAGTTTTTAGATTTCTCGCTAGTAAGCAAGCTAACGAGATCCGGGGGGGTTGTGTTTGTACTTACAGGCAAAGCCCTTTAGAGCATTTATAAGAGAACTCCTATGTCCTTTAGAAGTACTTAGGAGTTCCCAAATGCTAACATTCTCCTAGGATTGGCAAAGTTGTTTGACCAATGGGTCTTCCACCTCAAGTAGAGGTGGTATTGGGTTTTGTACTTGACCTTGAGTTTTATTTTGTGCGGTCAAAGATCCATTTGGTGGTGCTTGATAAACTTGCCGGAACGAGTTAGATGATCTATCTCATTTAGGTTAGTTGTAGGACTCGTAAACCAACTTTCTTCTAGAGGCTTTAAACGTGCCTCCATTTAAAGATGTTCCATTAGTTGTTCTTGATGCCATTGTTCATCCAAGGAGAGATTTTATATGTCTTGTGACTTCCCCAAGAAATGATCCCAATCAAGCGCTCCATTTGTCTCAGTTTGAAGAAAAGATGGAGGTGGGACGACGGCGTACTTGGAGACATATAAGTCTTGGAAGTCGTCTCATAACCCACACACTTAATTAGTTACCCCTATGAGTGTTGTGCCTAGAGGTTCCCCTATAGGTGTGATATAGTCCAAAGGATTGAATGTATTATTTCCCATATGGTCCTCATCAATGTGAAATTCCCCTAGTGGGGATACATTGTTGTTAGGTTTAGGCGTGGGAATTCTCCCATCGTCTACTAGATCCTATACTTTGTGCTTTAAGATGACATAGCAACATTCGGTATCATGCCCAACGCCCCTATGATAAGCACATTAAGCACTACAATCGCATTGAGCGTACCTTCTTTCTGGTGAAGTGGGTGGTGTTGGCCCTATTGATGTAAGTAGACCTTTTTCGCTTAATTTTTTTTAATAATTCCTTATAGCTCACAAGAAATGGAGTAAATTTTCTTTCTTTTGTCCATCTTCTCCGAGGATCATTACTGTTATTATATTGCGTGGAGGTCGCAAATACATCAATAGAGGATGAAGTATTATCATTCCCTTTTTTGTAGTTATTACTAGGTTGATGATGATAAGGCTTGTTTGCTTTTTCTTTAGCAAGATCTTCTTCAATCCTAGTAGCAAGAGAATAGACCTTTTGAAAAGTGTCTAAACTAAGGTAACGTAAATGCTTGTTGTACTTTTCATGAAAATTGTCAATTAGTTTTCGTACTAATTCGAGTTCAGGTGGCCTTTGGGCAAGGAGAACCGCCTATTCTCGCCATCTACCATAGAAAGCAAGGAAACCTTCATCGTCGCCTTGCTTAAGCATTTCGAGTTCACGTAGAGTCGATTTGAATTCTACGCTACCCTCATATTGGGTAATGAAAGCCGAAACTACATCTTCCCATGTTGTTTTGAATTTTGGATCTAGCCCATAGTACCACTCTCTCGCGGTTGGGTCAAGAGATAAAGGGAAAGTCAAAGCATAAAACTTAGGATCAACTCCCTTTAATACCATGGTGGCTGTAAAATACATTATTGTAGACACCTAAAAATGTCTCCCTAAAACCAAACCGGATGATAAATAACCTTTCACCGCCACTATTGGTCGGGTTTAGTATTTAATCCCGAGAGTGTTTGAAAAATCGTATTTTATTAAATTCATACTTTTGAACGGTCCATGGATTAGTCTTGTTGTTTGGTAAAAGCATAGTTTTAATTTCAGCCCAACTTATTTTAAGTCCAAACCTTTTTATTTTATTGTTTTATTATTTATTTTTGGCCCAAACATTTTATTTATTTTATTTAATTATTTTCTTATTTTAGCCCGAATAATACAAGTCAGAAAAAAGCCCGAAATTATCAATCGGCACTTAAAAAAGCCGAAAGAAATTAGGGTTAAAAATGAATTTAGACGGAAAAATGGACTGGAAGTTCCCGCGCCACGGCAGACAGCCACCGTGTCACAGGAACCCTTCCCGTCTGACGGTGGGACTTCCCGTGACACGGCAGACAGGGCACCAGTCAGATTTTCTGATTGCCGTGTCACGGCAGTCCTAAAATCAGTCCGGTGGCCTATTTTCTTTTCTCACAGTCGACTTCCTTTGATTTTTCTGAAAAAACGTATGTGTTCTACATGCGTCTTAGCCCCGGGGGATTTAAGCTCTATCGATCCAAAAATGCTCATGGCAATAAGGGTTCATCCGAGTTATTAAATCCACCCAAACCATTGAGTCGAGTTCGATTTCATCACGAACTCGCGGAGCCGCCTGTTGGCATACACCCTCAAGGGAGGCTGCCTTGCTAACGCGTCCAAACTCTTAACCATGGTACCCTTTGACACCCAAAGCTTGACCAATAGTTGAACATAGATCTTGACTCTAGGTTGCGAACTTTTTTACATCATCGTGCCTAAATGCTATGTGGTTGTTTGGTGCTAACCCTCATGTGTTTGCTCTTTTTGTTTAACCCCTGACCGAGGGTTTTTATTCTCACATAGTAATTAGTACGGACTTAAAATCGATTAAAATCTGAAAAAATCACAAAACTGACCTGGAACTGCGCACCGTGTCACGACATGTTCTGCCGTGTCACGGTGAACAGTGCCGTGACACGGGAAAGTCTACCGTCTGACGGTAGACTGCACCGTGTCACGACAGTCTGCACCGTGACACGGTGCCCAGGAAAGTGTCCTGTCAGTCTTTTCTCGATTTTTGTGCGAATGTTGTGTCCAGTTTTGAGTCGTGTCTAGCTATACGGTCAAAACACGCGTCTATAACCTCACCTAATCACTCACATATCGTGTTCACACACTTTTTTTTAGTCGTGCACCACTTTTTGACCGTATTTTAGGGAAGTCTCGTTTTTGTGTCGTCTTTTTTTTTTTCGGAGTAAGTCGGATGGTATCATCCCATGTTTTGTTAAAAAAAAAAATTATAATAAGTAGAGTTTCAAAATTATAGATTTTTTTAAAAAAAAAATTCTTTTTTAATCCGGATAAGTTAAGGTTAAGTTTGGTCATTAAAGGTGTGTTTGTCTCGGTGTCACAACACTTGGACAAGAAGCAAGGGTAGACTGTTACGGTTCGAGTCCATACCTCAACAACCTCTTATACCAAAGAGGCGCACAAGGAAACCCCCTCAATCATCTCCACAAAATCCATCTCCAGTCCACTTTCAACCAATGGCCACTACGGAAGACATTTTGAACCTCAACAGGACAGTCGAAAGATTATCTGACATGATGCAGACACTCACTACTAGAGTCAGCACTGTGGAGCAAGACAATCAAAAAAATGTCACTACTGCTGCAATGGACAAGATCAAGGAACAGATGAGCAAGATTTCCGAAGAGTTCACTTATGTGGAACAGCCTGTCACCACTTCGTCCATAAGAGAGAAGCTTCCTGAGAAGTTTTCCATTGCGGATATTCCCAAATTCAAGCCTACTGATAATCCGCTTTTCCATTTGAAGGCTTTTTCTGCAACTATGGCTCTTAAGGGAGTAGATGTGACACTCTTCCCTACGGTGTTTCCTCTTTCCTTAGAGCATGCTTGTCAACAGTGGTTCTATTCTTTGGAATCCAAGCATGTCGCGACCTGGAAGGATGTTGCTGAAAGCTTTATGAATCGGTACAAATGTAACATCCAGGCCAAGACTTCTGAACGTGAACTCTCCATTCTCAAACAGAAAGAGAATGAAGGCTTCACCACATACTTAAGCAGGTGGAGAGAAACAGCTGTGCTCTTGGTGGATCCTCCCAAGGAGAAGGAAATGGTTCGCTTGTTCATTGCCAATCTGACTCATAAATACAAGCAACACTTGAAGTTTCTGCCTCTAAGTACCTTTGAAGCTGTATACGATATTGGAATCAATATCGAAGATGAACTGATGAAGTCTGTTGGTAGCAACAATAACAACAGCACTTGGAAAAACAAGAAGAACGACACTCCTTCTTCTTCGTCTTCTAAGCCCAATAATGCTACCAACAATATCAACATCAATGATGTGATGGCCCTTAATGCTCCTCCTCAAAGATTCCAAAGGCAAAGGAGGGTTTATACGCCTTTGGGAATGACTTATGATGCTGCTTACAACCGATTGCATGGTTAGGGACTGATTATGCCAATCGGACCATTTCTAGAACCTCGACCTGAGAATAGGACCGCTAGCTATGATCCCAATGCTTATTGCAAGTATCATCAAGGCAAGGGTTATAACACTGAGAAGTGTTGGAGGTTGAAAGATGCAATCCAAGAACTGATTGATGCTAACTAACTTCCTGTCCCTCCAGGGGGCAAGAAGCCTAACATTCAAACAGGTCCTCTTTCTGATGCTTTGGCTATCATGGGAGATGAAGTCTCCTTTGATCCGTCAATACTCATTCAACCTGTGAATGAACCTCTGCCGGAAGTTGTATTTATCTCAAGCTCTGAAGAAGTGAATGGGATCTGGGATAGTAATGATGAAGACGTCTATCTCAAAGACATAGCCTGTTCATCTCTCGGCACCAGTGAAGATGTTTGGGGGGACCTTGAGGTCAAGGTTCTCACAAGAAGTGGACGGTTGCAACAACCTAACCCACCTCCACAACAATCACATCCGATAGTTGATCCCATCGACCCTGTGAATAGCGATGTGGTCAAACAACTGCAAAAGACCAAGGTGGAAATGAATGTATGGAAGCTTTTGGCCACTTCCCACGAGCATCAAAAGGCTGTGATGAATGCTCTGGTGAAAATAGGAGTTGATGATGACATTACTCCTCAAGGATTGGTCAATTTTCTCACTACTGAGCTGCCGAGTACTAGCAATCTGATTTCCTTTTCTGATAAGGATCTACCCCCGGAAGGGGACCAACATAATAAGGCCTTACACCTCACTGTAGTGTGTAGGCAGATGAATGTTCCTATGAGCCTGGTTGATAATGGCTCTGCAATCAATGTGTGCCCACTCCGTACTGCAAAGAAGTTGGGTATAAAGAATGAAGAATTGACTCCCTCCACTCAAGGGATTCGACCTTACGATAATACTCGCCGTCAAGCCGTGGGTACTATCATATTGAATATAACTACTGGGGCCATTGAACGTCGCACCAAATTTCAGGTGGTGGACATTAAGGCCTCTTTCAATCTGTTATTAGAACGCCCTTGGCTTCATGAGCTAAAGGCGATTTCGTCATCGCTCCACCAGAAAGTGAAAGCCATAGTTGGAGGGGTTCCAATTACTATCGATGCTTCTCCTATGCGCATTCAAGTTATTGATACTCCTATCGTCCATGTTGAACATGACGAAGAAGATGAAGATCTTTGGGGGTTTTCACTAGATGATGTTCTTGTGATCGAAGAAGAGGAAAAGTGCCATCTCAACTTCGATCCCTACTCAAATACCAGTATCAACGCCATTCTGACGAAGCAAGGTCACTTCCCTGGAATGACCCTTGGGCTCAAGAAGAAAATGGCTAAATCTTGGGGCCATCCTGGTGCGCTCAAGAAGGATACTTTCGGCATAGGATTCGAGCCAACAAAGGAAGATCTGAAACAAGCTGCATTGAAAATGAAGGCTCGCAACAACGCTCGAATCACGAAGACGGAAATGGCCATGGATCCATATCCGTTCACCCTCAACGGCCAGTACATCAAAGAAGGGGAATACATCCCAGGCTATGAATTCCCTGAACCATTTTTCCATACTGGGATCCGTGAACCGAGATTCGAGGTGTTCCTCGATTGTGACTTCATCGATGAAGAGCTCTCCACAGCCGAGAAGTCAGTTAGCCTGAACTCTGATGATCTGGGAATCAACCTTCTTTTTAGAATGGAGAAGAATGAATCCAAGCCGGTCTGCAATGATAACTCCGAGCTCGTTCAAGCCGTCATAGCGAACAAGGATTTCGACCCCTCCGAGTTAATCGTCCAAGCTGACAAAATTTCAAGGGGATGGCGCAAGACATTGAGGATCACTACGCCGAGTGGAGAGAAATTGGAAATAACCGCTGGCGAGGGTCCTATGTTTGATGAGTCTAAATCGTCTGGGTCCGAGTCCGAGTCTGAGTCTAAGTCTGTAGACGAGTCCTTAGAGTCTGAGGCCGACCCTCTTTCTACTATAGAGTTCAACCCTGAGTCTCTTGTTGAGTCCTCTCTTCCTAGTCCTAATAATTTTGGTGAAGTCGCAGCCGACCTTGCCTCTCTTGATGTATTAGCCAATGAATTCAATGAAATGAGTACCTTTGCTTACGATGTGTGCCATTCCCCTAGCCCTGATCAATATTGCTTTGCTAATGATAAAATAGAAAAAGAAATAATAAAAGCAATAGAAGAACACGAAAATAAAACAGCAGTTATTGAAGATACAGAAACAGTTAACATTTCCAATGACACGACTGTTAAAGAAGTAAAAATTGGATTAACACTAAGTCAAGATGAAGGCAAAGAGCTAATTAACTTGCTTAGTGAATTTATTGATGTATTTGCTTGGTCATACCAAGATATGCCAGGAATTGACAGGGATATAGCTCAGCATACGATACCACTCATTCCAGGTATGAAGCCTGTCAAACAAAAGCTGCGCCGAATGAAACCAGACGTGGCTCACAAAATCAAGGAAGAAATCAGGAAGCAATTGGCCGCAGGTTTCATCAGAGTATCCAAGTATCTGGAATGGATAGCAAATGTGGTTCCAGTTCCAAAGAAGGATGAAAGGGTCAGAATGTGTGTTGATTACAGGGATCTCAATAAAGCAAGCCCAAAAGATGGGTTCCCTCTACCTCACATTGACATTCTGGTCGATAATACAGCAAACCATGCACTCCTTTTATTCAGGTATTGATGGCCGAAGAAGACATGGAGAAAACCACATTCATCACACAATGGGGTACATATTGCTATACGGTAATGCCATTCGGATTGAAAAACGCGGGTGCCACCTACCAAAGAGCAGCTACAGCATTGTTACATGACATGATGCACAAAGAGGTGGAGGTCTATGTCGATGATATGATTGTCAAGTCTAAAGATCGCCCAGGCCATATCGTCCCACTTCGCAAGTTTTTTGAAAGACTCCGTAAGTACAACATGAGACTAAATCAAGCAAAATGTGCATTCG
The DNA here is from genome assembly GCF_948465745.1 of Chenopodium album. Taxonomy (NCBI): domain Eukaryota; kingdom Viridiplantae; phylum Streptophyta; class Magnoliopsida; order Caryophyllales; family Amaranthaceae; genus Chenopodium; species Chenopodium album. Next base: position 52,015,213 of record NC_137841.1, on the reverse strand, counting down.
GAGTCACGTCAGGCAAATTACTTGGATATGTGATCAGTTCCCGAGGGATTGAAATAGATCCTTCAAAAGTAAAAGAAATCATGGCCATGCCACCACCCAAAAATGAGAAGGAGATTCGAGGCTTCATTGGAAGGTTGTAGTATATAAGTAGGTTCATATCAAAGCTCACAGCAATATGTGAACCTATATTGAAGAAACTTAAGAAGAATGTCCCAGTCACATGGGATGATGATTGCCAAAAGGCTTTCGACAAAATCAAAGAGTATTTGGCAAACCCACCCGTGCTAGCGCCAGCAATACCTGACTTTCCTCTTCGACTCTACCTTACGGTCACAAGAGAAACGATGGGGGCAATGCTAGCACAAGAGATCGAAAGCAAGGAGAATGCAATCTATTACTTGAGCAAGAAACTCTAAGGATATGAGACGCGATACACGCCACTCGAGAAGTTGTGCCTCGCACTTGTATGGGCCGCACAGAAACTAAGACATTACATGCTCACTCATACAGTGCATGTCATGTCTAAGATGGATCATCTCAAATACTTGTTCGAGAAAGCAACACTCAACGACAGATTATCAAGGTGGATAGTCAATCTAGCTCAATTTGACTTGAGATTTGTGCCACAAAAAGCCATCAAAGGTTCTGTAGTTTCTGACTTCTTAGCAAACTTTCCGCTAGAAGAAGCTGAAAAAGAAGAAGATGAGTACGATTTCCCTGACGAAGATTTACTCATGACCGAAGACGATAGTTGGACGCTCTATTTCGATAGAGCTTCAAACCAAAAAGGATGTGGTGTAGGAGTCTTACTCGTATCACCTAATGAAGAACACATCCCAATTTCCATGAAGCTCGACTTTGATGTCACCAACAATGCCGCAGAATATGAAGCATGCATTTTGGGGTTAGAAACAGCTGTCGCCTTGGGAATTAAGAAACTCAGAATCTATGGTGATTCTTCACTAATTATTAACCAAATATCTAAGAGATGGAAAGTGAGAAGTGAAAGTCTCGCTACGTATCAAGCTCATTTGGAAACTCTCACGTGCAACTAGATGAAGTGGAATATACGTATTTGCCAAGAGAAGAAAACCAGTTCACTGACGCACTAGCTAAATTAGCGTCAATGGTGCGAATTCCAGCTGACACAATAAGAATGCCACTGACCATAGAGAGAAGATATGAACCAGCGTTCATGCACTTGACGATGAACAAGAACCACAGGAAGAAGATGAAGAACCATGGTATACGAACATCCTTCATTATGTGACAAGAGCAGAATACCCTCCTAATACTGATAAAAGGGCATGTAGTGCTTTGAGGCTCCTGGCCTCACAGTATGTGCTCATCAGGGGAGAACTCCACAAGAGAACTGCAACGGGAAGGAATCTCTTAAGTATAGCCAAGAAAGAAGCACATAAAACCATGGAAAACCTTCATGCTGGTATATGTGGAACTCACATGAATGCAAAGATGCTAGTCTAAAAGATTCAACGACAAGGTTACTATTGGACTACTATGGAAAGAGATTGTCACAAATACGTCAAGAAATGTATGAAGTGTCAAATCTACGCAAACTTACAGCATGTTCCACCTTCGCTTCTCTACACGTATACTTCTCCATGGCCTTTCTCCACTTGGGGCATTGACATCATTGGAAAAATAACACCACCAGGACAAGGGGGGCATGAATTCATTCTCGTAGCAATCGACTATTTCACCAAATGGGTCGAGGCTGCCTCATATGCCAAGCTGACGGCAAAACACGTAGCTCAATTCATTGAGAAAAATACCATATGCCGCTATGGGGTACCACATGAGATGATCAGTGACAATGGAACACATTTCCAAGCCGAATGCGCGGAATTATTGCAAAAATATCATATCAAACATCACCGATCATCACCTTACAGACCACAAACAAACGGAGCAGTCGAATCGGGCAACAAAAATGTGAAGACCATCATCGAAAAGATGACGGAAAATTATAAAGATTGGCTAAGTAAGCTACATTTCGCCCTTTGGGGTTATAGAACCTCTGTTCGTACATCGACAGGGGCTACTCCTTTCTCTTTGGTCTATGGAGTTGAAGCTATACAACCAATCGAGCTCGAAATACCTTCTCTTCGAATCGCATTGGAAAGCCAACTAGATGAAGTCGACTAGATTAGAGCAAGATATGACGAACTGGTCTTGCTTGATGAAAAACGCTTGGCAGCTTTGCATCATGTCCAAACCTACCAACAGCGTATGGCATGACATTTTAATAAAAAAGTCAAGACCAGAAATATCAAAGAGGGTGACCAAGTGCTTAAGGCACTTCGTAAAAATGTGTTAGATCCAAGAGGCAAATTCAGACCGAACTGGTCAGGCCCGTACATTGTTAAAGCCATCCTGTCTGGCGGAACGACACAATTGGTAGACATGGATGGTAACGGCTTCCATAATTTGACCAATTTGGATCAACTCAAGAAATTCTATGCCTAGTCGCATGGGTTCATGACCCAATAGAGCTACGTTTGGCCTGATTCCTTTTTAGGATACGTAGGCAACCCCTCAAGGGGGCCCGGCCACTTTAAAATAAAAAAATCCTCCCTCTGTTGATCAAATATGCGCGTCGGTTCAGCATTGCGTCACGGCAAAAATTAAAAATTAAAAAAAAAAGGGGAATTGCCGCGACACGGGATACCCTACCGTGTCACGGTACTGTTCACCGTGACACGGTGGGCCTGAACGAAGAAAAAAGGAAAGAGGGACTCCCGTGACACGTCACCCCCTGTTAAAAAAAAAAAAAAAAAAAAGGGAATTGCCGCGACACGGGATACCCTACCGTGTCACGGTACTGTTCACCGTGACACCGTGGGCCTGAACAAAGAAAAAAAGGAAAGAGGGACTCCCGTGACACGGGAAATTATCCCGTCTGACGGGAGAAATGTCCCGTGCCACGTCACGCCCTGTAAAAAATAAAAAAAAAAAAAAAAGGAATTTGCCGTGACGCAGGAATTTGTATTGTGTCACGGGACGCTTTCACCGTGACACGGTGGAATTTCAGTTTTTCCGTTTTATTTTTGGAATATTGGCGCATTCGTTGTGAATTAATTGTTCGAGTTCTTATTTTCGTTCTTCCATTGCGTCCGACTCCTTGACTCGGATAAATAAATAATAAATAAAAGTCATTGTAATTTTATTTTTAAGGCTGAAATAAATGTGCTATTTTTAAAAATGCGCCTACAATTTGGCACCTCCACGTATTGGCATCATATGCCTTATTTTTAATAAAAATGATAAATAAGCAAAGCACTATTGATCTAATCTCTCTTCTCTTTAGGAACATCCTTCTCTTGCTCAATTAGGTCGGCCTTCACCATAAATGTGTCTTTTGTAGCCCGAACCGTCACACCCCTAGTCGAACTTTCACCCCTTTCACCTTTCTTGAACTTTTTCGGTTGTTTCTCCCTATACACCATCTTTTCTTTACCCTTTCCTTTCACATAGGTCTTCTTTCTTGGCATCTTAGGAGTCTTAAACTCAATTCCTTGTGTTCTCGGATCTAGACGATCTTTAAGAGGAGCTTTCTTATCTCCAAGACGACTCTTTACATCAGACTTGCGTGATCCGAATCGTTCCCTCCTACTTCTAGGGTTCAACCATGCCTTGTATGTACTAGATAAAGGAGGAGGAGCTTGGTCACTTGCAGAAACGGTCCACAAAGGTCTTCCAATCCAATAAGCCTCGTACTTGTGAACGTTACTTTCATGCAACAATACTTCTCGAGGACTATCGTTATAGCGTGTGTAGACACCTAAAAATGTCTCCCCAAAACCAAGCCCGATGATAAATAACCTTTCACCGCTGCTGTTGGTCGGGTTTAGTATTTAATCCCGAGAGTGCTTAAAGAATCGTATTTTATTAAATTCATATATTTGAAAGGTCCATGGATCAGTCTTGGTGTTTGGTAAAAGCATGTTTTAATTTGTTAATTAATTTTAAGCCCAAACCTTTTTATTATTTTATTATTTTTGGCCCAAATATTTTATTTTATTTAATTTATTATTTTCTCATTTTAGCCCGAATTTTAAAAGTCAGAAAAAAGCCCGTAATTATCAATCGGCACTCAAAAAGCCGAAAGAAATTAGGGTTAAAAATGAATTTAGACGGAAAAATGGACTGGAGTTGACCGTGTCACGGTCAGGCTTGAACGTGTCACGGGAACAGTTCCCGTCTGACGGTGGGACTTCCCGTGACACGGGAGGTCTGCCGTGACACGGGAAGCTCCGCGTCCTTTCCGCGTAAACCCTTAACGCGTTTTCCGTTCCGTTTTCTGAAAATTTCCCGCGACACTCCAAAGACTGACCGTGTCACGGGAACTTGTACCGTCTGACGGTACAGTCTAACCGTGTCACGGTACACTCTGACCGTGTCACGGGATATTTTTTAGGGTTTTTTTATCATTTTAGGGTTCCGTGTGCTCCCTCAGCACATTTCCCTATAAATACCCCCTCATTTCTGATGAACGGTGCAACCAGAATTCTATTATTCTTATTTCTCTCTCTTCTATGCTCTTAATCTAAACACTAGCCTACCCTTTTCACTTCAAAATTCCCTCTTCAAGCACTCAAAGGAGTCCATATTTTACTCGAGGTTCTATCCTTAAACCAAGGCGTGAAAGGTAGAATCGTTTGAGGGTTTGGCCCCAAAATTAACCTTGTTTTTTATTTAATTTAATTATTGTTTTATTATTTCCTTGAAGTTACTAACTTGTTTTATTATTTTGTAGTTGCAAACAAACAGATTCAAAGTAAGAGTTATGCTCTTTTTATTTCTGTTGTTAGAATTATGATTAAATTGGTTCTTTTTATGTTTATATTGATTCTATTATTTATTTTGATCACAATATTACATGTTAATGGGAATATGTAATTGAAAATCACGCCTAATAAGATAATTTGGACAACCGATTTAGGTTACTTTTAATCTTGTTGTTTAATCAAGTGATCACAACATTTTAGAATTATATGTTGCATTAATATTCAACCAATTTAGCTTAATAATAGTTTGGAGCAAATTGAATATTTTGTTTGTATGCCTTTGAGATCGCAGGAATCACTTTTCACTATAAGAATCGAGTAGAGGCCAATACGGGCGAATGTGGCTCCATGACTCACTTCGTACCATCATCCCCGATCCTCCTTTCGTGGTTCCGAACCATATGGAGTTAGTAATCTCATGGATTATGAATGGGGTGTAACCTTCACGGGTCAATCGTTGTTGCCTATCGTTGTCCCTTATCGTGGTTGCCTTTTTATGATCCGTGGACGGTTTACAAGTTCCTTAAAAACTTGTTGGCGGCTCCCTACTTTATTTATCCCTAATCGTTGTCCCTAATCGTAATGTCAATTCCCACTTCCTATGAGTGCCAAGCATATTCACAACATGCTTTTAACGTAGGCGCACTTCGAACGACGCCTACAATTTGGCGACTCCACTGGGGAGGATTCTTAATTATTTATCGATTTGAGTGATCGGTATTTAATTAAGATGAGTGGATGAGACTTGAAAGATTCTTGAAAAAAATATTCCTGTGATTAATTTGGCATTTTTTGCATCTGCATAGACGTTTTAACGTCACATTCAGGTCTGTCCCGTAGGAAAAATTGGAAAACTCGGTTGCGCGCAAAAGCAAACTGGGCACCAGTCAGATTTTCTGACTGCCGTGTCACGGCAGAGTCTGCCGTGTCACGGTACAGTGTACCGTCTGACGGTAGACTTTACCGTGACACGGGAATTTCTGCCGTGTCACGGCAGTCCTAAAATCTGTCCGGTGACCTATTTTCTTTTTCCACAGTTGACTTCCTTCGATTTTTCTGAAAAAACATATGTGTTCTACATGCGTCTTAACCCCGGGGGATTTAAGCTCTATCAACCCAAAAACGCTCATGGCAATAAGGGTTCATCCGAGTTATTAAATTCACCCAAACCATGGAGTCGAGTTCGATTTCATCACGAACTCGCGGAGCCGCCCGTTGGCATACACCCTCAAGGGAGGCTGCCTTGCTAACGCGTCCAAACTCTTAACCATGGTACCCTTTTGACACCCAAAGCTTGACCAATAGTTGAACATAGACCTTGACTTTAGGTTGCGAACTTTTTTTACATCATCGTGCCTACATGCTATGTGTTTGTTCGGTGCTAACCCTAATGTGTTTGATTTTTTGTTTGACCCATGACCGAGGGTTTTTTCTCACATAGTAATTAGTACGGACTTAAAATCGATTAAAGTCTAAAAAAAAAAAAATCACAAAACTGACCTGGAACTGCGCACCGTGTCACGGCATTTTCTGCCGTGTCACGGTGAACAGTGCCGTGACACGGTAAAGGCTACCGTCTGACGGTAAGCCTTAACCGTGTCACGCCAGTCTGTACCGTGACACGGTGCCCAGGAAAGTGTCCCGTCAGTCTTTTTTTTTTTTTTTTTTTTTTCTCGATTTTTGTGTCCAGTATTGAGTCGTGTCTAGTTATACGGTCAAAACATGTGTCTATAAACTCACCTAATCACTTACATGTTATGTCCACACACTTTTCTTTTTAGTCGTACATCACTTTGACCGTATTTTAGGGAAGTCTCGTTTTTTTTGTGTCGTTTTTTTTCGGAGTAAGTCGGATGGTATCCTCCCATGTTTCCTTTTTTTTTAATAAGTAGAGCTTCGATAAAAAAAAAAAATTTCTTTAATCCGGATAGGTTAAGGTCAAGTTTGGTCATTAAAGGTGTGTTTGTTTCGGTGTCACAGCACTTGGGCAAGAAGCAAGGGTAGATTGTTACGGTTCGAGTCCATACCTCAACAACCTCTTGTACCAAAGAGGCGTACAAGGAAACCACCTCAGTCATCTCCACAAGATCCGTCTCCAGTCTACTTTCAACCAATGGCCACTAAGGAAGACATCGAGAACCTCAACAGGACAATCGAAAGGTTGTCTGACATGATGCAGACACTCACTACTAGAGTCAGCACTGTAGAGCAAGACAAGCAAAACAGTGTTACTGTTGCTGCGATGGACAAGATCAAGGAACAGATGAGTAAGATTTCAGAAGAGTTCACTTATGTGGAACAGCCTGTCACTTCCTCGTCCATAAGAGAGAAACTCCCTGAAAAATTTTCCACTGCTGATATTCCAAAGTTCAAGCCTACTGATAACCCGCTGTTCCATTTGAAGGCTTTTTCTGCAACTATGGCTCTTAAGGGAGTAGATGTGACACTCTTCCCTACGGTGTTTCCTCTTTCCTTAGAGCATGCCTGTCAACAGTGGTTTTATTCCTTAGAATCCAAGCATGTTGCGACCTGGGAAGATGTTGCCGAAAGCTTTATGAACCGATACAAGTGCAACATTCAGGCCAAGACTTCGGAACGTGAACTCTCCATTCTCAAACAGAAAGAGAATGAAGGCTTCACTACTTACCTAAGTAGGTGGAGAGAAACAGCTGCACTCCTGGTAGACCCTCCCAAGGAGAAAGAAATGGTTCGCTTGTTCATTTCCAATCTGACGCATAAATACAAGCAACACTTGAAGTTTCTGCCTTTAAGTACCTTTGAAGCTGTATACGATATTGGAATCAATATCGAAGATGAACTGATGAAGTCTGTTGGTAACAACAATAACAGCAGCACTTGGAAAAACAAGAAGAACGACACTCCTTCTTCTTCGTCTTCTAAGCCCAATAATGCTACCAACAACATCGACATTAGTGATGTGCTGGCCCTTAATGCTCCTCCTCAAAAATTCCAAAGGCAAAGGAGGATTTATACGCCTTTGGGAATGACTTATGATGCTGCTTATGACCGTCTTCATAGTAAGGGATTGATTATGCCAATTGGACCTTTCCCAGAACCTCGACCTGAGAATAGGACCGCTAATTATGACCCCAATGCTTATTGCAAGTATCATCAAGGCAAGGGTCATAATACTGAGAAGTGTTGGAGGCTAAAAGACGCAATCCAAGACCTAATAGATGCTAACCAACTTCCTGTCCCTCCGGGGGGCAAGAAGCCTAACATTCAAACAGGTCCTCTTTCTGATGCTCTGGCTATCATGGGAGATGAAGTCTCCTTTGATCCGTCGATACTCATTCAACCTGTGAATGAACCTCTGCCAGAAGTTGTATTTATCTCAAGCACTGAAGAAGTAAATGGGATTTGGGATAACGATGATGAAGATATCTATCTCAAAGATATAGCCTGTTCGTCTCTCGGCACCAGTGAAGATGTTTGGGGGGACCTTGAGGTCAAGGTTCTCACTAGAAGTGGACGGTTGCAACAACCTAACCCACCTCCACCACCACCACAATCAAATCCGATAGTTGATTCCATCGACCCTGTGAATAGCGATGTGGTCAAACAGCTACAAAAAACCAAGGTGGAGATGAATGTATGGAAGCTTTTGGCCACTTCCCACGAGCATCGAAAGGCTGTAATGAATGCTCTAGTGAAAATAGGAGTCGATGACGACATGACTCCCCAAGGACTGGTCAACTTCCTCACTACTGAGCTGCCGAGTACCAGCAATCTGATTTCCTTTTCTGATAAGGATCTACCCCCGGAAGGGGATCAACATAATAAGGCCTTACACCTCACTGTGGTGTGTAGGCAGATGAATGTTCCTATGAGCCTGGTTGATAATGGCTCTGCAATCAATGTGTGCCCACTCCGTACTGCAAAGAAGTTGGGTATAAAGAATGAAGAGTTGACTCCTTCCACTCAGGGGATTCGCGCTTACGATAATACTCGCCGTCAAGCCGTGGGTACTATCATACTGAATATAACCACTGGGACCGTTGAGCATCGCACCAAGTTTCAGGTGGTGGATATCAAGGCCTCTTTTAATCTACTGTTAGGACGCCCTTGGCTTCATGAGCTAAAGGCGATTCCGTCGTCGCTCCACCAGAAAGTGAAAGCCATAGTGGGAGGAATTCCGATTACTATCGATGCTTCTCCTATGCGCATTCAAGTCATTGATACCCCTATCAACCATGTTGAACACGATGAGGAAGATGAAGACCTGTGGGGTTTTTCTTTAGATGATGTTCTTGCGATCGAAGAAGAGGAAAAGTGTCATCTCGACTTCGATCCTTATTCAAACACTAGTATCAACGCCATTCTGAAGAAGCAAGGTCACTTTCCTAGAATGACCCTTGGGCTCAAGAAGAAAATGGCTAAATCTTGGGGCCATCCTGGTGCAATCAAGAAAGACACTTTCGGCTTAGGATTCGAACCAACAAAGGAAGACTTGAAACGGGCCGCCTTGAAATTGAAGGCTCGCAACAATGCTCGAATCACGAAGACAGAAATGGCCATGGATCCATATCCGTTCACTCTCAACGGCCAGTACATCAAAGAAGGGGAAGACTTCCCATGCTATGAATTCCCCGAGCCTTTTGTCCATGATGGGATCCGTGAACCAGGATTCGAAGTATTCCTCGATTGTGACTACCTCGATGAAGAACTCTCCACAGTCGAGAAGTCAGCCAACCTGAACTCTGGTGATCTGGGAATTAATCTTCTTTTTGGAATGGAGAGAAATGAATCCAAGCCGGTCTGCAATGATAGCTCTGAGCTCGTTCAAGCGGTCATAGCAAACAAGGAGTTTGATCCCTCCGAGTTAATCGTCCAAGCTGACAACATTTCAAGGGGATGGCGCAAGACATTGAGGATCACTACGCCAAGTGGAGAGAAGTTGGAAATAACCGCTGGCGAGGGTCCTATGTTTGATGAGTCTGAATCATCTGGGTCCGAGTCCGAGTCTGAGTCTAAGTCTGTAGATGAGTCCTTAGAGTTTGAGGCCGACCCTCTTTCTGCTATAGAATTCAGCCCTGAGTCTCTTGTTGAGCCTTATCTTTCTAGTCCTAATAATTCTGGTGAGGTCGCAGCTGACCTTGCCTCTCTTGATGTTTTAGCCAGTAAATTCAATAAAATGAATACCTTTGCTTACGATGTGTGCCATTTCCCTAGCCCTGATCAATATTGCTTTGCTAATGATAAAAATGACAAAGAAATAATAAAAGCAATGGAAGAACACGAAAATAAAACGGCAGTTATTGAAGATACAGAAACAGTTAATATTTCCAATGATACGACTGTTAAAGAAGTAAAAATTGGATTAACGCTAAGTCAAGATGAACGCAAAGAGTTAATTAACTTGCTTAGTGAATTTGTTGATGTATTTGCTTGGTCATACTAAGATATGCCAGGAATTGACAGGGATATAGCTCAGCATACGATACCACTCATTCCAGGTATGAAGCCTGTCAAACAAAAGCTGCGCCGAATGAAACCAGATGTGGCTCTCAAAATCAAAGAAGAAATCAGGAAACAATTGGCCGCAGGTTTCATCAGAGTATCCAAGTATCCGGAATGGATAGCAAATGTGGTCCCAGTTCCAAAGAAGGATGGAAGGGTCAGAATGTGTGTTGATTACAGGGATCTCAATAAAGCAAGCCCAAAAGATGGGTTCCCTCTACCTCACATTGACATTCTGGTCGATAATACAGCAAATCATGCACTCCTGTCATTCATGGATGGTTACGCCGGATATAATCAAGTACTAATGGCCGAAGAAGACATGGAGAAAACCACATTCATCACACAGTGGGGTACATATTGCTATACGGTAATGCCATTCGGGTTGAAAAACGCGGGTGCCACCTACCAAAGAGCAGCTACAGCACTCTTACATGATATGATGCATAAAGAGGTGGAGGTCTATGTCGATGATATGATTGTCAAGTCTAAAGATCGCCCAGGCCATATTATCGCACTTCGCAAATTTTTTGCAAGACTCCGTAAGTATAACATGAGATTAAATCCAGCAAAATGTGCATTCGGAGTCACGTCAGGCAAATTACTTGGATATGTGATCAGTTCTCGAGGGATTGAAATAGATCCTTCAAAAGTAAAAGCGATCATGGCCATGCCACCACCCAAAAATGAGAAAGAGATTCGAGGCTTCATTGGAAGGTTGCAGTACATAAGTAGGTTCATATCAAAGCTCACAGCGATATGCGAACCTATATTCAAGAAGCTTAAGAAGAATGTCCCAGTCACATGGGATAATGACTGCCAAAAGGCTTTCGACAAAATCAAAGAGTATTTGGCAAACCCACCCGTGCTAGCGCCGGCAATACCTGACTTTCCTCTTCGACTCTACCTTACGGTCACAAGAGAAACGATGGGGGCAATGCTAGCACAAGAGATCGAAAGCAAGGAGAATGCAATCTATTATCTGAGCAAGAAACTCCAAGGATATGAGACGCGATACACGCCACTCGAGAAATTGTGTCTCGCACTTGTATGGGCCGCACAAAAACTGAGACATTACATGCTCACTCATACAGTGCATGTCGTATCTAAGATGGATCCTCTCAAATATCTGTTCGAGAAAGCAACACTCAACGGCAGATTATCAAGGTGGATAGTCAATCTAGCTCAATTTGACTTGAGATTCGTACCACAAAAGGCCATCAAAGGTTCTGCAGTTTCTGACTTCTTAGCAGACTTTCCGCTAGAAGAAGCTGAAAAAGAAGAAGATGAATACGATTTCCCTGACGAAGATTTACTCATGACCGAAGACGATAGTTGGACACTCTATTTCGATGGAGCCTCAAACCAAAAGGGATGTGGTGTGGGAGTCTTGCTTGTATCGCCCAATGAAGAACACATCCCAATTTCCATGAAGCTCGACTTTGATGTCACCAATAATGCCGCAGAATACGAAGCATGCATTTTGGGATTAGAAACAGCTGTCGCCTTGGGAATCAAGAAACTCAGAATCTATGGTGACTCCTCACTAATCATTAACCAAATCTCTAAGAGATGGAAAGTGAGGAGTGAAAGTCTCGCTACGTATCAAGCTCATCTGGAAACTCTCACGGAGCAACTAGATGAAGTGGAATATACTTATTTGCCAAGAGAAGAAAACCAGTTCGCCGACGCACTAGCTAAGTTAGCATCAATGGTGCGAATTCCAGCTGACACGATCAGAATGCCACTTACCATAGAGAGAAGATATGAACCAGCTTATGTTCATGCACTTGATGATGAACAAGAAGAAGATGAAGAACCATGGTATATAGACATCCTCAATTATGTGACAAGAGCAGAGTATCCTCCTAATACTGATAAAAGGGCACGCCGTGCTTTGAGGCTCCTGGCCTCACAGTATGTGCTCATCAGGGGAGAACTCCATAAGAGAACCGCAACAGGAAGGAATCTCTTATGTGTAACTAAAAAAGAAGCACATAAAACCATGGAAAACCTTCATGCTGGTATATGTGGAACTCACATGAATGCAAAGATGTTAGTCCAAAAGATTCAACGACAAGGTTACTATTGGACTACTATGGAGCGAGATTGTCACGAGTACGTCAAGAAATGTATGAAGTGCCAAATCTATGCAAACTTACAGCATGTTCCACCTTCACTTCTCTACACGTATACTTCTCCATGGCCTTTCTCCACTTGCGGCATCGACATCATTGGAAAAATCACACCACCAGGACAAGGGGGGCATGAATTCATTCTCGTAGAAATCGATTACTTCACCAAATGGGTTGAGGCAGCCTCATATGCCAAGCTGACGGCAAAACATGTAGCTCAATTCATTGAGAAAAATATTATATGCCGCTATGGAGTACCACATGAGATGATCAGTGACAATGGAACACATTTCCAAGCCGAATGCGCGGAATTGTTGCAGAAATATCACATCAAACACCATCGATCATCACCTTACAGACCACAAACAAACGGAGCAGTCGAATCGGCCAACAAAAACGTGAAAACCATCATCGAAAAGATGACGGAAAATTATAAAGATTGGCCAAGTAAGCTACATTTCGCCCTTTGGGGTTATCGAACCTCCGTCCGTACATCGACAGGGGCTACCCCCTTTTCCTTGGTCTATGGCGTCGAAGCGGTACAACCAATCGAGCTCGAGATACCTTCTCTCCGAATTGCATTGGAAAGCCAACTAGATGAAGTCGACTGGATTAGAGCAAGATACGACGAACTGGTCTTGCTTGATGAAAAACGCTTGGCAGCTTTGCATCATGTCCGAACCTACCAACAGCGTATGGCACGACATTTTAATAAAAAAGTCAAGACCAGGAACATCAAGGAGGGTGACCTAGTGCTTAAGGCCCTCCGCAAAAATGTGTTAGATCCAAGAGGAAAATTCAGACCAAACTGGTCAGGACCGTACATTGTTAAAGCCATTCTGTCCGGCGGAGCGACACAATTGGTAGACATGGACGGTAACTGCTTCCATAATTTAACCAACTTGGATCAACTCAAAAAGTTCTACGCCTAGTCGCATGGGTTCATGACCCAATAGAGCTACGTCTGGCCTGATTCCTTTTTAGGATACGTAGGCAACCCCTCAAGGGGGCCCGGCCACACTAAAATAAAGAAAAATACTCCCTCCTTTGATTTAATGTGTGCCCGGTTCAACATTGTGTCACGGCAAAATCAAAAAAAAAAAAAAAAAAAAAAAAAAAAAAAAAAAAGGGGTACATATGCCGCGACACGGGAAGAATTCCCGTCTGACGGAAAAAAATTCCGTGTCACGGCAAAATCTGAAAACATAAAAAAAAAAAAAAAAAAAAAAAAAAAAAAAAAAGGGGTTTTGCCGTGACGCGGGAACTTCAACCGTGTCACAGGACCTTTTGACCGTGACACGACAGTTTTTTTAGTTTCCCGTTTTATTTATTGGCGCATTCGTCGCGAATTTCCGGTTCTAGCTTTGTTCTTCCATTGCGTCCGACTCCTTGACTCGGATAATATATAAAAATCATTGTAATTTTTATTTAGGAAATAAATGCGCTATTATTATTAAAATAAATGCGACTACAATATTGGCATCATACGCCTTATTTTAAATAAAAATTAAATAATCAAATGCAAAGCACTATTGATCTAATCTCTTTTCACTTTAGGAACACCCTTCTCCTGCTCAATTAGGTCGGCCCTCACCATTAGTGTGTCTTTTGTAGCCCGAACCGTCACACCCCTAGTCGAGCTTTCGCCCCTTTCACCTTTCTTGAACTTTTTTGGTTGTTTTTCCCTATACATCATCTTTTCTTTACCCTTTCCCTTCACATAGGTCTTCTTCCTTGGCATCTTAGGAGTCTTAAACTCAATTCCTTGTGTTCTCGGACCTAGGCGATCGTTAAGAGGAGCTTTCTTATCTCCAAGACGACTCTTCACATCAGACTTGCGTGATCCGAATCGTTCCCTCTTGCTTCTAGGGTTCAACCATGCCTTGTATGCACTAGATAAGGGAGGAGGAGCTTGGTCACTTGCAGAAACGGTCCACAAAGGTCTTCCAATCCAATAAGTCTCGTACTTGTGAACGTTGCTTTCATGCAACGATACTTCACGAGGACTATCGTTATAGCGTGGAATTACTTGTTCAAGTCCATACTGCCGCATCAGTCGAGAGGGACAGTAAAAGGTCAATTTGGAGATACTAGGAACACGGCAATATGGTGTTTCATTCGTGCCAACCATCCTAGTAAGCCTCCACCAAGGCACCACCCAACGAATGGAAAATTCTCTCTTTGCAAAGAAATTTTTCCAATCTTCATACGACATGTTCGCAGAATAATTCTTCTTCCTACGGACTAAGTCGTTAGGGCCATATTTTTCAATGTCATCGGGGGCTTCAAATAATTCCAAACGCTCCATCAACCAAATCTGCAAAACAAGAAAACAAAAAGAACATTAATCGTCAAAAAAAAAAAAAAAAAAAAAAAAATGCAGATTCCCGTGACACGGCAGTTTTGACCGTGTCACGGCAGAACCTAACCGTGACACGGTGACTGTTTTGTGTCACGGGGGCTATTCAGAGCGTATTTTACCTGTAATAGTACCAGAGAGCCCTTCCTGATGTCTTTCCGGTCAGATTTTGCCTCGTCTAAACCACGAAATGTTTCTCCAAGGCACGTCGGCATAGGAGATCTTCCGGATTCTACATGCTCAAGCACAGACGCTAGACAAGCATGTCCTACCCTACCGTTTGCAAAAAGTAGCTTGCTAAACATGCAAAAAATATATGCCCTTCTACGATACACATGATAAGACTCAGAGACAGGGCGATTAAAATATAAGTTCGCAAGCTTTTCTATGTCTACTTCATTACCACAAACAATTCTATTTAAATCTGGATCTGTTAGATTCAGATGGCGTTCAAAGTCTTGGTAATAGTATTCACGTAAGGTAGGCATGGCTATAAGATTCCTAGCAGGAAATCCAAAAATTGCGCCAAATTCCTCCGGCAGAGGACAGATCTCATCATAATCAAATTTGAAACAGTGCGTTTCTGGACTCCAATAATCTAATGCTGCCCTAAGAAAATCATGTTCAATAGCTACATGTCGCAAGGCTAGCAAACCCCTGACATGAAACAATTCTAACTCTCTTTTTCAGCATTGGTCAAAGAATAAGACCAGTCGCGCAATGTATTATCAAAATTCTGAGACATGATTATTGAAATATGAAATTCTAAATTATTTTGTGTTTCGTAATTATGCATATCATGGATAACCTGGTCTTATTTTATAGCAAAAGCGCTCGAAACTGCCCAGAATTTATCTTTTCGCACGCGTGAAACAATCTGCTGAATAATAAGCTTCCCGTGACACGGGAAATTCCACCGTGTCACGGGAACCTTTGCCGTGACACGGCAGGTTTTGCCGTGACACGGTAAACAGTGCCGTGTCACGGCACCTTACGCGCCTGCTTTTGTTTCATCTTTCCCGTATCTATCCGGATTTTTTGTATTTTCTTATCTTTAACGTTTGTTTTTTTAGTCTTTTCTGAGAGTTCTATTCCTAATAAAATTCTCACCTTTTTTTATTTTATTTTTATCTTTATTTTTTATCTTTATCTTTATTTTACGATGGCTTTTATTTTTTATTTTTCTTTTGGGGAAGGTCGGTACCCTCCATTACTCCACTTATGTCTTCCTTCATCGTGTCATCACTCAGTACACAATCACACACACACACTAACACACACAATAGTAGATATATAAACCGTAAATAATGTACAAAGAGTCGTAATACATAAATGTATCAAGTGTCATCACAGTATGCACATAAACCCTCGGTCAAAAATCTCTAGAATCAGAATCAGTCTCATCTTGTCCCTGTGCATGTGGACCTCCCTGTGTGTATGGAAACGGCGAACCAAAGAGTCCCTCGACCATCCGAGTACGGGGAGTAGCGTCCCTACTAGTCCCCGCAGGCCCAGTAGTAGTCAAGCTCAAAGCAGGACCCGTCCAGCCGGAAAGCGGAGTAGACTGGCCCAAAGATACTGGAATCGTCGGCGAAGGCATCGTCCCATATAGCGGAACTGAGAATAGGCCCGACAGTGGTGGAGGAACCCCGGATAATGGGGCCGAGAATGAACCAGGATCCAAAGGAGACCCAAACTCAGGAACTGGAGGCTGTGAAAATGACGGACGCTGAGAAGACTGCCCCTGCTGAGCCTCCTGGAACGGCTGAGTAGTCCGCGGCTCTCGTTGAGAACGTCGATGAGCCTCAGGAGATCGTCTACTACGACCAAGCTCCTCCTCGTCCGAGCCTCTGGGCCTCGAGCGCGAGCGGGACCTCTGTCGCTCCTGAAAAACACAAAATCAAAAGGTGTCAATGATGCAAAACAAAACAAATGGTAGAAATGAAAAAGTAATAAGTGATACCTCAAGGACGTCGCTAGAGCTCCGACAACTCGCACCACGCCGAAGCTTGATGATGCAATACTTCAGCGCGTCCACCAGCTTCATAATTCCCATCACCTCCGGGCGGTTAGGCTGAGGACAAAACAAAGAAAAATCAGTAATAAGCATCATTAAAAGAATGGATAATACGTCGAAGAAAACTCACCGGCTCAAAAGCCTCAGGCACTGACTCCTGCGCCTGTCTATAACCCTCCGGCGCGTCAGCAATATGGTCCTCCGTGATACCTATCGGCCCAGGGTAGCGGACAGACTGAGGAGGAATCGGAATCCTCCCCACAGGATGAATGGTCGTCTGAAAATATGATCGAATAATCAAGTTATTTGACTATTTAAAACAGAGACTAGTAAAAAAGATTCTCGAAATCATACCTCGGGAAGACGGGGTGGAGGAGCCAGAGAGGGAAGCAAATCTCGCGCGTAGTCACTCTCCATGTGAACAAGCTCCTGCCACGGAAAAGTGTAGCGCTCTCCCCTGTTGATCAACCCTCTGATCAAGCGGGAGTCTAGCATCGACTCTGGCGGGGAAGAAGGCACCACAAAGCGATCGCCGCTATGCTGACGGACGACTCGCTCCCCCAAATACCAGACAAAGCGCCCAGTACCAACCAAAATGGTACGGTACACTGAAAGACGTAGGGCCTCGGGCAGATCAGTCATCCCGGCCCAAGGACGATACTGAACATCAATGGGAACCTGAAAACCATAAAATGTTAGGAGTGAAACGACAGAAACAACATCAGAAGGAAAAAAACGCAACAAAGCTAATCCTTACGCCAACGGAAGAGGTGCCTCGGCGTAGTACCCCACGAAGCGCCGGAACAGACTCCACCCGTGACTCTCCTCGGTCACGCCAGCTGGCCCCGACGGGGAAGTCATGGACCACTCCCCGACGTCGGCGAGGAGCCAAGCCTGGGAAATACTCATAGAACCATAACTGCAACAAAAATAACATTCAGCATATGAATCGAAAAGCCAGAATGGAACAAGAAAAGGAAAAGATCATCACCTCTACGACTCTCCACAGGCCGTAAACAGTGACAGGGGACTCGTCATTCAGCTGACGGCAGCCATGACGTAGAGATAGAAGAAGATCCGCGTATCCAAGACTGGCCCAGCTGTAGGATCCTATCTCGGGAATCCTGGCCAAAGAAGGGAGGTAACAGAGGAGCACGCGTGAACTCCTGTCAGGAGAGAGGGTCATAGAGATCAGGATCAAGATGAAGATCCGCACCCGCTGCTCGGCCGTCGTGTCCTCCATGTCAAAGCCGCGAGCAAGAACTGAAGCCGACTCTGATCGTCCACTCCTAGGACCACCTCGTGACACCGGACGAGTCCTGATGTGCTGAACGATCGGACCTAACAAATCAGCTACCTCAGCCGATGCCCAGGATAGATCAGACATCTGGCCTACTGCTCGGTCGGTAAAGCGCAGCCCGCTGATCATACTGAAGTCTAAAGGGGTCACCGTCATCTCCCCCCATGCAAAGTGAAACGTGTTGGTAGTATCCCAAAAATACTCCAACAACGCACGAACAACCGTCGCGCCGCAACCCCGGGGGCTGCGAAACCCTACAATCGCCGCATAAAAATCGACCAAACCAGACGCCTCCCATAGGGCGCTTGTAGCAGGATCCTCTGTAATGACCTGGTGAAGTCGAGGAATCAAATCACCGGCCCCGGAACCATGTTGGCGAAGTGTGCCATCGACTATGCCGGAAAGTACACGATGAGAAACGTGGTTTTCACGGCAGAAAACCAACTGGTCTGGAGTCCAGGGAGGCGGAACCCACCTACCCCTACTCGTAGAAGTCCGAGGCTCGGACTCCAAGACGTCGTCGTCCACGCCCTCAGGGACAGTGGGAGTGTCCTCCCGAAAAGCCCGATGCCGACCGCGGGTAGAAAGGTCGCAATCTCGTCGTCTAGGCATGCTATTGTCAAAATCTAAATGTTTAGCATCATTTCCTAAACATTTTAAAATTGCAAAATAATAATCTAAATACTCGGCATCATTTCCTGAGTTATTTAATTGTTTATTGAATTATACGCTAAATTTTTACCTCAAGGCTAAAAATTGGCAAAAATTATAGTATTTAGTTTCTCCATGACAAACTAATACTACAGTGCTCCTATCCGCATGATACTATGTTCTCCATGACAATATAGTACATATACATCAACACATCATTTCACAAGATTCATCACTATTTTTTCACCATTTCAAAGCATGAATATTATCTCACAAAGTGGCACCCAAAAATGGGTGATTTGCTCAATTCTCCACCAAATCATGCAATTTTTATCTCGAATTTCTCACAAACACATATGTACACATATACAAATAAAATCATGGCAAGAATTTCAACATAAAGCTTCAAAATCAAAAACCCCCAAATTGATTTTTTTTTTAGGGTTTGTCATGAAATTACAAATGTGAAGCAAATTCAAAGCAAAAATCAAAAGGGAACTTACATGAATGTGTGTAAAAAGTCGAAAGATAAGGAGAAGGTCGAGGAATTACAGCAAATTGGTGAGATCGAACTCCAAAATTCAAGAACAAATTTCCGGCCACCAGCACGACTGCCGCGACACGGTCAACAACAACCGTGACACGGCGAAGCAGTCCCGTGTCACGGCGAGCTTCAAAGCCGACGGAGCTCCGATGATTTAGGCGGCAGTTCCGGCGGACACAGCAACAACAGCAGCAAACAGCAGCAGTAAGGCGGAAACAAAACGAGACAAAAGAAAATAAAAAAAAAAAGAAAATAAAAATCAGAGCAACCGTGTCACGGTTGACCTTAACCGTGTCACGGTAAGCTTTGACGGGCGGCGGTTAATTTCAGGCGTGGCGCGGCAGATTTTAGGAAGAGAGAAGCTAAAATGGTGAAAGCAAGTGTGAAATGGTGAAAGCAAGTGTGAAATGGTGAAATGGTGAAGGGGTGCACGCGTATTTGAAGGCAGCAAAGGACAAAAAGCAAAAGAGCCGTTATTGACTGATTCAAACAAGCAAAAATAAAAAAAAAAGGGAAAACAGGTATCCCGTGACACGGGATATAGTCCCGTCTGACGGGAATCCCTGACCGTGTCACGGGAACCTGCTGACGTGGCGCGGCAAATCTGAGCCTGGTCAGGGAATATTCTTAGCTTTTTGACCAGTTTGGTTCACTTTCCGAGTTTATTGGGCGATGATTTTTCACTACGGTTACCCAGAAAATCCCAACTGATATTTTATCTCTGGCAAGCGCCAAAGCCTATTTTTTGGCATTTTAAACATTTAATATGGTTGGATAATTGGCTTAAAATTGTGAATCATCTGCGACCCACGTTCGGGGATAATCGAACCACCATATACTTATCAATTTTTTTCGTCGGCTTTCCTCAGGCTTGGAAAGCGTTATCGGTGGATTTTTCTTCAAGTATAGAAAACCGCCAAGTCGGCTTTCCTCAGGCTTGGAAAGCGTTATCGGTGGATTTTTCTTCAAGTATAGAAAACCGCCAAGTCGGCTTTCCTCAGGCATGGAAAGCATCATCCGTGGATTTTTTCTTCAAGTATAGAAAACCACAAAATTCCTCTGTTGGCTTTCCTCAAGTATGGAAGGCATTATCGGTGGAATTCTTCAAGCATAGAATGACACCAAATTCGTTTGTCGACTTTCCTCAGGCATGGAAAGTATTATCCGGTAGCTTTCTTCAGGCTTAGAAAGGTACCAAACTCTTCAGTCGGCTTTCCTCAAGCATGGAAAGCATTTCAACCAATGTCACTCGGTAGATTCCTTCAAGTATAGGAAAATACCAAACTCGTTTGTCACCGACACACTGGTGCCAGATATGTATTCTATCCCTTTACTCTTTTATCTGTAGAACTAACATTTTTCTGCAGGTATCGGCGTATACAGATTGATTTAGGATCGCAGAACGTCTTAAATCATTCTCCGTCCCTATCGACTACTTTGACTATCGTTTTCGAAACTAACGTTTCTACAAACTCAGTCAAAGTGGGGGCTTCTGTAGACACCTAAAAATGTCTCCCCAAAACCAAGCCCGATGATAAATAACCTTTCACCGCTACTGTTGGTCGGGTTTAGTATTTAATCCCGAGAGTGCTTAAAGAATCGTATTTTATTAAATTCATATATTTGAAAGGTCCATGGATCAGTCTTGGTGTTTGGTAAAAGCATGTTTTAATTTGTTAATTAATTTTAAGCCCAAGCCTTTTTATTATTTTATTATTTTTGGCCCAAATATTTTATTTTATTTAATTTATTATTTTCTCATTTTAGCCCGAATTTTAAAAGTCAGAAAAAAGCCCGTAATTATCAATCGGCACTCAAAAAGCCGAAAGAAATTAGGGTTAAAAATGAATTTAGACGGAAAAATGGACTGGAGTTGACCGTGTCACGGTCAGGCTTGAACGTGTCACGGGAACAGTTCCCGTCTGACGGTGGGACTTCCCGTGACACGGGAGGTCTGCCGTGACACGGGAAGCTCCGCGTCCTTTCCGCGTAAACCCTTAACGCGTTTTCCGTTCCGTTTTCTGAAAATTTCCCGCGACACTCCAAAGACTGACCGTGTCACGGGAACTTGTACCGTCTGACGGTACAGTCTAACCGTGTCACGGTACACTCTGACCGTGTCACGGGATATTTTTTAGGGTTTTTTATCATTTTAGGGTTCCGTGTGCTCCCTTAGCACATTTCCCTATAAATACCCCCTCATTTCTGATGAACGGTGCAACCAGAATTCTATTATTCTTATTTCTCTCTCTTCTATGCTCTTAATCTAAACACTAGCCTACCCTTTTCACTTCAAAATTCCCTCTTCAAGCACTCAAAGGAGTCCATATTTTACTCGAGGTTCTATCCTTAAACCAAGGCGTGAAAGGTAGAATCGTTTGAGGGTTTGGCCCCAAAATTAACCTTGTTTTTTATTTAATTTAATTATTGTTTTATTATTTCCTTGAAGTTACTAACTTGTTTTATTATTTTGTAGTTGCAAACAAACAGATTCAAAGTAAGAGTTATGCTCTTTTTATTTCTGTTGTTAGAATTATGATTAAATTGGTTCTTTTTATGTTTATATTGATTCTATTATTTATTTTGATCACAATATTACATGTTAATGGGAATATGTAATTGAAAATCACGCCTAATAAGATAATTTGGACAACCGATTTAGGTTACTTTTAATCTTGTTGTTTAATCAAGTGATCACAACATTTTAGAATTATATGTTGCATTAATATTCAACCAATTTAGCTTAATAATAGTTTGGAGCAAATTGAATATTTTGTTTGTATGCCTTTGAGATCGCAGGAATCACTTTTCACTATAAGAATCGAGTAGAGGCCAATACGGGCGAATGTGGCTCCATGACTCACTTCGTACCATCATCCCCGATCCTCCTTTCGTGGTTCCGAACCATATGGAGTTAGTAATCTCATGGATTATGAATGGGGTGTAACCTTCACGGGTCAATCGTTGTTGCCTATCGTTGTCCCTTATCGTGGTTGCCTTTTTATGATCCGTGGACGGTTTACAAGTTCCTTAAAAACTTGTTGGCGGCTCCCTACTTTATTTATCCCTAATCGTTGTCCCTAATCGTAATGTCAATTCCCACTTCCTATGAGTGCCAAGCATATTCACAACATGCTTTTAACGTAGGCGCACTTCGAACGACGCCTACAGCGTGGAATAACTTGTTCAAGTCCATACTGCCGCATAAGTCGAGAGGGACACTAAAAGGTCAATTTGGAGATACTAGGAACACGACAATATGGAGTTTCATTCGTGCCAACCATCCTATTAAGCCTCCACCAAGGCACCACCCAACGAATGGAAAATTCCCTCTTTGCAAAGAAATTTTTCCAATCTTCATACGACATGTTCGCAGAGTAATTCTTTTTCTACGGACTAAGTCGTTAGAGCCATATTTTTCAATATCGTCGGGGGATTCAAATAATTCCAAACGCTCCATCAACCAAATCTGCAAAAAAGAAAAAAAAAAAGATAATTAATAAAAAAAAAAAAAAAAAATGCAGATTCCCGTGACACGACAGTTTTAACCGTGTCACGGCAGACACCCACCGTGATACGGTGCCTGTTTTGTGTCACGGGGGCTATTCGGAGTGTGTTTTTACCTGCAGTAGTACCAGCGAGCCCTTCCTGATGGCTTTCCGGTCATCTTTTGCCTCGTCAAGACCACGAAATGTTTCTCCAAGGCACGTCGGCATAGGAGATCTTTCGGATTCAACATGCTCAAGCACATACGCTAGACAAGCATGTCCTACCCTACCGTTTGCAAATAGTAGCTTGCTAAACATGCAAAAAAAATATGCCATTCTACGATATACATGATAAGACTCAGAGATAGGGCAATTAAAATATAAGTTAGCAAGTTTTTCTAAGTCTACTTCATTACCACAAACAATTCTATTTAAATCTGGATCTGTTAGAGTCAGATGGCGTTCAAAATCTTGGTAATAATATTCACGTAGGGTAGGCATGGCAATAAGATTTCTAGCAGGAAATCCAAAGATTGCACCAAATTCCTCCGGCAGAGGACAGATTTCATCATAATCAAATTTGAAACAGTGTGTTTCTGGACTCCAATAATCATGTTCAATAGCTACATGTCGCAGGGCTAGCAAACCCCTAACCTGAAATAATTCTAACTCTCTTTTTTTAGCATTGGTCAAAGAATAAGACCAGTCGCGCAATGTATTATCAAAATTCTGAGACATGATTATTGAAATATGAAATTCTAAATTATTTCGTAATTATGCATATCGTGAATAATCTGGTCTTATTTTATAGCAAACGCGCTCGAAACTGCCCAGAATTTATCTTGTTATACGCGTAAAACAAACCGCTGACTAATACGCTTCCTATGACACGGGAAATTCCACCGTGTCACGGGAACCTTTGCCGTGACACGGTGTACAGTGCCGTGTCACGGCACTTTACGCGTTTTCTTTTTTCATCTTTTCCCGTATCTATCCGGATTTTTTTGAATATTTTATCTTCACCGTTTATTTTTCAGTCTTTTCTGAGAGTTTTATTTCTAATAAAATTCTCACATTTTTTATTTTTATATTTATTTTATTTCTTTATCACATTATTTATTTTTTGTTTTGTTATTTTATTTTTATTTTGGGGGAGGTAATTTCATTTATTTTTTTATCATTTTATTTTTGGGGAAGGGAATTTTTATTTATTTTTCATTTGTTTTCTTTTCTTTTGGGGAAAGTAATTTTATTGTGCTTGTCTTTTTATTTCTTTTGGGGAAGGTCGGTACCCTCCGTTACTCCACTTATGTTTTTTCGTCGAGTCGTTAATAAATACACAATCACACACAAGGAGTCTCAAACACACACTAACACACAATAATAAATACATAAGCCGTAAATAATGTACAAAGAGTCGTAATACTTAAATATGTCAAGTGTCATCATAGTATGTACAAACAAAAACCCTCGGTCAAAAGTCCCTAGAGCCAGAATCAGTCTCATTTCCACCCTGTGCATGTGGTCCACCCTGTGTATATGGGAACGGCGAACCAAAGAGTCCCTCGACCATCCTAGTACGGGGAGTAGCGTCCCTACTAGTCCCCGTAGGCCCAGTAGTAGCCAAGCTCAAGGCAGGACCCGTCCAGCCAGAAAACGGAGTAGACTGGCCCAAAGATACTGGAATCGTCGGTGAAGGCATCGTCCCATACATCGGAACCGAGAACAAGCCCGACAGCGGTGGAGGAATCCCGGATAATGGAGCTGAAAATGAACCAGGATCCAAATGAGACCCAAACTCGGGAACTGGAGGCTGTGAAAATGACTGACGCTGCCCCTGACTCTGGCCCAGAAAACGCTGAGAAGACTGACCCTGCTGCCACTAAGCCTCCTGAAATGGCAGAGTAGTCTGAGGCTCTCGCTGAGAACACCGGTGAGCCTCAGGAGATCGTCTACCACGACCAAGCTCCTCCTCGTCAACAATGCAAAATAAAACAAATGGTAGAAATGAAAAAAAAAAATTAAAAAATAAGTGATACCTCAAGAACGTCGCTAGAGCTCCGACAACTCGCACCACGCCGAAGCTTGATGATGCAATACTTCAGCGCGTCCACCAGCTTCATGATTCCAATCATCTCCGGGCGGTTAGGCTGAGGATAAAACAAAGAAAAATCAGTAATAAGCAGCATTAAAAGGGTGGATAATGCGTCGAAGAAAACTCACCGGCTCAAAGACCTCGAGCAGAGACTCTTGCGCCTGTCTATAACCCTCCGGCGCGTCAGCAATATGGTCCTCCGTGATACCGATCGGCCCGAGGTAGCGGACAGACTGAGGAGGAATCTGAATCCTCCCCACAGGGTGGATGGTCGTCTGAAAATATGATCGAATAATCATGTTATTCGACTATTTAAAACAGAGATTAGCAAAGAAGATTCTCAAAAGAAATCATACCTCGGGAAGACGGGGTGGAGGAGCCAGAGAGGGAAGCAAATCCCGCGCATAGTCGCTCTCCATGTGAACGAGCTCCTGCCATGGAAGAGTGTAGCGCTCTCCCCTGTTGATCAACTCTCTGATTAAGCGGGAGTCCAGCATCGACTCTGGCGGGGATGAAGGCACCACAAAGCGATCGCCGCTATGCTGACGGACGACTCGCTCCCCTAAATACTAGACGAAGCGCCAGTACCAACCAAAATGGTACGGTACACTGAAAGACGCAGGGCCTCGGGTAGATCATTCATCCCGGCCCAAGGACGGTACTGGACATCGATGGAAACTTGGAAACCATAAAAAGTTAGGGAGTTAGGCGTGAAACAACGAAAACAACATCAGAAGGAAAGAACGCAACAAAACTAATCCTTACGCCAACGGAAGAGGTGCCTCGGCGTAGTAGCACACGAAGTGCCGGAACAGACTCCACCCGCGACTTTCCTCGGTCATACCAGCTGGCCCTGACGGGGAAGTCATGGACCGCTCCCCGACGCCGGCGAGGAGCCAAGCCTGGGAAGTACTTGTAGAACCATAGCTGCAACAAAAATAATATTTAGCACATGAGTCGAACAAGCTAAATTGAAACAAAAAGGGAAAAGATCATCACCTCTACGACTCTCCACAAGCCATAAACGGTGATAGGGGACTCGTCATCCAGCTGCCGGCAGCCATGACGTAGAGACAAAAGAAGATCCGCGTACCCAAGACTGGCCTGGGTCCTATCTCGGGGATCCTGGACAAAGAGGGGAGGTAGCAAAGGAGCACGCGTGAACTCTTGTCGGGAGAGAGGGTCATAGAAATCAGGATCAAGATGAAGATCCGCACCCGCTGCTCAGCTGTCGTATCCTCCATCTCGAAGCCGCGAGCTAGAACTGAAGCCAGCTCTGATCGTCCACTCCTAGGACCACCTCGAGACACTGGTCGGGTCCTGATATGCTGAACAATCGGACCCAACAAATCAGCTACCTCAGCCGATCCCCAAGATAGATCGGACATCTGGCCTACAGCCCGGTCGGTGAAACGTAGCCCGCTGATCATGCTGAAGTCTAGGGGGGTCAACGTCATCTCCCCCCAAGCAAAGTGAAAGGTGTTGGTAGTATCCCAGAAATACTCCAACAATGCACGAACGACCGTCGCGCCGCAACCCCGGGGGCTGCGAAACCCTACAACCGCCGCGTAGAAATCTACCAAGCCAGCCGACTTCCATAGGGCGCTCGTAGCAGGATCCCTCGTAATGACCTGGTGAAGTCGAGGGATCAAATCGCCGGCTCCGGAACCATGCTTGCGAAGTGTGCCATCGACTATGCCGGAGAGTGCGCGGTGAGAAACATGGTTTTCACGGCAGAAAACCAACTGGTCTGGGGTCCACGGAGGTGGAACCCACCTACCCCTACTCGTAGATGTCCGAGGCTCGGACTCTAAGACATCGTCGTCCATGCCCTCAGGGACAGTGGGAGTGTCCTCCCGAAAAGCCCGACGCCCACTGAGGGTCAGTCCGTCTGATATTCTAATGGGAGCATCAACTGAGCAAAAAACGGTATTTTTGGCTCCGCTGTTGCACGGCTTTTTTGAATCTGGGATACGAACTAAGATATCTCGCTGCGGGTAGAAAGGTCGCAATCTCGTCGTCTAGGCATGCTATTATAAAAATCTAAATGTTTAGCATCATTTCCTACACATTTTAAGTTGCATATTTATAAAAATAAAAATAAATATACTTAGCGTCATTTCCTAAGTTATTTAATTTTTGAATTATACGCTAAATTTTTACCTCAAGGCTAAAAATTGGCAAAATTATGGTATTTAGTTTCTCCATGACAAACTAATACTACAGTTCTCCTAGCCGCATGATACTATATTCTCCATAACAATATAGTACATACGCAAAATATGAATCAACACATCATTTCACAAGATTCACCACCATTTCAAGAACAAAACATGAACATTATTTCACAAAGTAGCACCCAAAAATGAGGAAAATAGCAAGAAATTACGGCAAATTGGTGAAAATTCGAACTCCAAAGCTCGAAAAAACTTCCGGCCACCAGCAGGACCGCCGCGACACGGTGAACGAAATCCGTGATACGGCGAAGCTGTCCCGTGTCACGGTGAGCTTCAAAGCTCGACGGAGCTCTCGTGATCTCGACGTCAGCCCCGACGGAGACAGCAACAGCAGCAGCGAACAACAGTAGCTTCCCGCAGCAAAAGAAAAATCGAAAGCAAAATAAAAAAAAAAAGAAAAAAGAGAGAGAGAGGGAATGCAGGAAAACCGTGAGACGGTTGGTAGAAACCGGTCGACGGGAAGACAAGCCGAGCGCCGGTGAGAACTTGACGAGACACGGTAAACCAAAGGTTTTTTTTTTTTGAACTTTTGGAGTGAGAGAGGAGATGTGAAATGGTGAAGTAGTAAAACAAAAATGCGTTTTTAAAGACAAGAAAGTAACCGTTCGTGCTTTGACCAATTCAAACAACGAAAAAGAAAAAAAAGGGAGTCCCGTGACACGGGATCTTGTCCCGTCTGACGGGGAGTTATTCCCGTGTCACGGAAAGTGTTTGACGTGGCGCGACAATTCTGCACTTGGTCAGGGAATATTCCTGGCCTTTTTTTGACTAGTTTGACTGATTTTTCAAGATTACTGAGCGGTTATTTTTAGATAGAATTACGCGGAAAATTCTAACTGATATTTAAGGGGGACTGAAATTACCATTTTACCCCTGGCAAGTGTCAAAGTCTATTTTTCGGCATTTTAAACATTTAATATGGTCGGATAATCGGCTTAAAATTGTGAATCATCCGCGGCCCACGTTCGGAGATAATCGAACCACTATACACTTACCAATTTCAGCAATCGTCGGCTTTCCTCAGGCATGGAAAGCGTTATCGGTGGATTTTTCTTCAAGTATAGAAAACCGCCAAGTCGGCTTTCCTCAGACTTGGAAAGCGTTATCGGTGGATTTTTCTTTAAGTATAGAAAACCGCCAAGTCGGCTTTCCTCAGGCATGGAAAGCATTATCTTAGCGCAAGTGATTTAGTTGCATTGCTATGGGCAGCGTAATTGAATGTCTTGCGCGTGGTATTATGGTAAGATTCGATTATATATTTTTACAAAATTCTTAATGTTCCGCGAGCGCATCTCTAGAAGTTGCGCTGGGTGTTGCATGCAACTAAATTAGTTGCGCGCACCAGACCAGCGCGACTCATTGAGATGCGCACGGATTTTTCTTTGGTAGCATTAAATTTAACCTAGGCGCCTATAAATCCGTCATTATTGGGTCTTAAGCAAGGGCTTAAGCCTAATTATGATCGGGTTTAGTTAATTGGACCTTTTTTTTATTTGTTTTAGGTTAGGCTAGTTCTTTTACGTCCTTGCGATTTAGCGAGTCATCCATAAGCATTTTTCACTTCGACCCAACACGAAGATGGTTTTATTTATCGTCATTGCACTTCCTGTCGAGATAGGAGGGCAAAAGTAGATGTCTACAGATTACATCCGAACTTGTGAGTTCACTAAACCATGGAAGCAAGTTTAACTTGCGGGGCCCCATCCATATTCGCTAATTTTTCCAAAGGTAAGGCTTTCGCGCGATGCATTCGGTCTCATAACAATGGACCCTCTTTGACTAGTGATTCATTGCACGTAGATAAATCACATCTAATTTTCCTAATAAAACACGCCTCTGTCGCCGCAACTGCCTTTGTCGCCGCACGACAGAGCTTGTCGCTAGGCGACACCCTGGCGTTCGGCGCTGCAGACGATTTTCCACACGTTTTCTATTTTTTGATAAAATTAAGCGTAAAAGTCCGTACGAGGGGTAAAATCGTAATTTCATTCAAAATAGTTCTTTTATTCCAAACAAAACTCATAAAACTTAATTATCATTGCTAATCACATTAGGATTCAAAATAACCTTCTAGAAGATTGTAGAAAACTATAATAAATCCTAATTTCATTAGGAATGATAATTCATAATAGGCCCTCGTCTAGATCATTGAGCCACATATAAAGATCAAACCGGGCCCAGTTTAGTAATTTGGTCATAACTTCCTCATTATTCATCGGAATTGGGCTTATAATATATCGTTTGAAAGCTTTTTACGATCCCAATCCAAGTACACTATTATTGGACCTTGTTATGGACCAAACTAAACTAGATTGGCTATTTTCATAAATAGGTTTTCGAAAACAAAGAGAAAGAAGAGAATTTTAATAAACTAACCGCAACACTAGACTTTCCACACTTTCAATTCATTCGATTATGATTCGACGTGAAAGGTATTCATCACCGGGTTTGGTTTCTGGGGAGACACAAATGGGTGTCTACAGAAGCCCCCACTTTGACTGGTTTTTGAGAAACGCAAGTTTCGAAAACAAAAGTCAAAGTATCGATAGCTACGGAGAATGATTCAGAAAATTCTGCAATCCTAAATCATTCTTGTAACGCCGATACCTGCAAACTAGCGTTAGTTAATACAGATAAAAGAGTTAAGAAACACGTATCTTGCACCGTTGAGCACATGTCTCCATTGATAACCGATTTGTTGCATTGTTGTTGTGATGACATTCTACAAGCTAGGGAACTTCATCTTGCTGTTTTGACGTTCACTCGTCTTTGAACAATGGAGCTTTTTTGGATATGTTCACGCGTCTCCAAACAAAGAGCTTTTATTTGATATGCCCACATGTCTTTGAGCAAAGAGCTTCTTTTTGTTTGACGATCCTCCTCAAGCTAGGGGATACCACCTGAAGACTACTACGCCTGTAATTGCCTCCAATTTCCGTTGTAATAGTCTTCTGCAAGCAAGAGAATACTATCAAAGATTGCTTCGCCTGAAGCCATCCTCATTTGCTGCGATAATATTCCGAAGAATATCACCAAAGACCAACTGTTGTTGATCTTTTAAAGTTCGCTTGAATGCTAGTGCGTCGACGCTTTTGCTGCTTGTGAACCAGTATGTCGGTGCTTTTGTTGTTTATTAACCATTGTGTCGGTGCCTTCGTTGTTTATGAACCATTATGTCGGTGCCTTTTTAATGAGCCAAATGTTTAGGCGATTTAAACTAAGTGAAACGATCATTTATCAGGTCGATCACTTAATGTAATTGTAACCGAGCTGATTACTAAATAATGTCAAGTTGCTTAGAGGGGCTAACTGGCGTACCAAGGAACCCAAATTGCTGGACGAGGTCCAAATAATCATCATGAGAGGTCTCACGTTATGTCTCCAATGCAGCGGCGCGGCTGCCATAAACTGATGTCGCCGCTTTGTCTTCTTGTCGCCCGGCGACAACCTCTGTCGCGCGGCGACAAATTTATCGTGCGGCGTTGCTGTTTTCCGCTCGCAATTCGCCTGCATGCTTCAAATCGTCCGTTTTTTCTCGTTGCTCAACCAAATTTGCTCAAACTTTTTGCAATCGAAGATTAGTTCATCTAGTTTGATGATCTATGTAAGTTTTCTTCGAACTCACTCGAATTTTGCTAAATTTTTGCATGCTAATTCACGAATTTACAGAAAATTCAAAATGTATATTGCTCAATTTTCTTTGTTTATCAAATTTTATGACATGAAATTGCTTGATTATGTTTGTGTATTTCCTTGGGAGCATTTTGAGACTTGTTTTACTCAATTTGGTGAAGAAATGAGCATTTCAGCATTGTTGAACCCCTTGAGGTCGTGAGAACAATGTGGGTTGTTCTTCGTGTTTTTGCTAGAAATTCTTGTCCAATTTGTCACAAAAATTATCATAATATTGCAAGAAATTGTTTGATTGATCAAATAATGCTATATATGCTTGAATTGACATCCTGCTCTGTTTTTGCACTACATACTCTGTTTTTTGCGAACAAAGTATCATGCGGCTAGGAGAACCTTAGATACTATAGAGCCTTAATTTTTTTTTCAATTTTTCACAATGTAGTTTGGCTAAAAAGCAAGGTTTTTGTTCTCGGTCCCGAGACACGCAATGGGAGCACGAGCCCGTGTAGGAGGATGAGGATCCGTCCACTTCTCTTGGTCCTTTCCCTGAGTGGGATGAGCAGACGCTATTTTTCGCTCCTGAGCACCACATTTCAAAGAGGGTGCGTTGTGGGATTATAAGCGGTAGGACGCGTAGCCATGGTTCGGGCAACGAGTCCATCGGCAAGCTGTACGACAAGTATTTTTGCGGCGATGAGGGGCTGCGACGGCTTTGGGAGTCCTGTGGGCTGATTGCCCTGTTTTGGGCTACTCAGGCCATGTACTCGTTTGACGCGGGCCACCACGTGGTTCGTGATTTAGTGGAGTTCTTCTGGGACACCACCAACACCTTTCACTTTCCTTGGGGTGAGATTGTTGTCACCCCAGCCAACTTCAGTCTCATCTCGGGACTGGAGTTTCACTTGACTGCACTTCCATTTGATAGTATCATTACTGCTTTTTCTCCGATAGTTGAGGAGTTGTTGGGTCCGATCGTCGTTCGGGCCCGTGACGAGGTGGAGCCAGCACATCTTAGCTCTCGGTGCATTCGCCGGTCGACACTGGCGATGGCTTTTGAGGATGATGCGACCACTAGGGAGTAGCAGGTGCACATCTTTGGGCTTATTTTGCTGTCAGGGAGCTTTTCCCCTAACAAGGGTATGAATGAGTTATGTTTTCGTCGTGTGCAATTACTAGATATATAATTGGATCAAATTATGGAGATAATTAAGTTCGTACATTTGGGTCGTCGTTTTGCCATAGCTAGAGGTACTAACGATCTTTGGACTTGTAAAATAGCCCAAAGCCCAATTGGACAGATCCTATAAGGTCGCACAAAGGGGCTAGATTGAGCATTAGAGGACGAGGCCCATCATGGGCTTCATCACTCTAGGTGGCCAGCCATATGGGGATTAAGAAGTGGTTTTGGGCTTCAAGCCCTAGTCTAATTATAATGAGATTATAAATAGACTAGGTGCCTAGGTTTGTAAATAAGGAAGCAATTAATTGATCAGTGTGATCAAACACGAATTAGCAAACAAGAAACCCAACCCCTCTCATAGTCCTCTCTCTCACACGGCTCTCTCCTTCTCCTTATTGGTGCCGGTGGTGTCTCGTGGTGGTGGTGGTTCATGTGGTGGTCGGTTGTCCATAAAGGTGTTGATCTCGGTTTTCCTCAATCACTCAACCAATCTAATATTGGTGGACGGCTCGTTCGAATCTCATGGACTAAGTAGAGGAGAAACACTTGGGGCTCTATTCTCTCCCTGATTTTCCTGTCGAATAGCTTTGAGGAATTCACGTGTCAAAGGTATGATTGTGTGTCTTGTGTGTTATGCATGTGATTCTTGGGATTGGTACTTGATTGAATATGATTCATGTTTTTTCCGCTGCGTAGTACCTATAAACTCCTACAGTGGTATCAATTAGCCTCTTGCATGAACGCGCTAGATCATAATAAAACGATTATTTGATGTCCACGTTAATTTTATAATCAATTAAGAGGGAGAAATTAATTTAATTATGGTTCTATCATTATATTTATGTGATTAAACTTTTGGAATCGATTAAATGTGATTTAATGATGCTCAAAATAGCCATGAAGAGACCGAAATTTAGCCCTAATGTGTTCAAAAATTTTGAACCCCATAACCCTGAATTTTGAATTTTTCGAAAATCCTAGCCCTAAAATATGATTTTTGTGCTTGATTTTGATTTTATTCGATTTATTTTATGATTTATAATTTTAATCGGATTGATTTATGCATAAAAGTGTTTTGTGTATGATCATCAATTTAATTTTAAAAGTTAGAATTAAATTGAGATTAATTTTATGAAGAACCCTAATTGTAAAGTTAAATGTGATTTAATTTTAATCTTATGGACTAATTTAATTTAATTATGATAAATGTTATTTTAATTAAATTAAAACACACAAAAAAAATTATTTTGGTCGGCAACCGCGGCTAGCTGGCGCAGCCACAGCGGCTCCCGACCATGTGGCAGTCCGGGAGGGAGGGAAGGAGGGCAGGCGGTTAGGGGTGGTTGTGGGAAGAAGCGTGCAAGCATTGCACGGCTGCTGCCACGGCTGCCAGAGCAGCTGCCCGCTGCTGCCTTGCGGCAGTGGCTGCTGTTATGGCAGCCAGCCACCGTTGCTAGCTTCGCCTAGCCAACCACGTTGGCCGACGGTGGTTGCTGACGGTATTTCAAAAAAATAAAATTATCTTATTTTAAAATTATTTCAAGATAATTATGAATTATTTTGGGATAAAATCAGTTTTATTTTTGATAAGTTAAAATATTTTGAAAATATGATCTTTTAATTTAAAAGATAAAGTTGGTTTTATTTGGATAAAATCTTTTATTTTAGGATAAAATCAAATATTCAAAATTTGTTATATTTGATATTATCCATATTTAAAGTTGTTAAATTGGTAATTATTCTAATTAAAGTGGTTAATTTTGGATAAGATTAATTAGGATATTCTGAGCATATTTCAAAAGGATAATAATTGATTTAAATAATGTGATTATCCCATAATTAGATTAGGATATAATTGATTTTAAAATTATTTGATTGGCTAGTAATTAGGATAGAATCTCCTAAATTTGTTAGGATAATCATGGAAGATTAAATATGATTTATCTTTCTAGTTAAAATATGATTTGATTCTATCTCATGACTAAATTAAATATATGATATTTTATAAACGGTCATGAATAATATATGATATTATCTAATTATGATTAAAATATGAGATATTTTAGGAAATGCGTTGACTTTATTATGAACGTTCGATGTTGTAGTTTAGACAAGCATGTTGAGTGATTTATTATATGGCACTTTTATAATATATGATATTATGTTACTATATATAGACTAGTATGCCCCATAGATTCTTAAATACGATCTGCGCATCGTGATGTATTTTTGTAATCTAAATACGGTCTGCGTACCGTTAAGTATTTTTGTAACTTTTATTTAAAGGAAATAGAATATTTATTTAAATAGTGTTAATCCAAAGAAGCCCATGAAGTGAAGGCCCAAAGGAGCAAGGTGGATGGAGATCCATGATGATTCAAGTAGGAGCTTTTTCATATCTAGTTTTCTTAGGACTAAGGGGCTATACTATGTCATGATTTATTGCATTAGTAGATTATGTATGTTATATTTTATTTATGTTGATTGATGATGCGCTAGAGTTCACTAAACAATCACAACATAATAAATCTAGGTCCCAATAATATTGAGGTAGCTTTTCCAATTAAAAACCCGATGAAACCTTTGATATTTTATGATGGGTCATGCCTCAGCTGGGTGTCATATTATATCTTAGGGGAGTGGGGGTAAATCACATTTTACACTTTTAATTGGTTATACTCAATAAGGTTACCTAAAGAGTTTGGAACCTTGAAGCTAAGGATAATAATTAAGCATGTGATGATTAATTATTCAACCAAGAGTTACAAGAGTTGTAATTAGTAAAGAGTTTACTCACCTTGAAAATGTAATGGTTGCTGGTAGGGCCTCAGTCCGGTCAATTATTGCACAAATAAAGGATCTTGGAATCACTTAAAATTCAATTGGGATCAATTAATTATTGAATAAAGTGTTTTAAAGTTACCAAATGAATGCGTTTATGGTACTTTAATTTAAATTAAACATAATTATTAAACTTTGCCTTATTTTGACATAGATGGGTAGCCGTAATGACAATGACAACAACGTTTACAACCTTCGACCATTCCTTGAGAAGGATAGGTTGACAGGGGATAACTTTTCAAAATGATCATACCACAGTTCATGATCATGTTTTCAAAATGATCGGCCTAATTCAAAGTATGGAGAAACTGGGGCACCCATAAAGTGATGATTTGGCAACATACATCATTCTCCATTCACTACCAGAAAGTTTCAACCAGTTTATCATGAATTTTAACATGACTGCCACTACAAAGACTATGATTCAATTGCATGCAATGATGGTTAGTGCTGAGAAAAAAATCCCTAAGGAACCTTAGAAGGAAGTTCTTACGATTCAAAAGGGAAAGGGGTTCAAGAAGAAAGGGAAAAAGGCTAGTGCCAAGAGCAAGGTCAAGCAAATTGCCAAGGCTCCTGAGAAGCCTAAGACGATCCAAAGCCCAAGGCTGCAAGTGAAAGTGAATGGTTTTACTGCAAGAAGAAGGGGCATTGGAAGCAAAATTGCCAGAAATACCGTGACTTCCTCAAGAAGAATGGAGCATCAACCTCAGGTATAATGTTATAAACATTTTAAACACTCACTTAGGTATGTGATACCAAGTTGCAGTGCTTAACATAGTGATGTTGCGCAGGAAATGCAAATAAGTGAAGCTAGCATGGAAATGGAGCTTTAAGGTGCACTAGAAGTGTTTGAATGGCCAGAGATAGCTTCATAGTTTTAAATTTTGATTAGTTTATCATGATTTTAGAACAATTTCCAGATTTGATGAAACAATATTACGGTTTTCTTGTTTTGAATACTGAATTTGATTTACTTGGCTTGGACAAGTGTTGATCCATGACCAAGGTAATAAATTGCTTTCATTTTGCTAGATATGAGTTAATTTTGTTTTATGACATTGATATAAGTAGATCACAAAATTAAATTTAGATGATTCAAAATACACTTACTTATAACAAAGTAAGGTTAGGTCACATTAACCATTTCACATCCAAAGTTTTGGATGGACTCTCATTTTTATATGATTATGAATCACTTGAGAATTAGAACTCATGCTTGATAAAAGTTAAGATGACCAAGTTGCCTTATAGTAGAAAGGGTAAAGGAAGCTAAAATGACCTTTTGGAACTCATACATATGATGTATGTGAACCAATAAGTTCAAAATTAGCAAAGAGATTTAACTATTTCATTGCTTTTACTAACGATTTAAGTAAATATATCGATAATTACTTAATGAAGTAAAGCTTGGAAACATTGAAATGTTCGAAATTTCCAAATGAAATGTAAAATCAGTTTGAGATAAACAATTTAACACCACAATATGATTGTTGTGATAAATATTAACTTAAAAGGAATAATCACCTAGAGGGAATTGTTGAATTAATTCACAATCCAGAAACATTACAATTAAAGTGTATGTTTATGAAGAAGGAATCAAACTTTGTTTGTCATT
Organism: Chenopodium album; assembly: GCF_948465745.1. Lineage (NCBI taxonomy): Eukaryota > Viridiplantae > Streptophyta > Magnoliopsida > Caryophyllales > Amaranthaceae > Chenopodium > Chenopodium album. The sequence goes on along the minus strand of NC_137841.1, from coordinate 51,978,829 downwards.
GTTCGATCCAAGATTTAATGATTTACAAATATCGTTATGAGGACATACATTACAACAACAATTGCGATTATACTAAACAGGAAACTTAACCAAAGCAGTAGAAAAGATGTCATAAGAGTTATGATTTGGAAATGTTCAAAAAGTTATCTTTTCTAAAAAGGATTAAGGGTTATGAAATCAATGTAAAATGTTTACGAAGATGACATAATGCACCCTAAATAAGAAAAGTAGTTCTTCATGGGTTTTCTTATGAAAACTAAGAGGTATTATTCCCACAATCGCGTAGAAACAAAGTGTTTGTTGCTCACGATAGTGTCTTTATAGAAAGAATGTCTTCCTACAAAGCCAAGTGGCAGTAAAGTTAGATCTCGATGAGATTCGAGACGAGCAACAAATGGATGTGGATAACACTACATCAGAGACGAAGGCATATGAAATCATCTAATTTGATAAACCGTGTGTCGAAGCAAGCTAATTCCACTAGCGAGGCTTCTATCGTCCCACTAGAATGAAAGGCTTCAAAGAGTTGAAGAGAATAATTCTATTGTCGCTCATACCTATCGTAGGTTACTTGGGATCAAAACAAACAATTTGTTGAAATTATGAGAAAAGGTGGATTCTAAAATTTTCTTATTAGAAGGGTTAGAATCCATGCCTTACAAGCAAGCTTTAGTTAAGGGCCAACTCAGGATATGGCTTAAAGCCATGAAATCAAGTATGGACTCCATATTTGTAAAAATGTGTTAGTCCATAATAGTCTTACAAATAGGGTCAAACCTATTAGTTGGGTAAGCCTATTCGGATTATTCTAGTAATGGATATCAAAATCGCCTTCATGAAATGTTCTTGATGGTGAGAATGTATATGATACAACCTAAGAGTTTGAAATCCAGAAATTCCTAGAAAGTTTTGCAAACTTCAGAAATTCATTTTATGGATTGAAGTAAGCATTAAAGAGTTGGAACATTCGTTTTGATTAGGCAATCAAACAGTTTGATTTCCTTAGTAGAACGAAAACAGAATCTTGTAGAGACAAGAAGTTTAGTGGGAGCAATTGGTCTTCTTGGTCATGTATGTAGATGACATACAGTTCATATGAAATGATATATGAATGCTTGAATAAATCAAGCAGTGGTTAGAAAGATTGTTTCAATATGAGAGACTTAGGAGATATTGAATATATATTGGGAATTAAGATCCATGAAGTGAATCTTGAAGAATGATTAGAATGAATCGAGAGACTTATATTGATAAGGATCTTGACAAGTTCATGAAGCAAGACTCTAAGAGAGGATGTCTTCCCATGTTTCATGGTATTACACTCAGTAAGACTCAGTGCCTTCAAAAGCTAATAGAGTTAAGTTGTATGGATAATGTACCTCATGATTTTGAAAAAGGATCCATTACATGTGCCATGAAATGTACAAAGCAAAATGTTGCATATGACTTGTGCATGTGTAGCAGGTTTCAAGCAAATTCAGAATAAGCATACGGAGAATTACCAAGAACAGATCCTTGAGTACTTGAGAAGCACTAAGAGGAATTATTCTAGCTATTGTGTTAAATGGTAATTTAAGCAAGTTGTCAAAAGGTTACACGAATGCAAGTTTTCCAAACAGGCAAGATGATTCTAGATGGTGATCTAAGTGCATGTTTGTGTCTGGATGGAAAAGGACAGTGAGCTTGAAGAGTTTAAAGCAGAGCACTGTTGCATACTCAATGTCAAAATATGTGTATTAAACTATAATAAGATAGTTAGAGAGGAAGTTCGGATTAGAATGTCATGTGACTAATAGGTCCCCTTTGCCCAAGAACAAAGGAGCCAGAGTCACATCACAAATCCAAATAAAAGGAAATGTGATATCACCTCAATTATGAGATCATTGACCAGTGGAAGGTCATGTTCTGCAAAGTTTTATTATGAGTGAGAAATCAATAAACCCCTTCCATGGACTAAGATATGAGAGTCATATTAAAGTCTTAGGATTGAAGCAAGTTATGTAATTTAAGTTGTATATGTTTTGAGAAAACATATTACAGTGGATTCCTTTGACATGAGTGGAACATTGATTTCATTCAATGGATGTTGTGACTGTGGTACACTGAAACGTCTAGCCGTTACTGGAGATTGTAAAGGGTGTTTCCCGGTTATTTCAGAAGTTGAGTGGGAGTCATGTTACCACAAGATTGGATAAAGTCTACCTATTAAATTAGGAAATGTGTAATGGCTGCTTGAAGAGGGAGAATTCAGAAAATATGTGGCCGCGTTCAAATGCATTACACAGTAATCATTTGGTTTTGTAATTCTAACTCAGATTTCAAGAAACGATTTGTAGATTAATATGATCTCGACATGTGATGCAATCATATTATCAAATCGACACATACATTGACTTAAGGAATTTGAATATTGCACCCTTGTCTCAGACAAGTGGGAGATTGAAGGAGTTATGTCTTTGTCGTGTGCAATTACTAGATATATAATTGGATCAAATTATGGAGATAATTAAGTTCGTACATTTGGGTCGTCGTTTTGCCATAGCTAGAGGTACTGATGATCTTTGGACTAGTAAAATATCCCAAAGCCCCATTGGACGGATCCTATAAGGTCACACAAAGGGGCTAGATCGAGCATTAGAGGACGAGGCCCATCATGGGCCTCATCACTCTAGGTGGCCAGCCATATGGGGATTAAAAAGTGGTTTTGGGCTTCGTGCCCTAGTCTAATTATAATGAGATTATAAATAGACTAAGTGCCTAGGTTTTCAAGTAAGGAAGCAATTAATTGATCAGTGTGATCAAACACGAAACCCAACCCCTCTCATAGTCCTCTCTCTCACACGGCTCTCTCCATATTATCTGTCTTAGAACAAATTGAATCTAGAAGAAATCAAATGCCATTAATTGTTGGAGAGACTATGCTCAGTCTAGATGAATTAAAGAAAAATCCAAAAGCACCTTTTCGGGGCTCTCCAATTTTGTTACAGGTAGAAAACTAATATTTTTAATTACAGAAATCAAAAACATATTTTTGTATAGTAAAGCTCATTATTTGCATTGATTTTATTTATTTATTTATTTATTTTTTTGCAGATGTGGCTAATGGAGAGACTAGAATTAATTAGTCGTCCTAACAATATTGAAAAATACACTCCAAATTTCTTTGTAAGGCGAAAGAAGCGTTTCTCTAAAATGGGTCGCCATGAGTGGAGTAAAATTTTTGCCTCTTGCAACATTGCTATCAAGTGGGTCGTCCCATGGTGGAAAATTGAGAAGATGGTTGGTGTCAACAAGAAACCTTTCTGATGTCTTCCAAGCTTAACCAAGATGACTTTTTATTATCCCTGCAGGGTAAAGAGGCAGTACGGTCTACTTCAAACAATTCCTTCTGGGGATCTCCGTCGCCCCTATGAACTCACTGTTTCACAAGTAGTAGAGAAGTTTGACACATATTGGAGTTCTAGTCCTTTTATGGGAAGTGATTACCCAAAAGGTTCCTCCTTCCTTGCCCAATAATGTGAAGAATTGGCTTCTTAATAAGCCTACAAAGGACATGAAGAAAAATCAAAGTAGAACCAATGTGAAGAGCCCTCTAGGTGACAAAGTAATTCCTGTTAAGGAACGCTTGGGGAAAAAAGTTGAATTCAAAATACCTATGATGCCTAAGAAGAAAGACACTACTAAGGGCAAAGAGAAAAGAAAAGCTGACACATCAAAAAAGAAAGATGGGGTAGAAAAGAAACATGGAATCCTAGCTAAGGGAGAAACCATTTACTCTAAAATTGAATGTAGGTCCTCTAAAGGATGCCTACTTGCTAAAGTCATGGATGATGAAGAAAACACAGACAAAATTGGAAAAGAGCAAAGAAAGAGAAGAAGGATTGAAGCATTGCTTCACTTACAATTTATTAGACTAGTTTAAATTTTTAAGTGAATTTATTTTATTAAGCTTTTATTTAAATTCCATCAATAATGTAATTTTAACTTTATTTTATTAATGCAATTTCAGCTATTTAAATTAAATAACCTTTTAAATTTTATTTATTAAAGCAATGAAAATAACTTAATTTATTTTTCCAGAAAATATCTCGAGTACGGAAGTCAAAAATTTTCCAAAATACACCGAAATTTGCCCATATATTCGCAGAAAATCAGCGCTGCTAATTTTCGTCTGTCGCCGGGCGACAGGATTTGTTGCCTTGCGGTGCAGTCTGTCGTCTAGTGACAGACTTTTTTTTGTTGCGCTGATGTTGTGTCAAATTTTTATTGATGCTGGGATGCGAGGTTTGCGAAATTAATGTGGCCACACCCTGTAAAGGGCTTCCTACGTACCCTTTCTTATGGAATCAGGCCAAACGTAGCTCTCTTGAGTGTCCTACTTAAGTAATTATGGGTAGTAATTTTGAAGTTGGTCAAGGTTCGTCATGTTTGAGAACTCATTGCCATGCATATCAGTTAGTTTTGTTGCACCTCCTGAAAGGATGGTTTTGACGATATATGGTTCGGACCAATTAAGCCTAAATTTGCCTCTCGAATCCAAAATTTGTTTTCTTAATGCTTTTAACACCAAGTCTCATGCTTTGATGTTTTTTGTCTTGACCTTATTATTAAAGTGTCTAGCAATATGGGTTTGATAGCATTGGGTATGATGTAGAGCTTCTAGTCGCTTTTCATTGAGTAGAATTAGCTCTTTATATCTTGCTCTAGTCCATTCTACTTCATCGAGTTTACTTTCCAATGCAATGCATAGAGACGGTATCTCTAGCTCTTCAGATTGTATGACATCCATTCCATAAACCAAGGAGAATGGCGTATTTCCTATTGATGTGCGAATTGACGTGCAATAACCCTAATGTGCAAAATGGAGTTTGTTAGGCCAATCCTTGTAATTTTCCGTCATTTTCTCGATAATAGTCTTTAAGTTTTTGTTAGCCGCCTCAACTACTCCATTTTTTTGAGGTCTACAAGGAGAGTAGTGATGGTGTTGAATACCATATTTTTGTAGCAATTCTTCACATTTTGCTTGAAAGTGAGTTCCATTGTAACTTATCATCTCATGTGGGATTCAATATCGACAAATGATGTTCCTTTCGATAAAGAGTGCTACATATTTTGCAGTGTGTTTGGCATATGAGTGTGCTTCAGCCCACTTTGTGAAGTAATCAATTGCTACTAAAATGTATTCGTGAACTCCTGTGCCAGGAGGGGTAATTTTACAAATAATATCAATTCCCGGTGTTAAAAATGGCCATGGTGAAGTGTAGGTGTAGAGTAGAGATGGAGGAACATGCTGCAAGTTAGCGTATATTTGGCATTTAGGGTATCTTTTTACATATTGATGACAATCCCTATTCATTCTAGTCCAATAATACCCTTCTCACATTATCTTTTGGACTAGCATTTTTCCATTAACATGAGTTCCACAAATGCCTTCGTTGATTATCCTTATAGCTCTTTGGGCTTCCTTTTTCTCTACACATAAGAGAGCTCGACCCTTAGGTACCCTTTTGTGTAACTCGTTGTCTGTGAGCACATATTGGGAAGCCAAGAGTCTTAATGCTCGTTTTGCTCTTTTGTAAGCATGAGGAGGATATTCTGTTTTGGTTGCATAATTAAGTATATCTGTATACCATGGTTCCTCTTCTTCTTGGACCACTTCATCATCTTCTATGGCTTTAATATAAGCCGGTTTATGCATTTTCTCTATAGTTAGAGGCATTTGCTCGATTTTCGTAGGAATCCTTACCATTGAGGATAGTCTTGCCAAGGCATCAACAAATTGGTTTTCCTTTCTAGGTAGATATGTGTATTCTACCTTTTCTAACTGGTTGGTGAGAGTTTCCAGATAAGTTTGGTAGAGGGGCTAAACTTCCACACCTTACTTTCAATCTTTTGGAAATTTGGTTGATGATCAAAGAAGAGTCTCTAAATATTCGTAGTTTCTTTACTCCCAATGCCAAAGCTGTTTCGAGGCCTATCACGCATGCTTCTTATTCAGCAGCGTTGTTGGTAACGTTTAAATCTTACTTTATGGATTTCGGAACGTGCTCTTCTTTAGGTGATATTAATAGTACTTAAACGCCACATCCCTTTTGGTTTGAGGCTCCATCGAAGTATAAAGTCCAAGTATCATCTTCTGTGACCGTCAAGTCTTCATCTGGAAATTCGTTGTCATGTACTGGCGTCGAATCTTTTTTTAGGAAATCTGCTAGGAAGTCCGAGACTACAGATCCTTTGATAGCCTTTTGAGGCATGAATCTTACATCGAATTAGGATAAATTGACTATCAACCTTGATATGCGCCCATTGAGTGTAGACTTTTCGAACATATACGTAAGTAAATCCATTCGAGAAACTACAAAGACTATATGCATGAGTATGTAATGTCTTAGCTTGGTTGTGGCCCACACTAATGCGAGACACAATTTCTCAAGCGGTGTGTAGCGTACTTCATACTCGAGCATTTTCTTGCTTAGATAGTAGATTGCATTTTCTTTTCCTTCTACTTCTTGTGCAAGCATAGTCCACATTGTCTCCTTGGTGACTGTTAAGTATAACCTAAGAGGAATCCCTGGAAGTGCTGCTGCTAATACGGGAGGATTCGCGAGATAGGCTTTAATCTTCTCAAAGTCTTTTTAACACTCGTCGTCCTATATTTTATGAGGGTCATTTATGGCGCTCAAAATAATAAGATTTAGGTCCTTTTCTCTATATTTTCTTTCTATATTTTCATATAATTTTCTTAGTTTTCCTTGGTTTTCCATTTTAATAACTCATTTCGGGTTTTGATTAGTTTTTCATGATTTTAGTCCTTAATTCATAGTTTTATTTCTTTTATTTCTTTTATTTTTACTTTATTTATTTCCATTTTATTTATTTTATTTAATTTGTCTCTTATTTCTCCCTCATGTTCGGCTGTTCATGTAGGTTATTACTCGGGACAAGACTCTATTCAAATTGACATATTCGGAGTTCCGATATTCATGCTTGATGTCCAAACCACTCATTTAATTACAATCACCAACAACAACAACATCTACTACTAAGCAAGCTACGCCACCGCATCACCAATTCAACGCAGCAACATAGGTAGCCGCGGACGCGAGTCTTCATGCCGCGGGCGCGGGCTCGATTGCACCAAAACATACAAAACAGGCAGTAAGTCACCGCGGTCTGGCCGCGGGCTCACCACAGGCATGGACCCAAACCCGCGGGTGTGGGCTCTAGCACCGCGGGTGCGACTTTCGTGCCGTGTTTCGGCTAGCAGCTCCCATGTTCCAGCCGCTTCCTCTGCTCCCACATTTATCACACCTTTTCACCTCCAACCACTAGCCGCAATAACCATCAATTTTCACCGCCATATTCCCGCAACATAAAACACCCAAGTAGGAGCCGCAACCAGCCACCAAAACTCACCAAATAATGCCGAACACCAGAAGTATCAACAACCCACCTTCTACCTCCGCAACCCGCAACCAACAACCACCGCCTCACACACCTTTAGCCAGCGGCACATTTCCCTTGCTCCGGCCTCCCGCAATTGCAATCTCCGTAGCCGCCAAATTTGGGTTGAATCAAGCTTGGTGCATGATTTTAGTGAAGATTGTATGGTCTTGATTTAATGATCAAAGATAGCTGATGATGATATGCGGTTGTGATGTTGTGTGATTGGTGAAGTGAGAAGCATGGGATTATTTCTCATAATTAAGAGCAGCTAAAAGAAAATCGAAGTCTATGTCCACTGACTTTTTGTAGGCGTCGTTCAAAGTGCGCCTACGTTAAAAGCATGGGTGAATATGCTTGGCACTCATAGGAAGTGGGAATTGACATAATACGATTAGGGACAAGGAAAGAAGGGAGCCGCCAACAAATTTTTTGAGGAACTTGTAAACCGTTCACGGATCATAAAAGGCAACCACGATAAAGGGACAACGAAGGCAACAACGATTGACTCGTGAATGTTACACCCCATTCATAATCCATGAGATTACTAACTCTATATGTTTCGGAACCACAAAAGGAGGATCGGGGATGATGGTACGAAGTGAGTCATGGAGTCACATTCGCCCGTATTGGCCTCTACTCGATTCTTATAGTGAAAAGTGATTCTTGCGATCTCAAAGGCATAAAAACAGAGATTCAATTCGCTCCAAACTATTATTAAGCTAAATTTGTTTAATATTAATGCAACACATAATTCTAAAATATCGTGATCACTTGAATTAAATAACAAGATTAAAAAGGAACCTAAACCGGTTGTCCAAATTATCTTATTAGGCGTGATTTTCAATTACATATTCCCTTTAACATGCAATATGGTGATCATAAATATAACATAATACACATTAATATTGGAAGCCATTTTACAATATTTCCAACAACATAAAATCGTTAGAAAAATAATAGAAATAAAAGGAACATCATTCTTACTTTGATTCTGTTTGCTTGCAACTACAAAATAATAAACGAGTTAGTAACGTCAAGGAAATAATAATAGAACAATAATTAAATTAAATAAAATAAAGTAGAGTTGATTTGGGGCCAAACCCTCAAACAGTTCTACCTTTCACGCCTTGGCTTAAGTTTAGAACCACGAGTAAAGTAAGGACTTCTTGGAGTGCTTGAAGAAGGAATTTTGAAAGAAGAAGGGTAGGCTAGGGTTTAAGCTAGATCATAGAAGTGAGAAAAATAGAGAATTAATTGATGCCCGTACATCAGAAATGAGGGGGTATTTATAGAAAAAATGTGCTGAGGGAACACACGGAACCCTAAAATGATAAAAAAAACCTAAAAAAGTATACCGCGACACGGAAAAATGTACCATGACACTGGAAATCCCACCGTTAGACGGGAAACATTCCCGTGACACGGTGTACTTTTGCGTGACGCGGGAAATATTTAGTGAACGGGGGGAGAAAACGCGTTAAGGGTTTACACGGAAAGGACACAAAAACTCCCGTGTCACAGCAGGTTTCTAGTGTCACGTAAAACCCCACCGTCGGATGGGAAAGTTTCCCGTAACACGGTGGACTATTGCCGTGATGCGAGAGTTTTCAGTGTGCTTTTCTGTCTAAATTCATTTTTAACCCTAATTTCGTTCAGCTTTTTAAGTGTCGATTGATATTTTCGGGCCATTTCTGTTTTTATTATTATTTAGGCTAAAATAATAAAATAAATAAAAAGTTTGGGCTAAAATAAATATTAAAACAATAAAATAAAAAAAGGTTTGGGCTAAAATTAAAAACTATGCTTTGACTAAACATCAAGACTGATCAATGTACTATTCAAAAATTGAATTTAATTAAATACGATTTTTTTAAGCACTCTTGGGATTAAATAGTGAACCCAACCAATAGTGGCAGTGAAAGGTTGTTCATCATCGGGTTTGGTTTTGGGAAGACATTTTTTAGGTGTCTACAGAAGCCAACACTTTGACTGGGTTTGTAGAAACGTCAGTTTCGAAAAAGATAGTCAAAGTAGTCGATAGGGACAGAGAATGATTTAAGACGTTCTGCGACCCTAAATCACTTTGTATATGTCGATACCAGCAGAAAAATGTTAATTCCACTGATAAAAGAGTAAAAGGATAGAATACGTATCTGGCACTAGTGTATCGGTGACAAATGAGTTTGACAGCTTCCTATGCTTGAAGGAACCCACCGGATGACGTTCGTTGAAACGCTTTCCATGCCTGAGGAAAGCCGACTGAGGAATTTGGTAGCTTTCTAAGCTTGAAGAAACCTATCGGATGATACTTTCCATGCCTGAGGAAAGTCGAGGTATGAATTTGGTGTCATTCTATGCTTGAAGAAATCCACCGATAATGCTTTCCATGCTTGAGGAAGGCCGACTTGTCGGTTTTCTATACTTGAAGAAAAATCCGCCAATAACGCTTTCCATGCTTGAGGAAAGTCGACTTGGCGGTTTTCTATACTTGAAGAAAAATCCACAGATAACGCTTTCCATGCTTGAGGAAAGCCGACAACTATTGTAATCGCTGAAATTTGCAAGTGTATGATGGTTCGATTATCCTCGAACGTGGGCCGCAGATGATTCACACCTTCAAGTCGACTATCGACCATATTAGGTGACAAAAATTGACTTTGACGCTTCCTAGGGGCAAAATAGTAATTTTGATACCCTTCAACCGTCAGTTAGAATTTTCCGCGTAATTTTACTGAAAAATTAACTTCCTAATTTCTGCGGAAAATCGTGCAATTTTGGTTAAAATTCCAAGAATATTCGCTGTCAGCTTTGAAGAGTGTGCAAGAAAGAAGCTAGAACTCCGCGCCACGTGGACTAATCCCGCGACACGGTGCTCAATTAACGAATTCCCGTGTCGCGGAATTTCTTTTGGCCCAAAAATCCCACGCGGCCCGTGCTTTACATCTTACCACGCGCCTGACCACCGTTACTTAGCAACACGAAACGTGGAACGGTAACGGGGTCATGTAACGGTCATTTTTTGGCTTTAAATATTAGACATTGCTCCCATTTTTTCATTCACCATTTCTTGTTCGTCTCCTGCTCTCACTTCTCCTCTCCATTTTTTCATTTTAAGCTGCTCAGATTCCCGTGCCATTGCGGGGCAGCACCGGCGCACGACCGTTTACACCGTGTCACAAACCCTGTCACCGTGACACGGCGGCGCTGCTGGGTTTTTGTTTCTTTATTTTTATTATTTTTTCGCTACTGCTCATTGTTGCTACTGCTGTTCAGAGTTCGTTGCTGCTGATCGGAGCTCTGTCAACTCCTAGAATCACCGTGGCACGGAATCCGATCACCGTGACACGGGACCTGATCACCGAGTCGCGGCGGCTTACTCTGCTGTCTTCACGGTTTTTTTCGAGTTTTGGAGCTCAAATTTTCATCAATTTTGCTCTAAATTTTTGCTACTTTCTTCATTTTTGGTTCTCCACAAGGATCTATGTAAGTTTCCTTTGATTTTGTCTCGAATTTGCTTCAAATGAGTAATTTCATGAAAAAACCCTTAAAAATCAATTTAAGGATTTTTTTATTTTGAGGTTTATGTTGAAATTCTTGCCATGAATTTACTTCTATATGTATTTATGTGTCTTTGTGAGAGATTTGAGACAAAAATTGCATGATTTGGTGAAGAATTGAGCAAATCACCATTTTTGGTACTACTTGTGGGAAATGGTGTTCTTGTTGTTCATGTTGTTCTTTTGCACTTGAAATGATGAGATATTGGCTGTAGATCTTGTAAAATATGCCATGATGCGTCGATCTATTGTTTTCCTGCAATTTTGAAACATATTTTGTGTTGTGTATGTACTACATTGTCATTCATAACATAGTATCATGCAAATTAGGAGAACATAGTAATAGTTCGTCATGGAGAAACTAAATATATAAATGATTCCATTATTTTGCTAATTTTTAGCCTTGAGGTAAAAATTTAGCGTATAATAGAAAATGCTATAAATAACTGAAAAACTTAGGAAATGATGGTAAGCATTTAGGTTTTTTTATTAAAATGCAACTCGATATAAATAACTAAATATCTTAGGAAATGATGCTAATAATTTAGATTTTTATTTTTATAATAGCATGCCTAGACGACGGGATCGCGATCTTTCCACTCATGGCCGGCGTCAGGCTTTTCGGGAGGACACTCCCACGATTCCCGAGGGTATGGATGATGACGTCTTAGAGTTTGAGCCTCGGTCCTCTACGGGTGGAGGTGGGTGGGCTCCACCTCCGTGGACATCTGACTAGTTGGTTTTCTGTCGTGAGAACCACGTTTCTCATCGTCCACTTGCCAGCATAGTCAACGGCACACTTCTCCATCACGGCTCTGGAGCCGGAGATTTGATTCCTCGACTTCATCGTATTATCACGAGGGATCCTGCTACGAACACCTTATGGGAATCAGCTGGTCTAGTAGACTTTAATTCAGCAATCGTAGGGTTTCGCAGCCCCCGAGGTTGTGGTACGACAACTGTTCGCGCGCTGTTGGAGTATTTTTGGGATACTACCAACACCTTTCACTTTGCTTGGGGGGAGATGACAGTGTCCCCACTGGATTTTAGCATGATCAGTGGTCTACGCTTCACTGACCGGGCCGTAGCACAGATGTCTTATCTTTCTTGGGGAGCGGCTGAGGCAGCCAATTTATTAGGTCCGATCGTTCAGCATATCAAGACTCAGCCGGTGTCTCGAGGTGGTCCTGGGAGCGAGCGATCAGAGTTGCCTTCGGTTATGGCCCGTGGTTTTGACATGGAGGAGACATCACCGAAGCAGCGAGTGCGGATCTTCATTTTGATTCTCATTTCCATGACTCTTTCTCCTCATAGGAGTTTGCGTGCTCTCCTTTGCTACCTTCCTTCTTTGCTTAGAATCAGTGAGATAGGATCCTATAGCTGGGCCAGCCTTGGATATGCCGATCTTCTCTTGTCGTTACGTCATGGCTGTAGGCAGCTGAACGACGAGTCCCCTCTCATTGTCTACGGTTTATGGAGAGTCATAAAGGTGACGATCCTTTCCTCTTCTTGTTTTATTTCCTCTTCTTGTTCGAATCACGTGCTTTAAGATTACTTTTCATTGCAGCTATGGTTCTACGAGTCCTTTCCGGGATTGGCCCCTCGACGGCGTCGTGGAGCGGTTCACGACTTCTCTGTCGGGGCCAGTTGGCATGACCGAGGAGTGTCACGGGTGGAGTATGTCTCTACACTACGCGGGCTGCTACGCCGAGGCACTTCTTCTATTGGTGTAAGAATTATTTTTGTAGCCTGTTATTTTCTATGTTGACGTTATTTCCGGCGCTTCATTACAACTTTTTATGGTTTTCAGGTTGCTATTGATGTCTAGTATCCTCCTTGGGCTGGGATGACTAATCTAACTAAGGCCTTGCAGCTTTCAACGTACCACACTGTTTTTGTTGGCACCGGCCGCTTTGTCTGGGGGAGCGTGTCGTTCGTTAGCACAGTGGTGATCGTTTTGTGGTGCCCTTGTCTCCACCGGAGTCGATGCTGGACTCGCACTTTCTTAGGGAGTTGATAAACAGGGGCGAACGCTACACTTTTCCTTGGCAGGAGCTTGTGCGTATGGAGGGCGATTATGCGCAGGACTTGCTTCCCTCTTTGGCTCCTCCACCCCATCTTCCTGAGGTATTATTTCTTTTGAGGAGTTTGTTGCTAGTCTCTGTTTAAATAGTCAAATAACTTGATTATTCTATCGTATTTTCAGACGACTGTTCGCCGCGTGGGGAGGATTGAGATTCCGCCTCAATCTTTCCGCTACCTAGGGCCGATCGGTATTACCGAGGACCATATTGCTGACGCGCCGGAGGGTTCCAGAATGGCGCAGGAGTCTCTACCTGATTTTTTGAGCCGGTAAGCTTTTGATACATTATTCATCCTTTTAAATACCGCTTGTTACTGATTTTTCTCTTTCCTTTGTTCTCATCCTACTCACCCGGAGACGATGGCCTTCATGAGGCTGGTTGATGCTTTGAAGAACTGCATCTTCAAGCTTCGACGTGGCGCAAGCTGTCGAGGCGGTTCTGGCGATGTTCTTGAGGTATGTTCACATTTTTTCATTTTTACCATTTGTTTTGTCTTTCCCCATTGACATCTTTTTATTTTGTGTCTTTCAGGAGCGACGGAGGTCCCGCTCGCGCTCGAGGCATAGAGGCTAGGACGAGGGGGAGCCTAGTCGTGGCAGACGATGTTCTGAGGTTCATCGGCATTCTCAGTCTCAGCGGGAGCCTCAGATTTCTCAGCCGTTTCAGGAGGCTTAGTGGCAGTAGCCTAAGTCTTCCCAACGCTTTCAGGGTCAGGGTCAGTGGCAACGACAATCGTTCTCAGAGTCTTCACAGCCTGAGTTCAGGCCAGTTATCACTCCCGTGGATCAGGGTCTATACTCAACTCCATCGTCTAGGGCGATTCCTCCCCCGATGCTAGGCTTGTTTTCAGTTCCAGTGTATGGGACGATGCCTCCACTAATGATTCCTATTTCTTTGAGTCAGTCTACACCATTTGCCAGTTGGACGGGTCCTGCTTTGAGTTTTACTACTACTGGAGTTACAGGGACTAGTAGGGATACTACTCCTCGTACTCGGATGATGGCGGGACTCTTTGGCTCACCGTTCCCATATTCACAGGCTGGAGATGACACTGATCTTAACTCTTCTAGTTCTGCAAATTTTTGACCGAGGGTCTATTTTTGTACATACTGTGATGACACTTGACCCTGCTTATTTATTATGACTCATTTTGTACATTATTCATAGTTTATGTATATATTAGTTTGTGTTAGTGTGTGCTTGAGACTCATTGTGTGTGATTCTGTAGTTATTAATGACGCGACAAAAAAACGTAACTGGAGTAAGTGGAGGGTACCGACCTTCCACAAAAGAAAAACGAAATAAAAAGAAAAGACAAATATGAAAAAGTCTTACAACTACTCCAAAATAAATATGTTTGGAAATGGGACGAGGTTTATAACTTCCCCAAAGAAAAATAAAATAATAATAGAAATAAGAGTAATAAAATAAACAATAAAGATGAATAACATAAAAAAATGATAAAGATAAAAAATAAAAATATTAATAAAAAAAGTTGAGAATTTTTTTAGGAATGAAACTCTCGAAAAAAACAGAATTAAAAAATAAACGGTGAAGATAAAACACTAAAATAAAAAATCTGGATAGATAAAGGAAAAGGATAAAAGAAGAAAACGCGTGGGCGCCGCGACACGGCACCGTACACCGTGTCACGGCAAAATCCGCCGTGTCGCGGCACAAATTCCCGTGACATGGTGGGAATTCTCGTGTCACGGTGTGCGTATTCTACAACGGTGTGGTTTACGCATATAGAAAGATTTATTCTGAGTAGTTCTGAGCGTTTTTGCTATAATATAGGACCAGTATATTCGTGATATGCATAATTACGAAACACAAAATAATTAGAATTTCATATTTCAATATTAATGTCTCAGAATTTTGATAATACATTGTGCGACTATTCTTATTCTTTGACCAATGCTGACAAAAAAGAGTTGGAATTGTTTCATGTCAAGGGTTTTCTAACCCCGAGACATGTAGCGATTGAACATGGTTTTCTTAGGGCAGCATTAGACTATTGGAGTCCAGAAACACATTATTTTAAATTTGTTTACGATTAAATCTGTCCCCTGCCGGAGGAAATCGGTGCCATCTTTGGATTTCCTGCCAGAAATCTTATTGCCATGCCTACCCTACGTGAGTATTATTACCAAGACTTTGAACGCCATCTGAATCTAACAGATCCAGATTTAAATAGAATTGTGTGTGGTAATGAGGTAGACATAGAAAAACTTGCAAATTTATATTTTAATCGCCCTGTCTTTCAGTCTTATCATGTATACCGTAGAAGGGCTTATATTTTTGCATGTTTAGCAAGCTTTTATTTGCAAACGGTAAGGCAGGACATCTTGTCTAGCGTCTGTGCTTGAACAAGTTGAATCTGGGAGGTCTCCTATTCCTACGTGCCTTGGAGAAACTTTTCGCGGCCTTGACGAAGCAAAAGTTGACCGGAAAGCCATAAGGAAGGGTTCTCTAGTACTGCTACAGGTAAAAAAAATGCTCCGAGTAGCCCCCGTGACACAAAACAGGCACCGTGTCACGGTGGCCATCTGCCGTGACACGGTGAACTCTGCCGTGTCACGGTGGAATCTGTAAATTTTTATTTATTTATTTTTTTTTTGCAGATTTTGTTGATGGAGCGTTTAGAAATTTTTGAAGCCCCCGACGATATTGAAAAATATGGCCCTAACGATCTAGTCCGCAGGAAGAAGAATTACTCTGTGAACATGTCGTATGAGGATTGGAAGAATTTATTTGCAAAGAGAGAATTTTCCATTCGTTGGGTGGTGCCTTGGTGGGGGCTTACTAAGATGGTTGGTACAAATGATACTCCGTATTGTCCGGTTCCTAGTATCTCAAGACTAACTTTTTATTGTCCTTCTCGACTGATGCGGCAGTATGGACTTGAACAAGTAGTTCCACGCTATAACGATAGTCCTCGTGAAGTATCGTTGAATGAAAGTTACGTTCACAAGTACGAGGCTTATTGGATTGGAAGACCTTTGTGGACCGTTTCTGCAAGTAACCAAGCTCCTCCTCCCTTATCTAGTGCATACAAGGCATGGTTGAATTCTAGAAGTAGAAGGGAACGAGTCGGATCACGCAAATCTGATGTGAAGAGCCGTCTTGGAAATAAGAAAGCGCCTCCTAAAGATCGTCTAGGTCCAAGAACACAAGGGATTGAGTTTAAGACTCCTATAATGCCCAAAAGGAAGAATTATGTGAAAGGGAAGGGTAAGGAGAAAATGGTTTATAGAGAGAAGCAACCAAAGAATTTTAAGAAAGGTGAAAGAGGTGAAAGTTCGACTAGGGGTGTGACGGTTCGAGCTACAAAAGACACATTAATGGTGAAGGCTGACCTAGTTGAAAAAGAGAAGGAGGTTCCTAAAGTGAAGAAGGATTAAATAAGTATTGCTTTGTTTTTATGATTTATAATTTTTAAAATAAGGCGCATTATGCCAATAATTATAGTCATATTTATTTCAATAATAATAGCATATTTATTTTCGCCTTAAATAAAAATTACAATGAGTTTTTTTTATATATATATCCGAGTCAAGAAGTCGGACGCAATGGAAGAAAAAATTAAAAACGTCGAACAAATAACTGAATATGCAAAGACTGTGTCACTAAAAAAAATCGGGAAGGCTGAAATTCCACCATGCCACGGTGGAAAATGTCGTGACACGTTGGAAATTCTTGTGGCGCGGCAAACGTTTTTTTTTTTTTTGCAATTCCACCGCGCCACGGTGGACTGTGGCATGACACGGTGGATAGTACCGTGTCGCGGCAACCCTTCCCTTTTTTTTAGCTCTGTTTTGTTGTGACGTAATGCTGAACTGGCGCGTATACTTGATCGACGGAGGAAGGATTTTATTTTTTTAAAGAGGCCGGGCCCCCTTGAGGGGTTGCCTACGTATCCTTAAAAAGGCATCAGGCCAAACGTAGCTCTATTGGGTCGTGAACCCATGCAAATAGGCATAGAATTTCTTGAGTTGATCCAAATTGGTTAAATTGTTGAAACCGTTACTGTCCATGTCTACCAATTGTGCCCTTCTGCCAGACAAGATGGCTTTAACAATGTACGGGCCTAACCAATTTGGTCTGAATTTTCCCCTTGGATCCAACACATTTTTGCGAAGTGCCTTAAGCTCCAGGTCACCTTCTTTGACGTTCCTAGTCTTGACTTTTTTTATTGAAATGTCGCGCCATACGCTGTTGGTAGGTTTGAACATGATGCAAATCTGCCAAGCGTTTTTCATCAAGTAAGACTAGTTCATCATATCTTGCTATAATCAAGTCGACTTCATCTAGTTGGCTTTCCAACGCGATTCGGAGAGAAGGGATTTCGAGCTCTATTGGTTATACAACTTCAACTCCATAGACCAAAGAAAAAGGGGTAGCCCCTGTTGATGTACGAACAGAGGTTCGATATCCCCAAAGGGCGAAATGTAGCTTACTTGGCCTATCTTTGTAATTTTCTGTCATCTTTTATATGATAGTTTTCACATTTTTGTTGGCCGATTCGACCGCACTATTTTTTTGTGGTCTGTAAGGTGATTATCTGTGATGCTGGATATGATATTTCTGTAATAATTCTGCGCATTCGGCTTGGAAATGCGTTCAATTATCACTAATCATCTCATGATGTACCCATAGCGGCATATGATATTTTTCTCAATGAATTGAGCTACGTGTTTCGCCGTTAGCTTAGCATATGAGGCTGCTTCGACCCATTTGGTGAAATAGTCGATTGCTACGAGGATGAATTCATGCCCCCCTTGTCCTGGTGGTGTTATCTTTCCAATGATGTCGATGCCCCAAGTAGAGAAAGGCCATGGAGAAGTATTTGTGTAGAGAAGCGAAGGTGGAACGTGCTGTAAATTTGCGTAGACTTGACACTTCATACATTTCTTGACGTATTCGTGACAATCTCTCTCCATAGTAGTCCAATAATAACCTTGTTGAATCTTTTGGACTAACATCTTCGCATTCATCTCCGTTCCACATATACCGGCATGAAGGTTTTCCATGGTTCTGTGTACTTCTTTCTTGGCTATGCATAAGAGATTTCTCCCTATTGCAGTCCTCTTGTGGAGTTCTCCCCTGATGAGCACATAATGTGAGGCCAGGAGCCTCAAAGCACGGCGTGCCCTTTTATCAATATTAGGAGGGTATTCTCCTCTTGTCACGTAGTTAAGGATATTTGTATACCATGGCTCTTCATCTTCTTCTTGCGATTTTTGTTTATCATCAAGTGCGTGAACATAAGCTGGTTCATATCTTCTTTCTATGGTCAACGACATTCTGATTGTATCAGTTGGAATTTGCACCATTGATGCTAATTTAGCTAGTGCATCGGCGAACTGGTTTTCTTCTCTAGGCAAGTACGTATATTCCACTTCATCTAGTTGCTCCGTGAGAGTTTTTAAATGAGCTTGATACGTAGCGAGACTTTCACTTCTCACTTTCCATCTCTTGGAGATCTGGTTAATGATTAGTGAAGAATCACCGTAGATTCTGAGCTTCTTAATTCCCAAGGCCACAGTTGTTTCTAATCCCAAAATACATGCTTCATATCCTGCGGCATTGTTGGTGACATAAAAGTCGAGCTTCATAGAAATTGGGATATGCTCTTCATTGGGTGATACAAGCAAGACTCCTACACCACAACCCTTTTGGTTTGAAGCTCCATCGAAATAGAGCGTCCAGCTATCATCTTTGGTCATGAGTAAATCTTCGTCAGGGAAATCATACTCATTTTCTACTTTCTCAACTTCTTCTAGTGGAAAATCTGCTAAGAAGTCAGAAACCGTAGAACCTTTGATGGCTTTTTGTGGTACAAATTTCAAGTCAAACTGAGCAAGGTTGACTATCCACCTTGATAATCTGCCATTGAGTGTTGCTTTTCCTAACAAGTATATGAGAGAATCCATCTTGGACACGACATGTACTGTATGGGTGAGCATGTAATGTCTTAGTTTCTGTGCGGCCTACACAAGTGCGAGACACAACTTTTCAAGCGATGTGTATCGCGTCTCATATCCTTAAAGTTTCTTGCTCAAATAGTAAATTGCATTTTCCTTGCTTTCGATCTCTTGTGCTAGCATTGCTCCCATTGTTTCTCTTGTGACCGTAAGGTAGAGTCGAAGAGGAAAGTCAGGTATTGCTGGCGCTAGCACAGGTGGGTTTGCCAGGTATTCTTTGATTTTGTCGAAAGCTTTTTGGAAATCATCATCCCATGTGACTGGGACATTTTTCTTAAGCTTCTTGAATATAGGTTCACATAGCGTCGTGAGTTTTGATATGAACCTACTTATATATTGCAACCTTCCATTGAAACCTCGAATTTCCTTCTCATTCTTGGGCGGTGGCATGGCCATGATCGCTTTGACTTTTGTGGGATCTATTTTAATCCCTCGAGAACTGATCACATATCCAAGTAATTTGCCTGACGTGACTCCGAATGCACACTTTGCTGGATTTAGTCTCATGTTGCACTTCCGGAGTCTTTCAAAGAACTTGCGAAGTGCAATGATGTGGCCTGGGCGATCTTTAGACTTAACGATCATATCATCGACATAGACCTCCACACATTCTGACCCTTCCATCCTTCTTTGGAACTAGAACCACATTTTCTATCCACTCTGGATACTTGGATACTTTGAGTAAACCTGCGACAAATTGCTTTCTGATTTCTTCTTTGATTTTGAGAGCCACATCCGGTTTCATACGGCAGCTTTTGTTTAACAGGCTTCATACCTGGAATGAGTGGTATCGTATGCTGAGCTATATCCCTGTCAATTCCTGGCATATCTTGGTATGACCAAGCAAATACATCAATAAATTCACTAATCAAGTTAATTAGCTCTTTGAGTTCGTCTTGACTTATTGTTAATCCAATTTTTACTTCTTTAATAGTCGTATCATTGGAAATATTAACTGTTTTTGTATCTTTGATAACTGCCATTTTATTTTCATGTTCTTCCAATTCTTTTATTATTTCTTTGTCCTTTTTATCATTAGCAAAGCAATATTGATCAGGGTTAGGGGAATGATACGCATCGTAAGCAAAGATACTCATTTTATTGAATTCATTGGTCAATATATTAAGAGGGGCAAGGTCAGATGTGACCTCACCGGAAAGAGAAGACTCAACAAGAGACTCAAGATTGGAATATATAGAAGAAAGAGGGTCGGCCTCAGACCCTAAGGACTCGTGTACAGACTTAGACTCAGACTCGGACTCGAACCTAGTCGACTCAGACTAATCAAACATAGGACCTTCGCCAACGGTTATTTCCAACTTCTCTCCGCTTGGCGTAGTGATCCCCAATGTCTTGCGCCATCCCTTTGAAATGTCATCAACCTGGTCGATTAACTCGGAGGGGTCAAAATCCTTGTGTGATATAACAGCTTGAATGAGCTCGGAATCATCATTGCAGGTAGGCTTGGATTCATTCTTTTATAGTCCAAAAAGAAGGTTAATGTTTAGATCATCAGAGCTTGGACTAGGCGGTTTCTCATTTGTGAAGAGTTCTTCGCTTTCATCGACAAAGTCACAATCGAGGAACATCTCGAATCCTGGTTCACGCTTCCCACCATGGACGAAAGGCTCAGGGAATTCATAGCATGGGAAGTATTCCCCTTCCTTGATGCACTGGCCATTGTCGGTGAATGGATATGGATCCATGGCCATTTCCGTCTTTATGGTTCGAGATTTATTGCGAGCTTTCATTTTCAAGAAAGCTTGTTTCAAATCTTCTTTTGTTGCCTTGAATCCCAAGCCAAAGGTATCTTTCTTGAGTGCACCAGGATGGCCCCAAAGTTCAGCTATTTTCTTTTTGAGTCCGAGGGTCATTCCAGGGAAATGCCCTTGCTTCTTCATAATGGCATTAATATTGGTGTTTGAATCGGGATCGAAGTCGAGATGACACTTCTCCTCTTCTTCGATCATGAGAACATCATCGAGTGAAAACCCCCAAATATCTTCATCATGTTCGACATGGACGATAGGAGTGTCGATAACTTGAATGCGCATGGGAGAGGCATCAATGGTAATTGGAACACCTCCAACTATGGCTTTCACTTTCTGGTGCAACAATGATGGGATCGCCTTTAGCTCATAAAGCCAAGGCCTTAATGTCCACCACCTGAAATTTGGTTCGACGTTCAATGGCCCCAGTAGTTATGTTTAGTATGATAGTACCCACGGCTTGACGGCGAGTATTATCATAAGCACAAATCCCTTGAGTAGAGGGAGTCAGTTCTTCATTATTTATGCCCTACTTCTTTGCAGTGCGGAGTGGGCATACATTGATTGCAGAGCCATTATCAACCTGGCTCATAGGAACATTCATCTGCCTACACACCACAATGAGGTGTAAGGCCTTGTTATGTTGGTCCCCTTCCGGGGGTAGATCCTTGTTGAAAAAAGAAATCAAATTGCTAGTACTTGGCAATTCAGTAGTGAGAAAGTTGACTAGTCCTTGAGGAGTCATATCATCATCAACTCCTATTTTCATCAGTGCATTCGTCACAACCTTTTGATGCTCGTGAGAGGTGGCCAAAAGCTTCCATACATTCATTTCCACCTTGGTGTTTTGTAATTGTTTGACCACATTGTTGTTCACAGGGTTAATGGGGTCAACTATTGGTTGTTATTGCGATGGAGGTGGAGGTGGACTAGGCTGTTGCAAGCGTCCACTTCTGGTGAGAACCTTGACCTCTAGGTCTCCCCAAACATCTTCACTTGTGCCAAGAGACGAACAGGCTATATCCTTGAGATAGACGTCTTCATCGTCACTATCCCAAATTCCATTCACTTCTTCATAGCTCGAGACAAATACCACTTCCGGCAATGGTTCATTCACAGGTTGAATAAGTATTGATGGATCAAAGGAGACTTCATCTCCCATGATAGCCAAAGCATCAGAAAGAGGACCCGTTTGAATGTTAGGCTTCTTGCCCCCTGGCGAAAAGGAAGTTGATTAGCCTCAATTAGGTCTTGGATTGCATCCTTCAACCTCCAACACTTCTCAGTATTATGACCCTTGCCTTGATGAAACTTGCAATAATCATTGGGGTCATAGCTAGTGGTTCTATTCTCTGGTCGAGGTTCTGCAAATGGTCCGATTGGCATAATCAATTATTCACCATGCAAACGGTCAAAAGAAGCGTCATAAGTCATTCCTAAAGGCGTGTAAACCCTACTTTGCCTTTGGAATATTTTAGGAGGAGAATTAAGGACCAGCACATCATTGATATTGATATTGTTGGTAGCATTATTAGGCTTGGAAGACGAAGAAGAAGGAGTGACATTCTTCTTGTTTTTCCAAGTGTTGTTTTTATTATTGTTGCTACCAGCAGTCTTCATCAGTTCATCTTCAATATTGATTCCAATATCGTATACAACTTCAAAGGTACTCAGAGGCATAAACTTCAAGTATTTCTTGTACTTATGAGTCAATTGGCAATGAACAAGCGAACCATCTCTTTTTCCTTGGGGGGATCCACCAAGAGCGCAGCTGTTTCCCTCCATCTACTTAAATAAGTGGTGAAGCCTTCATTCTCTTTCTGTTTCAGAATGGAGAGTTCACGTTCAGAAGTCTCGGCCTGAATGTTACACTTGTAATGATTCATGATGCTTTCAGCAACATCCTCCCAAGTCGCAACATGCTTGGATTCTAAAGAGTAGAACCATTGTTGTTAGGCGTGCTCTAAGGAAAGAGGGAACATTGTAGGGAAGAGTGTCACTTCTACTCCCTTAAGAGCCATGATTGCAGAAAAAGCCTTCAAATGGAAAAGCGGATTATCAGTAGGCTTGAACTTGGGAATGTCAGTAGTGGAGAACTTCTCAGGAAGCTTGTCCCTTATGGACGAAGAGGCGACAGGTTGCTCCACATAAGTGAATTCTTTAGAAATCTTACTCATTTGTTCCTTAATCTTTTCCATTGCAGCGGCAGTGACACTGTTCTAATTGTCTTGCTCTACCGTGTTGAATCTAGTAGTGAGTGTTTGCATCATGTTAGACAACGTTTCAATTGTCCTGTTGATGTTCTCGATATCTTCCTTAGTAGCCAGTGGTTGAAAGTAGACTGGAGATGGATCTTGCGAAGATGATTGTGGTGGTTTCCTTGTACGCCTCATTGGTATAAGAGGTTGTTGAGGTATTGACTCGAACCGTAACAATCTACCCCTGCTTCTTGACCAAGTGTTGTGACACTGAAACAAAAACACCTTTAATGACCAAACTTAACCTTAACCCATCCGGAAAATAAAAAATTTTGAATTTTAAAATTCTATAATTTTGAAATTCAATTTATTTTTTGTTTTAAAAAAAAATATGGGAGGATACCATCCGACTTACTCCGAAAAAAAACCGACACAAAAAAAAACGACAAGAGACTACCCTAAAATACGTTCATGAAATGATGCACGACTAACGGAATAAAGGGTGTGAACACGACATGTAAGCGATTAAGTGAGGTTATGAACGCGTGTTATGACCGTACAGCTAGACATGACACCAAACTGGATACATAAACCACATACGTGCGCACAAAAAACCAAAAAAAAAACTGACAGGACAGTTCCCCTGGGCACTGTGTCACTGTACTGACTATCGTGACACGGTGCAGTCTACCGTCAGATGGTAGAAAACGCCGTGTCACGGCACTGTTCACCATGGCGCGGCAGGACTTGTCATGACACGGTGCTAAGTTCCAGGTCTTTTTGTGAGTTTTTCTAGATTTTAGTCGATTTTAGGTCCGTACTAATTACTATGTGGAAATAAAAACCCTCGGTCATGGGTTAAATAAAAAAACAGTAAACACATGAAGGTTAGCACCAAACAAACCATTTAGCATTTAGTCACGATGATGTAAAAAAGTTCGCAACTTAGGGTCAAGAACTATGTTCAACTATTGGTCAAGCTTTGGGTGTCAAAAGGGTACCATGGTTGCCATGAGCGTTTTTGGGTTGATAGAGCTTAAATCCCCCGGGGCTAAGACGCATGTAGAACACACACGTTTTTTCAGAAAAATCGAAGGAAGTTGATTGTGAGAAGAGAAAACAAGACACCAGAATGATTTTAGGACTGCCGTGACACGGCAGATATTCCCGTGCCACGGTACTGCACACCGTCAGACGGTGTACTGCACCGTGACACGGCAGATTCTGCGTTGGCATGGCAGTCAGAAAATATGATTGGTGCCCTGTTTTCCTTCGTATCCAATCAAGTTATTCAATTTTTCCAACGGGACAGACCTAAACGCAACGTTAAAATGTCTATGCTTATGCAGAAATGCCAAATTAATCACAGGAATATTTTTCAAGAATCTTTAAAGTCTCATACTCTCATCTTAATTAAATACCGATCACTCAAATCGATAAATAACCAAGAATCCTCCCCAGTGGAGTCGCCAAATTGTAGGCGTCGTTGGAAGTGCGCCTACGTTAAAAGCATGTGTGAATATGCTTGGCACTCATAGGATGTGGGAATTGACAATACAATTAGGGATAAGGAAAGTAGGGAGCCTCTAACAAGTTTTTTCAGGAACTTGTGAACCGTTCACGGATCATAAACGGCAACCACAATAAAGGGACAACGAAGGCAACAACGATTGACTTGTGAAAGTTACACCCCATTCATAATCCATGAGATTACTAACTCCATATGGTTCAGAACCACGAAAGGAGGATCGGGGATGATGGTACCAAGTGAGTCATGGAGTCACATTCGCCCGTATTGGCCTATACTCGATTCTTATAGTGAAAACTGATTCCTGCAATCTCAAAGGCATACAAACAGAGATTCAATTCGCTTCAAACTATTATTAAGCTAAATTGGTTTAATATTAATGCAACACATAATTCTAAAATATCTTGAACACTTGAATTAAATAATAAGATTAAAAAGGAACCTAAACCGGTTGTCCAAATTATCTTATTAGGCGTGATTTTCAATTACATATTTCCTTTAACATGCAATATGGTGATCATAAATATAACTAAACACACATTAATATTGGAAGCCATTTAACAATAATTCCAACAATATAAAATCGCTAGAAAAATAATAGAAATAAAAAGAACATAATTCTTACTTTGATTCTGTTTGCTTGTAACTACAAAATAATAAACGAGTTAGTAACTTTAAGGAAATAATAATAGAACAATAATTAAATTAAATTAAATAAAGTAGAGTTGATTTGGGGCCAAACCCTCAAACAGTTCTACTTTTCACGCCTTAGCTTAAGGACAGAACCACGAGTAAAGTACGGACTCCTTGGAGTGCTTGAAGAAGGAATTTTGAAAGAAGAAGGGTAGGCTAGTGTTTAAGCTAGAGCATAAAAGAGAGAAAAATAGAGAATTAATTGACGCTCGTACATCACAAATGAGGGGGTATTTATAGAAAAAATGTGCTAAGGGAACACACGGAACCCTAAAATGATAAAAACCCTTAAAGAGTATACCGCGACACGGCAAAATGTACCGTGACACGGAAAATCCCACCGTCGGACGGGAAACAATCCCGTGACACAGTGTACTTTTGCGTGACGCGGGAAATATTTAGTGAACGGGGGGAGAAAACGCGTTAAGGGTTTACACGGAAAGGACACGGAAACCCCCGTGTCACAGTAGGTTTCCCGTGTCACGGGAAACCCACCCGTTAGACGGGAAATTTTCCCGTGACACGGTGGACTGTTGCCGTGACGCGGGAGTTTTCAGTCCGCTTTTCCGTCTAAATTCATTTTTAACCCTAATTTCGTTCAGCGTTTTAACTGCCGATTGATAATTTTTGGCCATTTCTGTTTTTATTATTATTTGAGCTAAAATAATAAAATAAATAAAAAGTTTGGGCCAAAATAAATAATAAAACAATAAAATAAAAAAGGTTTGGGTTAAAATTAAAAACTATGCTTTGACTAAACATCAAGAATGATCCATGGATTATTCAAAAATTGAATTTAATTAAATACGATATATTTTTAAGCACTCTCGGGATTAAATACTGAACTCGACCAATAGTGGTAGTGAAAGGTAGTTCATCATCGGGTTTGGTTTTGGGGAGACATTTTTAGGTGTCTACACTTTTGTTTTTCGATTTTTTTTATTACCTCTTTTTATTTTCTTTTCATTTTCTATTTTCCCTTTTACTTTCATTTTGTTTTCTTATTTTATTTTTATTTCTTTTTCTTTTCTTTCCCTTTCCTTTTCTTTTATTTTCTTTTCTCTTTTATTTTCTTTTAACCTTGTAATTATAAATACCCATTTTTGGGTTAGAGAGATGGGGTACTAGACGATTAGAGTTAGAATTAGACCTAATAATTCTTAGCTTAGTGGAGAGATTCTCTCTAGATCTAGGGTTAGTTTTAGGAGTAGATTTTAGAGAGAGAAAGTGAGGAATTTCAATTGTTATTTGAGAGGTTGAAGATTCTAGATGACAATTGTATTGAAGATCTCAATTATCAATCAATGAAGCTTTCTCACTCTCTCTCTTCTTTATTGCTTTGTTTAATTTGATGTTTGTTTTGTTTGATTTTGATATTTGATGTTTGGTTAGAATAATTTTTCTTGATATTTTGTTGATTCTTGTTTTCCATAGTTTATAGTTGATTGGATGATGATGTTTCTTGAGTAGTTTACTTGCTAGGGTTTGGGTAAACATGTGTGATTGATGGATTGAGATTGATTTGGGAATTTGAGTAGTTCTTGTGTTGTGATTAAATTGATTCATAGAGGTTTGCATGTTGCATAAGTTTGATTGGAGTAGCTAACCATGATTGCTATATTGACTAAGCCCTTTTTTTTTTTACTTTGAATAAGCCCTTCTTTTTCCTTTTTAGCCTTTGTTTTGCTCGGGACGAGAAAAAGTCTAGCTTGAGGGAATTTGATGAGTGTCATTTATGGTACTCATAGGGTAGTCTTTTAGGATGATTTCATCCCTTTTTTCATTATTTCTTCTCTTATTTTTTGTCCTTATTCCTTTAGTTCCTCTCTTTCCTTCTTTCTTTGTGTTTTTCGTGTTTTCTTCGTGTTTTCCTTTTATTTTACCCTTTTTCCCTTTTTAATTCCTTTCCTTTGTTTGCTCTTCTAGGTACCTAGGAGTTGTCTTTGCAAAGGAATCAAGATGAGCTATATTAAATAAGCAAGGAGAAAGCAATATGCTCAGAGAGGGCTAGCCGCGGGCACCCCGCGGGCGCGGCCGATTTCTCTACGGGCGCGGCTTTCTAGGTTTTACTCGTGATTTCTTTTATTTCTTTCTTTTGTATATATAGTGTACGACCTTCTTTTTTCTTCATACATGAAATACTTTAGATTAGGATACTCTCTGTCTAGAACTAGGTGACATTAGGAGGTTCTCTCTCTAGATTAGGAGTAGTTTTAGAGAGAGAAAGTGAAGGATTTCATTGGTGATTAAGAGATTGAAGATACAAGTGTGACAATTGTGTTCAAGATCTTCTCTATTATCAATGAGCATTCTTAATTCTATCTCACCTTATTACTTTGTATAATTTGATGTTTGTTTGGTTTGATTTTGATATTTGATGTTTGATTAGAGTAATTGTTCTTGATATTTTGTTGATTCTTGTTTTCTATACTTGATAGTTGATTTGATGATGATGTTTCTGGAGTAGTATATGTAATACCCCGTATTTTTATACGTATTTTATTTAAAGTATGTATTTTATAAAGTATTTAAATAGTTGTAATTATTTTAATTAAAGTATTTTAATTAATATTATTAAAGTAAAGTTTATTTAATTATTTTATTTAAAAGTTGGGGTTTTATTTTAGGAAAGTTTGATTTTTCAACAAGTTTATTAGGGAAGGGATTAGGAAAACCTGGAAGAGGGTTAGTAGAGAACAGGTATAAATATCCCACTTATGAGGCAAATCAAACTTTGCCTAGAGTGGAGAAAACCCAAGGTAAACTTCTCTCTCTCTCTTCCTTATTTTTTTTTCCTTTTTCTTTTTCCCTTCCCCTTAAATTTTCGGCTGCCCCTCCCTCACCACCGCTGCCAGCCACCGGCAGGCTGGTGGCCGCCGCTGCCAGCAGCGCAAGCCGCCGGCAGCAGGCAGCCGCCGCCGCCAGCAGCCGGCAGCCGGTGGTGGCTGCCGCCTTCCTTCCCCTTTTCTTTTTTGAACTCCATATATATAAAAATAAAAAATTGAACCTTTCTTTTTTTAATTGAATCTATTCTTGGATTTAAATATAAATTATGAGTTTGGGGGTTTAATTTTGATGTTTGATAATTGTAATTGTATGAATTAATTTTAAGATTTGGTTTTTAATTAAAAAGCCCCAATTTTTGAAAACCTAGGTCCTTGATTTATGAAAATTATTAAAGCATATGAGGTATTAATGTTTAGATCTTCAATTTAAGTGTTTTAAGACTAAATTACAGCAAGTTTTAATTAGAAATAAAGTGCTGGAATTTTTTGTAGAGCACTTAATATTATGTTTTTGAAGGAAATTTAAATTACCCATTAAGTGGGACTTAATTAGAGTGTTTTAAATATAATTTCAGCTTATTCTAATTATTTTAAGAGGGGTTTTAGGATAGTATATATTGCTGGAAATTTGTTTAGAGTGGGTTTTAATGCTCTATTATAATTTTAATGTGTGGGAGACTTCGAAGTGAGCAATTTTTACTAGTCGCGACGATTTTAAAATCGTATTCAAGGTACGTTCGCGTACATAGCATATTTTAATGATGTAGAATCATGCTAGGTTTAATTTCAATCAATTACAAGTAGTATCATGCTAAGGTTTATGTATTGAATTGTGAATTATTGGTGTTGGTGATTGAATTGTGAAAAATGAATTATTTGTGATGGTTTATGGATTGGAAATTATATTTTTGGCATGATTATATGGACTACATATTTATTTATGGCATGATAGAGAGCATGTTTAATTAAACTAATTGTTTAATTATGTTTGGAATATTGAAAGGAAATTTTATTATGGTCCATATAATTTTTATTGATGCTTTGAGCATGAGAAAGGAGCTATATAAGTGTCTATATACACAAGGAATAAATTGTATGTTGGTGCCCTTGTGCACTTAAGGTGTTTTTACACCGAGGGATAGGATTTTTGGCGCATTATGCGTCTAAGGTGTCTTTGACACTGAGGTAGAATTAAAAAGGGTTCAACAATAAATAATTTGTGGTCACTAATTATTCAAGAATTAAATTGGTATGTTTGCTTGATTGAATAATTATTGTTGGTTGATTTATTATGCTTTGAGAGTCATCACCAAGTCTAATAATATGTAAATAACGTAAAGTGAAAGAGATTACGCACCAAAACTCTTGGAACATATATACCTTGAGTATGAACAATGGGGGGGGGTTTATGGGGTTTTATATTTAACCATAACTTCCAATGGAGTACAGGACGCTGTATATTCCTTTTTATTATGCGCAGGAATTCCGCCACCTTTGTGTGGTTTTGTCGCTGGCACGGTTAGCTCCCGTGCCAGTTAACCTCAAATTTATTTGGGGGAGTTTAATAGGTGGAAATTAAACCCGTTCGATGCGTAATCAATGCAAAATGAACTAATTAGTGTCTAGTCATTGTTCTTGTTGATTGTTGTGTGTGCTTGTAAACAGGTGCAATGAGGTAAGTGCGTGTGATGATAGGAGATTGCATGTTAGTGTGTTTAGTTACGCTTATGTACTCAGCTTTGCTGATTGTGTGTGTTGTTTGTGTCTGGTCATGTCTTTA
The DNA here is from genome assembly GCF_948465745.1 of Chenopodium album. Classification (NCBI taxonomy): domain Eukaryota; kingdom Viridiplantae; phylum Streptophyta; class Magnoliopsida; order Caryophyllales; family Amaranthaceae; genus Chenopodium; species Chenopodium album. The sequence continues at coordinate 51,949,001 of NC_137841.1, read as the reverse complement.
TCTTGGCCCTACGATGATCCATTTTAATGGAGAGTAGTGGGGGCAAGTAGAGATACACTTTTCAAGTATTGAAGCATGTTCATGACGGGGCATGAGTGAAGAGGGATTCATGCTAGCTTCCATTAGAATATGATTTGTTTTATACATTGAATATTTTATTTTATTACTTTATGGACTAACACACAAGTTTGGTTGTTTCGGTTTTAAATAAGGGCCTTAAATGGTTTCAAAATGTGGTAGGTTCTATTTGACTTCGGTTTTGTTGATTTTCAACTTTACTTTCGTTGGTATGGTTTTTAAATTGTGTTATTTAAATAGTTTTAGTTTTCAAGTCTTCCGCTGTGTATCTTTGATAGTTGCCTTAGCCGTTCTCACGGTGGCGGTAATGTCTTAGATATTCCTAAAACGTATTTTAAAAAGGAGTAAAGTGTGTATTTAAAAGAAAGGAATTTCTTGGGTGTTACAAAGTGGTATCAGAGCTTAGGTTGAGATTTTAAATTACCACTAAAACAAAAACGTTTTTATTATGATTTAAACTTGGCCAAGTGCTAATTTAATTTTGCAATGTAAATTTCATTCCGATTTTATTTTATTTTAATTTATTTTATTTTAATTTATTTTATTAAGAGGGCCGAATTTTTTTTTATTTATTTCATTTTATTTTTTTAGTTTGGTCCGAAATTTATTATTTTTTTTTTGTGAATGCCGAAAATTTGGCCCCTTCCATATAATTTAAAAAAAAAAAATTAGCAGGGTAAATTTTTTTTAGTTTGTTTATTTTGCAGGGAGCAAGGATTGAGGTAAGAATTATGTGTTAAAAGCTTTTATTAATATGTTGGTGAGCTTGGGTAGGAAAGAAAAGGGCATATAGTCTAGAATTTATTTCTTCCCTGTGTGCATAAATTTTATTTTAGGGTGTTCAAGCATGTTGTATGACTAAATGTTTGTGATGAAAGCATGAAATATATGTATTATTTTATGTGATTCTTCAGATTGTATGATTGAACACTGAACTTTGTATTATTTATTTAATTTTATTTAATCCTTTAGGGGAGGGAAATCTTTTCTAAACCTTTTCTCTACATGATGCCAATTTTTCCTAGCAAGTTTACCCAAATGGGATCTCTCGTAAAGAAAAATAATGAACACCCCTATGACTTTGTAGAAAAGATCAGATACTTTTGTTCCTACATGAGCAATGTCCTACGGGAGAAAGTTTATGACACCTCTGATCGTATTTCGGCAATGATTGTCCATTGTCTTCCAGAGGAGCCCCCTTACCTTGATGTCAAACAAAGATTCTCTGATTTTTATCTTTTAGGAGACATCCCAAATTACCATAAATACAGAGACTATTATGGCCAGTGGTATCCAGACTATATCTTCTTAACCAAATATCTCGTAAGGGTGGAGAAAGTTTATTGTCAGCGCTTAAACCTTCCCTACCCTGACTACTACTTTGATAACCCAACAGAGAACAATCCTCCTCCAAATCAACAACCAGAAAATTCCGCTTCTTCTTCTTCTTCTTCGTCGGGGGGAAATCCAGCAGAGAATGGAGAACAACAAGAGGGTAATAGTTCACTTATGGACATTTCTGATCCAAACCCACCTCCAACTCCAATAATTATAGATATTTCATCGGATGAGGAAGAAGAAGGGGAGTTTGTTCCAGTAGAACCTGAACCTGAATCACCTGAACCAATGGAGGAGTCAAATGATTCTAACTTCGATCCTTCAAGCTACAAGCAATCCACCGACAAAAGGGACAACGTTCGAAAGGATTAAATCTTATGACTTTCCTCGCAACGAGTTCATATTCTTTATTTTAAAAATTTTTATTTGTTATTTCAGTTTTAGCAAATAAGTGGCATGACCACATTAGTTTTTGGAACACACTTTTTATTTTAATATCTTCAGTCTATTTTAATTAAAAAACCTTATTTATTTCTTTGATAAATTTTTATTTATAAATTCTTTTGTTTTACAAATATTCCATTTCACACCATTATTTGAACACGCAAATTCATGTTTTAATAATTAGATTACTGTTCGTTAATATTAATCTCGTTTTAATCCCGATCAGGTTCTAAACTCCTCCGATTTTGATAAAATAATAGTGTTTTTCGAGTGGAAACAATGTTTTAAGAAAGACACACTACCTTTGGTAGTGAGCACTACCCTCTCGTGGCTAAATTCAGCCTCTAAATACGATTTTCGAGTAGTTTTTGATTCCAAGCATTTATTGTGATACTAATCACCATTCCAAGCAACTTATCTCCAACAACATTTATAAACCGCAAACGTCCATGGGAATTATTATTATATTTATTGTGATGCTTTATTAAATGCATGGTTGGTTAGCAATCAATATTAATTGATAAAGATACATTAAGGGAAATTTTAGCAATTGCTATCCCAAATTGTTAGCTTCACATTTTACTGTAAATGTTTAAAAAAAAAAAGGGATTAAAATATATAAGGGTGTTCGTCTTGAGAACTAAACCTAGCCATTTCTAATAGTTATCCTTGTCCTATATTCAGGAGAAACCAAATGGCAGGGGGACGAAGTTCAGGTAGTGGTGGAAATAATTTGAATGATGTAGTGAGACAATTGGCAGCGGTTGCCCAACAATTGGCAAGGAACTCAACTGGTAACGGGGATGCTCAAGGGGAGCTCTTTAAAAAGGTGGCGCAAAGCAAGCCACCAACCTATCAGGGCGAGCCTGATCCTGTGGTGTTGGAAAACTGGTTAAGGGAATTTGAGAAAGTGTTTGGAGCTGTGGGATGCCCTGAAAACTCCAAAGTAGGTTGTGCTACCTACTATCTGAGGGGTGAAGCTGACCTTTGGTGGCAACAAAACGAGGCTACCATTAGAGCGTTACCTGGGTTCAACTGGACCAAATTCCAAGAAAAAGTGAGAGACAAGTTCTATCCTACCTTTTTGCAGAAGCAGAAGGCTGAGGAATTTTCAAACCTTAGGATGGATAAGATGACAGTTACGGAATATTACACCAAGTTTATTGAGTTGTCCCGTTTTTCTGAAGGATCCGTCTCTACGGAGAAAGCAAAAGCTAGGAAGTTTGAGAGTGGGTTAACTACTGACCTGCAGTTGAAGCTGTGCGGGCAGGTATTTGAGACCCTAGATGAAGTATATGGAAGGGCCGCACACCTTTATACTCTTGAGGAAAAGAAGAAGAAAGAGTTAGCTGAAATAGAAGGAAGATAGAAAAGGAAGGAAGAAGGACAAGTTTCAGGAAACCAACAGGGAAACCAGAATGGTTTTAAGAAGCAAAAGTACCACCACAACAATAATTTCCCCAATAATAATAATTTCCAGAATAATAATCGCCAAGGGGGACGTAGCAACAATGGAGGTACTAGAAACAATAACAAGGGGAGTAATAAGAATGGAAGGTCTTACTACTGCAAGAGGTGTAGGAACAATCACCCTGGGAAGGATTGTGAAGGCAATTTGGCTGCTTGTCGTGCTTGCAACAAACTGGGGCATAGGGAGTACGAGTGTTACTCCAAGAATGCTAATGGGAATAAACAGAACAACTATAACTCAGGAGGAAACCCGAAGAATTTCCAGGGGAACAACAACAATTTTTCTGGGAATAAGGGAGTGTAGCAGAATGGGGTGAGGAACAGTAACACCAACAATGGTAACAACCAACAAAAGGGAGGAACTGCAGGGAAACTGAATGTTTTGAGTAGGCACGAGGCAGAGGCCACGGAAGATGTTATCACTGGTACTTTTCTATTAACTCTATTCCTGTTAAAGTATTGTTTGATTCTGGTGCAACTTTTTCTCTTGTTTCTAAGGGTATTGTTTCAAAACTTAAGGACTGCTTAAAAATAGTAGAGGCACTAGATTTACCTATAACCATCCCGACAGGACGGGTAGTGAATTGTACCAAAACTTTTAGAAACGTGCCTTTAGAAATAGAGGGAAAGATATTTCCGTCTGATCTTATTGAGTTTGGGCTGAGCGACTTTGACCTTATCTTGGGGATGGACTGGCTAAGTAAGTATAATGCTGAGATTAGTTGTAAATCACTGAAAACGAAGATGATCACAAGTGGAAATGAATCAGTGACTTACTGGATGGATGGTAAAACAAAGTGTCCAAGGGTAATATCAGTGTTAAAATTAGCAAAGTACATGAAGAAGGGACATCCAGTATATTTTTGCAGCGTTAGGGATATGAACCATGAACAGGTGGCAAATCCAGAAAACATAGAAGTGGTCAACGAATTTCTGGATGTGTTTCCGGATGAGATCCCTGGGATGCCACCTAAAAGGGCGATCGATTTTACCATAGATTTAGTACCCGGAACAACCCCAATATCCAAGGCACCATATAGAATGGCACCTGCAGAAATGAGTGAACTAAAGGATCAGTTACAAGATTTGTTGGACAAAGGGTACATTAGACCAAGTGCTTCCCCTTGGGGAGCACCAGTTCTATTTGTGAAGAAAAAGGATGGAAGCATAAGACTGTGCATTGATTATAGGGAATTAAATAAGGTGACCATAAAGAATAAGTATCCCTTACCAAGGATAGATGATCAGTTTGACCAACTAAAGGGTGCCACAGTGTTTTCGAAAGTTGACTTCAGGTCAGGATATCACCAATTGAGAATTGCCGATGAGGACATTCCTAAGAAGGCATTTAGGACAAGATATGGACACTACGAATTTACAGTTATGCCTTTCGGATTGACGAATGGTCCAACAATCTTTATGGATTTGATGAATAGAGTGTTTCATCAATTTATGGATAAGTTTGTAGTGGTGTTCATAGATGACATTTTGGTATACTCAGAGAACAAAGAAGAGCATGCATAACACCTGAGGACAATTTTGCAAACATTAAGAGAAAACCATCTTTATGCAAAGTTCTCTAAGTGTGAGTTTTGGTTGGAGAAGGTAGCATTCTTAGGAAACTTTGTGTCCAAGGACGGGGTAGAGGTAGACCCAGCCAAAATAGAAGCTGTTAAGAGCTGGCCGACACCCAAAACAGTATCTGATGTGAGGAGTTTCTTAGGTTTAGCAGGGTATTATACACGTTTTGTTAAGGATTTTTCCAAGATTGCTAAACCTATGACTACTTTAATGAAGAAGGACAAGAAGTTTGAATGGGATGAAAAGTGTGAAGAGGCGGTCCAACTCTTAAAACACAAATTAGTTACAGCACCAGTGCTTACACTTCCCGATGATAGTGGACTATATGATGTATATAGTGATGCATCAAAGAATGGCTTGGGGTGTGTGCTTATGCAAAATGGAAAGGTGATTGCATACGCATCAAGGCATCTAAAAACACACGAGGTAAACTATCCAACTCATGATTTGGAATTAGCCGCCATCATTTTTGCACTGAAAATTTGGCGCCATTATTTGTATGGAGTGAAATGTAGAATTTACACAGACCACAAGAGCTTAAAGTACATTTTCACCCAAAAGGATTTGAACTCTCGTCAAAGGAGATGGCTAGAGTATACGACGGATTACGATCTAGACATACAATACCACGAAGGGAAGGCAAATGTGGTTGCGGATGCTCTAAGTCGTAAAAATAGTCATGGATTAAACTCGTTATTAGTAGCGAATGAGTTATGTAGAGAAATGGCGAAATTGAATTTAGAAGTCGTGGAATGGGGAGTACCAGCAGGTATTTTTGCGAATCTGAGTATCCAACCAACAATATTCGACGTGATTCGACAGAACCAAGAGGGGGATGTAAAGTTGGATAGGATTCGTGAGAAAATTAAGCAAGGAAAAGCTATAGACTTCAAAATTCACGAAGATGGGAGCTTGGGGTATAAAGGTCGATGGTGTGTACCACAGAAATGTGAGGAAGTGAAGAAAAAGTTGATGGAAGAAGGACACAACACACCTTACTCAGTACACCCGGGAGGAGACAAGTTATATAAAGATTTGAAGAAGATGTTTTGGTGGCCTAGAATGAAAAAGGAGGTTGCTGAATTTGTGGCAAAGTGTTTAACATGTCAGAAGGTGAAAATAGAGCACAAGAGGCCTCAAGGTACTGTACAATCATTAGAAATCCCAAGATGGAAGTGGGATTGCATTTCAATGGATTTCGTGACTGGCTTACCTAAGTCAAGGAGTGGAAATGACACCATTTGGGTAGTGGTGGACAGACTTACGAAATCGGCAGTGTTTATACCAATGAAAGAAACTTGGAAGATGGAGTAACTTGCGAAGGCTTACATCAAGCATGTAGTAAGGTTACATGGAGTTCCAAAAGATATTATTTCTGACAGGGATTCCAGGTTTCTCTCAAAATTTTGGAATAGTGTTCAGGAAAATTTTGGTACCATACTTAAGATGAGTACAGCATTTCACCCTGCCACAGATGGGCGAACCGAAAGAACCATTCAAACCTTGGAGGACATGTTGAGAGCTTGTGTAATAGACTTCCAGGGAAGTTGGGAAGACAGTTTGGATTTAATTGACTTTTCCTATAATAATAGTTACCACACAAGCATAGGAATGGCACCATTCGAGGCTTTATATGGGAGAAAATGTAGAAGTCCAATTTGTTGGAACGACATTAGTGAAACTATGGTTCTTGGGCCTCAAATGATTGAGGACACAGTCAAGCAAGTAAGGGAAATTCAATCTAAAATCCAAGCATCTCAAGATCGCCAAAAGAGTTATGCAGACTTAAAACGAAGAGAAGAAGAATTTAAAATTGGCGATAAGGTGTTACTAAAAGTGTCACCGATGAAAGGAGTGCTGAGATTTGGGAAGAAAGGAAAGCTCAGTCCAAAATACATCGGTCCATATGAAATACTACAAAGAATAGGCAAAGTAGCTTATAGGTTAGCCTTACCTATGGAGCTTAGTAAAGTACATGACGTATTTCATGTGTCCCAATTGAGAAGGTACATCCCCGATAAATCCCAGGTGCTACAACCAGAAACCATCGAGTTAGATCAAAGTTTAACCTATGAAGAGAGACCTGTCAAGATTCTTGACAGTAAAGTGCGTAGTACACGCAACAAGAATGTTAAGATTGTAAAGGTACTTTGGTCTAACCAAGATTATGAGGAAGCCACTTGGGAAGCAGAGGATGAAATGAAAAAGAAATACCCAGAGTTGTTTCAGGTTTGTAGAGTTACGGGGGCGTAACTCGTTTTCTTTAAGGGGGGTAGAATGCGGTAGAATTTCGCGCGTTTTCCTTATATTTCAGTTACTTTTGTGCTTTTGCACGAATTTAAACAAGTATTTCGAGTATTTATGCTCTCAAAGAGACATAAAACAGTAATGAAGTGACAAAAATTACAGCAATACTATACATATTAAGGAAAAAGGTTTGAATTCCGTTCCCCAAGTTTCGGGACGAAACATTTTTTAAGGGGGGTAGACTGTAATACCCCGTATTTTTATACGTATTTTATTTAACGTATGTATTTTATAAAGTATTTAAATAGTTGTAATTATTTTAATTAAAGTATTTTAATTAATATTATTAAAGTAAAGTTTATTTAATTATTTTATTTAAAAGTTGGGGTTTTATTTTAGAAAAGTTTGATTTTTCAACAAGTTTATTAGGGAAGGGATTAGGAAAACCTGGAAGAGGGTTAGTAGAGGAGGGGTATAAATATCCCACTTATGAGGCAAATCAAACTTTGCCCAGAGTGGAGAAAACCCAAGGTAAACTTCTCTCTCTCTCTTCCTTATTTTATGTAGAGTACTTAATGTTTAGATCTTCAATTTAAGTGTTTTAAGACTAAATTACAGCAAGTTTTAATTAGAAATAAAGTGCTGGAATTTTATGTAGAGTACTTAATATTATGTTTTTGAAGGAAATTTAAGTTACCCATTAAGTGGGACTTAATTAGAGTGTTTTAAATATAATTTCAGCTTATTCTAATTATTTTAAGAGGGGTTTTAGGATAGTATATATTGCTGGAAATTTGTTTAGAGTGGGTTTTAATGCTCTATTATAATTTTAATGTGTAGGAGACTTTGAAGTGAGCAATTTTTACTAGTCGTGACGATTTTAAAATCGTATTCAAGGTACGTTCGCGTACTTAACATATTTTAATGATGTAGAATCATGCTAGGTTTAATTTCAATCAATTACAAGTAGTATCATGCTAAGGTTTATGTATTGAATTGTGAGTTATTGGTGTTGGTGATTGAATTGTGAAGCATGAATTATTTGTGATGGTTTATGGATTGGAAATTATATTTTTGGCATGATTATATGGACTACATATTTATTTATGGCATGATAGAGAGCATGTTTAATTAAACTAATTTATTAATTATGTTTGGAATATTGAAAGGAAATTTTATTATGGTCCATATAATTTTTATTGATGCTTTGAGCATGAGAAAGGAGCTATATAAGTGTCTATATACACAAGGAATAAATTGTATGTTGGTGCCCTTGTGCACTTAAGGTGTTTTTACACCGAGGGATAGGATTTTTGGCGCATTATGCGTCTAAGGTGTCTTTGACACTGAGGTAGAATTAAAAAGGGTTCAACAATAAATAATATGTGGTCACTAATTATTCAAGAATTAAATTGGTATGTTTGCTTGATTGAATAATTATTGTTGGTTGATTTATTATGCTTTGAGAGTCATCACCAAGTCTAATAATATGTAAATAACGTAAAGTGAAAGAGATTACGCACCAAAACTCTTGGAACGTATATACCTTGAGTATGAACAATGGGGGGGTTATGGGGTTTTATATTTAACCATAACTTCCAATGGAGTACAGGACGTTGTATATTCCTTTTTATTATTTATTATGCGCAGGAATTCCGCCACCTTTGTGTGGTTTTGTCGCTGGCACGGTTAGCTCCCGTGCCAGTTAACCTCAAATTTATTTGGGGGAGGTTAATAGGTGGAAACCCGTTCGATGCGTAATCAATGAAAAATGAACTAATTAGTGTCTAGTCATTGTTCTTGTTGATTATTGTGTGTGCTTGTAAACAGGTGCAATGAGGTTAGTGTGTGTGATGATAGGAGAATGCATGTTAGTGTGTTTAGTTACGCTTATGTACTCAGCTTTGCTGATTGTGTGTGTTGTTTGTGTCTGGCCATGTCTTTATCTTGGCCCTACGATGATCCATTTTAATGGAGAGTAGTGGGGGCAAGTAGATATACACTTTTCAGGTATTGAAGCATGTTCATGACGGGGCATGAGTGAAGAGGGATTCATGCTAGCTTCCTTTAGAATATGGTTTGTTTTATGCATTGAATATTTTATTATATTACTTTATGGACTAACACAAAAGTTTGGTTGCTTCGATTTTGAATAAGGGCCTTAAATGGTTCCAAGTTGTGGTGGGTTCTATTTGACTTTGGTTTTGTTGATTTTCAACTTTATTTTCGTTGGTATGGTTTTTAAATTGTGTTATTTAAATAGTTTTAGTTTTCAAGTCTTCCGCTGTGTATCTTTGATAGTTGCCTTAGCCGTTCTCACGGTGGCGGTAATGTCTTAGATATTCCTAAAACGTATTTTAAAAAGGAGTAAAGTGTGTATTTAAAGGAAAGGAATTTTTAGGGTGTTACAGTTTACTAGCTAGGGTTTAGGTAGACATGTGTGATTGATGAATTGAGATTGATTTGGGAATTTGAGTAGTTCTTGTGTTGTGATTAAATTGATTCATAGAGGTTTGCATGTTGCTTAGTTAATAGGAATAGCTAACCATGATTGCTAGCATTGATTGCATGATTAAATTGATTGGCATGACCACTTGATATCGATTTGATCATAATTGGTTGAGTATTTGATTTTTTTTCTTCTTATTGTTTAGCACTAGAGAAATATATGTTAGAGAGTATGGGGATGATTAGTTGAATGCTCCTAATTGCTCCTACTATTTTTCTTTGCATTTCTTGGATGGCTTGATTCCCTAATCAGCTTGGTTATCATGAATGCATGTTGGTCCCCCTTCCCTAGTGCTTTATTTGTTTGGTTCTTTTCTTAGTTAGTTGGTTAGTGTTTACCTTTTACCCTTAGACTTCGACCTAGCTTAGGCACATAATTACCTCTATACTTGTATTTAGGTTAGTTAAGTGATTATAAATTTGTTTGACCGTAGGGAGGATTAGTTCAACGACCTAGTTTTCCCCTCGTCAATATTACTGACACATTCTTTTTGAGATTCTTGAATATTGATTCACAAATCGTTGTTAGCTTCGATATGAACCTACTTATATATTGCAACCGGCCAATAAATCCTCGATTTTGTTTCTCGATTTTAGGCGGTGGCATTGACATAATTAATCGCCTTGATCTTGACAAATATCAAAAATATATTTTTCTATAGGGAAAGACTCTAACTCTGACGACTCTTTAAACATTGGTCCTTGTCCTGTCGTTATTGAGATTTTTCTTCCACTCGGAGTAGTCACCTTGACTGTCTTGCGCCATCCTTGCACTAAGCCCTCTGCTAGAGTGATGAGTTTCGAAGGGTCAAAACTCTCGCTTTGTAGAACCGTTTGAATGAGCAAGGGATTAACCTCTATATATTTTGGCTCATTCTTCTCGCGCCCAAAGAGGAGTCCCATGACGTTAAAGTCAAAGCATGGGGGTGCTTTCTCCTTGTGAATAGGAGTTGGGATCTCATCTAGGAAGTAGCAATCCAGAGAGATTTTGAACCCCGGTTGCCTTATACCACTTACAACGAAGGGTTCGGGAAATTCGTAGCATGGATAGTCCTCTCCTTCTCTTATAAACTGTCCATTAAGAGTAAGAGGATATTTGTCCATTGAGATCGCTTTCTTTTGGGTGCGAGCGTTCCTACACGCCTTAGACTTTTCCTGGGCTCGCTTTAGATCTTCCAGTGTCGGTTCAAAATAAAGTCCGAAAGTATCTAACTTAGTGAGGCTAGGTAATTTCATTAATTTTTCTATCTCCTTTTTCTTTCCTAGAGTCATTCCTAGAAAGTGTCTATGTCTCTTGAGAATTGCATTTACTGTCATATTAGAGTGGGGGTCATGGCAAAGAGGGGTCCTTTTATCTTCCTCGATTAAGGAGACCTCTTCATTAAAGCCCCATAAATCTTCATCATTCTCATCGTGCTCCACATTAATAATTGGATTTTCGACTGCTTTAATCCTCATAGGTGAAGCATCGATCGTAATAGGGATCCCTCCAACTATGGCCTTTACTTGTTAATGAAGGGATGAAGGGACGACCTTAAGGTCATGAAGCCAAGGGCGTCCCAATAATAAGTTGAAAGAAGTTTTAATATCCACTACTTGGAAGGTAGTGGCATGTTCTATTGCTCCCGCCGTTACATTCATGGTAATTTTTCAGAGAGCTTGGCTACGATGAGTGTTGTCGTAGGCTCTTATTCCTTGCGTTGACGGGGTTAAGTCTTCATCCCTTATTCCTAACATTCTCGCAGTTCTAACTGGACAGACATTGATTGTTGATCCATTGTCTACGAGAGTCATTGGGACATTAATCTTCTTGCAGACTACTGTGAGGTTTAGAGCCTTGTAATGCTTGTCACCTTCCGGAGGTAAATCCTTGTCAGAAAAGGTGATTAGATTGATAGGATTAGGGAGATCACTCGTAAGAAAGTTAGTCAACCCCTCAGGAGTGGTTCCGGAGTCTATCCCTATCTTGTCCAAGGCATTCATTACCAAAAACCTATGTTCTCGGGACATAGCTAGAAGTTTCCATACATTCATTTGGACCTTGGTCTTCTCGAATTGTTTGACAACATCGTTGTCTTCTATAATTGGTATGGGAAATTGTTGTACGGCAGGAATAGGTTGTGAAGAGATGGGAGGTTATATTCTCCCAGTTCTTGTTAGGACGTCTATGGGTGAATCTTCTTCATCCCAAATATCACTTATTGGATATATGAGTGAAAGTGGAGGTTCTTCCATATCCTTAAGATAGACATCTTCATCATCGCTGTCCCAAACCCTATTTGTGCTAATATCTTGTTCTTATGGGATTTGAACTAGCTTATTGTTATCAATCAGTTTCTTAATTAAATCTTTGAATTTAAAATAGTTCTCAATGGTATGTCCCCCTGATTGATGATATGGACAGTAAAACCTATCTGTCCTCTTTAATGACTCAAATGGTCTCGATTTGAGAGGTTTAACCTTGCCACTCTCAGAGAGCATTTTGAACATTTTAGCATAAGAAGTTCCAATTGGAGTGTAAGACTTACTAATCTTCTTGGGTGTGTAAATTACATGGAGAGAAAATGGCTTTTCTCCATAGGTGGAACTTTAACATGCTTGCTTTGAACCACCTTTTCTTGCTTCTTTGCAAACTCGATAGCTTCGCGTAATAAGTCTATTCCCTCCCATATTGATCGTATGAGAATCCATACCTCTTCTTTAGTTGCAGGTTGATGAGTGTCATTTTTGGCACTCATAGGGTAGTCTTTTAGGGTTATTTCTTTCCCTTTTTCATGCTTTCTTCTCTTGTTTTTGGTCCTTTTTCCTTAGGTTTCTCTTTCTCCTCTTTTCTTTATGGTTCTCGTGTTTTCCTCGTGTTTTCCTTTTATTTGGCTCTTTTTCCTTTTATTTCCTTTCTTTGTTTGCTTGTGTAGGTATTTGGAGAATCACCTTTACAAAGGAATCAAGTTGGGGCCTTAATGATCAAGTAAGGAAGAAGCATTTGGCTAGAGAGGGCTTAGAGAGGCCTTGGAGAGGCCTCGGAGAGGTCTCCAAGGTATTTCCAGCAAGCCGCGGGCGCGGGTCAGTGGAGCCGCGGGCGCGGGCTTAAGAAGAGCAAATTGCAAGATTTTGGCAGGAGCTCCCCGCGGTTGCCCCGCGGGCTCTCCGCGGGCGCGGTAAATCTGGAGAGGGCGCTCCTTCTCAGAGAGACCGCGGCCCCCTAATTGAGTTTTGGGAGCAGGGGATTGGCCGCGGGCGCGGCATCTTTGGCCGCGGGCGCGGGTGCTGCCCAGAAAGCCCGTGGAGGGTTCCGTACCCATTTCTCCGCGGCCGCGGATTCATCGAGAGAGACCGCGGGATTTGCCGTTTTCTTCTTTACCTATAAATAGAATTGTAATTCCTTTTCAAAAAAAACTTTTTGATAATTTTCATTAGCTTAGTTTTAGAGAGAGAATTTAGAGAGAGGTTAGAGAGAAGTTCTTTGTTTTTGATTTGTAACTCAACATTTGATCAATCAAGTTTGGATTTCTTCATTTTCAATCATCAATATTAGTGAGAATCTCTTCCTTCTTTCATTCCTTACTTACTTGCCATTTGATTTATGCTTGTTGCTTGTTTTTCTTTGTATTTGAATTTGATATTGTTGAATATTTTGATTTCTCTTAGATTTTGATATAGAATGAAGATTAATGCAATTTCTAGTTATTTGTTCTTGAATTTCACCATGATTAGTGAGTAGATTAGTTGCTAGGGAAAGGGGGAAGCATGTTTGATTAATGAAATTGCTAGTTGATGCTCTTTGATTGATTGATTTGTTGCAATTAAATTGGTTGACATAGTTTTGCATGTGATTGATTAGACTAGGAGTGATCAACCTATAAGATTAATCTAGATTGCATTGCAACTCTTAATGACATGAACAATTGAATTGAAAGTTGCTCTAATTGATTGGGTTTGCTTGTGATTCTTCTTGATTTGCTTTTCATAGTGACACCTAGATTGGCCTATAGGAGATAGCCTTTGAACTCTCTTGATTGCTACTATTGTTTGTCCATTGCAATACTTGAATTAATTGATTGAGCTCTAAACTAGCATTATCATTGAACTTGCATGTGGAACCCATATCCCTAGTGTCTAGACCTTTGTTTTACTTGATTAGACTTGTTTTAGCTTACCATAGTGCCAACCATAATCTCAACTCCATCTTCGAGGTAGCTTGACTTAGACTCTAGTTTTCATCATTGCATTCCCTAGGGATCGACCCTTAACTTGCCCTATATTCATATAAGGTTGGTTAGGTGTTTACAAATTTTGTTTGACTTGGGGGAAGGGTAGATAACGACATAAATTTTCCTCTAGTCAAAATGGCGCCGTTGCCGGGGACTGCTATTGGTTTTGTTTCTTTAGGCTACACTTGTAGCCGTGCTACTAATATTTTCTTTGAAGTTTTGCATGCATAGAGCTCGTGATCGATCCATTGTGCCTTTTGACCCGGAAATTGAAAGGACTCTCTCAAGGAGAAGAATAGCTAATCGATTCTCCTTGGGGTATAGTTCTTCAAGTGAAGAAGAGATTGAAGAAGAGCAAGGCATGGGAGAAAATCCGAGAGTGGCCTTGAAGGAGCTAGGAATACCCGGTTCTTATAGGTTTGAGAGCGGCATAGCTCCGCCTACAACACCGGCAAATGATTTCGAGAGTCGGCCGGCCATGATCACCTTAATTGAGAGGAGGCAATATAGTGGGGCTAAGAATGAGAGCCCGTTGAACCATCTTAAAGAATTTGAAAAATATTGCAACGCCATCAAAGTTAACGGAGTTTCTCAAGATTTCATACGCCTCAAGTTGTTCCCCTTCTCTCTCATAGGAAGATCCTTAGAGTGGCTAGATAAAGAAGTGAAGCCCAACTCCTTGAGAACATGGGATGATGTTACAAAAGCCTTCTTGTCCCGCTTCTACCCTTAAAAGAAGACGGCGGAGGCAAGAGCCTTGATTTAAGGGTTCAAGCAAAGGCCAAATGAAAGCCTTTACGAAGCATGGGAGAGATACAAAGAGTGTCAAAGGGAGTGCCCTCACCACGGAATCCCAACATACCAAGTGGTCCAAATCTTCTATGGCGGTTTAAGTCCCCAAGGCAAGTCATACCTTGATGGGGGGGCCGGGGGTCCTATCATGAACAAGACCGAAGAAGAAGTGGTGGACATCATTGAGGACGTGGTGACGTACTATAGAGATTGGCAAGATGGGGAGAGAGACTCTTCAAGCAAGCAATCTTCATTGTACTCGGTAGACCATCTAAATACGATCAACAACCTTTCCTTCCAAATGACAAACTTGGGAAAGGAGATGACCGCAATCAAAGCCAAGTTGGAGAGCACTTCTAATTCATCCCAAGCTTAGAATCTTCCCTCCCAATTTAAGGGGAGAGGTACTCCTTCTAACTCTCAACCCCCTCCCTCTTCACATAATATGCCTATGGGTTGTTTGTTTTGTGATGCATGTGGATCGTATGATCATGACTCTAGTAATTGTCCTAATGAATGTGTTGATGAGTTTGATAACAATGAGACTGAGCATGTGAATTATGTGTCAAATAATAATGCTCAAAGGTTTGATAATCAAAGAGGTCAATGGAATAGGAATTACCAAAACCAAGGCAATTTTGACAACTATAATCAAGGTGGTGGTTATAGAAACCAAGGGAACCAAGGTTCTCGTGGTAGCTATAATAACCAAGGTTATAGTGGCCAAAATCAAAGCCAAAATTATGGTAATCAAAACCAAGGTTATGGAAATCACAACCAAGGTAGTGGTAACCATAATCAAGGTGGTGGTAACCATAATCAAGGTTATGGACAAAGTCAAAATAGGGGTACTTGGAACAACCAAGGGAAGAGCAATTTTCAAAATAATGCTCAAAGAGGTCCCCCACCCGGATTTGTTCCAAGGACTCAAGGAGAAAATTACTATTCCCAACCTTCTTCACCTAGGACCAATTTGGAAGAAATAATTGAGAATCAAACCAAGTTGTTGAACACATACATGGCCGTTAGTGATAAGAAGTTCAATGAAATGATGACCCAAAATAAAATGCTTGAAAATCAAATTTCTCAACTTGCTAATGCTTTGAAAGATCATGCAAGCCCTTCTTCTTTACCTTCCCAAGGTCTTGATCCCAATAAAACACGTGAATGCTATTGTTACTAGGAGTGGTAAGGTTCTTGAGGAGAGATTTCCCAGGAAGGGTGAGGATAAGGAGATTCCTAAGAAAGCCTTGGTTGAGAATGAGGGGGATAGGGCATCATTGGATGAGGTTGTGGTTGAGACACCTAGAGAGGTGAGAGTAGAGAAAGAAATTGTGAAACCCAAGCTCCCTTACCCACAAAAATTCATGAGACACAAATTGGATGAGCAATTTGGGAGATTCATTGATATGCTAAAACAACTTCATCTTTCTCTACCTTTTACCGATGTGATCAACCAAATGCCAAATTATGCCAAATTCCTCAAGGAAATTTTGAGTGGGAAAAGGACTTGTGAGGTTGTGGAAACTGTCAATTTGACCGAAAATTGTAGTGCTATCATCATGAACAAAATGCCACCCAAATTGAAAGACCCCGGAAACTTCTCCATCCCTTGTGCCATTAACAAGATGCAAATTGATAATGCCTTATGTGACTTGGGAGCTAGTGTTAGCATAATGCCATATTCGGTTTATCAAAGGCTTGAACTAGGGGAACTCTTACCTTCTAACATTACCTTGCAATTAGCCAATAGGTCAATCAAGTTTCCAAAAGGTAAGGTAGAAGATGTTCCATTGAGGGTTGGGAAGTTTGTGTTCCCAGTGGATTTTATTGTGCTTTAAATGGATGAAGATGCTACCATTCCAATCATTTTAGGTAGACCCTTTCTTGCTACCTCGGGTGCTATGATTGATCTGAGGAGTGCAAAGATTTCCCTTAAGGTAGGAGATGAGGTCATTGAATTTGATTTGAATGAAAGCATGAAATATCCATCTTCTTCTCTAGAAAATTGCATGATGATTAATTCACTTGATCATGTTGTGTCTTCCATGCATGAGCACTTGCTCACCTTTAACGATGCTCTTGAGAATGTTTTGTTAAACAAGGACAAAGTAGGTACACCATGCAAGGAAGTGGCATTCTATGAAGAATTGCTTAATGGAAGCATGGAGGAAGTGGATGAGCAAATGTGCTTGAAAATCTCAAGCCAAGAGGCTTTGCAAGCGGCCACATCAAAGGAAGGTAATGCTGTGCCTATGGTAGAGCTCAAACCTCTACCATCACACCTTAGGTATGAGTTCTTGGGCCCTCATCCCACTTATCCCGTGATAGTTAGTGCACCTTGAGCGTGAGCCAAGCTCAAGCGTTATGTGGTGTTTTGAGAAAGCACCAAGGTCCTTTGGGGTACACAATTGATGATCTTAAAGGTATAAGCCCCGCCTTGTGCCAACACCACATAACACTTGAGGAAGGCACCCTTCCTTCTATCGAACGATAAAGGAAACTACATCCCCAAATGGGAGAGGTAGTTAAGAAGGAGATCACCAAGCTATTAGATGCGGGAATCATATTCCCCATCTCTAGCTTAAGGTGGGTCTCCCCCGTGCATGTCGTTCCAAAGAAGGGGGGCATGACCGTGGTTGAGAATGAGAAGGGTGAGCTCATTCCAACTAGGACGGTCACTGGTTGGTGGATGTGTATAGACTAAAGACTTCTAAACACATCCACCAAGTAGGATCACTTCCCTCTTCCATTTATTGATCAAATGCTTGAAAGACTAACAAGGCACAAGTTCTATTGTTTCCTCGATGGATATTCGGGATTCTTCCAAATCCCCATTCACCCCGATGATCAAGAGAAAACTACCTTCACATGTCCTTATGGGACCTTTGCCTATCGAAGAATGCCCTTTGGGTTATGCAATGCACCCGCTATATTCCAAAGGTGCATGATGAGTATTTTTGGGGATATGTTGGAGGAGGAAATGGAGGTCTTCATGGATGACTTTTCGGTGGGGGGTTTCTCATTTGAGGAGTGCCTTGTGAACCTTGAGAAGTGTTTGGAAATATGTGTTAAGGTCAATCTTGTTTTGAATTGGGAGAAATGCCACTTCATGGTGGAGGAAGGTATAGTGCTTGGGCACAAGATTTCAAACAGAGGAATTGAGGTGGATAAGGCAAAAATAGAAGTTATTGAGAAACTACCACCTCTGGTGAATGTCAAGGGTGTGAGATCGTTCCTTGGTCATGCGGGTTTCTATAGAAGATTCATCAAGGATTTTTCACTTATTGCTAAGCCCCTAAATGACCTTCTTCAAAAGGATGTTGAGTTCATTTTTGATGACAAATGCTTGAAGGCATTTGATAAATTGAAGAAGGCCCTTATCTCCACTCCTATTGTTCAAGCCCCAAGGTGGGATCTTCCTTTTGAATTGATGTGTGATGCAAGTGATTGGGCTATTGGAGGTGTTTTGGGACAACGTGTAGACAAGAAGCTTCATGTGATTTACTATATGTCCAAGACACTCAATGGGGCTCAAAAGAACTACACAACAACGGAAAAGGAATTTTTAGCAATTGTGCACTCTTTTGAGAAATTACGTTGTTACTTGTTGGGTTCCAAGACCATAGTCTTCACGGATCACGCGGCCCTCAAGTATCTCTTTGCCAAGAAAGATTCCAAGCCTAGGTTGATTCGATGGGTCCTTGAATTGCAAACTTTTGAGATTGAGATTAGGGATAAGAAGGGTGCAGAGAATGTTGTGGCGGACCATCGTTCTCGCCTTGAGGGTGATCACATTCATGATGATGGTTCACCAATTGAGGATAGAATGCTTGATGACTTCTTATATGCCATAGAGGTGAAGGAACTCCCATGGTATGCCGACTTGGTGAATTTTCTAGCATGTGGGGAGTTTCCACCCTCTTTCTCAAAGAACCAAAAGAAGAAAATCAAAAGGGAGGCAAGACATTACTTGTGAGATGGTCCCATCCTATACAAACGAGGGGTTGATGGCTTACTTAGGCGTTGTGTTCCAAATGAAGAGGTGCCTAGTGTTTTAAGGATGTGCCACTCGGACCCTAGTGGTGGGTGGGTGTTTCCAAGACCGCTACCAAGGTTCTTCAATGTGGTTTGTGGTGGCCGCATCTCTTCAAGGACTCATGGGGCTTTGTGAAGTCATGTGACCGATGTCAAAGGGTTGGGAATATCTCCAAGAGGAATGAGATGCCTCAACAGCCTATTCTTGAGTTAGAGGTGTTCGATGTTTGGGGGATTGACTTCATGGGACCATTCCCATCTTCATATGGTAATCAATTCATACTTGTGGCTGTGGACTACGTTTCTAAATGGGTTGAGGCCACTGCCTCCCCTACTAATGACAACAAAGTAGTGTTGAAGTTGTGCAACAAAATCATCTTCCCAAGGTTTGGCGTGCCTAAGGCTGTGATAAGCGATAACGGATCTCATTTTGTTCACAACGCTTTCCAAAAGATTTTGAGGAAACATGGAGTGCATCAACGGTTCGACCTTCCATATCATCCTCAATCGAGTGGCCAAGTCGAGGTCTCCAATCGTCAAATAAAGCTCATTCTTGAGAAGACGGTTGCAAGGAATAGAAAGGATTGGTCGAACAAGTTAGATGATGCTCTTTGGGCTTATAGGACGGCTTTTAAGACGCCTATTGGTAACACTCCATATCGCCTTGTCTATGGCAAATCGTGCCATCTCCCGGTAGAGCTTGAACATCGTGCCTTATGGGCTATCAAGAAGATAAATTTTGACTTAGCTAGTGCGGGGGAGAAGAGGTGGTTGGATCTTCATGAGCTAGAGGAACTTCGACTTGATGCTTACGATTGTGCTAGCACCTACAAGGCTCGCTCCAAATAGGTTCATGACAAGTTGATTGAGAAAAAACAGTTTTGTGTAGGTGAAAAGTCCTCCTCTATAATTCAAGGATGAAGTTGTTTCCCGGAAAGCTCATGTCAAGATGGAGTGGACCATTCTTGGTGAAAGATGTTTTTGATAATGGTGCCGTGGAGATTTCTCCTTTGAACTCCTCATCTTCATTCAAAGTTAATGGTCATCGGCTCAAGAAGTACTATGATGGAGTGTTTGTTGGACTTGTTCACAAAATGATTCTTTTTAAGCCACCTTGAGATGGTGGTGCACGTCGAGCTAACGACGTTAACCAAAAGTGCTTACGGGAGGCAACCCGGATTCTCATCTCATTTCTTTTTCCTTTCTTTTCTTTTATTTTTCCTTGATTGGTTTTTGATTTTATTTTTGAGTTAGTTTTGTGTTTGTCTTGTAGGTCGCCCATTATCATCATTTGTTGGAAAAAAGGGGGTTTGAAGAAAAGTTTAGAGTGCAGGGGAGAGGGCTCCCCGAGGGCAAGGAGAGACCTCGGGGGCAATTTCACCTCTTGAGGCAAAATTAAAATGTCATTTCCAGGGACTTCCCGCGGTTGCTCCGCGGTCTCTCCGCGGGCGCGGGAGGTTCTGGAGAGGGCTCCTCATGTTTGGAGAGGGCGCGGGCCTCAATTCGACCAAATTTGGAACCCCATTCCAGGAAGTCCCCGCGGTTGCCCCGCGGTCTCTCCGCGGGCGCGGAAGGTTTTGGAGCGGGCGCTGCATGTTTGGAGAGGGCGCGGCCCCCCATCAGGTATTAAAATTCTATAAATTCCAAGAAGTCCCCGCGGTTGCCCCGCGGTCTCTCCGCGGGCGCGGGAAATTTGCCGCGGGCGCGGCATTTTCGGGAGAAGGCGCGGCGATCTGGGTTTTAACCCGGGGCACGCCTTTCTTCTCTCTCTCTCCTCTCTTATTTCCTCCTCTTCTCCTTATTTTTCCCCTTTCTCTCTCTACCTCCTCTCAAACCCTAACCCCAAAACATCAATTTCTCACAAATTTCTTCACCTTTTGCCCAAATTTTCCACAATTTCTTCTGTATTCCTCCATTTTCAACACTCCTCCTCTTCTTTCTCGTGCTTCTTCGGGAAATTTCGGGTCTTTGAAGTGCTTTCAGTTTAATTTGAGTCTCCAATCTTGGTATACTTCTAACCTTTGTAATATTTTTGTCAATTTCAATTGATTTCTTTACATTGGTTTGTTTACCTTGAATTTGAGCATGATTTTTGTGTTTTATGGTTGATTTATGGGAAAATTGGTATATTTGGGTGATTGTTACTTTTTCTTGTTGATTCATGATTATATTGTTGAATGATTGTTGATATTTTTGTTTGTTGTTGGATTTTGGTTGTTGTGTTGATTGGAACAGGTACCTTGTAGTTTGTGGTGGTTTGGTTGGATTTGTAAGGAGGTTTGTGAGTAATTTTTTGTGGAAGTTGTTTTGTTTGAGGGAGTTTGTTGTGTTCTTGTGAATTGTGTGAATTTTGTTAAAATGGATTTGATAAGAAGAGTCAAAAGTAGCAAGAAGCGCTCAAACCAATCCCCCGCCAATCTTCTCAAGGCCAATCCTCAAACCCTCAACCCCAACCGCATTCCACAACTCAAGATGATGCTTCTCCTCCTCCTTTACCCCATCTCAAATTTTGGAACCGGTCTAAACAAACCCCCATCTATAACAAAATGAAAGACCGAAAGTTTAGACCCTCCCGGCATTACTTTCGTGAGGATATGGCCAAATTAGGAATTGAAAATGACCTTGACATCCTTCTAGATAACCTAAGCTTGGGTGAGTTTCTAAAATCGGCCCTTAGAACCTATTTGGAGCCTTCCATTGAATTTTTCTCCACATTTCATTTCAATAAGGTGGGGGAAACCGATTTTATTATTTCCTTCCAACTCTTCAATGTCAAACATACCATGAACCTAGCCGAGTTCAATGTAGCCCTTGGTTTCAACCCCAATGGTGATATCTTCGAGCCCCTTATCTCCCTAGTCCAATCTGAGTATAATGAGGTTTCTTGGTGGAGAACCATAGCCAACAAGAGAGAGTTTGATTCGAAAAAGTCTCTTGCTAGTGAGATTATCCATCCGGCCCTTAGGATCCTTCATAGAATTCTTAGGTATTCGGTTTTTAATAAGCAAGATTTGGGGAAGTTGTCTCGAGAGGAGATTATGGTGTTATGGATGGCTACCAAGCCGGAGTTCGGGTCAAGGATTAATTTTGGCTATATCTTCATGAATTGTTTGCAAGGATATAATGCATGGGGTCAAAACGGGGGAAATTCATTGTGGGTGCATGGTGACACGTCTTGTGTCGTATTTTAAGCAAGAGGGGTTCTTGAAGTCTTGCACTCTGGTTGGAAGGAGTGAAGACGTGTGGATTAGTTTAAAGCAAGTTAACACTTTACGTTTCATAACTAGCACTAGGAGAACCGGCACCTACTCTTGGCTAGTGAGAAATACCCACCATTGCCTTCTCCCTAACCCGGCCACCACCTCCATCCTTCGTGAGGCTAGGAACATTTGGATGGTCCCTAAGGACAATGGGAGGATTGAAGATGAGATGGAGGAGGATGATGAGATTGATTGGGGTGATGAGAATGATGAGGAAGAGGAGGAAGGAGGAGGAGAAGAATATGATGAAGAGCAACAACAACCGCCACTACAACAACAACATGAGCATTTTCATGATGATGCTCAAAGAAGAAGAAGAGAAAGAAGACAACAACGACAACAACAACAACAAGGTTTCCAAGGAGATGCTTATCTCCGAGAGATGGAGGCCATGAGAGACCACATAGAGCGCATGCAATTGAGCATGCAAGGTATGTACTCGGACCACCGAACTTTGTCTTATCAAACTAGCGCATTGTATGACGCTAGTGTGCGTAGGGGGGAGGTCACACCTCCGATCAACTACCCTTATGTGCCGCCCCAACAAGGGCTGGTACCTTCATGGGGTGGTGACAACCTCCCTACGTACCCATATTGGCCCGGGGTGGAGGACCCCGATGTGCCAAGGCGCGATTTCCCACCTTATGATTATAGGGTCTCGGGGGGGAGTGATTATCGGGGTGATCCCGCATATTACTATGTTCACCCCCATCACCCCGAGCCCCTTGTTCAGCCTGAGCCTTATGACCAATTAACCCGATCCCAACTTGACCTATTCCAGGGTCACTATGGTTTTCCTCCCGGTTACACCGGAGGTTGGGACACGGGTGATGATGGTGCCGGCCCTAGTGGCCAATAGTCCCCTTATGCATGTTTGTTTCCCTTTTTGTTCTCCCCTTTCCCTATTTTGCATGATAATAGGCATCGCGGTCGATGCCTTCATTTTGTGAGGGGGGTGGGTCAAAAAGGATGTTTTATGTTGGTTTGGGGAGGCACCTGGGGCTCGGTGGGAAGTCTTTGATAAGGCTTTTGGTGGATTTTTGCTAATGGTCTCGTTAGTCTGTTGCTTGTTGTTTTGTTTCATTTCTTGATCTTTTTGGGAGTTTCTTGAGAAGAAAAAATAAATAAATAAATAAATAAAAATTTTGATGATGATGGTTTCTCTAGGTCTTTGTATATAATTTGTATCTAAGTGTTTTATTGTTTGCTTTTGTTTGGAAGTTACTAACAATTTCATTTTGTATATATAGCCTTTTTCTTTAACTCACCTTGCTCGTAGCCTATGCTTTGGATTGCGGAACCTTTTGGAGATGCACGTTCCTACTCCTTGGGTACTTTAATTTAGAGCGGATGCTTGGTGAGGCCTTTCTTATTTTACCTCTTTATTTTCACTTCTTCATTTTCTTGGTTGCTTAGATTAATATTAGATTTAGGAGAAGTTGAATGGTTCGAGGATGTATGAATTTAACACCTAGTGTGTTTGGGGTCTTTGGCGATGTGGCCATTAGACCGCTTGTATGTCGATTGGGATAAACGTGTTATGATTGCATCTTTGCCCTTTTCCTCTTTCCCTTTCTTGTCCTTGTCTAAGTTTTCCATCTTCGAAATTTCTTTTCTTTCCTTTTCTTTTAATCTTGTTTGTGTGCATAACTTTTTGAGGCTTTATTTTCACTCTTTCTCTTTTTGAAAATTGGACTTGTATGCAATGGACTTTTGCTTTTGAATAATAGTCTTCTTAGGTAATAATGGTATGCACAGTTTGAGATTACGTTTGGTTTATTCTAGGATAAAGCATGCTAAGATAGTTGTCTAGAACTAGGGGGATCATGAAACCGGATTCTACTCGTTTGTGGCATGTTGGTAGTTGCTCCCTATCTTTGATTTGACACCCTTAGTGAGTCTTTGCTACAACCATGTGAGATTTATATTTGTTCAAGCTTTCATCATGCTCTTTCATGAGCGGCATGGATCCTTGATTTTCGCAAACCTAATCTAGAATCTTAGCGTATGATTCCTAAGACCGTGACCGAACTACCTAGGGAGGACAAAGGCAATTTTTCGGGGAGGTATTTTTCTCTTTCTAGGATAGTCCCTTTTTGGTTTGGGATGCATTTGCATACTTGTTACCCCTTTGAACCCTTTTCCCTCTTTTCAAGCCGCATAATTAGATATCTCGAGCCTTTTGTTTCGTTCTCCTTCTTTTTTGGTATTTGTGAAGCAAGGGTCAATGTTTGGTTATTGTGGTCTATGAAGTTGGGGTTTGGTTCGAATTGGTACACATAATTGAGTTGTTTATATTTGGTAAATAATGGCAAATGCTTATGTAAAAGCCGTCCTTAGTAAAAAAGGCAAGGACTAATGCTTTTACAGAGTTGAAGGAAATTCAAACAAATTTATAAATGAGAAAATGCAAAAAAAAAAAAAAAAAAAAAAAAAAACAAAAAAAAACATAAAATTCAAGTGTCTTTCTCCTCTCTATGCATTGAGGACAATGTTTCTTTTAGCTTGGGGGGAAAGCGCTTGCCCTTTTTGTTCTAATGATTGTAGATTGTTGCTTTGAATAAGCTTGGGGGTGTTAATACGTTTTTGTTTGGTGATTACTTAAGTTTGATGTTGAGATTTGGCCGGTCTTTGCTTCACAATTTAAGATAACCACCAAATTTTAAATTTTATCCTACCTTAACCCTTCTTGCCTTGCGTTACAACCTTGGGGAAGACCTTTGGACCTAGGAGTTGAGTCTTTCATCGGTGGAGGGAATCATAGGTTGTAGACTAAGGAAAGGGGATGCGAAATCAAGATGTCGAGTAGCCCAAAAATTTGATCTTTTTCCGGTTCCTTCGCGGAATCTATGAGATGCTCACTAAGGGGAGACATGAGATTAGTAGGGGGAACGCGGTAAGTCCGTTTGGGATGAAAGTGGAATGTGATAACTAGTTCCTATGCTTAGCATATTTATGTTTCAATCAACCTTAGGTATCTTATAACGTGCATACCATAATTCTCTTTAGAAAGGTTGTTATTCATTTGAATTATAGTCCCTTTGTAAAGTCCATTTCGTAAAGATTTTGTTTCCTTTTTCCTCTTTCTTTTCCATCTCTGGTTTGCCTCTTGGGGGTTTGGTGGAGAGTTATGGGTAAACTCTTAGGATACCCTTATGAGAGCATCACTCGTCCTCTAGAGCGATCTAGGGGTTTAAATGGCTTGTTGTAGCTAAAAACAACCGTGATTCCTACGACAGTGAGTCTTAGTGTAAATTCTCGCCCCTCTTTTTCTTTTTGCTTCGAATAAGCCCTTGTTATTCCTTTTTAGCCTTTGTTTTGCTCGGGACGAGCAAAAGTCTAGCTTGGGGGAATTTGATGAGTGTCATTTATGGCACTCATAGGGTAGTCTTTTATGGTTATTTCTTTCCCTTTTTCATGCTTTCTTCTCTTGTTTTTGGTCCTTTTTCCTTAGATTTCTCCTTCTCCTCTTTTCTTTATGGTTCTCGTGTTTTCCTCGTGTTTTCCTTTTATTTGGCTCTTTTTCCTTTTATTTCCTTTCTTTGTTTGCTTGTGTAGGTATTTGGAGAATCACCTTTGCAAAGGAATCAAGTTGGGGCCTTAATGATCAAGTAAGGAAGAAGCATTTGGCTAGAGAGGGCTTAGAGAGGCCTTGGAGAGGCCTCGGAGATGTCTCCAAGGTATTTCCAGCAGGCCGCGGGCGCGGGTCAGTGGAGCCGCTGGCGCGGGCTTAAAAAGAGCAAATTGCAAGATTTTGGCAGGAGCTCCCCGCGGTTGCCCCGCGGGCTCTCCGCGGGCGCGGGAAATCTGGAGAGGGCGCTCCTTCTCAGAGAGACCGCGACCCCCTGATTGAGTTTTGGGAGCAGGGGATTGGCCGCGGGCGCGGCATCTTACGCCGCGGGCGCGGGTCCATCTTGCCGCGGGCGCGGGTCCATCTTGCCGCGGGCGCGGGTGCTGCCCAGAAAGCCCGCGGAGGGTTCCGTACCCATTTCTCCGCGGCCGCGGATTCATTGAGAGAGACCGCGGGATTTGCCGTTTTCTTCTTTACCTATAAATAGAATTGTAATTCCTTTTCAAAAAAAACTTTTTGATAATTTTCATTAGCTTTGTTTTAGAGAGAGAATTGAGAGAGAGGTTAGAGAGAAGTTCTTGGTTTTGGATTTGTAACTCAACATTTGATCAATCAAGTTTGGATTTCTTCATTTTCAATCATCAATATTAGTGAGAATCTCTTCCTTCTTTCATTCCTTACTTACTTGCCATTTGATTTATGCTTGTTTCTTGTTTTTCTTTGTATTTGAATTTGATATTGTTGAATATTTTGATTTCTCTTAGATTTTGATATAGAATGAAGATTAATGCAATTTCTAGTTATTTGTTCTTGAATTTCACCATGATTAGTGAGTAGATTAGTTGCTAGGGAAAGGGGGAAGCATGTTTGATTAATGAAATTGCTAGTTGATGCTCTTTGATTGATTGATTTGTTGCAATTAAATTGGTTGACATAGTTTTGCATGTGATTGATTAGACTAGGAGTGATCAACCTATAAGATTAATCTAGATTGCATTGCAACTCTTAATGACATGAACAATTGAATTGAAAGTTGCTCTAATTGATTGGGTTTGCTTGTGATTCTTCTTGATTTGCTTTTCATAGTGACACCTAGATTGGCCTATAGGAGATAGCATTTGAACTCTCTTGATTGCTACTATTGTTTGTCCATTGCAATACTTGAATTAATTGATTGAGCTCTAAACTAGCATTATCATTGAACTTGCATGTGGAACCCATATCCCTAGTGTCTAGACCTTTGTTTTACTTGATTAGACTTGTTTTAGTTTACCATAGTCCCAACCATAATCTCAACTCCATCTTCGAGGTAGCTTGACTTAGACTCTAGTTTTCATCATTGCATTCCCTAGGGATCGACCCTTAACTTGCCCTATATTCATATAAGGTTGGTTAGGTGTTTACAAATTTTGTTTGACTTGGGGGAAGGGTAAATAACGACATACGTTTTCCTCTTGTCACAGGTTCTTGTCCGGAAGGGAAATCACTCATGGCATCGAAAAAGGTTTCATCCTCTTCTTCGAAAAAGGTTTCATCCTCTTCTTCGATAGCATAAATTTCTTTAATAATAGTAGTAAAGTTCCTCCTAAATGGTTTTTTTTTTCCTTGGTTGTTCATAGCAAGGACTACACTCAAATTAAAGGTGCTAACATTATTTGAGTGGGTGGTTTTGGAAGAAGAAGGATTATCGTTCTTCTTACCTTTCTAGCCTCTGTTGGAGTTATTATTAGCAGCTTTTTGTTTAGCAAGGTCATCTTCAATGTTAATCAAAATGTCATAGACGGCCTTGAAAGTATGTAAGTTGTTTTGGTATTTAAGATGCTTAGAGTACTTTTTTTGGAGGTTTTTATTGAACATCCTCACAGATTCTTTTTCACTTGGTACTTCAATCATCCTAGCAGATGTTTCTCTCCATTTATTAAAGAAAGAAGTGAAACATTAATTCTCTTTTTGTTTAAGTATTTCAAATTCTCTATGATAAGTTTCAACTTGAATATTGCATTTATACCTATCAATGAAAGCGTTTACAATTGATTCCCAAGTAAAAGTTTTCTCTTTGTCAAGGGAAAAGGACCATTGTTGGAAAACGGTTTCAAGAGATAGAGAAAATAAAGAATGAAATTATTTCTTATCAATCCCCTTAATATTCATTATAGTCTCAAAGGCTCTTAAATAAAAAAAAGGATTATCAGTTGCCTTGAATTATGGATGTCGTTGGCATTAAACTTTTGCGGGAGAAGCTCGTTGTCCACCGAGACCCCTTGCGAGCTAATGCCCTAGAACCTATAGTCATTAGATATCTTACTCAAGCTTTCTTGCATGAATTCCATTTGTTGTTGCTTCATAGGGTCATTGATTTTGATGGTTAAGGTTTTTAGCATCTCAGTAACACCAGCCATTTGCTTCTTAAGCTCATTGACTTCTTCTTGACTTGCCATTATCTTAGCTTTTCTCTTTTGATGAATTGGTTTATCATAGGGTTGAACTTGAATAAAGGTGTTGTCCTTAATTAATCTCCCTTCTCTCCTTGACCAAGTACTTTGGAAAGGAAAATTAGGGATAAGTTTTTTTATTATTATTTATTTTGAATCAAGCTCTATTCAACATGGAAGAGAATGTGGAAGAGAATGGGAATAGATTGGATCCTCCACTCGAATGACGGAAAACGACTCATGCATGAACCTAAGACATGGTCATGGTGACATACAAAGTGTGTGCTAAAACTAGTGAGTGTAGGGGACATGTTAAGATTCGTGTCATGACCATTTGGCTAGACTATGTGACTAGACTCAAGCAGAGACTAAGTTATGACTTCACGTATATGCATTAAACTGGACAGGCTGTGGTATTTTAGTCATATCGTTTGATCTGTGACTCTGATTGGGACGAAACCAACGCCAAATTAAAGATAAAACTCAGGGCTACAGATCCGTAGGTTGTACAACTCGTTACTCTTTCTAGAACTCTGGCCATGACCAAAGCAAGTTGACGTTTGTGCAGTATACGGGAATAAAAATTCGGGTTGACTCAAAGGAACTATGACTCAATTTTAGACATATTTTTTTAGCTCAAATTAATTAATTAATTAATTAATCAAAGTCCTTTAGTCATTGGTAGGTTTATTAAGACTTATTTACAAACACAAGTCACACCAAACGGTGAGTTTAGTCAAATAATAATTATGCACAAGCAAATAGTGCACATGTAGTCAAATAGTCACAATATGATGCAATGAGTTTGCAACCTAACCATGGCTTTAGTTCTCTAAAGTTCGGGATATGGGTTAGTCAAAGAGGGTCCATGGTTATGAGTCCGAATGCACCGTGCGGAAGCGTTACCTTTGGAAGGGTTGGCGCGAGTGGATGAGACCCCGCGAGTTAAACTCGCTTCCATGGTTTGGTGAATTCAACATTCTCGGATGTACCGTTTGTTTCTTAGAGCGTTCAATCAGGTAGATGGAGTATGAATTCCTAGAGGGTTATGTCCATATGTAGTACATATATGGGTTTCGGAAAAGTGAGAAAAACTCAATCAGGAAGTAGAATCGAGCCAAGAGTGCTAGAACTAGTTGAAATAAGAGCGCATATTTTTGGCTCGGTATTGGAAGAACGCAGCGCCAGCCAACAGGGACTGTCGCCGGGATATGAGCCCTATCATCTGGCGACAGAGCCCTATCTATGGCGACAGACTCTGTTTTCTAGACGCCAGTTCCTACATGCCTTAGCAGTTGTCTGTGTTCTTAAATTTTCTGGTTTTTTGCAGCATTATTTCGATTCTAGTTGTGAAAGATATTCCTCAAATTTCCTACGTGTAAAAATCCTATGTTTTTGACGCATTACGGATGGTCTTTCCAATGAGAACCTTTTTTATGCATATGATAATAATGTTAATCAAAATTACGCACATGAAATACTTAGAACTTTTCGAGTCTCATCCACTCATTCTAAATCATTGCCGAAATAATTTTCAAGAATTAAAATAGAAATCCTCCCTAGTGGAGTCGCCAAAAAATGTAGGTAATATTTCAAGCATTACCCCAAACTTGAACCCCACTGTGATCATACACTTAAGCATGGTGGTGTCCAAAGGGAAGGAAGCTAGAGCAAAAGAGTTGCCAACAAGTTTTAGGAACTTGTAAACCGTTCACAGGGTGAAGGTTACACCCCTTAGCGATCCAGGAGATTGTTAACTCTAATAGGTCTGGAACCAAGACTGGAAGTTCGGGAATGAAGGTACAAATCCAATTTAAAAGAGATTAAACCTGCCCTAATAATAGGCCTCTACTTTATTCTTCTCGTATTCATGTGCGCTTTCTGACTAACATGCAATCATTAGGTTTACCCTAAACCTGTTTATCTATGTTGGTTGAATATTAATGCACAAACAAAACTATTATTGGCAATCACTTGAATTATAATCATATTAACCCTAAACAAGATTATTAATTATCTTATGAAGCGTGATTACAAGTACAAATTCCCTTTACACATGCATAAAGGTGTGATCAAGAAATAACAATAAATAATATATCAAGCAACATAATAATCATAATCATAATTATCATCATAATAGCAAAAATAATAATAATAATAATAATAATTAAATTAATCATGTTAAAAATAAAGCATAATAATAGCAAGATCCTAGGCATGATACTAACAAGATTAATAAAAAACACTAGCATGTCACTAAACATAAAATATTAAAGCTTTAACTCTAACATGATACTAACATGATATTAGGAAAGAAAATAGGAAGCATCACATAAATGATAATTGATATAAGGAACTTATTCTTTACCCTAAACATCATACTAAGAAGCATCCTAACATGATACTAGGAATCAAAATAGCAGCTTTAACATGATTTCTATATCATAACATCAATAAAACTATTAAAGCACTTACTTGGATGCCTCGTATCTCTTTCTAATAACAAAATACACACGTTAGTAACTTCAAGGAAAATATAAAATAAACAATTAAATTAAATAATTGAAATAGAGATTTGGGAGCAAACCCACATAAATACCAAACCTTTCACGTCTAGGGCAAAGGCAACTTCGAATTAAGCCAGGTGTGTCTAGATCTTATGAATGCAGAATTTTGTTTGTGAAAAGGTTTGTTTAGAAAAAGAGAGAAAGAATAAGCTTTAGCTTAAAGAGAGAAAAATTAGAGAATTCTGGTTAATAATTGATGAAGTTCTAAGGGCTCTATTAATAATGAAAATAGTCCGGATATGATAAAAAAAGAATCGAAGTTTTAAGAGGAATAAAACACGCCTCTGTCGCCGCAACTGCCTCTGTCGCCGCGTGACAGGGCTTTTCGCAAGGCGACAGCCTAGCGTTCGGCGCTGCAGGAGATTTTCCACACGTTTCCTATATTTTTATAAAATTAAGCGTAAAAGTCCGTATGAGGGGTAAAATCGTAATTTCATTTAAAACACTTCTTTTATTCCAAATAAAACTCATAAAACTTAATTACCAATGCTAATCACATTAGGATTCAAAAGAACCTTCAAGAAGATTCTAGAAGACTATAATAAATCCTAATTGCATTAGGAATGATAATTCATAATAGGCCCTCCTTTAGATCATTGGGCTGTATATAAATATCAAACCGGGCCCTGTTTAGTAATTTGGCCATAACTTCCTCATTATTCATCGGAATTAGGCTTATAATATATCTTTTGAAAGCTTTTTACGAGCCCTATCCAAGTACACTATTTTTGGGCCCATGTTATAGACCAAACTAAACTAGATTGGCTATTTTTTATTAAATAGGTTTTCAAAAACAGAGAGAAAGAAGAGAATTTTAATAAAAACTAACCGCAACACTAGACTTTTCACACTTTCACTCCATTCGATTATGATTTGACGTGAAAGGTATTCATCACCGGGTATGGTTTTTGGGAAGACACAAGTGGGTGTCTACACTATGTCACTTCAAATCAATGAACCTATGAAACAACAACAGATGCAGCGAATAGAAGAAAGCTAGAGCAAGCTCTCCAATGACTATAGGTTCCAAGGCATTATCTCACAAGGGGTCTCGGTGGACAAGGAGCCTCTTTCGTAAAAGTTCAATGCCAATGATATCTCTAGGTTCAAGGAAACTGACAATCCTTATTTCCACTAAAGGGCTTGTGAAACTATATTGAACATTAATGGGATTGATAAGAATATAGTTCACTCTTTGTTCTCACTATCTCTAGAAACCGTTTGTCAACATTGGTTCTCTTCTCTTGATAAAGAGAAGACCTCTACTAGGATGGAATAAAAAACGCTTTGATTGATAGATATAAGTGAAACATTCAAGTTTAAACTGACCACAAATAACTTGAGATGCTAAAGCAAAAGGAAAACGAAGGGTTTGTCTCTTTCTTTAAGAAGTGGAAGGAAGCTTCCGCTAATATGGTTGAAGTTCCTACTAAAAGAAGTCTGTAAGGATTTTCATCAAGAACCTTCAAGAAAAGTATTCGAAACATTTGAAATATCAACATTATTGGAAAGGAAACAAGAACGACAATTCTTCTTCTTTTGAAAACACCCACTCTAGCAACAACGTTAGTAACTTTGATCTTAATGAAGTCTTAGCCATGGATAGTCAGAGACCTAAGATACACATAAGGAAGAGTTCACCCCCATTAGGATGAGCTACCGCTTTCAATCGACTCCATGTTAAAGGACACATCAATCCTACTGTACCTCTTCAAGATCCAGCACCCGAAAATAGGTCACCCAACTGGAATGCTGACGCTCATTGCAAGTACCATCAAGCAAGGGGACATACTACTGAAAGTTTTTGGAAGCTAAAAGAGGCCATCCAATATTTATCAATAATAACCAGCTTCCCATACCTCCAATTGGCAAAGAAAAGAGAGTGATGATAAGGCATATGACAAGAGGCGAGCTTCATCCTCCTTAGATTTATTTCTTAGAGTTTGATTTTTAACCCTCACTTTTTAAATAAAATGAGCATTTCTTTTCTTGCATATGATCATTGCATTGTGAAAAAAAAAAAATCACGCCGAGCTAAGCACAAGGTATACTAACGATTTGAGGCACCTTTTGTAGCCTATCATATCACCTTTCACCTTCCAAAAATAAATCATTTCTTTATAAATCACTTTGATCCTTGTCTACTGATAGACTTTTCTTTTTTCAACCCACATCAACCTAACCTTAGGATAGGATGGTATGAAAGTTATGCAATTTTCAAGGAATAAAAGCTTGAGTGATTTTATAAAAATTTCAAAATTTAGCAATAAAAGTGTACAAAAGGGAAAGTATTCCAATGTCATTGACATGAATATATCTTTGATAAGAACAAGTCTTAAATTGTATCTCTTACCGAGTGCTCTGTACCGTGCCTGGGAAACATGAATGCCAAGTGAGTGATAGACCGCATGATCGGGATTGCCCACACTTATCAAATAAAATGCAAAATCTAAAAAAAGAGAAAAAAAAAAGAGTTAAAAAGTGAGTAAACTTCAAGCACAAAAATATTAAAATTTCAAAAGCAAGGTTGCACACCTTGGGGGCTTATCTAGGATCTTGAGCCTTTATCCCGTTCTTCTTCAACCTTTATCCTAACCACATTACAACCCTTAAAAGACCTCTTTAAGGTATACACACACTTGTGCGAGGTTCGGCTAGAGCTATGTTCTGCATGATTCCTAATAAATTATGTTGGCAACCTCACATGGAGGTGCGACCGTAATAAAAATGCATTCACATTCATATTCATGCATGATCATATCAAGGGATCTACAATGCTCATCCCTATCCATATAGAGCTAGACTTGGAGGCTTGATCCCTATATTATAAGCTTACCTAGCCTAAGAGTCACCATTATTTGGCTCTTTTAAAAATATATATATATTTTTCCATACACTAACTTAGCCTTTGCAGCATAGCTTTAGTGTCACTTTCACATACTCACAGATTCATAGACAAATAATCCTCCTCTTAGGAACCTTTTGTCACAAAATCTCAACATAATGTTGAAGCATGCCTCGTCATCTTAGAGTCATTCATCACTCATCATCACAAACATCATCACATTGCAAAGTATGAAATGCTTAGCCTCCGTGCCTAAGTTACCCAAATACTTTCATCATCGAGTCAACAATTAAGATAGCCTAGGATGTTATAATCCTTGCACTATGAGATACAACATCTACGCATGCATTTGATTAATCTCATTCAACATGCACCACAAACACTTACTTCGATTCTTTTTTGTGTCTTTCTTTTTCGGGAGAAAGTCGGTTTCCTCCACAAAAATGACGGGAAATTTTTGCTTTTCTGCATTTTGAGTCAAGCACATCACAATGTAATGTACGCACGAGTCATGCTCATTGAGTCATGTCATGTCATGTCATATCACATCAACACTACTACAAAAAAAAAAGGCCTTAAAGAACTGTTTGAATATGCTTTATAGATCGCCTTAAGGGCGTTCTTCTGCTAAGCGATGTATAAAGTATAGAGAACGGGTCGTTTAGGCGTTTTATATAATAACAAATAGAGAACTATTATTAGTCACAACCGTTCTCTTTTCCCTTCTTAAATTCATACACCAAGGAAGGAATAAAGAACGGTTTAGGCCACTTAACCGTTCTATTTTGCATTACAATAGAGAACTTAACGGTTAAGTTAGATAACAGTTCTTTATTGGCCATAATTATTCGAATTACTCTTTTACATATTTTATACTTCGTATTGTATTAATCCTGTATTTTAATAATCTATATTATTTTTGTATTTCATTTTGGACCTGTATTTGTTGTAATCCTGTTTTGTATCTTGTCCATTTATCATGTAAGAAAATCCATGATCCTATATACGTGCAATATAAATTTCTGTATAATAAAATTAACAAAAATATTTCCAGATATGACGAAAGCCATCAAAATATACTTCATATATATAATTTAACAGCGTCAGATTAACTCCATCCAATCCTTTACAAACATGAAACACGGGTCCAAGCTCTAGTCCATCATAAAGGCATACATTGTAACACCCTAGAAATTCCTTTCCGTTAAATACTCATTCTACTCTTTTAAAAATACGATTTAGGAATAACTAAGACATTACCGCCACCGTGAAAACGACTAAGGAAATTATTAAAGATACACAGCGGAAGACTCAAAATTAAAAACCGATTAAACAAGTTAACCCAAAGTCAACCAAACGAAAATAAAGTTTAAAACCAAACGAACAAGTCAAATAAAATCAAACTACAACTTGGAACCATTAAAGGCCCTTATTCAAAAACCGTTTCCAAAACCAAACCTTTGTCTTAGTCCACACAAAATATATCATAAATAAATAAAGCATAAAACACCTTGTAACCTAATGAAAACTAGTAAGATTCACTCTTCTCTCATGCCCCATCATGATCATGCTTCAATACCTGAAAACCTCCTCTCTACTTGTCCCCACTACTCGCCATTAGAAAATGGGTCGTCGTAGGGCCAAAGTAAAGACATGGCCAAAACACACAAATACACACAATCAGCAAAGCTGAGTACATAAACCTAATTAAACACACAATTATGCTTTCACTTATCAACACACACTTACCTCATTGCACCTGTTCACAAAGCACACACACCAATCAACAAGACACAATGACTAGACACTAATTAATTCATTTAGCGTTGATTACGCATCGAACGGGTTTCCACCTCCTAACCTCCCCCAAATAAATTTGAGGTTAACTGACACGGGAGCTAACCGTGCCAACGACAAAACCACTCAAAGGTGGCGGAATTCCTGCGCATAATAATAAATAAAAAAAAGTAATATACAGCGTCCTGTACTCCATTAGAAGTTATGGTTAAATATAAAACCCCATAACTCCCCCCATTGTTCATACTCAAGGTATATACGTTCCAAGAGTTTTGGTGCGTAATCTCTTTCACTTTACGTTATTTACATATTATTGGACTTGGTGATGACTCTCAAAGCATAATGAATCAATCAACAATAATCATTCAATCAACAAAACATACCAATTTAATTCTTGAATAATTAGTGACCACATATTATTTAATGTTGAACCCTTTTTAATTCTACCTCAGTGTCAAAGACACCTTAAACGCATAATGCGCCAAAAATCCTATCCCTCGGTGTTAAAAACACCTTAAGTGCACAAAGGCACCAACATACAATTTATTCCTTGTGTACATAGACACTTATATAGCTCCTTCCTCATGCTTAAAGCATCAATAAAAATTATTTGAACCATAATAAAATTCCTTTTCAATATTCCAAACGTAATTAAACATGTAGTTTAATTAATCATGCCTTCTAACATGCCATAAATAAAAATGTGGTTCAAACACAACATGCCTAAAATATAATTTTCCAATCCATAACCATCACAAATAATTCATGCTTCACAATTCAATCACAAACACCATAAATTCACAATTCCATACATAAACCTTAGCATGATACTACTTGTAATTGATTGAAATCAAACCTAGCATGATTCTACGTCATCAAAATATGCTAAGTACGCAAACGTACCTCAAATAAGCCCTTAAAGTAGCCGATTACACTACAACAATTCCCGAACCAAGTCTCCTACATAAAGGGACAGTAATACTATATTAATTACCCATGTATACACAATTTCCAGCAACTTAAACTCACTTTAAATAACTTATAATAATCTGAAAATTATTTAAAAACCCCTAATTAAACTCCTTTTTAATGGATAATCACATCCTTTTATTAAAAATCACAATTATACTACTTTAAATAAAATTCCAACATTTTAAACTAATCAAAAATCCTTTAAAACATCATCAAAATACATCTTTATACTTAAATTATCCATAGAAACATTAAATTATCTCTTACCCCTTTTTAACTCAAAGATAAAATTTAAAGCATAAAAAAAATCTTCGTTAAAAATCAAAAACTGCTCGAAAATCGTATTTAGAGGCTGAATTTGGCCACGAGAGGGTAGTGCTCACTACTAAAGGTAGTGAGTCTTTTTTAAAACGTTGTTTCCATTCGAAAAACACTACTTTTTTTAATCAAAATCGGAGGAGTTTAGAACCTGATCGGGAATAAAACGAGATTAATATTAACGAACGGAAATCTAATCATTAAAACATGAATTTGCGTGTTCAAAATAAATCTGGAATTAAGTTAAACTAATAAGTAGTTATAATCACCGAATTTTCAAAACATCATTACTATAAAAGCCCTAAATCAATTATTCATAAAAACACTAAAATCATGATTTTAAATAATTAAAAAAACCTAGGTTATAAAATTTACAAAATCTGAAAATTATAAAGTTCAATCATCAAAATACAATTTGATACTAATTAAATTAATTTCAAACAATAAAATCAAAACCCATAAATCAATAATTATAATTACACAAATTAATAAAACAAAGGAGAGAGAAAATAAGACTAACGTTTTTGTGTGGGAAATTTTTGGGGATTCATGGGATATTTATAGAGTAGAGAGTGTAGGGTTAAATTTGGGCTTATAAAAATGTGGGCTTGAGTTATGGGATAGGGCTTAAGTTATAGGTTTTGGAATGGGTTATTCCAATAAGAGTATGTGTGAATAATTTACATTGCCCAATAATTAATAAATGTTTTGCCCAAAACATATTTTACTTTTATAAAACTTTATTTTTAAAATACTTTCACCCTTTAGAATATTTAATTAAAATACTTGAGCCCTTGACAATACATTTTATTAATACTTAAATACTTTATAAAAATACATAAAAATATGGGGTATTACATACATAGATATAGATGTTCCAAGAGAATAAGTATATTACTAAACTCTTCTTCAGAAGCTTGTCACAATTCACAAATATAGAGACAGTATAAAGTCAAAGCAACAGTGAAAGATATTATAATCACATACGTACGTTGAGAAAACAGTATCAATGTGAGATGAAACCAAAATAGAGTTTTCCTTTGCTTCAGATTCATATTTGGGGGTGATCCTTAAGATAATATGATTTAGATCAGCATAAATAAGTGATTTTCCTACAAATAAGCCGCCATTAAGATGATTTTCACCCTCCTTGACATAAAATTCTTCCACCTCAACATCAACTTCCCAATGAGATGTGTTTTTTATCTTTTCTGCAGCAAGCAGCACATACTGCCTAATAGGAAAAGGAAAACCATAAGAGAAAGATTGAAAATGATGTATTTAGAGAAACTATATTAATAAAATAATTGCAGACAAAATTGCAAGGATCACTTAAGTAAAAGGCAAGTGATTCAAAATCCATTAGAAGATGCTTATCAAGTATGCAAATTTTAGTAGACAGAGGGAATACAAAAGTCCAGATAGCTAAGGGCCAACTCAATCAAAGTATCAGACAAAAAACCGAGAGGGAAATCAAGAGTGACAGTCAAACAAAAAACCAAGAGAGAAACCTTAATGCCTAGTGTAGACACCTACTTTTGGCATCTTTTCCTAAACGGAAGTGCGTTGATGTTACAAAAATTCGTTCTTTATGTTAGATCAAAGTTAAAATGTTTATGGACTATGAAAAGAATTATGAAGTAAGGTGAAACCCATATTTGAGACCAATTTATCTTAGAGCCTTGTCCGATTACTAATTAGGCCTAAAACGTGTTCATACATGTTAAAACTTTATTAAAAACGGACCCAAATGCGTCAAATGCAATGATTGGATCCAATGGAACCTACATTATTGAAAACCGAGCCAAACAGATAAATCAACCATCAAATTCTTGTGCAAGTCCTATACAGATGGATATCCCTTTCAAAGAGCTTTTCAACGGTATATTATAAGCCCAATTCCTAACCAAAACGAAGTAGTTATGATCAAAACACTAAACCGGCCCCAAAATCAACACCCTTGCACTACTACGGTCATAACTTTTGATCCGTAACAAATTTTAACCAAATTCTAACGGCAATAGAAAGTAGACATTCATAGCTTTCCAATAATATCTCATACGCCTTAATCCAACTCCGCAATCAAAAGATATGGAAGTTTGAAAATGCATTTTTGTATAAGGCAAACCGCAAACCAACGCAACTCTATCAGTTGCGCGCACCTAGCATGCGACTCTTTGAGATGCGCATGACACCCGGCGGAACTTAGAGAGTTGCGCGCACCACCTGACGGTGCGGCTCTAAAACCCTAAACCTAGATTCCTACGCCTATAAATAGGGGTCTTCGTTCAGCATTACGGGGACCAAAAAAATTAGAATTAAAACCCTAGTATTCTCAAAACCCTAATCTCTTAACTTCTCTTACTATCATACTACTTTTTCTTCTCTCTTCCCAAATACTTTCAAACCCTAATTGATTCCATTGAAGTCCTAGAAGATACAAAGAAGAAACAAAGTCCATAAACACATTAAACGGAGATTTAACATAAAAGAAGAACGGTGAGTTTCCTTAGCACTTAGATAAATCACTTTTCCTTTATTGTGTAATAACTTTAATTGAATTAACAGTGTTGTTTGATCACTTTAAACAAACTTTTAATTAATTAATTCAAATAGTATTCTTTCGTTAATCAAGACTAAAATTTGAATAATTAATTGTTGTTTTACCACTTAAGACAAGACGAATATTGATTAAATAAGAATAACGATTTTTGCAATGTAATTCCTACGTGATTAATGATAGTAATCATTGTCTTTATTTTTTAATTTTTTTTGGTAACCTTTAGAGTGACATTTCCGTCTTGACGTTATTTCAGCAAACGTCATACTAACTTAGTATTTAGGTATCACGTTGCATATATTGTTTGGTACTGAAATTGTGAAAAAGGAAGGGCTAGTAGAGGCCGTACTAGGGCTAGAATAGCGATTCCTCCCTAAAAGGAAGTTATTTAAGTACCCTCGCTCCCGAACTCATTTCTGGTTTTTGTAGACCAATTTGGGCATGGGTAAACTTATGATTTGTGCTAATTATTCCATGAACTCCACATGGAAGAAAGGCATGAACGAGGTTTATGAGTTTTCCTAAAACTCATTGGCGAATCCTACTTGTTTCTTACAAAAAAGCGTGATGAGTATCATTTCTAATTCAAGGTCTCCCAAACAGTAAGGAATTCAAATATAATACACCCTAACAAGTGTAAAGTCCTAGGCTTTTAAAGGGCCAAGGGCATCTAAGGAAGGACCCCCTTACGATGGGATCAACCTCCTTACAATGGCGACTCCACTGGGGACTTAGAGGTTACAAGATTAGTTCGTAGTTATGGTTCAAGGTTTCCAACACTAGGTTGCCTATGGATTGAAACGAGAACTAACTTGGATAATCTCTAGTTAGAGAGTGAGACTCGAACGCATAATATCTTCCTTTTTCACAAAAGTAAAAATCAAACAATCAACATTGCATCATGCATAAGCATAGCATACTTTAACCATTGGGGATTGGCTCATTGACTAGGGGTTTCCAACACTAGTCTTCTATCCCAAAATCAATAACAATCATCCCACCCATATTGCCAACAAAATGTTGGGAGGGCTATGTCGTGGGTCAACACGTTGATTCATTGATTCGTGCATCGTTCCTTAAGATATGGTACCTTTGGACACCTAAGCCTTGACCTTAGAATGACATTGTATGCTTTAATGGTTCCTTTTATGTGCCTATGTGACAACATGAATATGCGCTTCATGTCTAATCTAATTAATTCCAACTTGTTACCTAGAGATATAATTTTAAAAAATTTCGCAAAAATTATGGTTCGACATAAAATTTTGTTTTTTTTTTTTTATCTTTCTTTTTGTATTTTCGCAAAAAATAAAAAAGAAAAAAAAAACTGTCGAACTTACCAGGTGACATGCGCAACTGTCAAAGCTGCGCGAGCCCTCCAAGCGCAAGTTCTGAAGTTGCGCGTGGCACCTCCGCGCAACTCTTTGTCATACGCACGCCCATTATTCAACATTGACTGTGACTTGTTACGAGCAATATG
Source organism: Chenopodium album (assembly GCF_948465745.1). Taxonomy (NCBI): domain Eukaryota; kingdom Viridiplantae; phylum Streptophyta; class Magnoliopsida; order Caryophyllales; family Amaranthaceae; genus Chenopodium; species Chenopodium album. Next base: position 51,908,492 of record NC_137841.1, on the reverse strand, counting down.
ATACGGAGAAAACGATACTACCGCTTCAAGGTTAATTGTTAAGTAGGTGCTAAAAATATCTCTTTGGATAACAACGTTGTCTAACTTTTACTATGATCATCATTTTTCGTTTTTTTTTTTTTGAAAATCCAAAAACATGTTTTTTTATCGTCCTTTTTGCGTTTTCGCAATAAAAAAATGTCGTTCTTTTTGCGTTTTTGCAAAAAAAAATATAATAAAAAAAAAAAAAAAACGCATATGGAAGATGTTACTCTTGAAGTTGTACTTTCCACCTTAGCGCAAGACGAAAAATTGCACGCGATACTATTTTTTATTATGATGATTCGTTTACGTACTTTATAATCAAGCTAATGACATTACTTCTTATGAGGTTCGTCATTAGAAGTTCACATCTCTTAATAGGACGTCATCAATATGTTTATTCTTAAACGTGCTTATTTTCATGTTCATCTTTTTTTAGTTGTAATTGGTCAATCTTGATTTAAGTGTATAGTTTATTTACCTCTTCTATGGTTTAAAAGGGAAATCCCGAGAACTTTACTTGGGATGATTGCCTCACACAAAAAAGAAAAAGAGAGAAATAGAACGAAAAAAAAGAGATGTCGTTCTTAAAAATAATAATTAAAAAAAAAAATAAAAAAATAAAAAAAAAGAGAAAGAGGATGGTGCAAAAAAAAAAATATTATTCTCAGAAAAAAAAAAGAGAGAGAAGATAATGAATGATAAAACCAAGAAAATGATTTAATTATTTCTTGGATTTTACATTCGGAGGCCATCATTATTTTTAAGGAAATAGTAAAATATTATCCTTTAAAGATGAGCAATATGAGAATCATAATTTTAAAATATGATATAGATCTCTATTGCAATCTAAGTGATCAACAAATACCATAGTATATTTAATCATTTTAAGGAGTATGTTCGGGTTGATTAATATTCCTAAAATTTGATGAGCATTTTCAATCCAACTTTCTTGACTTTTTCTTCTCTCTTTTTCAAAAACAATTCATTTAAAGTAAAATCCTTTGATGATTACCTTGTTGAAGTCAACACAAATCATGACATTTAATAAATGATTGTTCGTGAATTTTTTGACATTCTTCATCAACAAACTTGCTTAAAGTGAATTCGTATTACAAGGATTAAAAAAAAAGAAATAAAACAATCATTTTGACTTTGGTTCATTGTTTGAATGCTTGGCACAAAAGGTTTAAGTGAATGCGCTCAATTTCTCGTGATACACATTACTAAATCATCTTCCACATTCGCATACTAGTCCAATCATGGGTGACAAAGCAGTATTGGAGAAACTTAGAGACGAACTCCAAAACCTAAAGGCCCTATGAGAAGAAGAAGCCCAAATGAAGGCTCGTAAAAAGCAGAAAAAGGCTAAAATAAAAGCAAAAAAAGAAAAAGAAAACATTCTGCTAGAAAAAACAAGAGCCGAAAGAGTAGAGGCCTTGGAGAAACTTGTCCTTCGAGCTAACTAAGGGAATAAGTACTTCAACTATGAGATTGCACCGCAACATAGTGGCAAGACTCTCCCAAAAAAGTTCTTAACTACGGATTTGCCAACCTTTAAGGTTACAGACAATCCTAGGACTCACTTAATGAGCTTTATTGGAATTATGGCATTGAAAGGGGTTAAGCCAAGCCTATATTCATGTACTTTTCCTCTTTCATTGGACCGAACTGCTAGATCATGGTTTTATAACCTCGATGCAACACAAACTTCCACTTGGAGTGACGTTGTAAAAGCGTTTTTAACCCAATATGGAGATTACATCGAGCTCACAACTACCTTGAGCAATCTCGAATTACTTAAGCAAGGGGAAGAAGAAGGCTTCATTGACTTCTTTTCCAGGTGGCGATCAAAGGTTGCTCTTATTCCACAAAGATCTCCGGATCATGAATTTGTTCCAAAGTTTATAGAAAATATGTCTCCACCATACAAGTGCCATTTACAATACCTTGGTTTAGACACATTTCAAAAAGTCTATACTGTGGGAACATTAATTGAAGGGACTTTATAAATGAAACCATGAATCATATAGATGGACTTGATTTTTAGAGAGGACTTCACCTACGTTGGAAATAAACAAAGCTCGAAGACGCGATTTCAAGAAGTTCTCAACAATTCAAGATGTAGCATCCTAGGCCTTGTTTTGTTTCTTTCCTTTGATAGACTAATAGATTCATGCTGTCAAATCTACTTATTTTGTAATCTCATTAATTAATGAATAAAAAATATTTTTTCAAGTACGTCTATCTTGTTCTCTTTTCAATCTCTTTATTGTTATTGACTTGAATAAAATAAAATGTATACATACAAATAGGAAATATCAAAAGGCATACATACTCAACACTTTAAGAATCTTGATAAGCTTTGGCTTACTAGATTTATCGAACCAAAAGAGGCCCATCTTTGGCCCACAAATAAAGGATATGATGACTTCACCAACACATAATGCAACTTGAAACTCCATAAATATAATCCCATGTTCTTAACCTTAGAGAAAATCCATCTTCTTGGCAGCCGTTTTGAGCCTCGTCAATTGAGCCTTAGTTATTCAACCTACATTATTCCATACCTTGGGATGGGAATGGTGCAAAGATGCAAATAGGAAGTTGGGGGAACGAAACATAAGAGGGGGACATAAAGTTAGTCTAAACCCAAAAGGAAAGATCAAATGCAAAGAAAAAAGAAAAAATCGTTCTAAACCCAAAACAAAACTTGTCATTAAAAAAAAAAGGCGAGATGACAAGGAAAAGGCACCTAATGTAGGAGTTGTCACACAAAGCAAAAAGGTTCTAATTTGATAAGCACCAAATGTAAAGGATTATGGGAGTATACTTGAGCCTGTCCAACCCCAAGCCTGGCCACGTTACGACCTTGGAAAGGCCCTCCTTGAGTTAGAACATAACCATATACCAAAATCATCATTCTATGAAAATATGGCCAACCTTAGGCTTTTGCACATATGGACCTACTATTAAGTAGTCATGCCCATATATAAAATGCATGAAGTGTTGAGTTATGATTACAAGATCATATAATAAAAATTTAATTGATTTGGATGATTTGATAGCCACTGGCTTGATTACATCATGTTAGTAAAGCGATCGAATCGAACTAAATTCGATGTTTTCCATATCCTTTGCCAAAGAAAAATGAGACGACTATAAGTTTTTTTAAAAAAAAAAGAAAAAAAAAAGACACACACAATCATCTTATTTTCTTTTAATAATAGGGCTATTTATTACCAAGGTAATTCAGGTTCTATATACATTGCCTAAAAGAAACGGAGTTAATACAATAAATTGATTTGATATATCGACAGCCTCGACGTTAACTTTAGATGTCTTTTACAACTTTTGAGAATTGGTCTTTTCACTTGTCATGAGCAACTAAAATGTCCGCCTAAGTGGGATATCTACATCTTCTTTAAGCGAGGAATATTGATTGAACATGATCGCTACATGAAAAAAAATGATCGTTATCGCTATCACACTATACCTCACTGCTAAGTCATCACAATGATTCAAATATTAAGTCAATAATCCTTGCTTTTAAAAAACATGTATAATTTTCTTTCTTTATTCTTCTATGGGAAAGTTGGATTCCTCGTCCTTTTTATACAAATCCGTCTTTTTTGTTCATTTCTTTTTTAAGGGGGTAAGTCGGGATGATCCCTCCCATTAGGCATCTAAAATACTCAAAAATAGTAAAAAAAAAAATTTTGCTCTTTGCCTCAAATTGGGGGCTTAATAAAGCCAAGACATCCCCACTTCTCTCTATTTACAGATTTGAACACGCTATTTATTTTGCAAAATCAATGTCATGCAAAGCTTATTACGAACCATCTTAATAACTTTAAATGACAAAGGGAAGAATACCACTTCCTTTTATTTGACCAAGATAATTAATTATGATACTTGATCAAACAATTCATAATACACATATGCAATATTCCACAAATTAAAAATACAAACCTTGGGTCTTCAAATAAACATGAGAAATGTCCCCTAGCATTTGTATACGTGAATTGCAAAAGCCACCTAAGGTTACACTTGTGGGCTACAAAAATATAGGTCTCACCTCAACTTTCGTTTTGAAATAAGACCATATTTTGGAAAGTGATTCGAATGATTGTATAAATTATTCTAACACTCCATCAAACCTAAGTTTGGTAAATATTCATTTTCAAATACGCCACTTTTTAATTGGAAGAACTTCACTTTCAATTATCAAAGTATGGCAATGCTGACAAACACTAAAAAGGGAGAGATGACAAAATTGGATATACAAAAGTTTGCTCACATTTTCATATCTTTGTTGAAATAAGTTGCAAATTACAACTTACCTTCATCAATCTTGGACAAAAAAGTCACACTCAATTATGAGCTAGACTTTTCTTTCCATTTTAGGTCCAGTTTTGAAAATAATATGATTATGATTTTTGCCTACTAGAAAAAGTTGCTTTTCAAAACTAAACTATTGGACCCTTTTCAAATTTTGAATTCTTGTTCGAAACAACATGTTTCTAATAAAAATAGTATTCAAAATTTCCTTTCTGAATTTTTGTTTTCTCAAAATAAATAAATTTTCAGATTCTCAATAACCGTTTGGATAATACATGTATGTACATAAATATTTCTAAAAGAAATGAATTAAGATTCGACTTCTTCTTGACTCGAACTTGTTCTCGCTTATTGGCTAAGGGTTGGTAAACGAACCACCTACAAGACCAAAATCAAAGATTGACAAGAACAAAGAAAATATTTGATGTTCTAAATTAACTTTGAAGAATAAAATCACCGCAATGATCTTTACAAACGTTTAGACATTAGGTAGTATTACTAAACCTTAAACACAATTGTTTTTGGTCTATAAACAAACAAAAAACTAACTTGCTTTCTTGAAAATAACTTTAACTAAAATGTGAAAGCCATAACACTGTCCTAAATATTTCAAAAACAAAAATAGGATGTATACACAGGTCCATCTCAATATCATATAATGGCCTAAACAATAGCAAGTTGTTAGAATTTACCCCCAATTGGGGGCTCCAAGACTTATGTAATAGCAAGAATGCACAATAACCCGACACATGGGGGCTCAAAGACTTGTGAAATATCAAGAATGCACATAACCCGATACATGGGGGCTCCAATATCAACAAAAAAACAAAATGAGATATTCATGTCATTCGAGCTACTTTCGAGAATCGCCTAAACTACAAATGGTTTACGTAGATCTCGAGACTTACAATTTTCAAATGTATCAAAATGATATAATAATCAAGTTGTTCCTTTGAAAACTAAGATTGCAACTGAACTTAGCCATTAAACAGGTTACATACTCGAGCCATTTTCAAGTTCAACTTCAAAAACTAATCTTAGTGCATAATTGTTGTTTCAATACTTCAATTTACTCTAGAGATTAGAGAGTACGACTAGTATAGAGCAAAAGAAACAAAATCATACTTGCTCATACGAAAGATAAGTACTTAATCATTCATCATGAAAATTGTATCAAGACAGATTATTAATATAAGATAAACGATTTCATGAGTTAGAATGTAAACAAAGACTCTTAAATTCTAAATTAAGGAGTCTTCATTTAAAATAATTCTCCATTGTTGCACACATTGGAATATCGTAAGGAGGATAACATATACATTCTCGAGATTCAAAACAGTGATAAAATTTGAACTTAAAAGACAGAATTCAAAAGTAGCAAGAATAGACGAAAACTTTTTTGAACAACAGTTCATTTTACCTCTTACTTGTTCTAATGACTGACCAATATTACTAGACTTAGAAAATTTTGTTTTTTAAAACTATGAATGGTCAAAAAACGATTTAAACACAATATTTTAATCGTTTCAAAGATCCTATTTGTTATCATAAAATGGGGGCTACGATATTCGATAACATAAAATGGGGGCTCAAAAGCCCGAAGTATAGCCAAACTACTCTAGTTCGATGATGTCTTCAAGAATTCCCTAAACTAACAAGTTTTGTGCAAATATTGAGATCATAGTTTTATAAGTGAATAATAATAACCGTCGGTAATTTTTATCATTGATAAAACCAATTTTGAAACTTACGAATGAAAAAATAAACATGAGTCGCAAGAACAAATTCATGCTATTATAAAAGTTCAAAATTTCATTTATAATTTTAATGTATAATTGTTATTCTAAACACTTCAATTTACATTAAAATTAACAAGTATAGTCTATGTGAGCAAGCACAAAGTCAAAATTAGAACAAATAAAAAAAAACACATATATGCTTGACATGCTCATACAGGATTAATACTTTATCACTTCACATGTAATTTGTTGCAATATATTGCTTAAACATGTCACAACGACAAACAAACACATTCATGAAAACAAGTCGAATAAAAAACCACCAAATTCAAAATTTGGGGTTTAACAGTTTGATAATCGCCCAAATTCAATCAAGAATGAACGAATTATGGCAAATATGAATAAGGGACGAGATCTTCTTCCTTTTCTTCGAAAACCAAGAAAATCCGAGCTCTTTAGAGAGAGAAAGAAGCGAAAAATCGTGAAGGAAGGAGAGAGAAAGCGAAATGAAAAATCGCGCTCAACGATTCTCTTTTTGCTGACTTAAATGTCGCGCGCAACTGAATTAGTTGCGCGTGACAGACCAGCGCAACTCAGAACGATGCGTGCGCCTGGCCAGCGCCACCTTCTGAGTTGCGCGCGGATACTGGTCACTAAAATGACCGGTATCCAGATTTTGATCCGCTTCATCATTTTTTCAACGGTTTTTTGCTCGTCATTAGACGTAATGGCGCGCAAATTATCAAAATCTTTTTTAAATTTCTTTGCATATTGTAGTTTGTTTTCTTCTTTGTTAGTTTTTTGCATCATTCTTTCATACACATCGTGCTTTGTGCCTTCCCCAAGTATACGTTTTGAACATTTTTCGTAAGAGTGCCTTAAGACGTTCCGTGGTGGTGCTTTACATAAAATCACCCATAGACAGGTTTGTCATTTTACTGTATTGACGTTACAAATGTCCGGGTTTTCTTCTTTTTTCACGTCCGAAGCAATAAGGAAGGCGTTTTCATGCACGGTAAAAATGAAAATGGTGTATCGTACAACGCAAAATTGTACGGCGTAGGTGTTGCGTAAAATTTCACTCAGCCCAAGCTTTGCGAGATCTACCTCTCGGGACTAAAAGGTAGAGAATTACTGTAGGCATTAGCTCACGAGTCGACAGGCGCGCCGAACCATCAGGAACATGCACTTCTTGCATGAGAGCAAATACGGTAGTTAGTGCGCTTACTAACTTACCAGACAATTAGGGTGTCGAAATCATCTCCTGTATAAAGAAGAGATGAGACGATGTCACGCCTATGTAGTCACGTGCCTCCAGTCTTGAGACACGTGTACTCATCTTGTGGACAAAATTGCTGAGAGAGTTGCTGACTTTCTTCCCTCTCACTGAATTTGGATATATGCCTCCAGTCCTAAGACATGTATTTCTATCTTGTGGACATCCGACTCGAATACCGGACCATTTCGGCTCTAATACCGAAAACCCTTTTTCAACTTTTACTTTGTTAAAGTCAGGATAAAGTTTCAATGACATATCAAGGGACTTTAAACCAACGATGACACGATTGAGAGGAAATCTTCCCCTTTTATCCTTTTAAAACCGATCTCTAGAACACATTTACTTGTAAAAGCATTCTACAATTGCAAAGGATCAATCTAGATTCTTTAGTGCATTAAGACTAGGAAAAAAAATTTCTAGCCTTAATAGCTACTTGTTTCAAACACTTAGTGAACCAATGATCGTTTCGACATCCTTAATATTTCTGAAAAATTCTCTATTCTTCGGGAACTTCACATAATGAGTCTCGGATTTATTTCCTTGACTAATTTGATTATTGTCTATTCTAGACTCGAGAAAAGTTGGGGGTACTTGTAGACACCTACTTTTGGACTCTTGTCCCGAAAGGAAGTGCGATGATGTTACGAAAATCCGTTCTTCATGTTAGATCAAAGGTAAAAAAATTTATGGACTATGAAAAGAATTATGAAGTAAGTTGAAACCCATATTTGAGACCAAGTTATCTAAGAGCCTTGTCCGATAACTAATTAGGCATAAAACGTGTTCATACATGTTTAAACTTGATTAATAACGGACCCAAATGCGTTAAATGCAATGATTGGATCCAATGGAACCTACATTGTTGAAAACCGAGCCAAACAGATAAAACAAACAAAAAATTCCCGTCTAAATCCTATATAGATGGATAGCTCTTTCAAATAGATTTCCAACGGTATATTATAAGCCCGATTCGGAGCGAAAACGAAGAAGTTATGATCAAAACACTAAACCGGGCCCAAAACCAACACCCTTGCACTCCAACGGTCATAACTTTTGATCCATAACATATTTTAACTTAATTCTAACGGTATTAGAAAGTAGACATTCAGAGATTTCCAATGACATACCACATGCCTTAATCCGATTCCGCAATCAAAAGTTATGGAAGTTTAAAAATGCGTTTTGGTATAAGGCAAACCGCAAACTAGCACAACTCAATAAGTTGCGAGCGACTCATTGAGATGCGCGCGTTACCCAGCAAGACTCAGAGAGTTGCGCACGCCACTTGACGGCGCAGCTCTAAAACCCTAAACCTAGACCTCTACGCCTGTAATTAGGGGTCTTCGTTCAGCATTACGAGGACCGAAGAAAATCAGAATTAAAACCCTAGTATTCTCAAAACCCTAATCTCTCAACTTCTCTTACTATCATACTAATTTTTCTTCTCTCTTCCCAATTACTTTCAAACCCTAATTGATTCCATTGAAGTCCTTGAAGGTAAGAAGAAGAAAGAAAGTCCATAAACACATTAAACGGAGATTTAACATAAAAGAAGAACGGTTAGTTTCCGTAGCACTTAAATAAATCACTTTTCCTTTATTGTTTAATAACTTAAATTGAATAAATAGTGTTATTTGATCACTTTAAACAAACTTTTATGTGTTATTTGACTCGATAATCAATGTATTTAGGTAACTTAGGCACGGAGGCTAAACACTTCATACTTCGATGCAATGATGATTATGATTGATGAGTGATTTTGTTATGACGAAGTATTCTTCAATGTTGTGTTAAGATTTCATGACAAAGGGTTCCTAAGGGAAGGACTATTTGGTCATGTATATGTGATGTGTGTGATAGTGATTCTAAAGTAAGGCCGCAAAGGCTAAGTGTGTGGAAAGATATTATTTTTTAAAAGAGTCAAATGGTGGTGACTCTTAGGGTAGGTAAGCTAATGATGTAAGGATCAAGCCCCCAAGTCTAGCTCTAAGTAGATAGGGATGAGCATTGAAGATCCCTTGATATGACCATGATGTGTGAATGTGAATGTGAATATGAATGCACGTTTATTACGACCGCACCTCGATGTGAGGTTGCCTACGTATCCGTTAGCAATCAGGCCGAATGTAGCTCTAGCCGAACCTCGCACAAGTGTGTGTATACCTCAAAAAGGTCTTTTTAAGGGTTGTAATGTGGTTAGGCTAAAGGTTATAGAAGAACGGGATAAAGACTCAAGACCCTAGATAAGCCCCCAAGGTGTGCAACCTTGCTTTTGAATCTTTATATTTTTATGCTTGAGACTTTCTACTCTTTTTCAGCTGCTTTATTTATTTTATTTTTTAAAAGTTTCGGGAATCCCGATCATGCGGTCTATCACTCACTTGGCATTCATGTTTCTTAGGCACGGTACCGAGCACTCGATAAGAGACGCAATCTGAGACATGTTCATATCAAAGACATTTTCATATCAAAGACATTGGAACACTTACCCTTTTGTACACTTTTATTTAATTATTTTCTTATTGTTTGGCTATTTTAATCTTTTAAATCACTCAAGCTTTTTTTTTTAGAATTACATAATTTACACACCATCCCATCCCATCCCAAGGTTAGGTAGATATGGGTTGAAAAAAGAAAGGTTTATCGCTAGACAACGCTAAAAGTGGTTTGTGAAGAAAGGATTTTAAATTACAAGGGTGAAAGGTGATATAATGTGGCTACAAGGGATGCCTCAAATCATTGGTATACCTCGTGCTTAGTTTTACATGGATTCTTTTATTTATTTTATTTTTTTTTATTCAATGCAATGGTCATATGCAAGGAAATAAATGATCATTTTATTAATAGAGAAAAAGAAAGAATCTGCAAAATTAATCTAAGGGAAATTAAAGGTGCCTATGCTAGACTTATTGGGGAAAGGGTAAATAAAAATAGAAAAAAAGGAGGTCACGAAATCTTGTCGTTGAAGCTCGCCTCTGTCTTGTGTCGTTTGCTTTATCATCACTCGCTGTTGTTGCTAGCTGGAGGAATGGGAAGCTTGTTATTATCGATCAAATGTTGGATAGCCTCCTTTAGCTTCCAACAGCTCTCAGTAGCATGACCCCTACCTTGATGGTACTTGTAGTGTTCATCTGGATTCCAACTAGGCAATCTCTTTACATGTGCAGGATCTTGAATAGGTCCAATGAGAGTAATGAGTCCTTTGGCATGGAGTCGATCGAAGGCCGTATCGTAGCTCATCCCAATGGGGGTGAAGTCCTTCCTTAGTTGCTTCTTAGGTCCTTGGTTATCCATGGCTAAAACTTCACTGAAAGCAAAGGTACTAACATTGTTACTAGAGTGGGCGTTTTCAGAAGAAGAAGGATTGTTGATCTTTTTTCCTTTCCAGCCACCGTGGTTACTATTGTTAGTAGCTTTTTACTTTGCGAGGTCATCTTCGATCTCGATGCCTATGTCATAGATGGCTTTGAAAGTATTCAAGTTGTGTTGATATTTTAAGTGCTTTGAATACTTTTTTACGAGATTCTTGATAAACATCCTCACATACTCTTTTTCGGTGGGGACCTCAATCATCTTAGCGGAAGTTTCCCTCCACTTATTGTTGAATGAAGTAAATCCTTCATTCTCTTTTTGTCTAAGCATTTCGAATTGTCTATAATCTGTTTCGACTTGGATATTGCATTTGTACCTATCAATGAAAGCGTTTACTATCGACTCCCAGGTAGAGGTCTTCTCTTTGTCAAGGGAGAAGAACCATTGTTGGAAAACGGTTTCAAGAGACAAGGAAAACAAGGAATGAAAGACTTTCTTATCAATCCCCTTGATGTTCATTATACACTACTACAAAAAACCCCTATCGAGTCGCCTCTAAACCATCTTACATATCGCTTCAAGGGCGACGCTATAGGCACCGACACAATAGGGTACCCCCTTACGTGTCGCCTATAATGTGACGCGTTAGATTGGTTTATGAGTCGCCTTTTTCATTATAGGTGACGAGTTAGGTTGGTTTATGAGTCTACTTTTTTATTACAGGTGACGCGTTAGGTTGGTTAATGAGTCGCCTTTTTTATTACAAGTGATGCATTAGGTTGGTTTATGAGTCACTTTTTTCATAACAGGTGACGCCTTAGGTAGATTTATGAGTCATGTTTTTCAATATAGGCGATGCATTAGGTGTTTATATGAGTCCCTTGGTTTTAAAGAGGCGACGCATAAAGTAACATGACGAAAATTGTAATTCTTCAATAGCAATGCGCAAAATACTTTTCATTTTTCTCATTAAATTCACACTTGATGATGTATATAATTACAACCTATGTAGGACTTGAACCTACATTTATGTGCAATAGCACATTGCTCTACCATTTGAGCTAATAGGCTTCCTAAACTTTAATGGCTAAACTTCTAGGAATCTGCCATAAAAATATGAACAATCACCTATAAGTAAAATCTGTTCATATTATACTATCAAAGCCCTCCATCTCGATTAGCTTCTGAGTCTTAAGTCTCCTACATGCTTCATGCTCACCGTGTGATTATTTGCCCTGTCATAAACTAAACTTTTATAAAATTAAACTTCTCACCAATAGCAAAATTAATGACTCATCATGAACTGAATTAATTCATCTTCAAAATTATAATTAAATATGTTGTCACATAAACCCAGAATGTCATACATTGAGGCAAATATTGCAGTCAAGTCCATAAAGAAGCAATAAAAACAATAAAATCCTTCTTCCTCCAAAGCTAAAGCTCAGAGATAGTCTAACAAAAAATTCAGAAATTCTTCATACAATCCTTCTTGTAAATTTAAACATGTATTACATAGATAATAGAGCCTCAAGTCATCAATAAGTGTGAAATCTACAGTGTTCCCTTTCTAAAAGACCAAAATTATAAGACAATGGCAATATACAGTCAATTAACAGCTTAAGGCAAAAGTCATTTGTTCATGATATCAAGTGTCAATGAAGAGTAGAGTCTAGCTAGAAAACAAGAAATAAGTGGACATACCTTCCCAATTTCATGAAAATAATATGTCATCACAATGCACAATCAGCCAGCAGGTTTAAAGGAAAAATCTTAGAATACTGACAGATTAAAAATCTTTGAACCCTAGTTTTAAACTTACCCACTTGCTAGTTAGAGAACTGGAAGATATGTAAACAAATGTCACTTTATTTTAGCCTCTCCAGCTAAGCCTTCCCAATCATTTTTTTACTAGTTCCCTGAAATAAATATATAAGATAATATTTATGAAAGAGTAGCTTGTAGGTCACTTGCACTTCAAAAGTAAAGAGCTGAAAAACTCACACATTTCATCATGGCATGCTTTAAACCAGTTGTAACATGCTTTGGATATGTCTCGGTCCATGATCTCATTTCATCATGGCATTCTTCGAGATTCTTGATAAACATCCTCACATACTCTTTTTCGGTGGGGACCTCAATCATCTTAGCGGAAGTTTCCCTCCACTTATTGTTGAATGAAGTAAAGCCTTCATTCTCTTTTTGTCTAAGCATTTCGAATTGTCTGTAATCTGTTTCGACTTGGATATTGCATTTGTACCTATCAATGAAAGCGTTTACTATCGACTCCCAGGTAGAGGTCTTCTCTTTGTTAAGGGAGAAGAACCATTGTTGGAAAACGGTTTCAAGAGACAAGGAAAACAAGGAATAAAAGACTTTCTTATCAATCCCCTTGATGTTCATTATAGTTTCAAAGGCTCTTAAATGAAAATAAGGGTTATCTGTTGCCTTGAATTTTGGGATGTCGTTGGCATTGAAATTATGTGGAAAAAGTTTTTTGTCCACCAAGACCCCTTGTGAACTAATGCCTTGAAACTTGTAATCACTAGATATCTTGCTCAAGCTTTCTTGCATAAGGTCCATTTGTTGTTGTTTCACAGGTTCATTGATTTTGAGGGCTAAAGCCTTCAAAGCTTCAGTCACGTCAGTCAATTGATTCCTAAGCTCGTTGACTTCTTTTTGAGTTGCCATTAACTTTTTAGCTTTCCTCTTTTGACGGATTGGTTTATCAAAAAGTAAGACTTGAACAAAGAGGTTGTCCTTGACTAATCGCCCTTTTCTCCTTGACCAAGTACTTTGGAAAGGGAAATTAGGGATATTCATTGTTAATTATTTGACTCAACTTTATTCAACATGCATAGATGGAAGAAGGGAAGAAGAATGAAGGGATCATGTAGAAAATGGAAAGCTGATGTGGGTGGAGATATGTGAAAAGAAATTAGGAATAGAATGTACCCCCAACTCAAATGACGGAAAAAACTGACTCATGCATGAACCTAAGACATGGTCGTGGTGATATATACTCAAAATGTTTGCTAAGAATAGTGAGTTTAGGTGACATGTTAAGACTCGTGTCATGACCATGTGGCTAGACTATGTGACTAGACTCAAGCAAAGACTAAGTTAAGACTTCACGTATATGCATTAAACTGGACAGGCTGTGGTATTTTAGTCATAACTTTTAATCTGTGACTCTGATTGGGATGAAACCAACACCAAATTAAAGATAGGACTCGGGGCTACATATCCATAGGTTGTACGACTCGTAGTTCTTCCTAGAAATCCGGTTATGACCAAAACAAGTTGACGCTTTTGCAGTATACGCGAATAAAAATCCGGGTTGACTTAAAGGGACTATGACTCGATTTTAGACATATTAGATCAAATTAATTAATTAATTAAGCAAAGTATTTAAGTCATTAATTAATTTATTAAGACTTATTTTCAAACACAAGTCAAACCAAACGGTTAGTTTAGTCACATAATAAGTGTGCACAAGTAAGAGATGCACAAGTAGTCAAGTAGTCACAACATGATGCAATGAGTTTGCAACCTAACCATGACTCTAGTTCTCTAATGTTCGGGATATGGTTTAGTCAAAAGAGGGTCCATAATTAATTGTCCGGATGCACCGCACGGAAGCCTAACCGTGAAGGGTTGGCGCGAATGGATGGGATACCGCGAGTTAAAAACTCGCTTCCATGGTTTTGTGAATTCAACATTCTCAGATGTACCCTTTGTTGCACAGAGCGTTCAGTCAGGTAGATGGAGCATGAATTCCCATAGGGTTATGTCCATATGTAGAACACATATGGGTTTCAGAAAAGTGAGAAAAACTCAATCAGGAAGTAGGATCGAGAAAACAGTGCTAAAATCTGGTCAAAATATAATTAGAACGCATACTTCTGGCTCGGTATTGGAAGAAATTGGCGGCCAGCGAACAGAGGTCGTCGCCGCAATTTGGCTCTGGCGCTTGGCAACATGAGTGTCTCTTGGCGCCAGAGTCAAATCCTCGGCACTAGACTCTGTTTTCTTACGCTAGTTCCTACATGCCTCAGCAGCTTTCTGTGCTTGATAAAATTTTCCAGTTTCGCGCAACATTTCCTACGTGTAAAAATCTTATGTTTTAACTCATTACGGATGGTCTTTCCAATGAGATCTTTTTTATGCATATGACAATAATGTTAATCAAACACATCAGGCAAAGACTCCTGCGCCTATTTGAAACGCTCTAGCGCGTCAGCAATATGGTCCTCAGTAATACCAGATTGAGGCGGGACCTCAATCTTCCCCACACGGCGAACAGTCGTATGAAAATTCGATCGAATAATCAGGTTATTCGACGGTTTAAACAGAGACTAGAGACAAAATTCTTAAAAGAAATCATACCTCTGGATGATGGGGTGGAGGAGCCAAAGAGGGAAGCAAGTCCTACGAATAATCACCCTCCATACGCACAAGCTTCTGCCAAGGAAATGTGTAGCGCTCTCCCCTGTTTATCAACTCCCTAAGTAAACGAGAGTCCAACATTGACTCCGGTGGAGGCAAGGGCACCACAAAGCGATCATCATTGTGCTGACGAACAACACGCTCCCACAGATACCAGACAAAACGTCCAGTATCAACAAAAACAGTACGGTTTTTTGAAAGTTGCAAGGCCTCGAGGAGATTAGTCATCCCAGCCCAAGGCCGATACTGGATATGAATAACAACCTGAAAACAATAAAAAGTTGCAATGAAACGCCGAAAATAACGTAAAGGTAGAGAATAACAGGCCACAAAGTCAATTCTTACACCAACAGAAGAGGTGCCTCGGCGTAGCAGCCCGCGTAGCGTAGGGACAGACTCCACTCGTGACTCGTCTCAGTCACGCCAGCTAGCTCCGACAGGGAAGTCATGGACCGCTCCACGACGCCGTCGAGGGGCCAATCCCGGAAAGTACTCATAGAACCATAGCTGCAATGAAAAGTAATCTCTGAGCACATGAGTCAAACAAATTAAAACAAAGCAAGAAGAGGAAAGATCGTCACCTCTACGACTCTCATAAACCGTAGACAGTGACAGGGGCCTGGTCGTTCAGCTGCCTACAACCATGACGTAACGACAAGAGAAGATCGGCATATCGAAGGCTGGCCCAAATAAAGGATCCTATCTCACTGATCCTGACCAAATAAGGAAGGTAGCAAACGAGCACACGCGAACTCCTATCGGGAGAAAGAGTCATGGAAATGAGAATCAAAATGAAGATCCGCACTCGCTGCTCAGGTGATGTCTCATCCATGTCAAAGCCACGGGTCAGAACAGAAGCCAACTCTGATTGCCCGCTCTTAGGACCACCTCGAGGCACTGGCTAAGTCTTGATATGCTGAACGACCGGACCTAACAAATCTGCTAACTCGGCCGCCCCCAACTAAGGTCAGAAAATTGCCGGACGACCCGGTCGGTGAAGCGTAGACAACTGATCATGCTTAAATCCAACGGGGTCACTGTCATCTCCCCCAAAGCAAAGTGAAAAGTCTTGGTAGTATCCCAAAAATACACGAACAACGCGCGAACGATTGTCGGGCCACAACCCCGGGGGCAACAAAACCCTAAGACCGCCGAATAAAAATCTACTAAACCAGCAGATTCTCACTAGGCGTTCGTAACAGGATCCCTCGTGATAATCCCATAAAGTCGAGGAATCAAATCTCCAGCTCCGGAACCATTATGGCGAAGCGTGCCATCGACTATGCCGGCAAGTGGACGGTGAGAAACGTGGTTCTCACGACAGAAAACCAACTCATCCGACGACCACGGAGGTGGAACCCACCTGCCACTACTCGAAGAAGGGCGAGGCTCGGTCTCTAGGGCATTGTCGTCCAAGCCCTCAGGAACTGTGGGAGTGTCCTCCCAAAAAGCCTGACGCCGGCTACAAGTGGAAAGATCGCAATCCCGATGCCTAGGCATGCTATTACAAAAATAAAATCTAAATGCTTAGCATCATTTTTTAAGTTTTTTAGTTATTTATTCAAAAGTGACTTAACAGTTACCTTAAGTGGCATTTTCTATTATACGCAAAAAAATTTACCTCAAGGCTAAAAATTAGCAAAATAATGGAATTATTTCTAGTATTTAGTTTCTCCATGACTAATTAATACTATGTTCTCCTAATTGCATGATACTATGTTCTCCATGACAATGTAGTACATACACAAAACAAAACATGTTTCAAAATTACACAAGAACGATAAATTGGAACATCATGGCATATTTACAAGATCTATAACCAATATACCATCATTTCTAGTGCAAAAGAGCAACATGAACAACAAGAACACCATTTCACACAATTAGTACCAAAATGGTGATTTGCTCCATCCTTCACCAAATCACACAAACCTGGTCTCAAATTACTCACAAACACACATACATTCATATACAAGTCAATTCATAGCAAGAATTTTGACATGGAAGCTCAAAATTAAAAACCCCCAATTTGATTTTTTTAGGGTTTCAAGCAAATATGGAATTTACAAAAAATTTTGCGACAAAGAAAAGAAACCTTACATAGATCCTTGTGAGAAATAAAAAATTAGGAAGTTAGCAAAAAGTTGGATCGAATTTGGTGGAAATTTGAGCTATAAAAGCTTGAAATACCCGGAACAAGGCATCAACAACTACTGTGACACGATGGTTAAAGGTCGCGGCACGGTGAACGTTTTCCGTGTCACGGTGATTCAGGGACGTGGAAGAGCTCCGGCAGCAGCAGCGGCGATGCTCCGACAGCGACAGTAGAGCTGAGGCTGCAGCAGCAACGGCGAGAAAAAAATAAATAAAAAAAGAGAGAGCCCAGGAACCGTGTCACGGTGACCGGATCCGAGTCACGGTGGCCGGATCCAAGTCACGGGCGTCGGTGAGGTGTGTGGTGGCACGGTGGCCGGAGACGTCGAAAGAAAGAAATTTTTTTTGAGGAGAAAAGCTAAGAACATAAATGGTGAAGGAAAAATGAGGAAAAGGGAAAAGCTCGAATTTAAAGCAAAAAAATAGCCGTTGTCACGGGAAATTCCCACCGTCAGACGGAGACAGACACCGTGTCGCGGGGAACATCCACGTGGCACGGTGTCCTTATTTTGTCCTACACACTCCTTTTAACCTTTTGGCAAATACTCTGGCATCTTTGACCAAGTTGGAGCAACTTTTCGCAACTTTTGGTCAGTTATTTTCTCACCGGTATTGCGAGTAAAATTTTGAATTAGTATTTAAAAGGTGTCAAAATTACCGACTTACTCCTAGCAAGCATTAGGGTTATATTCTCGACAATTTAAGCGCCTAATATAGTCGGATAGACGACTTGAAGGTAAATCATCTGCGGCCCACGTTCGGGGATAATCAAACTATCATGCACTTACAAATTTAAGTAATTATATCAATTGTCGATTTTCCTCAGGCATGGAAAACATTATCGGTGGATTTTTCCTCATGTATAGAAAACCGCCAAGTCGGTTTTCTTAGGCATGGAAAACATTATCAGTGGATTTTTCTTCAAGTATAGAAAACCGCCAAGTCGGCTTTCCTCAAGCATGGAAAGTGTTATCGGTGGTTTTTTCTTCAAATATAGAAAACCGCCAAGTCGGCTTTCCTCAGGCATGGAAAGTATCATCCGGTAGGTTTCTTCAGGCTTAGAATGCTACCAAATTCATTAGTCGACTTTCCTCAGGCATGGAAAGCATTTTAACGAACGACATCCGATGGTTTCCTTCAAGCATAGGAAGCTACCAAACTCATTTGTCACCAATACACTGGTGTCAGATCCGTATTCTAAAATTTTTCTCAAGGTATCAGCGTTTACAGAGTGATTTAGGATCGCAGAACGTCTTAAATCATTCTTCGTCCCTATCGACTACTTTGACTATCGTTTTCGAAACCGACGTTTCTACAAACTCAGTCAAAGTGGGGGCTTCTGTAGACACCTGAAAATGTCTCCCTAAAACCAAACCCGATGATGAACAACCTTTCACCGCCACTATTGGTTTGGTTCAGTATTTAATCCCGAGTGTGCTTAAAATATCGTATTTAGTTAAATTCAATTTTTTAATAGTCCATGGAACAGTCTTGATGTTTAGTTAAAGCATAGTTCTTTTTTTAATTTCCGCCCAAACCTTTTTTTGTTTTATTATTTATTTTGGCCCAAACCTTTTATTTATTTTATTTATTTATTTATTTTAGCCCAATTAATAGTAATAAATCAGAAATGGCCCTAAATTATCAATCGACACTTAAAAATGCTGAACGAAATTAGGGTTAAAAATGAATTTAGACGGAAAAATGGACTACAGGTTCCGGCGTCATGGTAGAAGCCCACCGTGTCACGGGAATGATCCCCGTCTGACGGTGCGATTCCCCGTGACACAGGGCCCCTGCTGTGACACGGGGCAATTCTGTGTCCTTTTCGCGTAAACCCTTCACCCGCGTTTTATTCCCCGTACTCTAAATATTTCCCGCGTCACACAACTGTTCATCGTGTCACGGGGACTTGTCCTGTCTAAATATTTCCCGCGTCACCCAACTGTTCATCGTGTCACGGGGACGCGTTTTTAGGGTTTTTATCTTTGTAGGGTTCCGTGTGTTCCCTGAGCACATTTTTTCTATAAATACCCCTTCATTTCTAATGTACGGGGCATCAATTAATTCTCTATTTTTCTCTCCTCTATGTTCTAGCCTAAACACTATCCTACCTTTCTTCTTTCAAAATGCCTTCTTCAAGCACTTCAAGAAGTCCATACTTTACTCGTGGTTCTGTCCTTAAGCCAAGGCGCGAAAGGTAGAACTGTTTGAGGGTTTAGCTCCAAATCAACTCTATTTAATTTAATTTAATTATCGTTTTATTATTATTTCCTTGAAGTTATTTACTCATTTATTATTTTAGAGTTGCAAGCAAATAGAATCAAAATAAGAATTATGTTCCTTCTATTTATATTATTTTTCTAACAATTTTATATTGCTAGATTTATTGTTAAATTGCTTCCAATATTAATGTTCATTCTATTATATTTATTTATGATCACCATATTGCATGTTTAAGGGAATATGTAATTGAAAATGACGCCTAATAAGATAATTTGGACAACCGGTTTAGGTTCCTTTTTAATATTGTTGTTTAATTCATGTGATTACAAATATTTTAGAATGATGTGTTGCGTTAATATTAAACCAATTTAGCTTAATAATAGTTTACAGCAAATTGAATATTTTGTTAGTATGCCTTTGAGATCGCAGGAATGCTTTTCACTATAAGAATCAAGTAGAGGCTAATATAGGCGAATATGACTCCATGACTCACTTCGTACCATCATCCCCGATCCTCCTTTTGTGGTTCCTGACTATATGGAGTTAGTAATCTCATGGATTATGAATGGGGTGTAACCTTCACGGGTCAATCGTTGTTGCCTATCGTTGTCCCTTTCTCGTGGTTGCCTTTTATGATCCGTGAACGGTTTACAAGTTCCTTAAAAACTTGTTGGCGGCTCCTTACTTTACTTTGTCCCTAATCGTAATGTCAATTCCCACTTCCTATGAGTGCCAAGAATATTCACACATGCTTTAACGTAGGCGCACTTCGAGCGACGCCTACAATGCCATATAAATAAACGACAAAAAAAAACTAAATGACATAAATAAGTCACAACAAGGCAAGCTAGATGACATGAATAAGTCACAGCAAAACAGGCTGAATGATACACAAACAGACTACAACCAAGCAAACTAGATGGTGTGTAAGTAAGTCTCAACGAAAATTAAGTAGAAGACATAATGCGTAAGCCTCCATAACAAACAAGATAAAAAGCATAAAATATTGATAAGTTCCCACCAAATTTGCTAGAAGCCGAAAAAAGTAAAAATAAAAGTTCCTATACAGCCAAGTCAGGGAACAAAGTCAGAAAATTAGTATGAACAAGAATGACATGAAAGCCTAACCTACGAGGCTCAACCTTGAACGACAAGGGGGCTCCTGAACTAAGGTTTAGGTACTACTACACCATGATTCAGCAACATGTCTAAGCAAGCATACATGCAACAAGATAAGTAGTAAGCAAAATAACAAGAAAGTTATCAAGTTCATATACTAACACGCTGAACCTCTGTCCACCAATACAGAGTAAACATCCAGCAAGAAAGTTACAATATTCTAAAAGCTGAACCCTCATCCACTAGGACGAGGAAACATTCAACAAAATAGTTAAGGAAATACATAATTCAAGTCACTCGGGACAAGCCTATCAGTTAGAAGATAAAGTGTTATAGGAAAAACACACAAAAAATACAATCTTTTGCGGCTATACACCCCAAAGACAAAAATAAAACCTACCTGGTGACCACAAACCTAGATGAGGGAAACTCTGATGAACCGCTTGAGTAAGGGGGAGACATCCGCCAAAACCTTTACTTCTCATCAGCTAAAGTCTCCACCCTAATGACCCGCAGTAATGTCAGTGCATAGAGGCACCTCCAAATTCAGCACAACATGGTTAGGGACTTTGCAGTTAGCAACGTAAGGATGGTTAGCAAGTAGATAAAAAAGGCTAGCTTCCCCAGCGGCCTCAACTTTAGCCCAAAACGTGTTGAAACAAGCCTGCTGCTCCTCACCCCCACCGTAGATCCCACTTACATAAAGGGCTGCGACCTGCCAACCTTGATCATGGCAATTAGCGAGAAACTTGGTAAAAGCGGGGAAAGCACAAAAGATTTAAGTGCCTCTTTTCTAGCAGCTTCAAGCTCACTATCTCGTCCAACCCGTTAATTAAATATGTAAAAGAATTAAGAAATGTGTATCTTGCATCGTCAAGCACACGTCTCTAGAGTAACCGATTTGTTGCATGTTGTTGTGATGACATTCATAGTGCCTCGTAAACCCCATCCTTGAAGACTGTTGCTTGTAACCATCTTAAACTGCTTGTGAAAATCTTCCACAGTACCTCGGGAACATCGTTGAAGGTGACTACTTGTAGCCATCTTTAGGGTTATGGCAATACCTCGCCATGGTTGTGCCTCACTGCTATAGACAATCTCCTCTCTGCTTCGGAACATCGTCGAAGACCGCTATTTGTAGCTATCTTCAATTTTGATGTGACGTCCTTCCATGTCTCGGGAATTCTGTCGCAAACCACCACGCCTCAAGCGATCCACCGAATGACGGTCTTTCGCGCCTTGGGAGTTCTTATAATGAGCTTCTTCGCCTTGAGCAACTCACAAATGATTGATGACAAATTTCCTCGCCTCATGTCATAGGCTCCTTTGTCTTGAGCAGTCCTCTTAATGATAATTTTCCATGCCTTGGATAGTCTAATAGTTTAGCAGTCTTCAAGACTTGAAAATCCTGTCGTGAGATCCTACGCCTTGAATAGCTCTTAACTGAAATTTTGCTAGGAACCCACGCCTTGGGATGCAATCGCCAACTTGTAAGCCTCGGGAAGTGAGCATCGATCGATAATTTCTTGTTGTCTCGGGAAAACTTTTCCGATAATTATGAGTCCCTTCCTCTTAAGAAATTTGCTATGCGAGCCGTCTGTGCCTTAGGACATAATCAATTTTTGTTGAATCAAAGTTGCTTTATTTGACAACCTCCACATCTTCGGGGGCTCCGTCCAAGATTGCTTCGCCTTGAGTTATCTTCTCAAATAAGATGACAACTTTTTCATCCTATACCACTACGCCTTGAGCTGTCTTGTTCAAATTTTCTCATCTCCTTGCCTTGGAAGTGCTAGCTTTGCATGTCTTTGAAAATGTGCGTTTTTTATCTTAGATCTTTGTAAAGATCACTTGTCCGTCTGGGACTTAGTGCTTCTGCATATATGTTTTGGACTATAAGAATTTGCTTATGTTTTCCTTAGGATTGACCTAAGGTTTGTTGTGCTTGACATTATGATTATTTTGACTTGAGGTTGACTCAAGGTGATTGAAACGTGTGTTAGATTCAACTTGCACTACACTAGAAACTAGATTAGATATCGCAAAATATAGAACGGTTTTTAAAGGTAGGCGTTCTCAAGAAGAATATAGATAGTTTTAATATAAGAGGCGTTCTGTATGCTAATACATATAGAACGGTTAGCATAGTTAACCGTTCTGTATTTCAATTTACTCAAATAATTAAAAATAATAATTATTTATTATAGATGATATTGAACTGTCATCTTGACAACCGTTTTGTATTATATTAATTAATTTTATTTTTAATTAGGAGGAAATTATATACGTACATACACAGTAATAATTTACCCATGTTTTCAAAAAAAAAAAAATTTCTCGAAATTTCCATAAATTTTTTTTACCCAAAATACTAAAAGGGAAAATTGAAGCGCTCATCACTTTCACTTTAATGAAAAACAAAAACCTCTTTCTCATTCATCAGTAAAAAAAAGTGAAACCTTCATCAAACCTCCATAGCAAATCCTTCATCAGCCGCTTACTGCACCGCCGCTCCACGTTTGCAGTACCGCACCTATCTGATGAGCCACCAGTAAATTGAGGTAGGCTCGATTTTTTTTTTTGGTTTGAATTTTTCTTGTGGTAAAAAAATTGGATTCTGATAATTGTTAATCTAATTGCATGAATCATTCAAATTATGGAGGAAACAGAAGTAAACTCGTAGAATTCGAATTTTAGGTGATTAAATAAACCTTCAAAGTTCTTGTTTTTGGGATAAATTCATCGATTGTTTGTATGTAAATATTTAAGCCGAATTATTGCAGTAACTTAAATCAAATTACACTTAATTTTGTCAAATTTACTCAACGAATTCCTGGGGTTTTGATTCGACTTTTTTGCTCGAAATTGCTCGAATTAATGCTTGAATTGCTCAATTTTTTGCTCGAATTTTCCCATAATCAAATTTGTTAGAATTAATGCTCAAATTTGTTCTAAACTATTATTAAGCTAAATTGGTTTAATATTAACGCAACACATCATTCTAAAATATTTGTAATCACTTGAATTAAACAACAATATTAAAAAGGAACCTAAACCGGTTGTCCAAATTATCTTATTAGGCGTCATTTTCAATTACATATTCCCTTAAACATGCAATATGGTGATCATAAATAAATATAATAGAATGAACATTAATATTGGAAGCAATTTAACAATAAATCTAGCAATATAAAATTGTTAGAAAAATAATATAAATAGAAGGAACATAATTCTTATTTTGATTCTATTTGCTTGCAACTCTAAAATAATAAATGAGTAAATAACTTCAAGGAAATAATAATAAAACGATAATTAAATTAAATTAAATAGAGTTGATTTGGGGCTAAACCCTCAAACAGTTCTACCTTTCGCGCCTTGGCTTAAGGACAAAACCACGAGTAAAGTATGGACTTCTTGGAGTGCTTGAAGAAGGCATTTTGAAAGAAGAAAGGTAGGATAGTGTTTAGGCTAGAACATAGAGGAGAGAAAAATAGAGAATTAATTGATGCCCCGTACATTAGAAATGAAGGGGTATTTATAGAAAAAATGTGCTCAGGGAACACACGGAACCCTACAAAGATAAAAACCCTAAAAACGCGTCCCCGTGACACGATGAACAGTTGGGTGACGCGGGAAATATTTAGACAGGACAAGTCCCCGTGACACGATGAACAGTTGTGTGACGCGGGAAATATTTAGAGTACGGGGAATAAAACGCGTGAAGGGTTTACGCGAAAAGGACACAGAATTGCCCCGTGTCACAGCAGGGGCACCGTGTCACGGGGAATCGCACCGTCAGACAGGGATCATTCCCGTGACACGGTGGGCTTCTACCATGACGCCGGAACCTGTAGTCCATTTTTCCGTCTAAATTCATTTTTAACCCTAATTTCATTCAGCATTTTTAAGTGTCGATTGATAATTTAGGGCCATTTCTGATTTATTACTATTAATTGGGCTAAAATAAATAAATAAATAAAATAAATAAAAGGTTTGGGCCAAAATAAATAATAAAACAAAAAAAGGTTTGGGCTGAAATTAAAAAAAGAACTATGCTTTAACTAAACATCAAGACTGTTCCATGGACTATTAAAAAATTGAATTTAACTAAATACGATATTTTAAGCACACTCGGGATTAAATACTGAACCAAACCAATAGTGGCGGTGAAAGGTTGTTCATCATCGGGTTTGGTTTTAGGGAGACATTTTCAGGTGTCTACAGAAGCCCCCACTTTGACTGAGTTTATAGAAACGTCGGTTTCGAAAACGATAGTCAAAGTAGTCGATAGGGACGAAGAATGATTTAAGACGTTCTGCGATCCTAAATCACTCTGTAAACGCTGATACCTTGAGAAAAATTTTAGTTCCACAGATAAAAAAGTTAAGGGATACAATACGTATCTGACACCAGTGTATTGGTGACAAATGAATTTGGTAGCTTCCTATGCTTGAAGGAAACCATCGGATGTCGTTCGTTGAAATGCTTTCCATGCCTGAGGAAAGTCGACTAATGAATTTGGTAGCATTCTAAGCCTAAAGAAACCTACCGGATGATACTTTCCATGCCTGAGGAAAGTCGACGTATGATTTTTGTGTTATTCTATGCTTGAAGAAGTCCACCGATAATGCCTTCCATGCTTGAGGAAAGCCGACTTGGCGGTTTTCTATATTTGAAGAAAAAACCACCGATAACACTTTCCATGCTTGAGGAAAGCTGACTTGGCGGTTTTCTATACTTGAAGAAAAATCCACTGATAATGTTTTCCATGCCTAAGAAAACCGACTTGGCGGTTTTCTATACATGAGGAAAAATCCACCGATAATGTTTTCCATGCCTGAGGAAAATCGACAATTGATATAATTACTTAAATTTGTAAGTGCATGATAGTTTGATTATCCCCGAACGTGGGCCGCAGATGATTTACCTTCAAGTCGTCTATCCGACTATATTAGGCGCTTAAATTGTCGAGAATATAACCCTAATGCTTGCTAGGAGTAAGTCGGTAATTTTGACACCTTTTAAATACTAATTCAAAATTTTACTCGCAATACCGGTGAGAAAATAACTGACCAAAAGTTGCGAAAAGTTGCTCCAACTTGGTCAAAGATGCCAGAGTATTTGCCAAAAGGTCAAAAGGAGTGTGTAGGACAAAAAAAGGACACCGTGCCACGTGGATGTTCCCCGCGACACGGTGTCTGTCTCCGTCTGACGGTGGGAATTGCCCGTGACAACGGCTATTTTTTTGCTTTAAATTCGAGCTTTTCCCTTTTCCTCATTTTTCCTTCACCATTTATGTTCTTAGCTTTTCTCCTCAAAAAAAATACTTTCTTTCGACGTCTCCGTGCACCGTGCCACCACACACCTCACCGACGCCCGTGACTTAGATCCGGCCACCGTGACTCGGATCCGGTCACCGTGCCACGGTTCCTGGGCTCTCTCTTTTTTTATTTATTTTTTTCTCGCCGTTGCTGCTGCAGCCTCAGCTCTACTGCCGCTATCGGAGCATCGCCGCTGCTGCTGCCGGAGCTCTTCCACGTCCCTGAATCACCGTGACACGGAAAACGTTCACCGTGCCGCGACCTTTAACCATCGTGTCACAGTAGTTGTTGATGCCTTGTTCCGGGTATTTCAAGCTTTTATAGCTCAAATTTCCACCAAATTCGATCCAACTTTTTGCTAACTTCCTAATTTTTTATTTCTCACAAGGATCTATGTAAGGTTCCTTTTCTTTGTCGCAAAATTTTTTGTAAATTCCATATTTGCTTGAAACCCTAAAAAAATCAAATTGGGGGTTTTTAATTTTGAGCTTCCATGTCAAAATTCTTGCTATGAATTGACTTGTATATGAATGTATGTGTGTTTGTGAGTAATTTGAGACCAGGTTTGTGTGATTTGGTGAAGGATGGAGCAAATCACCATTTTGGTACTAATTGTGTGAAATGGTGTTCTTGTTGTTCATGTTGCTCTTTTGCACTAGAAATGATGGTATATTGGTTATAGATCTTGTAATGATGTGCCAATTTATCATTCTTGTGCAATTTTGAAACATGTTTTGTTTTGTGTATGTACTACATTGTCATGGAGAACATAGTATCATGCAATTAGGAGAACATAGTATTAGTTAGTCATGGAGAAACTAAATACTAGAAATAATTCCATTATTTTGCTAATTTTTAGCCTTGAGGTAAATTTTTTTGCGTATAATAGAAAATGCCACTTAAGGTTACTATTAAGTCGCTTTTGAATAAATAACTAAAAAACTTAAAAAATGATGCTAAGCATTTAGATTTTTATTTTTGTAATAGCATGCCTAGGGATCGGGATTGCGATCTTTCCACTTGTAGCCGGCGTCAGGCTTTTTGGGAGGACACTCCCACAGTTCCTGAGGGCATGGACGACAATGCCCTAGAGACCGAGCCTCACCCTTCTTCGAGTAGTGGCAGGTGGGTTCCACCTCCGTGGTCGTCGGATGAGTTGGTTTTCTGTCGTGAGAACCACGTTTCTCACCGTCCACTTGCCGGCATAGTCGATGGCACGCTTCGCCATAATGGTTCCGGAGCTGGAGATTTGATTCCTCGACTTTATGGGATTTTCACGAGGGATCCTGTTACGAACGCCTTGTGAGAATCTGCTGGTTTAGTAGATTTTTATTCGGCGGTCTTAGGGTTTTGTTGCCCCCGGGGTTGTGGCCCGACAATCGTTCGCGCGTTGTTCGTGTATTTTTGGGATACTACCAAGACTTTTCACTTTGCTTTGGGGGAGATGACAGTGACCCCGTTGGATTTAAGCATGATCAGTTGTCTACGCTTCACCGACCGGGTCGTCCGGCAATTTTCTGACCTTAGTTGGGGGCGGCCGAGTTAGCAGATTTGTTAGGTCCGGTCGTTCAACATATCAAGACTTAGCCAGTGCCTCGAGGTGGTCTTAAGAGCGGGCAATCAGAGTTGGCTTCTGTTCTGGCCCGTGGCTTTGACATGGAGGAGACATCACCTGAGCAGCGAGTGCGGATCTTCATTTTGATTCTCATTTCCATGACTCTTTCTCCCGATAGGAGTTCGCGTGTGCTCGTTTGCTACCTTCCTTATTTGGTCAGGATCAGTGAGATAGGATCCTTTATTTGGGCCAGCCTTCGATATGCCGATCTTCTCTTGTCGTTACGTCATGGTTGTAGGCAGCTGAACGACCAGGCCCCTGTCACTGTCTACGGTTTATGAGAGTCGTAGAGGTGACGATCTTTCCTCTTCTTTCTTTGTTTTAATTTGTTTGACTCATGTGCTCAGAGATTACTTTTCATTGCAGCTATGGTTCTATGAGTACTTTCCGGGATTGGCCCCTCGACGGCGTCGTGGAGCGGTCCATGACTTCCCTGTCGGAGCTAGCTGGCGTGACCGAGACGAGTCACGAGTGGAGTCTGTCCCTACGCTACGCGGGCTGCTACGCCGAGGCACCTCTTCTGTTGGTGTAAGAATTGACTTTGTGGCCTGTTATTCTCTACCTTGACGTTATTTTCGGCGTTTCATTGCAAATTTTTATTGTTTTCAGGTTGCTATTGATATCCAGTATCGGCCTTGGGCTGGGATGACTAATCTCCTCGAGGCCTTGCAACTTTCAAAAAACCGTACTGTTTTTGTTGATACTGGGCGTTTTGTTTGGTATTTGTGGGAGCGTGTTGTTCGTCAGCACAATGATGATCGCTTTGTGGTGCCCTTGCCTCCACCGGAGTCAATGTTGGACTCTCGTTTACTTAGGGAGTTGATAAACAGGGGAGAGCGCTACACATTTCCTTGGCAGAAGCTTGTGCGTATGGAGGGTGATTATTCGTAGGACTTGCTTCCCTCTTTGGCTCCTCCACCCCATCTTCCAGAGGTATGATTTCTTTTAAGAATTTTGTCTCTAGTCTCTGTTTAAACCATCGAATAACCTGATTATTCGATCGAATTTTCAGACGACTGTTCGCCGTGTGGGGAAGATTGAGGTCCCGCCTCAATCTGGTCGCTACTCGGGGCCGATCGGTATTACTGAGGAGCATATTGCTGACGCGCTAGAGGGTTTCAGATAGGCGCAGGAGTCTTTGCCTGATGTGTTTGATTAACATTATTGTCATATGCATAAAAAAGATCTCATTGGAAAGACCATCCGTAATGAGTTAAAACATAAGATTTTTACACGTAGGAAATTTGAGGAATATCTTTCACAACTAGGATCGAAATAATGTTGCGCGAAACTGGAAAATTTTATCAAGCACAGAAAGCTGCTGAGGCATGTAGGAACTAGCGTAAGAAAACAGAGTCTAGCGCCGAGGATTTGACTCTGGCGCCAAGAGACACTCATGTTGCCAAGCGCCAGAGCGAAATCGCGGCGACGACCTCTGTTCGCTGGCGCCAATTTCTTCCAATACCGAGCCAGAAGTATGCGTTCTAATTATATTTTGACCAGATTTTAGCACTGTTTTCTCGATCCTAATTCCTAATTGAGTTTTTCTCACTTTTCTGAAACCCATATGTGTTCTACATATGGACATAACCCTATGGGAATTCATGCTCCATCTACCTGACTGAACGCTCTGTGCAACAAAGGGTACATCTGAGAATGTTGAATTCACCAAACCATGGAAGCGAGTTTTTAACTCGCGGTATCCCATCCACTCACGCCAACCCTTCACAGTTAGGCTTCCGCGCGGTGCATCCGAACAATTAATTATGGACCCTCTTTTGACTAAACCATATCCCGAACATTAGAGAACTAGAGTCATGGTTAGGTTGCAAACTCATTGCATCATGTTGTGACTACTTGACTACTTGTGCATCTCTTACTTGTGCACACTTATTATGTCACTAAACTAACCGTTTGGTTTGACTTGTGTTTGTAAATAAGTCTTAATAAACTAATTAATGACTTAAATACTTTGCTTAATTAATTAATTAATTTGATCTAATATGTCTAACATCGAGTCATAGTCCCTTTAAGTCAACCCGGATTTTTATTCGCGTATACTGCAAAAGCGTCAACTTGTTTTGGTCATAACCGGATTTATAGGAAGAACTACGAGTCGTACAACCTATGGATATGTAGCCCCGCGTCCTATCTTTAATTTGGTGTTGGTTTTATCCCAATCAGAGTCACAGATTAAAAGTTATGACTAAAATACCACAGCCTGTCCAGTTTAATGCATATACGTGAAGTCTTAACTTAGTCTTTGCTTGAGTCTAGTCACATAGTCTAGCCACATGGTCATGACACGAGTCTTAACATGTCACCTAAACTCACTATTCTTAGCAAACATTTTGAGTATATATCACCACGACCATGTCTTAGGTTCATGCATGAGTCAGTTTTTTCCGTCATTTGAGTTGGGGTACATTCTATTCCTAATTTCTTTTCACATATCTCCACCCACATCACCTTTCCATTTTCTGCATGATCCCTTCATTCTTCTTCCCTTCTTCCATATACGCATGTTGAATAGAGTTGAGTCAAATAATTAACAATGAATATCCCTAATTTCCCTTTCCAAAGTACTTGGTCAAGGAGAGAAGGGCGATTAGTCAAGGACAACCTATTTGTTCAAGTCTTACTTTTTGATAAACCAATCCGTCAAAAGAGGAAAGCTAAAAAGTTAATGGCAACTCAAAAAGAAGTCGACGAGCTTAGGAATCAATTGACTGACGTAACTGAAGCTTTGAAGGCTTTAGCCCTCAAAATCAATGACCTTGTGAAGCAACAACAAATGGACCTTATGCAAGAAAGCTTGAGCAAGATATCTAGTGATTACAAGTTTCAAGGCATTAGTTCACAAGGGGTCTTGGTGGACAAAAAACTTTTTCCACATAATTTCAATGCCAACGACATCCCAAAATTCAAGGCAACAGATAACCCTTATTTTCATTTAAGATCCTTTGAAACTATAATGAACATCAAGGGGATTGATAAGAAAGTCTTTTATTCCTTGTTTTCCTTGTCTCTTGAAATCGTTTTCCAACAATGGTTCTTCTCCCTTAACAAAGAGAAGACCTCTACCTGGGAGTCGATAGTAAACGCTTTCATTGATAGGTACAAATGCAATATCCAAGTCGAAACAGATTACAGACAATTCGAAATGCTTAGACAAAAAGAGAATGAAGGCTTTACTTCATTCAACAATAAGTGGAGGGAAACTTCCGCTAAGATGATTGAGGTCCCCACCGAAAAAGAGTATGTGAGGATGTTTATCAAGAATCTCGAAGAATGCCATGATGAAATGAGATCATGGACCGAGACATATCCAAAGCATGTTACAGCTGGTTTAAAGCATGCCATGATGAAATGTGTGAGTTTTGCATAGCTCTTTACTTTTGAAGTGCAAGTGACCTACAAGCTACTGTTTCATAAATATTATCTAATATATTTATTTCAGGGAACTAGTAAAAAAATGATTGGGAAGGCTTAGCTGGAGAGGCTAAAATAAAGTGACATTTGTTTACATATCTTCCAGTTCTCTAACTAGCAAGTGGGTAAGTTTAAAACTAGGGTTCAAAGATTTTTAATCTGTCAGTATTCTAAGATTTTTCCTTTAAACCTGCTGGCTGATTGTGCATTGTGATGACATATTATTTTCATGAAATTGGGAAGGTATGTCCACTTATTTCTTGTTTTCTAGCTAGACTCTACTCTTCATTGACACTTGATATCATGAACAAATGACTTTTGCCTTAAGCTGTTAATAGACTGTATATTGCCATTGTCTTATAATTTTGGTCTTTTAGAAAGGGAACACTGTAGATTTCACACTTATTGATGACTTGAGGCTCTATTATCTATGTAATACATGTTTAAATTTACAAGAAGGATTGTATGAAGAATTTCTGAATTTTTTGTTAGACTGTCTCTGAGCTTTAGCTTTGGAGGAAGAAGGATTTTATTGTTTTTATTGCTTCTTTATGGACTTGACTGCAATATTTGCCTCAATGTATGACATTCTGGGTTTATGTGACAACATATTTAATTATAATTTTGAAGATGAATTAATTCAGTTCATGATGAGTCATTAATTTTGCTATTGGTGAGAAGTTTAATTTTATAAAAGTTTAGTTTATGACAGGGCAAATAAACACACGGTGAGCATGAAGCATGTAGGAGACTTAAGACTCAGAAGCTAATCGAGATGGAGGGCTTTGATAGTATAATATGAACAGATTTTGCTTATAGGTGATTGTTCATATTTTTATGGCAGATTCCTAGAAGTTTAGCCATTAAAGTTTAGGAAGCCTATTAGCTCAAATGGTAGAGCAATGTGCTATTGCACATAGATGTAGGTTCAAGTCCTACATAGGTTGTAATTATATACATCATCAAGTGTGAATTTAATGAGAAAAATGAAAAGTATTTTGCGCATTATTGCTATTGAAGAATTACAATTTTCGTCATGTTACTTTATGCGTCGCCTCTTTAAAACCAAGGGACTCATATAAACACCTAACGCATCGCCTATATTGAAAAACATGACTCATAAATCTACCTAAGGCGTCACCTGTTATGAAAAAAGTGACTCATAAACCAACCTAATGCATCACTTGTAATAAAAAAGGCGACTCATTAACCAACCTAACGCGTCACCTGTAATAAAAAAGTAGACTCATAAACCAACCTAACTCGTCACCTATAATGAAAAAGGCGACTCATAAACCAATCTAACGCGTCACATTATAGGCGACACGTAAGGGGGTACCCTATTGTGTCGGTGCCTATAGCGTCGCCCTTGAAGCGATATGTAAGATGGTTTAGAGGCGACTCGATAGGGGTTTTTTGTAGTAGTGTATAATGAACATCAAGGGGATTGATAAGAAAGTCTTTCATTCCTTGTTTTCCTTGTCTCTTGAAACCGTTTTCCAACAATGGTTCTTCTCCCTTGACAAAGAGAAGACCTCTACCTGGGAGTCGATAGTAAACGCTTTCATTGATAGGTACAAATGCAATATCCAAGTCGAAACAGATTATAGACAATTCGAAATGCTTAGACAAAAAGAGAATGAAGGATTTACTTCATTCAACAATAAGTGGAGGGAAACTTCCGCTAAGATGATTGAGGTCCCCACCGAAAAAGAGTATGTGAGGATGTTTATCAAGAATCTCGTAAAAAAGTATTCAAAGCACTTAAAATATCAACACAACTTGAATACTTTCAAAGCCATCTATGACATAGGCATCGAGATCGAAGATGACCTCGCAAAGTAAAAAGCTACTAACAATAGTAACCACGGTGGCTGGAAAGGAAAAAAGATCAACAATCCTTCTTCTTCTGAAAACGCCCACTCTAGTAACAATGTTAGTACCTTTGCTTTCAGTGAAGTTTTAGCCATGGATAACCAAGGACCTAAGAAGCAACTAAGGAAGGACTTCACCCCCATTGGGATGAGCTACGATACGGCCTTCGATCGACTCCATGCCAAAGGACTCATTACTCTCATTGGACCTATTCAAGATCCTGCACATGTAAAGAGATTGCCTAGTTGGAATCCAGATGAACACTACAAGTACCATCAAGGTAGGGGTCATGCTACTGAGAGCTGTTGGAAGCTAAAGGAGGCTATCCAACATTTGATCGATAATAACAAGCTTCCCATTCCTCCAGCTAGCAACAACAGCGAGTGATGATAAAGCAAACGACACAAGACAGAGGCGAGCTTCAACGACAAGATTTCGTGACCTCCTTTTTTTCTATTTTTATTTACCCTTTCCCCAATAAGTCTAGCATAGGCACCTTTAATTTCCCTTAGATTAATTTTGCAGATTCTTTCTTTTTCTCTATTAATAAAATGATCATTTATTTCCTTGCATATGACCATTGCATTGAATAAAAAAAAATAAAATAAATAAAAGAATCCATGTAAAACTAAGCACGAGGTATACCAATGATTTGAGGCATCCCTTGTAGCCACATTATATCACCTTTCACCCTTGTAATTTAAAATCCTTTCTTCACAAACCACTTTTAGCGTTGTCTAGCGATAAACCTTTCTTTTTTCAACCCATATCTACCTAACCTTGGGATGGGATGGTGTGTAAATTATGTAATTCTAAAAAAAAAAAAGCTTCAGTGATTTAAAAGATTAAAATAGCCAAACAATAAGAAAATAAATAAATAAAAGTGTACAAAAGGGTAAGTGTTCCAATGTCTTTGATATGAAAATGTCTTTGATATGAACATGTCTCAGATTGCGTCTCTTATCGAGTGCTCGGTACCGTGCCTAAGAAACATGAATGCCAAGTGAGTGATAGACCGCATGATCGGGATTCCCGAAACTTTTAAAAAATAAAATAAATAAAGCAGCTGAAAAAGAGTAGAAAGTCTCAAGTATAAAAATATAAAGATTCAAAAGCAAGGTTGCACACCTTGGGGGCTTATCTAGGGTCTTGAGTCTTTATCCCGTTCTTCTATAACCTTTAGCCTAACCACATTACAACCCTTAAAAAGACCTTTTTGAGGTATACACACACTTGTGCGAGGTTCGGCTAGAGCTACATTCGGCCTGATTGCTAACGGATACGTAGGCAACCTCACATCGAGGTGCGGCCGTAATAAACGTGCATTCATATTCACATTCACATTCACACATCATGGTCATATCAAGGGATCTTCTATGCTCATCCCTATCTACTTAGAGCTAGACTTGGGGGCTTGATCCTTACATCATTAGCTTACCTACCCTAAGAGTCACCACCATTTGACTCTTTTAAAAAATAATATCTTTCCACACACTTAGCCTTTGCGGCCTTACTTTAGAATCACTATCACACACATCACATATACATGACCAAATAGTCCTTCCCTTAGGAACCCTTTGTCATGAAATCTTAACACAACATTGAAGAATACTTCGTCATAACAAAATCACTCATCAATCATAATCATCATTGCATCGAAGTATGAAGTGTTTAGCCTCCATGCCTAAGTTACCTAAATACATTCATTATCGAGTCAACTAGGATAGTTTAAGATGTTACAATCCTTGGATTGTGAGAGACAACGTTAACGGATTAAGCTCATTCAACATGCATCTTAAAAAAAAAATAAATAAAAATAAATAAAATAAATAAAAAAAAAACTTCACTTCGATTCTTTTTCGTGTCTTTCTTTTCTGGAGAAAGTCGGTACCCTCTCCAAAAAATGACGGAAAATTTTTGCTTTTTGGCATTTTCGAGTCGCACGATCACATTACAATGCACACATGAGTCATGTACACATTGAGTCATGACGTGTTATCAAATTGAATCAACACTATGCACACACGAGTCACACGAAGTGAGTCATCATTAATTCAAGTTTATACCTTGAGTCATGTCAAGTCAATGAGTCAAGAGACACTAAACCTTAGGTCAACCCTAAAATAATTAAAGAGATGAGCAAAGTCCTATAGTAAAAAAAAAAATGCAGGTGCATCCCAGCAAGCGAGGAAATTCCCGGATTTTTTTCGAAAAACCCGCGAACATGACATATGAGATTCTTCCAAGATGAGATGAGTTTGAGAAAAATTACATAGATTAGTAAATTATAGATGAAGAGCTTTAATTTATAAAAGATTTAAGCGGATTTGGTTGAAAGAAAACGACCAAGTTCAAAGTTCGAAGCGAAATCAAGCAACATCTACAGTAAGAGAAAAATAGGGAAGACCCGACTCCAGCGCCAGACAACGACATCCAGCGTATGGCAGCAGGTTTTAGCGCCTTGCACTAGATCCCAGCGTCTTGCGATAGAGCCAATTCTTCGCGCCAGAGATATTTCAGCAGCGACAGAGCTCGAAGCCTCTCAGGACGGTTGTTTCGACCTCGTACAACAATTTTGGGTTCTTTGGTACGCTAGTTAGCCCCTATAAGCTATTTGACATGATTTAGTAATCGGCTTGGTTAAAGTCGCAATAAGTGATCGACCTGACGAAATATCGTCTCACTTAGCTTAAAGAGCCTATACATTGGCTCATTGCAAAGACACCAACATAATTATTCATACAAAAGGCACCGACACACTGGTTCAGAAGCACCGACATACTTGTTTA
Organism: Chenopodium album; assembly: GCF_948465745.1. Lineage (NCBI taxonomy): Eukaryota > Viridiplantae > Streptophyta > Magnoliopsida > Caryophyllales > Amaranthaceae > Chenopodium > Chenopodium album. The sequence continues at coordinate 51,872,820 of NC_137841.1, read as the reverse complement.
CAAGCAGCAGAAGCGCCGACGCACCGGCTAAAGCAAAGTTTAAGCGAGCTTTAAGGATCGATAAGCATTGGTCTTCGGTAGTTTTCTTCGGAATATTATCACAATAACTGTGGATAACTTCAAGTAAAGTTATCTTCGACGGCATTCGCTAAGATTGTGGAAGTTGTCACCAATGATTTGAGAAGATATCACGAGATGGGCGGTCATTGACGGCATTCGCTAAGATTGTGGAAGTTGTCACCAAAGATTTAAGAAGATAGCATGAGATGGGCGATCTTCGACGGCATTCGCTAAGATTGTGGAGGTTGTCAGCAGAGATTTGAGAAGATAGTACGAGATGGGCAGCCTTCGACGGCATTCGCTAAGATTATGGAGGTTGTCACCAAGATTTGAGAAGATAGCACGAGATGGGCGGTCTTCGACGGCATTCGCTAAGATTGTGGAAGTTGTCACCAAAATTTGAGAAGATAACACGAGATGGGCGGTCTTTGATGGCATTTGCTAAGATTGTGGAGGTTTTCACCGAGATTTGAGAAGATAGCACAAGATGGGGGGTCTTTGACGGCAATCGCTAAGATTGTGGAGGTTTTCACCGAGATTTGAGAAGGGCGGTTCGTGATGAGGCGGTCTTCGGCGACTTTTGCTATGATAAGGAAGGTTCTTACTATGATTCGAGAAAAAGAAGCTCTTTGTTTAGAGACGCGTGAACATATCAAAAAAGCTCTATTGTTCAGAGATGAGTGAACATCAAAACAGCAAGATGGCGTTCCCTAGATTTTGGAAGGTTGTCACAACGACAAATGCAACAACAAATCGGTTACCTTTCAGAGATGTGTGCTCGACGGTGAAAGATACATGTTTCTTAACTCTTTTATCTGTTTAACTAACGCTAGTTTGCAGGTATTGGCATTACAAGAATGATTTAGGATTGTAGAACGTTCAGAATCATTCTCCGTCCCTATCGATACTTTGACTTTTGTTTTCGAAACTTACGTTTCTCCAAACTCTGTCAAAGTGAGGGGTTTTGTAGACACCCAAATGTGTCTCTCAAAAACCAAACCCAGTGACGAATACCTTTCACGTCATTTGATTATCGAACAAAGCGAAAGTGTGAAAAGTCTAGTGATGAGGATGTTTTTATTAAAATATTTCTTCTTTCTGTTTTTTAAAATATTTCTTTTCTTACCTTATTTATGAAAAACGTGCATTCTAGTTTAGTTTGGTCCATGATAAGGGTCCAATAATAGTGTATTTGAATGGGGTTTGAAAAGACCTTTCCAACGATATATTATAAGCCCAATTCCGATGAATAATGAGGAAGTTATGGCCTAAATACTAAACTGGGCGCGATTTGGTTTTTATATGCGGCCCAATGATCTAGGGGAGGGCCTATTATTAATTATCATTCCTAAAGCTATTAGGATTGGTTATAGTCTTCTAGAATACTGTAGAAGATTCTCTTAAATCCTAATGGAGTTAGGATTGATAATAATGTTTCAAATAGTTTAAAATTGAGTAAAACTACTCCTTTTTTAGAATCCTTGTTTGTACGAAGTGAAATATATTCAGATTTTATTTTCGTGCCTCATAATCTTTATCTAAATCTTGTATGTTTGGATAGATCTTGAAATTATCTTTCCAATGATATATTATAATCTTAAATTCGAGCTATAACGAAAAAGATATGAATGAGATATGAAACTCTATCCAAATCTTATATGGTTGGAAAGTAGACTTCAACACCTTTCTAACGACATATTATATGCCTTATTTGGACTTTCGGATCAAAAGATAAGATAAATACAAAAACGCATGAAACAGATTATTAGTGCCTGAGGACAAGCATTAGCGCCTGGCACTAACCTTCAGCGCCTGACGCTAATTACCAGCGTTTGGCGCTAATCGTGTTTTATTCTCGTTGAAACACTGATTCGTTTTTTATCCATCCGACTGATTTTCTCTATAAATAGCCTCTTAAAATTCTGTTTTCAATCATCAATTCTCATCAAATATCATCAATTCTCTTTTTCTCTCTCTCACCAATGAATTCTTTATTCTCTCTCTCTGTCTAAGCCTAGATTTTTACAAACACAATTCCTCATACATTAGCACTAGACACACCTAGCATAATTCGAAGTTGCCTTCGCCCTAGACGTGAAAGGTTTTAATTTCTCAGGGTTTGGTGCCTAATCTTTATTTCAATTATTTAATTTAATTGTTTTGATTATTATTTTCTTTGAAGTTACTAATGTATGTATTTTGTTATTAGAAAGAGATACGAGACATCCAAGTAAGTGCTTTAATTGTTTGCAATTATATTATGATATAGAAATCATGTCTAGGTTGTTATTATGATTCCTAGTATCATGTTCGGATGCTTGATGCTTTGAATGACAACAATGATTCTTAGTATTATGTTTAGGGAAAAGGTTATAATATCAAATATGCTTATTATGATTCCTGCGATGCTTCCTATTTTCTTTTCTAATATTCATGTTAGGGTTAAAGCTTTAATTTTTAATGTTTAGTGACATACTAGGGTTTGTTATTAATCTTGTTAGTATCAAGCCTAGGATCTTGCTATTATTATTATGCTTTAACAGGATTATGTTAATTATGATTCATTTTATTATTTTAATTATGATTATAATTGTTATAATTTATGATCATGATTATTTTTGTTATTATTATTATGATTTATTTTTATGATTATAATTATGATTATTATTATGATTATGTTGCTTGATATATATTTATTGTTATTGCTTGATGACACCTTTTATGCATGTTTAAAGGGAATTTGTACTTATAATCACGCTTAATAAGATAATTAATAATCTTATTTAGGGTTAATTTGATTATAATTCAAATGATCGCCAATAATAGTTTTATATGTGTATTAATATTCAACCAACATGGATTAAACAGGTTTAGGGTAATCCTATTGATTGCATGTTAGTCAGAAAGCGCACAAATTTTTACCGAGGGTCTTTATTTGTACTTTGGTTGATGACACTTGACACTGTTTATGCATCATGATTCACTTTGTACATTATTCATAGTTTATTCATTTATTAGTGTGTATTAGTGTGTGCTTGAGACTCATTGTGTGTGATTGTGTATTTATTAACGACGCGAAGAAAAAAAACTTAAGTGGTGGGTACCGATCTTCCTCAAAAGAAAAAAGAAATAAATAAAAAAAAAGGACAAGTTTTACAACTCCTCCAAAGTTATAAAAATAAGCATGGAAATGGGACAAGTTTTACAACTTCCCCAAAAGAAAAAAATAAAAAAATAATAATAATAATAGAAATAAGAATAAAGTAATAAAATATAATAATACAGATAAATAGAAATAAGAATAAAGTAATAATAAATAATAAAATAAAATAATAAAGATAAATAGAAATAAGAATAAAGTAATAATAAATAATAAAGATAAATAAATATAAAAAAAAAGTGGAGAATTTAATTAGGAATGAAACTCCCGAAAAACAGAATTAAAAGATATAAACGGTGAAGGCAAAACAGTAAAAATCCGGATAAAAATAGGTAAAGGATAAAAAAAATGAAAACGCGTGGAAACCGCGACACGGCACCTTACACCGTGTCACGGCAAAGGCTGTCGTGTCGCAGCATAAATTCCCGTGACACGGTGGAAATTCTCGTTTCACGGTGCACGTATTCTGCAACATTGTGGTTTGCGCGTATAGAAAGATAGATTTTAAGTATTTCCAAGCATTTTTGCTATAAAATAGGACCAGTATATTCGTTATTTGCATAATTACGAAACATTAAATAATTAGAATTTCATATTTCAATAATAATGTCTCTGAATTTTGATAATACATTGCGCGATTGGTCGTATTCTTTGACCAATGCTGACAAAAGAGAGTTAGAATTGTTTCAAGTCAGAGGCTTACTAGCCTTGAGACATGTAGCGATTGAACATGATTTTCTTAGGGCAGCTTTAGACTGTTGGAGTCCAGAAACACATTGTTTTAAATTTGATTACGATGAAATATGTCCCCTGCCGGAGGAATTCTGTGCCATCTTTGGGTTTCCTGCCAGAAATCTCATTGCCATGCCCACCCTACGTGAGTATTATTACCAAGACTTTGAACGCCATCTTAATCTGACATATCCAGATTTTAAATAAAATTGTATGTGGTAATGAGGTAGACTTAGAAAAACTTGCAAATTTATATTTCAATCACCCTATCTCTGAATCATGTATACCATAGAAGGGCTTATATTGTTTGCATGTTTAGCAAGCATTTATTTGCAAACGGTAGAGTAGGACATGCTTGTTTAGCGTCTGTGCTTGAACATGTCAAATCAGGGAGATCTCTTATGCCTACGTGCCTTGGAAAAACTTTGTGCGGCCTTGACGAAGCAAAAGCTTACCGGAAAGCCGTTAGGAAGGGCTCTCTAGTACTGTTGCAGGTAAAAACACTCTCTGAGTAGCCCCCGTGACACAAAACAATCACCGTGTCACGGTGCACTTATGCCATCGTGTCACGGCGGTTTTCTGCTTTTTTTTTTCTTTTTTTTTTTTTGCGACTGATTTTTTTTTTTTTTTTTTTTTTTTGCAGATTTGACTGATGGAGCGTTTAGAACTTTTTTAAGCCCCCGACGATATTGAAAAATATGGTCCCAACGATCTAGTCCGCAGGAAGAAAAATTACTCTGTGAACATGTCATATGATGATTGGAAGAATTTCTTTGCAAAAAGAGAATTTTCCATTCGGTGGGTGGTGCCTTGGTGGAGGCTTACTATGATGGTTGGCACGAATGATACTCCGTATTGTCGCGTTCCTAGTATTTCAAGGCTGACTTTTTATTGTCCTTCTCGATTGATGCAACAATATGGACTTGAACAAGTAGTTCCACGCTATAACGATGGTCTTCGTGAAATATCGTTGCATGAAAGTAACGTTCACAAGTATGAGGCTTATTGGATTGGAAGACCTTTGTGGACCCTTTCTGTAAGTAACCAAGCTCCTCCTCCCTTATCTAGTGCATACAAGGCATGGTTGAATCCTAGAAGTAGAAGGGATCGAATTAGATCACGCAACTTTGATGTGAAGGGTCGTCTTGGAAGTAAAAAAGCATCTCCTAAAGATCGTCTAGGTTCGAGAACACAAGGAATTGAGTTTAAGACTCCTATAATGCCTAAAAAGAAGAATTATGTGAAAGGAAAGGGTAAGGAGAAGATGGTTTATAGAGAGAAGCAATCAAAAAAATCTAAGAAAGGTGAAAGGGGTGAAAGTTCGACTAGGGGTGTGACGGTTCGGGCTACAAAAGACACATTAATAGTGAAGGCTGACCTAGTTGAAAAAGAGAAGGAGGTTCCGAAAGTGAAGAAGGATTTGATCAATATTGCTTTGATTATATGATTTATAATTTTTATTTTAAAATAAGGCGCATGATGCTAATAATTGTAGTCACCTTTATTTCAATAATAATAGCATATTTATTTTCGCCTTAAATAAAAATTACAATGAATTTTTTTTTAATATATATCTGAGTTGAGAAGTCGGGCGCAATGGAAGAATAATAACAAGTGTCGAACAAATAACTCATCGTGGCGCGGCAGATTTATTTATTTATTTATTTGCTAGACTTCCACCGTGCCACTGACGTGACACGGTGGAATTCCCTGTGGCGCGGAAATTTTTATTTTTTTTACTGATGCAATTCCACCGTGGCACGGTGAAAGCTTTTTTTTTACGGTGTTAGATGACGTGGCGCGGTGGATGTTGAACTGGAGCAATGTATGATTTTTCTCGCTTTAGCTCCACTTTGCTGTTTTGTGTGTTACTTGATTGACGGAGGAAGAATTTTATTTTAAAGTGGTCGGGCCCCCTTGAGGGGTTGGCTACATATCCTTAAAAGGAATCAGGCCAAACATAGCTCTATAGGGTCATGAACCCATGCAACTAGGCATAAAATTTCTTGAGTTAATCCAAGTTAGTTAAATTGTGGAAATACTTACCGTCCATGTCTACCAATTGTGCCGCTCCGCCAGACAAGATGGATTTAACAATGTACGGGCCTAACCAATTTGGTCTGAATTTTCCTCTTAGATGCAACACATTTTTGCGAAGTGCCTTAAGCACTAAGTCACCTTCCTTAATGTTCCTAGTCTTGACTTTTTTATTGAAATCTCGTGCCATACGCCGTTGGTAGGTTTGGACATGATGCAAAGCTGCCAAGCGTTTTTCGTCAAGTAAGACCAGTTCATCATATCTTGCTCTAATCCAGTCAACTTCATCTAGTTGGCTTTCCAACGCGATTTGGAGATAAGGGATTTTGAGCTCTATTGGTTGTACAGCTTCAACTCCATAGACCAAAGACAAAGGGGTAGCCCTTGTTGATGTACGAACAGAGGTTCGATAACCCCAATGGGCTAAATGTAGCTTACTTGGCCAATCTTTGTAATTTTCCGTCATATTTTCGATGATAGTTTTCACAATTTTGTTGGCCGATTCGACCGCACCATTTGTTTGTGGCTTGTAAGGTGATGATCTGTGATGCTTGATATGATATTTTTGTAATAGTTCCGCGCACTCGGCTTGGAAATGTGTTCCATTATCACTGATCATCTCATGAGGTACCCCATAGCGGCATATGATGTTTTTCTCAATGAATTGAGCTACATGTTTTGCTGTTAACTTAGCATATGAGGCAGCTTCGATCCATTTGGTTAAATAGTCGATTGCTACGAGGATGAATTCATGCCCCCCTTGTCCTGTTGGCGTTATCATTCCAATGATGTTGATACCCCAAGTAGAGAAATGCCATGGAGAAGTATATGAGTAGAGAAGCGAAGGTGGAACGTGCTGTAAATTTGCATAGACTTGACGTTTCATACATTTTTTGACGTATTCGCGACAATCTCTCTCCATGGTAGTCCAATAATAACCTTGTCGTTGAATCTTCTGGACTAACATCTAAGCATTCATTTGCGTTCCACATATGCCGGCGTGAAGGTTTTCCATGGTTTTATGTGCTTATTTCTTTGCTATGCATAAGAGATTTCTCCCTAGTGTCGTCCTCTTGTGGAGTTCTCCCCTGATGAGCACATACTGTGAGGCCAGGAGCCTTAAAGCACGGCGTGCCCTTTTATCAGTATTAGGAGGATATTCTCCCATTGTAACATAATTAAGGATATATGTTTACCATGGTTCTTCATCTTCTTCTTGTGCTTCATGTTCATTATCAAGTGCGTGAACATAAGCCGACTCATATCTTATTTCTATATTCAATGGCATTCTGATTGTGTCTGTTGGAATTCGCACCATTGATGCTAATTTAGCCAGTGCGTCGGCAAACTGGTTTTCTTCTCTAGCCAAGTACGTATATTCCACTTCATCTAGTTGCTCCGTGAGAGTTTCCAGATGAGCTTGATACGTAGCGAGTCTTTTACTTCTCACCTTCCATTTCTTGGAGATTTTGTTAATGATTAGTGATGAATCACCATAGATTCTCAAGGCTACAACTGTTTCTAATCCAAAGATGCATGCCTCGTACTCTGCGGCATTGTTGGTGACATCAAAGTCGAGCTTCATGGAAATTGGGATATGCTCTTCATTGGGTGATACGAGCAAGACCCCTACACCACAACCTTTTTGGTTTGAAGCTCCGTCGAAATAGAGCGTCCAACTATCATCTTCGGTCATGAGTAGATCTTCATCAGGGAAATCATACTCATTTTCTTCTTTTTCAACTTCTTCTAGTGGAAAATATGGTAGGAAGTCAACCAAAGCAATTAAAGAGACGTCATAAATGTTATTGTACGGGATAGCTCCTGATGAGCTATTCCTTTGCTTCCGGCCTCACTCAAGGGGTGAAGGACGACCAAGAGAGTTGGCATGAGTCACCTCATACTATCTCTAGGGGGCTAGTTGTATAGGGTAGTTCCTGCTGAACTATCTCCCGTTCTTAGCCCTTCTAGGGATGATGCACCTCGAGTACCATTTTGAGCCCGTTGAGTCGGATCCAAGCTCCCGGCTGCCACCTCGACCAGGGTAAGTCGACTCCCGATTCCCAGCTGCTAGCTCGACCACGGTGAGTCGGCTCCAAGCTCCCGATTGCCAGCCCAACCAGAGTAAGTCGGTCACAGGCTTCCGGTTGCCAGCCCGACAGAGTAAGTTGACCACAGGCTTACCACTGAAATAGGGTTATCATACACTATAAATACCCCCACATATGCCACATAAAGTGGGTTGATTAATCTCTCTGTCTCTCTCTCTCTTTCTCTAAACATATTAAGCTTTATACTCTCCTAAAAGGCAAACACATACATACTTAGCAATTGGAGGGGGGTTCCTCAAAACCACCCCCGATGGCAGTTTACGTTCTCTCTCTTGTAGGTCCTCCAGTAGTGCTGACGGAGTTTCCCAAGGTTTATCCAAGGTCCCAGCAGGAAGCCCGAGACTCCAGCAGTGCAGTCAGTGGTTCGGATATTCCCATCGGAGTACACCCGAAAGAATTGGCGCTAGAAGGAGGGGCGAACCAATCTGACCTTGAAGCAGTAACCGACTGAGTTTTAAAGGCCAACAAGTGAGAGAGCAAAGGATACGCTTAAATCACCGCCAACCAAGGTGGTGGTTGAAACTAGATCACTAAATTTAACCTCGTATTCATCCGGATCTTGCACAAAATTATTAGTACAAAGCCAAAAAGAGTAGATCTAAAAAGATTGAACAGCTAAATCCTGGTGTCACCATTTTCTATATTTCAACAACGATCAATTTCAATATTAAGCGGTCCCATATTCTTCCACCAACTTTGAACCTGCAAAATCACGCAAAGTTCTTCTTTCTCAAATATTACATTCTACTAGACAAAAAAAAATAAAAAAAAATAATTAAATAAATAAATAAATAATATAAAATAAAAATATTACATTCTAATATCCTTCATTAAAAGTGCATATTTGAGCACTATGCTTAGCTTGCTGCATTATTGTGAAAATTATGGGGAAAGGGAAGTAAGCAAGTATAATATTATATCAAGTGGGTTTAAATTTGCTATTTGGTGATATTATGTGATGTTCATCTCATTTTAAATTTGTGTTGCCGTGTTAAACTGTGATTTATATTGATTTCCGACCCGATAGTTGCATTCAACTTCATAATCAAGACTTTTAGAGATTATTTAGTTATTGGGTGTGGAAAAGTATTCACGGCGACATCACGATTAATGGGTCTGACGAATCCTTTAGTAGGTGATTATATGCCTGCAATGTTGTTAAGATTATAAGCTAAAGGATACGCATGCTAGGTGTTTGATAAAATGCCCAAGAGACATTTCAGAGCTGGGTGTTAGAAATTAGTACTACTTACGAGTCTTCTAAGCAGCCTAAGATATTAATTAGACCATGACAGAAGAATAAAAACATCTTGCCGTAGCTGGAGTTGATATGAAATACACCGTTATACTTGATAACCGGAGTCTTTAAAATTGACATTCCATGACTCGAACACCCCGCTTATTTCATCTCTCATTTGGTTCCTATGCTCAAAAGTTGTGGACATATATACTTCGTACGTTGCTGTTCACCTTCAATAATGATAATAAGAAATACAAACTTCATGTGTATGCTGAAATGGTCTTGCACAAAAGAGAAATAGTGGAACGATATAATAAAAAAGCAAAGCCCACAATCAAGTGCCCAAGACCAGCTTTGTCTAGAGTTTGCAACTTCTTTGAGAAGTATAAATAGCAAAACTATTATTACAGAATATTAAAGCAAGGGTTCCTAATACTGAACTATTAACTTCGTTGAGTGCACCTTCTACGAAGAATGAGAACTACAGAGTAGTGGAGGTACCCAGACCATGATTGCAATTTAGTGAAGAGGTGGTTCATTCTTTGACTTGTGCTGCTACATATGCTCAAAAGTCAGTGTGCAGCAGCACATCCCTCACGCTTTATTGATTAGATAGCAACAAGCAGGTTCCGTGATGGTTATATTCGAGCAATGAAAGCAGCTACAAGGATTGTGATTGACACAACGCAAAAGGAAGCAAAGTACAAGCCAATATAAAAGCAAGAGCTCTACCGCTACGATGAGTAAGAAGTAACTCGGCGTCTCACCAAAAACATGACCTGATCTTGCAGAAGCAGGTTGGTAAAAGGCAGAGAGTGTACAGATTAATTCACCGAAGTGATTCGCAGGCTAAGAGCCCCATGTACAGCCTGCTAATGATTGAGGTTTTTGAATTGTATCATAAAACCTGACCTACAGCAAAATTATTTGAAGGAAATTGTCCTCAGGCAACAGACTTGTGCGTATGAAAAAACTTCACATACTAACAGCTGCGTGTGCAATACCAGGGGTACCGCCTGTTGGAAAAATACCTGTTGATTCCACGAATAATAGACAAATCAAAAACTTACCTTGAACAAATTCGATCGCCGTTTTCGAATCAAATACCTGTTATCCTTCGGTTGTGCCGTGGTTTGGAACCCACTGACTTAGAAGCGAAATACGCCACCACCGGTACAGGTATTCCGGTGACGCACACCCCCTTAGTTTTACACAACGACCTCCATAACTCGTGTACCCGAATTCGAAGGTTGTAATTGCTCAAGAACTGTTCAGATCTCAAAAGGGTAGGTTTGTGTTTTTGTGTTTAAGGTTCAATAATATTGTATTATTAATTTCAAAAAGAAGAAGACAATACTCATATTTTTTCTCGTATCCCAAAAAAAAATAGGAGACAAATAAACAAAACCACTCAAGCAAATTAAGTCGGCCCGGTCGGGTAACGGCCCACCGGTTGGCCACGAGTATTCCTTGGAACGTTTAATCCCCCACGAGTGTGGATAGTCAGGCCTTGCAATTATCTGATTGCATTACCATTTCCAACAATCCCCCACTAATGCAAGCGGATTAACAACATGAAATCTGAACAGTAAATGAAAGTCTGAGTACTTAAATGCTAGTATCCGAAGATTTGAACTAACACATTAGTGCACAAGGTTTTTCAACACTTCCCTAGTGAGTATCTTTGAACTCCTAGGAGCGAGAAAGGGACCTTGGAAACACATACCTTGACTTCAAAGCTCGAGTAACTCCGCGATTCTTGGCTACACTTGGGATCTTATGAGTACTTAAGGATCACGCCCACTTCTTCCTAGTGATCTTCATCACACAATCCTGCAAATCCAAGAACTATTCGTGCAAATAAGTGTAACTCACAATACTTTGCAAATTCAAAGACTATTCATGCATCGGAGTTTTGACATTAAGAACACTTAAGTTCATCCTTTTTCAACATTTCGGTGCACCTATCCTACTTAACAAGTCATGGACTAGGTGTAGCATTAAGGGCTAAACCCAACCTTGTCTCTTCGGTACCTATACCATTCCCTACTCAATTAGTATCTGAGCTAGTGATTCTAGGTGCATTTAAGAATCACTATTTTTCCCAACTCTTGAGCCATTGGGCTAGAGATATTAAGAGTATGCTCAACCTGTAAATTCGGTTTCAATATCAGTTATATTCTTGGAGTATCTGGGTCAGAGATTCTAGGTACATTTAAGAATCACTATTTTCTCCCTATTGAAAGAATATCTGGACAAGTGACATTATAAGACCCACACTCAGCCTGTCTCTGAATCACCTGGTCAGAAACCACTCAAAAGAGTTAGATTCAACATACACCAACAGTGTGAAACAACAACGAGTCAACCAAACTAGGCTTTAGACTCAATCAGAACAAAAGTTCACGTTAAAAGCACATCGGTGAATCCATCTAAGTTGTCTCACCTGACCACCCAACCAGGGACATGGACACATTAAGAGCACTAAAACTCAACTTTTTAATATCAAGCAATATGTCTAGCAAGGCATCTCATAACCATGAAAATTAGAGGGTTACTAGACCAGATACCTCAATTGCGTTGACTCATTATCTGACACTTCGTCATTGGAATGAAACACCACATGGGATTTTTTAAACACATTCCTTTAGATGATCAAGCACTTACTTGTGCTCCATCCTTTGTAAGAAACTTCTTAGCTTGATTCTTCCTGCTTTTACATGCTCTCACCTGAGTACCATTTCCACAGGCTTTGTCTTACTTTGTCACTACCTTCGTAGTTCCTGAAAACACACACAAAGACACTTGTGAAGATTGTTTAGGGTAATTTTACCCCGCCACGTGGTCTAATCAGAGGATGACACGTGTCAGCCTCAGGATGGCCAAAAGTGGACCAATCCCTACTTGACACGTGTCACTCCAGAAATTAGGGGGAAAATGGCGGCCTTCAGGCCCAAATCCCGAGAAAGCCGCAATGCGGCGCAGCCCACCAATGATTAGGGATCAATGACCTAATCATGGGCACAAATCTCGAGGACCCTATAAATAGGGAGATTTCCCTCTTTTTGAGGGCACGTTTTACCATTTATTACACACAGTCCCTGTGATAGAGACATCTGAGCTTGGAATACGAGCAGATACCCACCTAAATTTCCGCACCTTTTTTCCTCCCTTCAAGTTACTAACTTGTTCGTCGGAGGTGGAGCACCAACCAACCAGTGTCTCCGTTTGTTTTGCAGGTACAACTCGCGACGAGCTAGTCTTCGTGTTATAACTCTCCCGAGGGACAAAAACACCCAAACATTTGGCGCCGTCTGTGGGGAGAGTACCTCGAAGATGGTTCAAGAGTCTGTACCACCCCCTAACCGTCTGAGCGATAACCCAGAAGTCTTTACAGATCATGAAGATGAAGATCCTCAGGTCGAAACTTTTACAGCCGATGATGGCTCTCTCAGAACCAAATGCATCCGGCCCAGAGACACTCTAGAGCGGGGTGCCTCCCAGGCGGGTGCAAGTCGACCCCCTGGTCAGCCGGAAGGGGAAACCCATACGACATCTGGATCAGTACCTGTCACCCGAGACGAACTCATGAGACTCATGACAAGTTTCAAGGGTGAAATTAAAGAGCTGATCACCAAGAACCGGGATGGCCCAAGTAAGGGTCAGACGGCCAAGAAGACTCCCCTGGAAAAAGGGAAGTCAGTCAGAGATCGGCAGCCCTCTCCTCACCCAAAGGAGATAGCAGCCGAGACCATTGATTGGTCCAAAATTCTTCTTCCTAAGAGGAATACCAATGACACCCGCCGGACTCAACAGCCGGGGGGAAGTAAAAAATCTACTCCTGATGCCCCTGAAATAATCAACCGAAAGAGGAATCAACAGTTGTCTGAATCGGCTTCAACGTCGAACTTTCCTGACATCTTTAACAACACATCTGCAGGGAATGCTCTCTCCCTGCATGAGAGCCAGACAGGCGGTAATATCGTCCATTTTGGCCCTTAGATGATTGGTACTATACCGTATGTACCTACTCAGGTTTACGGTCAGTATCTCCCTCACTTCATGCAGCCGGCTCTCTTCGGAGGTCAGACGGCATATCAAAATGTCCAGCCACTGGACTGGCAGATCCGTCTGCTATGCCTGGGTGAACAACCTTATGCGTTCACCCAGGAGATAACCGAGGCGGCACAGCCGGCCAAGGTTAAGAATGTATTGGTAGGTACCTATGATGGTACCACCAACCCGGAAGACCACCTTATGGCATACACCAACCTCATGTATTTACAGGGGTTGGATGATGCCACTTGGTGTCGATGCTTCCCGGTTACATTGAAGGGCATTTCCCAACAATGGTTTGGCAACTTGCCAGCCGGGTCCATTAACAATTTAAAGAAGCTCGCCTTCTTGTTTGCTTCCAACTTCTCAATGAACATCCCTGTTAAGAAAACAAGCCTTGACTTGAGCACTGTCAAGCAGGGAGAGAGAGAGGGGCTGCGCTCAGATGTCTGGCGGTTCAATCTGATCAGAATTCAGATTCAAGGACTGTCTGATGAGGTAGTATTTACAGACTTTTTCAAGAGTCTGAGAGACGGGTAGACCTTTAAGTTCGACCTAGTCAGAAAAGGGGCTTTAACTTTACAAGCGGCCCTGAGGGAGGCGAAAAGCTACATTCAAGCTACCGACCTCTGCTCGCCTGGTAGCCAGTCGGATTCCAAGAAGTCCGATAAGTAGAAAGACAGCCAGCCTGCTCAGCCGGCCAAAAATAAAGAAGAGAGCAAGAAAAGGAAAGAAATCTGGGCGGTTAATGACTCTGACCAGCCGTCCCAGAAGAAAAAGAAAGAGTTTAAACCGTACGTCCCCAAGTGCGAGTTTAATAAAGACTGCAACTCCATCCTCATGGAGTTAAAGGACCGGCTGTCCATTGAAAAGCCGAATCCAATGAAGAGTTCCGTTCAGTCACAGAACAAAAATAAATTCTGTCAATTCCATGAGGAAGTTGGCCATGACACCAACGACTGCTTCAGTCTTCAGCGGGCGTTGGACCGTCTGGCTGACAAAGGGCTGTAGAAGTCCTACATTTCTAAGTCCCCGGTCGGGGCAAAGAAGAAGAACAACGGTCAGTCCTCCAAGACTACCCCCAACCTGCTAGTAGCTCGGATACCTACAAGGAGCCAGTCTACACAATAGCAGGCGGGTTCTCATGTGGTGGCCCTACCATTCGGGGCACCAAGAGCCATCTTCGAAAGATGGGCAAAGATGATGATGAGCAGACGTCTGCAAGCTCCTCCTTCCCAGATGTCTTAATCACTGAGAAGGACAGGGGCAGCGTCCGCCGTCCGCATGATGACCCAGTTGTCTTTGAATGTAAGGTGGCCAACCAGCTGGTTGGACGTATCCTTATTGACACTGGCAGCTCCTCAGACATCATCAGCCTCCGGTGCCTGCAAAAGCTGAAATACAATGTCAGCAGCATGCATCCGGTCACCCACCCCTTGGTTGGTTTTGGGGGTGGGATGGTCTACCCAGCCGGAAGAATTGACTTACCCATCCGGCTGGGGGAGAAAGGCCAAGGACGACATATTGTCGTCAGATTCTAGGTCGTTGAGGATTTGACCGCCTATAACATTATCCTTGGCCGACCAACTCTCAACGAAGCCAATGCAGTAATCATCCCGTCTGCGGCTATAATGACTCTCATTCACAAGGTCTCCAAGCTTCTTAAGCATATCATCCTCCCTGTAAAGACAAGTTATAAATTATAAGAATCCAATATTTATTTATACATAAAACAACAGGTGAAAGAGGATCCTAATGCCCAGCAAATAGCTAAATTCAACTCACCTCAAATCCGAGGATACAATCAGGATTCATGAATGGAAACATAGTTGCAACTTACAAGGGCCTAAATACAATTAACAATCATAGACAGTCAATTAAGTACTGCAAATCCAATTGACTTAACACATTCTAATTAATGGTATTATGGCATAATCCATTGTCCGGTTCCTAAAATAACAAGTCACTAAACCTTGGGTCATGCACTATGATGCAAATATTATTGCAATTTCAATCAATTATATCACAATTAGAAATCCAATAAAATTCACAATCATTATACCAACCACAAAAAATAAGCTAAAACTACAGAGAATGGTTAGAGTATATACAACAAGGGAAGACAATGTCGTATGTGTACTACCGCCTCAATTGTTTGTATAAAATCACAAACTCGTGGAACTTAAGGAATTCACTTCCACATAGTAGAGAAATCTGACATAAATTTACATATATTAATTAAACCAACAAAAGCCAAACAAGCTAAAAATTATTTTCTACCTTAAACTAACACCATTTTTGCAATTAAACTAAGTACTTATTCAAGTTAAATCCTGAAATTTATCTACCATGAAAATATTTAACATAACAACAAGAGCCAATGGGTCGAACTTAGCTGAAATTGACTTCACAAATTGACTACTACAATGGGTCGAACTTCACGGAACTTTTCCTCTAATTAGGTCGAAATTTCTAGGGTTTATGGGGGTAAAATATAATAAGTTTTTAGGGGGTTTTGCTTGTATTTTTTGGGGTGTTTAGCACTGATTTTGAGCTCGAATTGGGGCATTTTACTGCTTGAGGTTGAGGTTCGAATTTCTGCTCGAATAATTGGGGGGTTTTTGGCTCCAAAATGTTTAATTTTTCTAGGGTTTTTAGGGTACGAATTTTCTAGGGTTAAGGTATGAATATTTGCTAAAATTGGGCAGTTTTTGGCAAAAAAATGTTTGATTTTTCTGGGTTTTTAGGGTTCAAATTTGTTGGTGTTTTAGGTTCGAATTTCTTCTCTAATTGGGGGGTTTTTTTTGCTCGAAATGTTCGATTTTTCTGGGGTTTTTAGGGTTCGAAAATGTTGGGGGTTTAGGTTGGAATTTCTGCTCGACTTAGGGGGTTTTTGAAAGGAAATTTTTCGATTATTCTGGGGTTTACATTCGAATTTGCTGGGGGTTTATACACCGAACTTCTGCTCGAATTGGGGGGGTTTTTTGCTTGATTTATATGGGGTTTTCGTGTTCGATTTTCTGGGGGTTTTGGTTTGATTTTGTGCTCGAAAATCAGAGATTTTTGGCTTGGATCTTTCTATTTTTCTGGGTTTGAAAGAATTGTGTTGTTGAATTCAGTTGTTGAAGGCAACAACAAATGGTTTAGCAAGAGTATTTTTTTGTGGGTATATTGAATTTGGAGGCAGCAGCAAATGGGAAGATGGGTGGAAAAATTAGAATTTATTACTAACCTAGACTTATTTGCGTCGCTCATTAGTTAAAAAAGTGACGCAAATAACTTAAATTTAATGAGATGAATTAACTATTTGCGTCGCTCATTAATTAAAGAAGTGACGCAAATAACTCTCAAACTCATTTGCGTCACTTGTTCCAAAAGGAGTGACGCAAATAAGACCATTATTTGCGTCATTCTAATAAATAAACGCGACGCAAATAATATAAAGCTGAAGCATATCAGGCATTTGCGTCGCTTCATAGAAAATGTGTGACGCAAATAACTTATAATGAAGCTAAAATATATCATTTGCTTCGCTTGTTTCTACAAGTGACGCAAATGAGGCGACGCAAATGAAAGTTTTTCTACTAGTGTCAGTCAGAAACCGGTAGCCCACTCCTCATCCAAAGGAGAAGGCAACCGGGACCATTGATTGGTAAAAAATTCTCCTTCCTGAGAAGAACACCAATAACACTCGCCAGACTCAGCAGCCGGTGAGAAGTAAAAAAATCAATCTTGATGCCCGGGAGATCATAAACCGGAAGAGAAACCAGTCGCTGTCTGAGTCGGCTTTAACGTCGAACTTTCCAGACAGCTTCAACAATATTTCTGCAGGGAGTGCACCCTCCTTGCATGAGAGCCAGACAGGCGGTAATACCGTCCATTCTGGCCCTCACATGATTGGAGCTGTACCGTATGTGCCTACTCAGGCTTACGGACAGTATCCCCCTCACTTCATGCAGCCGGCCTTCTTTGGAGGTCAGGCGGCATATCCAAATGTCCAGCCATTGGACTGGCAGCTTCGTCTGCTGCGTCTGGGTGAACAGCCTTCTGCGTTCACCTGGGAGATAACCGAGGCGGCCCATCCAGCCAAGGTTAAGAATGTATTGGTTCGTACCTATGATGGTACCACCAATCCGGAAGACCACCTCATGGCATACACCAACCTCATGTATCTGCAGGGGTTGGATGATGTCACTTGGTGTCGGTGCTTCCCGGTTACATTGAAGGGCATTGCCCAACAATGGTTTGGCAATTTGCCAGCCGGGTCCATCGATAGCTTCAGGAAGCTCGCCTTCTTGTTTGCTTCCAACTTCTCAATGAACATCCCTACTTAGAAAACAAGCCTTAATTTGAGCATTGTTAAACAGGGAGAGAGAGAAGGGCTGCGCTCATATGTCAGGCGATTCAATCTAAAAAGAATTCAGATTGAAGGACTGTCTGACGAGGTAGCTTTTACACACTTTTTCAAAGGTCTGAGAGACGGGTCGACCTTTAAGTTCGACCTAGTCAGAAAAGGGGCTTTCACCTTACAGGCGGCCCTGAGGGAGGCGGAAAGCTACATCCAAGCTACCGACCTCTACTCGCCTGGTAACTAGTCGGACTCCAAGAAGTCCGACAAACAGAAAGGCAACCGGTCTGCTCAGCCGGCCAAAAACAAAGAAGAGAGCAATAAAAGAAAAGAAGTCTGGGCGGTTACTGACTCTGACCAGCCGTCCCAGAAGAAAAAGAAAGAGTTTAAACCGTACGTCCCCAAGTACGAGTTTAACAAAGACTGCAACTCCATCCTCATGGAGGTAAAGGACCGGCTGTACATTGAGAAGCCAAACCCTATGAAGAGTTCTGTTCTGTAACGGAACAAAAATAAATTATGTCAGTTCCATGAGGAGGTCGGCCATGACACCAACGACTACTTCAGTCTTCAGCAGGCGTTGGACGGTCTGGCTGACAAAGGGCTGTTGAAGTCCTACATTTCTAAGTCCCCAGCCGGGGCAAAAAAGAAAAACAAGGGTCAGTCCTCCAAGACTACCCCCCAGCCTGCTAGTAGCTCGGATACCGATAAGGAGCCGGTCTACAAAATAGAAGGCGGGTTCTCCTGTGGTGGCCCTACCATCCGAGGCACCAAGAGCCATCTTCGAAAGATGGACAAGGATGATGACGAGCAGGCGTCTGCAAGCACCTCTTTCCCAGACGTCTTGATTACTGAGAAGGATAGGGGCATTGTCCGCCGTCCGCATGATCACCCGGTTGTCATTGAATGTAAGGTTGCCAACCAACTAGTTGGAAGAATCCTTATTGACACCGGCAGCTCATCAGACATCATCAGCCTCCGGTGCTTGCAAAAGCTAAAATATAACGTCAGCAGCATGCATCCGGTCACCCACCCCTTGGTTGGTTTCGGGGGTGGGATGGTCTACCCAGCCGGAAAAATTGACTTACCCATCCGGCTGGGAGAGAAAGGCCAAGGATGAGATATTGTCGTCAGATTCTTGGTCGTTGAGGAGTTGACCGCCTACAACATTATCCTTGGCCGGCCGACCCTCAACGTAGCCAAGGCAGTAATCATCCCATCTCTCATGCTCATCAAGTATGAGAGGGATGACGGCACTGTGGGTTCCCTGAATGGGGATCAGAAGATGGCCCGAGAGTGTTATCTCTCAACCGTCAGAGACATTGTGGCCCCAGACGGCCAGGAACACATAGACCTTGACAATGTCAAGGATGCCGACCCTGCGCCTGTCCCACCAACAACTGGGAAGAAAAGAAAGGCACCTCTGCTGGTGGAGGTGAAGAAAGAGAAAAAATAGCAATCACTGACCGGTGAACGGTTAGATGAGCTCCGCCCTCAACCGGCTGGTGAAAGTATTGATCTCGTTCTGGATGAAAGCCGTCCAGAACGTACTGTGAAGGTTGGGACGGTTGCTCATGCTACTTTGGGTGCAAGCTTGCACCTTCTGCTGAAGGAATTCAAAGACATTTTTGCGTTTGAAGTGGAAGAGATGCCAGGTTCATCCCGGATCTCGCTGTCCACAAATTCGCCGTGGACCCCAAAAAGAAGCCCATCCGGCAAAAGAAAAGAAACCACGGCGAGGAAATAAGTCAGGTGGCAACTGCCGAAGTCAAAAAGCTGCTAGACGCCAGGTTCATCCGGCCCTGTAATTTTCCCGACTAGGTGGCCAATGTGGTCCTTGTTAAGAAACCGAATGGGACCTGGTGCATGTGTGTTTATTATACAGACCTCAACAAGGCGTGTCCAAAGGACAGCTTCCCGCTTCCAAAGATCGACAGTCTGGTCGACTCTACAGCCAGTCACGCCTTGATGAGCTTTATGGATGCTGACTCCGGCTTCCATCAGATACCCCTGTGGAAGAAAGATCAAGAGAAGACGGCCTTCGTCACTGATCAGGGGTTATTCAGTTATACTGTGATGCCATTTGGCTTGAAAAATGCGCCTGCCACTTTCCAACGGATGATTAATACGGTCTTCATTAACCAGATTGGGAGGAATGTGGAGGCGTACATTGATGACATGATAGTCAAATCCAAGCTATAGACGGATCACCTTGCTGATCTCCGAGAAACATTCACCACCCTCAGGCGGCATAGGGTTATGTTAAATCATAAGAAATGCGTCTTTGGTGTTGAGTCTGGGAAGTTTCTCGGATTCCTGATTGATCAAAGGGGGATAGAGGCTAACCCTGAAAAGATACAGGCGGTGATAGACATGAAGTCACCCCGTTCTGTCAAGGAAGTGCAGAGACTCACCGGCTGTCTGGCCGCCCTGGGGAGGTTCCTGAGCCGGTCAGGCGACAAGTGCCTCTACTTCTTCCAAGCAATCAGGAAGAAAACCAGATTTGAATGGGGGGAGGATGCTAAGGCGGCATTCCAGAGGTTGAAAGAGCATTTACATTCTCTACCTAGGTTGGTCAGTCCTTTACCTAGGGAGACGTTGTACATGTACTTAGCCGTCTCAGATCATGCCCTCAGTGTCGTTCTCCTTGCTGAGCGAGACGGCGTGCAGCTCCCGGTTTACTTCATTAGCCAGGTTCTTAAAAATGCTGAACTCCGGTATCCCATGGTTGAAAATTTTGGCCTTGCTTTGTATATGGCTTTCAAAAAATTGAAGCCCTACTTTCTGGCACACCCGGTGGTGATTTACACCGACCAGCCACTCAAGCGGCCAATGTCTACCTTGGACTCATCCGGGAGAATGTTGAAATGGGCTATTGAAATGCAAAGTCTTGAAATCACTTACGAACCAAGAAAGGCAGTGAAAGGTCAGGCGTTTGCCGACTTCATTGTTGAAATGACCCGTCCGGTGGCTCCGGATAATCTTGATCAGGTTTGGAAAGTGTATGTAGACGGGAGCTCTACTAAGAACAGCTGTGGTGCAGGCGTAATTTACGAGTCTCCTGAAGGGGACAGATTTGAGTATGCACTACGCTTCAAATTTCAAGCCTCTAACAATGAGGCGGAATATG
This sequence comes from Chenopodium album, assembly GCF_948465745.1. NCBI lineage: Eukaryota > Viridiplantae > Streptophyta > Magnoliopsida > Caryophyllales > Amaranthaceae > Chenopodium > Chenopodium album. Next base: position 51,851,946 of record NC_137841.1, on the reverse strand, counting down.
AAGCCCTGCTAGCCGGCATTCGCATGTGTAGGGCGGCAGGGGCCATGAAAATTGACGCCTACTCTGATTCTCAATTGGTCGTTAGCCAGTATGAGGGAAGCTACGAGGCTACTCATCCGGCTATGATTAAATATCTTCAGGCAGTCAAAGAAGAGACCAAGGCACTTGAGGAATTCCGTCTGAGTCAAGTGCCTAGGTCGAAAAACAACCAGGCGGATGCATTGTCAAAGCTGGCGTCTTTCGCCTGCCATGATACGCCTCAGTCAGTCTTTTGGGAAGTTCTTGAAAAGAGAAGCATCTATGAGGATCCCATTGGAATTCTGGACCGAAGCTCTACCTGAATGGATGGCATCCGGGCCTACCTTTCAGACGGTACACTTCCTGATTTGCCAGAGGAAGCAGCCGTCCTGAAAAAGCGAGCTGCAAGCTTCGAGTTGAAAAATGGAGAACTCTTCAAGGTGGGGTTTCTGAAGCCTTTGTTGAAGTGTGTCACCCCAGAAAAGGGGAAAGAAGTTCTCGAAGACTTGCACTTGGGATTCTGCGCCTCGCATATAGGCGGCAGGTCCCTAGCCGTCAGAGCCAGACGACATTATTTTTGGCCCACTCTTGAGGCAGACGCCAAGGAATTGGTGAAGAAATGTGACAAGTGCCAAAAATTTGGCAAACTCATTCACCGTCCGGCTACTGATCTGACGGTCATCCACAGCCCAATCCCGTTTGCAAAATGGGGCATGGACATTCTAGGTCCTTACACGCCTGCTCTAGGCGGAAAGCATTACATCTTGGTGGCTATGGATTATTTCACCAAGTGGGTGGAGGCTGAGGCGGTTAAAAACATCAAGACCTCAGACGTAATTTCCTTCATTTGGAAGAAAATTATTACCCGGTATGGGGTACCTATGTCTATGGTGTTTGATAACGGTCCTCAGTTTGAGACGCCTCAGCTAAAAACTTGGTTGGGAGATTAGGGGATCTCAAGCTATTTTGCATTTGTTGGTCGGCCCCAAGCAAACGGCCAAGTTGAAGCCTTCAACAAACTCATCTCAGACGGCATTAAGAAGAAAATAGAAAGAGTCGGTGGCCTATGGGCAGAAGAGTTAATCCATGTCCTATGGGCCATCTGGACAACAGTAAAAGGGGCAACCGGTGAAACCCCATTTCTCATGGTTTACGGTGCTGAAGCCGTCTTGCCCATCGAACATTACGAGCCGACTCTCAGATTCATGCTATATGATGAAGAGGCAAACTGGAAAGCAATGCGCCTGGCATTGGATTCACTCCCGGAGCGCAGGGGCAATGCCGCCTTGCGTCATGAGATTTACCGTCTGAGAATGATTAGAGCCTACAATAAAAAAGTACACAAGCGTCCTTTGAAAGTTGACGACTTAGTGTTACGAAAAATAGAGGCAACCGGTAGGGCCAATGAGCTGGGGAAGCTAACCCCAAATTGGGAAGGCCCCTACCGGATCTATGAAGAAGTAAGGGATGGCACCTACCGCCTGGAAACTCCAGACGGCAGGCGCCTGCCTAGAACTTGGAATGTAGACAATCTAAAAAAGTACTACTTCTGAGAATGTAAACTTTTTGTAAACAATGAGTCAATTAATGAAGATTCAGACTTTGTTTGCAAAATTAAGTTATTATTTGATTACCCATCCGGGTAATACCTAGACGGATTTTTCATTTACCTAACTAAGTTCGATACTTAGTAAAGGTTACATTTGTTTGACCGCCTGGGTAATACTCGGATATTCTGATCTCTTGTTTATTTAAGTTTGAAACTTTGTTCATTTAATTAAGTTTGATTATCCGCCTGGGTAATACTCAGACGGATTTTTCTTTTACCTAACCAAGTTTGATACCTGGTACGATTAAATAATTGCCTGTCCGTCTGGGTAATACCCAGACAGACTCGTTTGTTTAAACAACTAAGTTCGATACTTTGTGTAAATTCAATACTTCGACCAAAAACTAAGCACAAAAACGTTTAGTGGCTATACAATCGGTCCCAAACAAGACCAGAGGCTAAAATGGCCGGATGGTTGCTCATTTTATAAAATCGCCTGTCCCAACATGGACAAAGGCGTCGGCGACACCCCTCCGGGTGCAACCGTCGCAGAGTTCAGGCTATTTGTCGGTTCTACGTACCCATGCAGACGGCAAAAATTGAACGACCTAATTGGTCAACTCATAGCCGTCTAACCGAAATAACCTATGAAGAACGAATAAGTTTCCAGATACCGGATGCCCATAGGCATCAGTCGGTCACCGGCTGAAGTTCTCACTTAGATTATTTATTCCAAAATTGCACTTCCCACCCCAATTGGGGCAAAAGAGTTGTTTAATGGCTATGAAATCTCTACCAAGATGGACAAACGCCGTCTGTGTAGTGACTGAAACGCCTGTTGGTGTATGGCTGTGCACTTGGTTTGGGGCAATCACTACTGTGATTGATTGACTTACAAACATATCATGCTCTTTGCAGCATCAGACGTTTTCAAGTCAATCAACCAACTCCACTTGAAACCAATCACACAGCCGTCCAGGGGCAAGGACAGCCAGACTATTAACTAGTTAGGCAAAAAATCGCCGCATGCTTTTGATAAGTTAGGCAAAAATGAAAAATTAAAATTTGCACAAAATAAAAATTCAAATGCAAAATGATCAAAACCGACTCAGTCGGTGCATTTCATAAAAGTCCACCCAACCAAACGGTTGTAATGGATCAAATGTTAACCGGACCCCGTCCGGGAGAAAGAAATTGTTAATTAACCCGGCTCCTTAGCCGGTAAATACAAGGATACTCGGCACGCAGGCCGGAAAAAGCAAGTTTTGGCATACTGCCGCTGAATAAAAGAAAAAATAAAAAAAGCAGAGATTGGCATACTGCCGCTGAATGGGTCACTTCTGGCCTGTAGACGGTGCCTCCTGGTCCTCCTCCTTCTCCTCATCATCTGAGGGTATCTCCTGTGCTTCACCAGGACCAGGTAGCTCAGGCGCAGACGGCTCGTTGTTGGAGTTGACCCAGGCTTCGAAAGAGGCAGGCTCTGGCTCACCTTGTTCTCTCAAGTACACCACGTATTTGGCATAGCTGTGCGCCAGTGCCCAGATGCTGTAATCCACGTCTGGGTACAAGGCAGCCCAGGCAATCTTCAAACAGGCGTCATTGTCAGCGTCACTCTCAGCAACACGGCGGTTTTGCTCCGCCTCCAGGGTTGCTGCAAAGTTTATCTGAGCCTGAGCAGCCTCCTTCTCCAGCCTTTGAACCTTGGTCTTCAGTTTGGTGTTCTCTTCGGAAACACCTTTAAGTGTGCCAAGGTCCGTCTGGGCCTTCTTGAGCGCCTCAGTAGCCTTTTTGGCGTTTTCATCCGCCTTCTTCTGGGCCTCCTCCGCCTCCTTCTTAGCCGTCTCAGCATCCGTTGCCCGCTGATTCTAGACGTCTGTGTCATAATTATTGCTTTAGTTTCAAGTTCATTTACGATAGTCGAGTGTAAAGCAATATTATCAGCGTCTATGGCGGACTTCTTGACCCTTTTTACCTCTTCCCGTTTGCGGGAATAAGGACGTTTGAGCCCGTCCACCCGCAGCATGGCCTGCAAAAAAGTCAGGCAGCATAAGTATTGCAGGCGGGATAAAACACTTGGAAAAAATAAAATTGAATTGACAAGTTTCTTACCTCAGCCAGAAGAGATAGAATGCGTTCAAGATTGAACGTCTCTATCCCAGGGATATTATCCTTATCCCTCTTCCGGACGGCTTCCAGCATGGCCTTGGCATGCTTCTTGACGTCTGGCCAGCGGGGAGATTGATCTGCACCACAATCAATACATGATGAGTGCGAAACTAAGGCAGCACCTATTTGTTGCCGACCGTCTGAGGATGACATCTGTTGGGAGTGGGATTTCACCCGTAAAGGCCACCCCAACTCAAGCGGGGATTCAAAAGGGTTCTTACCTTCAGATCCGGCCAAGCAAGAACCGCTTGCAGGCGTGGTGAACCCCGTGGCTGCTGATAAGGGGTTGACGAGATCAAGGCACAAGCTGCCGCCTATCTTCTCGTTTCGCCCCGCTATCCGCATCTGTTGATGCCCGGCTTAGGCGCCAGGAGTTGACGCAGAGGTGGCTTTTTTAATTTTGTTAAGAACGGCGGGGTTCTCCTCCCTAGCCCGTTTGAGTTGTTTCTCAAACGACTTTCCAACCTCTCCTCCCTGCAAAAATAACCAAAGTTAAGGTTAGCATCCGAGAAAAATGATTTTAAAGGATCAACTTATGAAAGGTTCAGGCGTTTGTTACCTAGGCCTTGACCTCAGCCGCAGCTTTCTCCGCAAGATCTTTGCGGATGGTTGCAGAAGACCGCTTGGGAGTTTTCTCCGACTGCAACATGTTTAATGCTTCTTCTGTAAAAAGAAAGAAATTGGTCAATATCATAAATCAATTTCGATAGAAAAATACTATAGACGGATATAAACTCAGGCGCATACGTTTTGTAAACATGTGCCCTAGCCCGCAGGCGGCTAGGAAACACTCATCCCTTAACCAGGCGCTCTTGGGGATCCAGTTCTTGGGGACTTTTATTGTTTCCCCAGTTGACAGAGTTGCGTCTTTGAGGCCGAAAAATTCTGCCTCAATTATCTTGTCAAAATCTTCCTTTGGGATCCGCGGAAGAGCGCACTTCCTGCCCAACAAGTCGGGCTTCTTATTGTACAGACGGAATTCATAATTCTCCCGTCTGGTTGGGGCTGACATCAGGTAGAACCTGTGCTTCCAGCCATCGAACTTGGAGACCTTGTCCAAGGTCATCATATACTGAGGCTGCGTGGTAAGAGTGTACCACGCCCTCCAGCCGCCTGGGCTTCTGCTAAGATAGTGCATACTAGCAAAAGACTCCCAGCCGGGGTTAAGCCTCTGGAACTCACAGGCGGCAACATACCCCAGAATGTTTGTCCAAGAGTTGGGGGTAAGTTGCCAGATTCCGAGGCCGTAGCCTCTCAAAATTGCCTTCACCGCCTAGTGAAGGGGAAAGCGGAGACCAGCCTTGAACGCCACCTCATAACAGCCAAAATAGCTGTTGGCGTTCTGTTCATCGTTCTCCCAGGCGATGGTGCCATTCTCAGGCGGCACCCGGATCCTATACCCGTCTCCTAGCGGGTGCATTTGAGTAAAATTCTTTAAGTTTTCCTCCATTTGGATCCGGTCCTTGGAGGAGACGTGGATGTTGAAGGGATCATCCTTGTCGTTCCACTTTTTCTTTTCTTCTTCCTCGCTATCCAGAAGTGGGGGTAAGTCGTCACTGCTCTCAGAGGTAGAGGCGGAGCTGTCGCTCTCCGTCTCCTCCTCACTTTGATTCAAGGGGGCAGAGGCGGCCTCGTCGGCGCCTTGGTCGCATTCCTTCAAGAAGGAATCAGCAGGAGTTGAAGGGGCACGCGGAGGGGATCTCTCTAGAGCCGTCTGGCCTCCCTGACCAGACGTTTCTCCCTCAGGCGTTTGGCCGCCTGAGCCTTCGCTTTTGTAATTTGGATCAATTGCCGTCTGCATTGTTCGAGCCATGGTGTCCTGCACAGACACATAACTGGTCGGAATCCAAGGGTGGTCCCAACACCCCGAGACGGCACTCCCAGTCCTAGACGCAGCCGTCCCTGGTGACCGGCTGGACTCTAACCTAGGTTGTGCCGTGTGTGTTGGTGATGCATCCATTTATTGCAAGAAATATGTACAAGCGGTGAAAAAAGAAGAAGAGCCAAGAGAGACAGAGACGGTACCTTTGGATGTGATATCTGAAGGAAGGCGGATCCGGCTGGGTTGATGGAGAACAAACTTTCTTGCTTGCGCCTGACTCAAACGGATGACTTCTGCTCTCTCAAAGTTTTCTCTCTAGAAAGTTTTTGTAAACGTACAAAATCATGAGGTTAAAACGACTATATATAGAGGGTAAATACGGGGGCATTTCCGTAATTTACTCGGAAGGTGAACGGTTACTCTTTAACGGTAAAATTACCCCCAACCGAAGCGTGACATGTGTCACAGATGCCACATGGCGTGCCACGTCACATCTGTGAGGGGCAAATGTTTAGGGTAATTTTACCCTGCCACGTGGCCCAATCAGAGGATGACACGTGTCAGCCTCAGAATGGTCCAGAGTGGACCAATACCTGCTTGACACGTGTCACTCAAGAAATGAAGGGAAAAATGGCGGCCTTCAGGCCCAAATCCCGAGAACGCCGCAAAACGCTCAGCCCACCAATGATTAGGGTTCAGTGACCTAATCAGGGGCACAATTTCCAAAGACCCTATAAATAGAGAGATGTCCCTCATTTTGAGGGCACGTTTAATCATTTATTACACATTTTGCCCTTTGATAGAGACATCATGAGCTTGGAATCCGAGCAGATCCCTACCTTAATTTCCGCACCTTTTTCTCCCTTCAAGTTTCTAACTTGTGCGTCGGAGGCGGAGCACCACTCAACTGGTGTCTCCGTTCATTTTGCAGGTACAGCTCACCCCGGATCAGTCTTCGTGTTGTAACTCTCCCGAGGGACAAAAACACCCAAAACAAAACCGGTGCCAAAAATAAAAAGGGCACCGGTTTGCACCGGTTCTTTAATTATTAAAAAAATACCCCGCCCATATAAACCCCCCCAAACCCTAAAATGCCTATTCATTCTCTCCCCTCTCCTCTCCTCTTTCTCTCTCCTCCGCCTCTCTCTCCTCGCCTCTTTCTCTCTCCTCTCCTCTTTCCTTCTTGCTCACCATCTCCTTCCTCTTTTCTTCTTGCTCACCATCTCCTTCATTTCTTGATCTTTCTGGATCTCCTCCTCCTTTCTATCACTAGAAGACCAAAAACAAATCGAAGACAACAACAAATCGAAGACAACAAATCGAAGACCAAAAAACCGCCAATTTTAATCAATTTTGATTGTGTTGTTTTCGATTTTAAGTTTGTTTTTTGATTCCAATTTCAATTTCGATTTTGATTTTGTTTTTCAAGTTGCATGCGGTTTTGGGGTTTTATTTTCGTGATTTTTAGGTTTTTTCTTGGGTTTTTTTTTCTATTTCAATTCTCTTTTAATTGGGTTTTTTGTTCCGATTTTCATTTTTTTTTTCGATCTCTGGGTTTATTTTATTTTTGTTTTCACGTTTTTTTAATCAAATTTTTAATCAATTTCGATTTTGATTTTTTTTTTCTAATTTCAATTTTTATTTTTGAAGATGAGGTCGAAGATGGCACGCATGCATCATCACTTGCTTTCTTGATTGCTTGAAGTTTATTTTATTTTCTTGCATGCATCTGGGTTTATTTTATTTTTATTTTTTTTTCGTACAATTTTTTTTTGTTTTCTGGGTTTTTTCGAATACTAGGTTTTTTTCGATTTTAATTTTTTTTTTGATTTCTTATTTTTTTTTTTCCTGGGTTTATTCGAATTTTGTCATATTTATTTTTTAGGTTTTTTTTAATCTAATTTAAATTTATTTAATTTCTTGGTTTTTTTAATCGAATTTAATTTTATTTATTTTCTGGGTTTAATTCTATTTTAACTGATAGATGTTCTGGGTTTTTTTTTCTTTTCAACTGATTTTCTTTTTTTTTTTTCGATTTTCTGGATTTTTTTTTTGAATTTTTTTTGCAGCTTAATTAAATCATTTTAATCGATTTATTTTGGTTGTTTTAATTGGTACAGGTACATGAATTTAGATCTTAAATTGAAGAATCAAGATGCAAGTATATTGATTTAGATGTTGTATTGGTTTTTTTTATTGTGAAGTTGTAAATTTTTATTTTGATTTATATTGTATTTTTTTTATATGTTGTAATTTTTTTATTTTGATTTATAAGTTAAAATTTTTTTATTGATCTATATTGTAATTTTTTTTAATATATATATATATTGAACAGATTTGATTATATTGATTGTGATGTGCCATTTATATTTTGTATTCTCATTTTATTTTAGTGTATTTAATTTTTAAGTTTAACAAAAAAAAAATTAATTTTTTGACACTTTTGGCACCGGTTAACCAATGCCAAAAGTGGTGAATTAATTTTTTTTTGTAATTTTAGGCATCGGTTAACCGGTGCCAATTTCAAGTTTTGGCACCAGTTTGAACCGGTGCCTTTTTAAACCACTTTTTGCCACCCCCCACATTGGCACCGGTTCAAACCGGTGCCTTAGGCCGGGTTTGAACCGGTGCCAAATTCATTTTTTCACGTAGTGTTGAGAAGCTCTGCATTCAGCGCAGGATGTTTAAAAACAGTCACTGCAGCAGCCCAGTTAGAGGCAAAATTACAATCGTATCATGAAATTACCTTGAAGCCTGCAGAAGACGGAATACTCAAAAGCTCAAACAGCAACAACAATTGGGGATGGGCAGTATGGCAAATCAAAATGATACTGCATCAGTCCATTTTCAGCCAAGTGCTAGAATCCCAAAAAGCAAAGGGTCATTTGCAAGAGGATATGAAGATATCTTAAGAAAGCAACAACTAAATTTATCCGCAAATCAACAGCAAAACAAATAAGACTTCAAATGGGGAGAAAATAACATGAAGAATTTTCAACACCTCAGGAATACTTCAGAAAAAACTAGCAACAGTTACAAGTATTTTGTTATGAAAGGAGAAGTAATAAGAGCCCAATAAGGTGGGAAATAGCCAGAATTTTCAATAAAAAATTCAAAATTTTTGCCGATGCAATCAAACTTTTCAGCAAAAAGGTCAGAAATTTTCCGCAGAATATTCAAGACTTTCAGGAGAAAATTCAACATTTTCAGCAAGACAACAAGATTTTCAATGAGAAAAAGCAATATCCTCGCAAAACTTCAGCAGAAGAAGTCAGCATTTCCAACAGAAAAATAAGAATTCAGCGAGGTTATAAGCTTCTGAAAAGAAGAAATGAAATTTTTACAAGGAAATAAAGTTCCTCAGCAAGAAGAATCAGATTTTTCAGCAAGTCAACCAGATTGTTTCAGTAGAAAATTTAAAAAATTTAGCATGGAAATCGAAATTTCCAGCAGAAATCAGAATTTTTCAGCGAGCATGATATTCCGACGCTTTAGCAAGAAAGTAAAATTTTCATCGAAGCAGTTCAGATTTATTAGTAGAAAAATCAAAATCTCAGCACAGCGAATTGGTGTCTTAGCCAGAAAGTTAAAATCTTCAGCAAGCCAATTAGACTTTTCAGCAAAAACTAAAGTTTTCAATAACGTAGTCAAATTAAAATTTTCCCACTACGCCAAGACATCTAACTCCGCACTAGCAAGAAGAAAGTAATGTAACTCAAGGCTTTCGCAAATCATCAATCTCTTTTAAGGCTAAGAACAGCTGTTCTAAGACTTGGGGGGGGGGGGGGCTAGCTGTAGGGGAGCAACTCTGTAGTGCTCCATCTTCTAGGGGTTTTGTTTTGTGGAATGACTCCCTCCGAGTCATATCACTAACGAATGTGGTTCTTACAACAATCAATCTTGCTCCAAAACACTGCTTCTCCTCCGAAAAAGAACAGCTTAAGCTATAAAAATTTGCTTCTTCCCTTAAAAGTTCCTTCAAAGGGGAGCTCATCGACTTCTCTATAATTTATCTACACTAATGCTCTTTTATGCCAAATATTTGTGTATAACAGATATAAAGGATTATTGGGTGACATAGTGCAGAAAATAGCACCAAGTCAAGTGACAATTGATATGGAATCCTACACATCAAATTGAGAATCATAGATCCAAAGAATTTCCAACTCAATATGAGGCTAAAAATGAAGAAAGCATCCAAGACTTGGTCTTAACCAAGTCCAGCATGAGCATGTCAATATTCAGCCAAAACATGGTCTTAACCAGGTCACACTAAAAGCAATAGCCAAGACCTGGTCTTAACCAGGTCCGGCTGAATGATTAAAGTCTACTACACAACAAGCAGCAACAATTCCTCTCTGTTCTTGCTTCCGTAAAGGGGACGATAAACATATTCTAGAGCTGAAAATAGTGTCGTGTCATGTCGTGTTAATTCATACTCGTGTTTTGAATTAACCCGATTTTTTGTGACTGAGTCATGTATTATTGTTATGTCTTGTTAGTTTCGTCAGCTCTAATTCAAAGTTTGCTCCCTAAACTAAGTATGAGCAAGAGGATAGTTGTTCGGTCACGCATCGCTGAGAATCAATGAGGGGTACCAAGGATCTCTTAGGTACTTCTCTTTGACACTCTTGCACGCAAAAAGGATAGAGTTGAATGGCACCAAGGCACTCTTAGTTCTACTCCACTTGGATCCTTAGCATGTAAGCCCTCACCATTTTAAGTGAAAGGCATAAAAAAAATAATCCATCACCATTCTAAGTGGGCGGCATAAAATAAGCCCTCATCATTCTAACTGAGAGGCATAATATCAGGCCCTTACAAGTCAAAGTGATTAGCATAAAGACAAGCCCTCACTCGGCATGTTGAGCGCTAAAACAATAAGCACTTACTCTAGAGAATGATAAACCTACAAAATTGTGAGCAAGTGCAAAAAAAATTTCTCGCTCAAATTCAGATCGTAATTTTTCAGCATACAACGGGGAATAATAAAAAAAATTCCTCGCCTAAGCTCAGCTCGTAATTTTTTAGCCTGCAGTAGGGAGTAATAAAAATTTCCCGCTCGAGCTCAGCTCGTAATTTTTTAGCATTCAGCAGGGAATGACCAAAATTCCTCGCCTAAGCTCAGCTTGTAATTTTCCATCATCTAGCGGGGAGTGATCAAAATTCCTTGCCTAAGCTCAGCTCGTAATTTTTCAGCATGCAGCGGGGAGAGATAAAAATTCCTCACCTAAGCTCATCTAAAAAATTTTCAGCATTAAGCAAGGAGTGATAAAACTTCCTCGCCTAAGTTCGGCTCTAAATTTTTAAGAATTCAACGGGGAGAGATAAAAATTCCTCGCCTAAGCTCAGCTCGAAATTTTTCAGCATTCAGCGAGGAGTGGTCAAAATTCCTCGCCTAAGTTCAGCTCGTAATTTTTCAGCATACAGCGTGGAGAGATAAAAATTCCTCGCCTAAGCTCAGCTCAAAATATTTTAGCATTCAGCGGGGAGTGGTCAAAACTCCTCGCCTAAGCTCAGCTCGTAACTTTTCAGCATGCAGCGGGGAAAGATAAAAATTCCTTGCCTTAGCTCAGCTTGTAATTTTTCAGCATTCAGTAGGGAGTGATCAAAATTTCTCGCCTAAGTTCAACTCGTAATTTTTCACCATGCAGCGGCGATCGATCAAAATTCCTCGCTCAAGCTCAGCTCGTAATTCAGCATTCAGCGAGGAATAATAAAAATTCCCACTCAAGCTCAAATACTAATTTTTCAGCCTACAGTGGGGAGTAATAAAAATTTCTCGCTCAACTTCAGCTCATAATTTTTTAGCATCTAGCAAGGTTTGAAATAAATTCCTCGCCTAAGTTCAGCTCATAATTTTTCAGCGTGTAGCGAGGAGTGATCGAAATTCCTTGCTCAAGCTCATAATTTCTCAAACTTCAGCAAGAGTAATCAAAATTCCTTGCCCAAGCCCATAATTTCTCAAACTTCAGCAGGAGTATAGAAATTCCTCGCTTAAGCTCGTAATTTCTTAAAATTCAGTGAAAGTAATCAAAGCTTCTTGATTTAGCCCGTAACTTCTTGGTTTTCAACGGGAGTAACCGAAATTTCTCGCTTAAGCTTGAAATTACAATTCTTTGCGTGAAAAACGACAACTTTATCATTTGGCAACACATCTCTCTAAGTCTTAGAACCACGGAAGCAATCCTAAGACTTGGGAGGCTAGTTGTATGGGAGGACCTTAGTCAGATGACCTATTGAGTAATTACCAATAAGGTTACAACCTCAAAAGAGATAGCACGAGTAATCTCACACCACCACTTGGGGGGTTAGTTGTACGGGATAGCTCCTGCTGAGCAATTCCTTCGCTTTTGGCCTCACTCAATGGGATAAGAATGACAAAGAGAGATGGCATGAGTCACCTCATACCATCTTTAGGGGGACTAGTTATATAGGGTAGTTCTTGCCGAACTATCTCCCGCTCTCCGCCCTTCTAGGGATAGCGCACCTCGAGTACCATTTTGAGCCCGTTGAGTCGGCTGTAGGCTACCAGCCGCCACCTTAACCTGGGTGAGTCGGCTCCAGGCTCCCGGCTATGAGCTCGACCAGGATGAGTCAGCTGCAGGTTACTGGCTGCCAACTCGACTAGGGTGAGTCGGTCTAGGCTCCCGGCTGCCATCCCGACCAGAGCAAGTCGGTCACAAGCTCCCGGCTGTCATCCGGACAGAGTAAGTCGGCCACAGGCTGACCACTGAAATTAGGGTTACCATACACTATAAATACCCCCACATATGCCATATAAAGGGGGTTGATCAATCTCTCTCTCTCTCTAAGCATGTTAAGCTTTATACTCTCCAAAAACCCACAAGGGCAGTTTAAGTTCTCTCTCTTATAGGTCCTCCAGTAGTGCTAACACAGTTTCCCAAGGTTCAGCCGAGGTCCCAGCAGGCAGCCCGAGACTCCAGCAGTGCAGTCAGTGATTCGGATATCCCCATCGGAGTACACCCTAAACAGTTATGTTTTGGAAATGTTCCAAAAGTTGTCTTTTCAATACAAGATTAAGGGTTATGGAATCAATGTAAAATGTTTACAAAGAAGACATAATGCACCCTAAATTAAACAAATAGTTCTTCGTGGGTTTTTCTCATGGAAACTAAAGGTATTATTCCTACAATCGCGTAGATAACAAAGTGTTTGTTGCTCGCGATATTGTCTTTATAGAAAGAAATCTCTTCCTACAAATCCATGTGGGAGTAAAGTTAGTTCTCTATGAGGTTCGAGACGAGCAACAAATGGATGTGGATGACACTACATTAGAGACAAGAGCGTATGAAATCAGCTAATTTGATAAATCATATGTCAAAGCAAGCTAATTCAACTAGCAAGGCTTCTATCGTCTCACTTGAATGAAAGGCTTCAAATAGTTAAAGAGCATACTTATATTATTTCTCATACCTATTGTAGGCTACTTAGGATTAAAACAAACAGTTTGTTGAAATTATAAGAAAAGGTGGATTCTAAAATTTTCCTATTGGAATGATTAGAACCCATACCCTACAAGCAAGCTTTGGGTAAGTGCCAACTCAAGAAATGGCTTATGACCATGAGATCCAGAATGGACTCCATGTCCGTAAAGATGTGTTAGTCCATGATAGTCTTACGAATAGGGTCAAACCTATTAGTTGTGTAAGCCTATTTGGATTCTTCGAGTGATCTGTGATTTTGATTATGAAGTTTAGCATTGGATATTAAAATCACCTTCTTGAAATGTTCTTGATGGAGGATATGTATATGATACAACCTAGGAATTTTGAAATCCAGATTTCCTAGAAAGTTATGCAAACTACTGAAATTCATTTAATGGATTGAAGTGAGCAAAAGGGAGTTGGAACATTCGTTTCGACTAGGCAATCAAGCAGTTTGATTTCCTCAAAGAACAAAAAGGAATCTTGAAGAGACAAGAAGTTTAGTGGGAGCAATTGGTCTTCTAAGTCTTGTATGTAGATGACATACAATTAATGAAATATCACTTGAATCAGTCAAGCAATGGTAAAAGAGTTGTTTCTATATGATAGACTTAGGAGATGTTGAGTGCATATTAGGAATCAAGATCCACAAAGTGAACCTTGAAGAATGATTGGACAACTTTGAGAGACTTATGTTGATACGAATCTTGATAAGTTCATGAAGCAAGACTCTAAGAGAGGATGTTTTCCCATGTTTCATGGTATTACGCTAAGTAAAACTCAGTGCCTTCAAAAGCTAGTAGAGTTGAGTTGTATGGATGATGTGTATTATTCTTTTGCAAAAGGGTCCATTATATGTTCCATGATATGTACAAATAAAGATTTTACATATGACTTTTGCATGTGTAACATGTTTCAAGTAAATTCAGAATAAGCATACTGAAAGTTGCCAAAAGCAAAACCTTAAGTACTTGAGAAGCACTAAAGAAATGCTTCTAGTTTATGGTGTTAAGAGTAAACAATTTGTCAAGAAGATTGTACAGATGCAAATTTCCAAATAGGCAAGATGGCTTTAGATGTTGATCTAGATACATTTTTGTGTTTGAATGGAGAAGTACAGTGAGCATTGAAGAGTTCAAAGCAAGGATATCATACCATACTTAATATTAGAATATCTGTATTCAGCTACAATAAGAGTAGTTGAGGAGTAACTATGAATCAAATTGTCCTGTGACTAAAAGGACACTTTTGCCAAAACAAAGGAGCCAGGGTCACATCACAAATCCAAACAAATAGATATGAGATATCAGCTCATTTATGAGATTAATGATAAGCGGGATGTCGTGATCTGCAAAGTTTTATTATGTGTGAGAAATAACTAAACCCCTTCCATAGACTAAGATATAAGAGTCATATTAAAATCTTGGATTGAAGCAAGTCATGTAATTTAAGTTGTATATGTTTTGAGAAAACATATTACATAAGAAATGCATCAATTTGCAAAATTATGTTTAAAATAGAAATTTCATTTCTCTAATTTGATTTTGGTTTTGGAAATTAAATAAAATGTCCAAAATAATTTTGAATTGATGGGCTCATCAGGTTGATCACCTGGTGAATGAATACCCATTGGAGAACAAAATTCATATATTATTTAAGTTCCTAGTTCAAAATCATTAACGACATAAATGATATCAATAAAAAGACTAGCATGTAAGATTGATTGGATAACGCAGTTTCATGGGCCATAGGGACAAAGTGATGCTCGGTCAGTCACTTGGATATGCATGAATGATGCATGATCGAACTATTGACCTACTTTGAAGTTTAAGTATATAGATTCCAGATAAATTAGTGGATTCCTTTGACATAAGTGGAGCATTGATTTCATTCAATGATTGATTTAACTATGGTACATTCAAACGTCTGTCTGTAACTAGAGATTATAAAGAATGTTTCCTAGTTACTTCAAAAGTTGAGTGAGAGCTTTGTTGCTACAAGATTGAATTGAGTCAATCTATTATATTAGGGAATGTGTCATGGTCTCTTGAAGTGGGAGAACTAGAATATATGTGGCCGCTTTCAAATGCATTACTCATTAATCATTCGGTTTTGTAATTCGAGCTCAGATTTCAAGAAACAATTTGTAGATTAATATGATCTCCACATGTGATGCAATCATATTATTAAAATTGTCACATATTGCCTTAAGGAATTTGAATATTGCACACCTGTCTCAGACAAGTGAGAGATTGAAGGATTTATTTCTTCGTCGTGTGCAATTACTAGATATATAAATCGATCAAATTATGGAGATGATTAAGTTCGGACTTATGGGTCGTCGTTTTATCATAGCTAGAACTACCAATGATCTTTGGACTAGTAAAATAGGCTAAATCCCAATTGAACGGATCCTATAAGGTTACACAAAGGGCCTAGATCGAGAATTAGAGGACGAGGCCCATCATGGGCCTCATCACTCTAGGTGGTCGACAAAAGGGAGGAATAATGAGGGTTTTGGGCTTTGTGCCTTAGTCTAAGTATAATAACATTATAAATAGACTAGGTGCTTAAGGTTTGATAGAAAAACATTGCAATTTAATTATTAGTTTGATCAAACCCTAATTAGAAAACACGATACCAAGCCCTCTCGAATCTCCTTCTCTCTCACGGCTCTCTCTCCTCCCTCGGCGCCTTTTAAGGTGGTTCGTGATGGTGGTAGTTCATTGCGTTCGGTTATTCCATTAAAGGTGGTGATCGCGGTTTTCCTCAATCACTCGACCAATCTAGTATTGGAGAACGGCTCGTTTGAATCTCGTGAACTAAGTAGAGGAGCAACTCTTGGGGCTCTATTCTCTCCATGATTTGATAATCAATTGCTACATGGAATTCACGCTTCAAAGGTATGAATATTTGTCTTGTGGTTATGCATGCGATCTTGGGATTAGGTGCTTGATTGATTATGATTCATGATTTTCTGATTAATAGTACTTACAAACTCCTACACGTTTGTCGGCTGGTTTATGAATGGGGCATACTTTTGGCACTTTTCGCTCTTTTTGACGTATCCAAAGGCATCCTGCGTCAGAGTTAGCTAGTATGCTCCCCTTCTAAGAACTTCAATCCCTAGGCTTTTCCGCCAATGTGGTTGGCACAGATTCCTAAGTGTGCTTCTTCCATGTTTTTCTCTTGCTCCAATTCCGGAATTCACCTCAGCAGTGGTTTTGAGAAGCCTTTTTTGTTAAGCTCCCTGATAAGTGTCATTTATGGCACTCATACGGTAGTCTTTTAGGATATTTTTACTCTGTTTTCATAGCTTTCTTTTATCATTTTTGTCTTTTCTCCTTTAGCTTCTCTTTTTCCTTCTCTCTTCGTGTTTTACTTTCCTTTAGGTGGATTTCTTCTTGTTTTCCTTTATATTTCGCTCTTTATCTCTTCTATTTTCTTTCTCTGTTTACTTTTGTAGGTATCTAAGGAGTTAGCCTTGAATAGAGTTCAAGAAGAGCTACAAGGTCAAAGCAAAGGGAGAAGCAAGCTCCTTGGCGAGCGCTTGGAGATGGCGCACTTCATCTGCAGATAGCCGTGGGCACGGGTCTCAATGGCCACGAACGCAAGTAAACTGAAAATTTTGGTTATTTTTGGGCAGAAACTTCGCGCGCCCTAGCCGCGGTCATGGCTAATTTGAACAGGCCGCGGCATCTTAGAGAGGTCGCGGACCCCTAAAGAGCCTTGGGGAGCAGGGCAATTTCCGTGCCCAACCCGCCAGCACAAGCTACAGTACCCGCGGGTGTGGCCTTTGCCGAGAATACCCGCGGAGTTTTTTATGGGTTCCGTACCCATTTTTCCACGCCCGCGGTATTTTACGGAGAGGGCGCGGCCGACTTTATTTTCCTTATTGTCTATAAATACTCTTGTGTTTCCTTTGAAAAAAACACTTTTAGATAATTTTTCATTTACATAGTTTTTAGAAAAAGAAGCTAGAGAAAAGTTAAAGAGAAAGTAGAGATAAAAGTTCTTTGATTTGGATTTGTATTACAATATTGCTTCAATCAAGTTTGGATTTAATCTTCAATCAATGATATTTGTGACAATTTCTTCCTTTGAATTTACTTTTGCTTGATATTTCCTTTAATTGTTGAATGTTTGATTTTTTATTGTTGATCTTTTGGTTTGAGAAGTTGTTGAGTTTGATTTTCTCTTTGATTAAGTTTGAAATGATGATGTTGTGCATGTGAATCATTTGATTAGGACTGATTAACCTAGATGTTTAATCTAGATTGCATAGACAATTTCACATGAACCCTTGATTTGAATATTGCTTTAAGTGGTTGAATTTGATTGTGATCTTCCTTGTTAGTCATTCATAGTGAACCCTAGTTTGACTTATAGGAGGTAGCTCTTGAATTCTATTGATTGCAACTATTGTTTATGCTTAGCAAAGTGTGAATCAATTGAGTTCTATCGATTAGCATGATCATTGAGCTTGGATGTTGAACCTTAATCCCTAGTGTTTTGAATTTTGATTTTCTTCATTTATTAGTTGATTTTAGACATACTTCAACCCACCATTATGTCTTCGAAATAGCGTAGAGTAGACTATAGCAACCTTCCCCTCATTCCTCGTGGTTCGACCCTTAACTTACCTCTATACCTGTATTGGGTTTGTTTAGTGAATATAAATTTGTTTGGCTCTAGGGAAGACTAGATAACTACCTACATTTTCCCTACGTCAAAATGGAGCTGTTGTCGGAGATGCATAGTTTAGGTTTAGATTAGGAGAAGTTAAACGGTTCAAGGTTGCTTGCATTTAACACCGTAGCGTGTTTAGGGTCATTGGCGTTGTAGCTGAATGACCATTTGTTTGTCGATTGGGACATATGTGTTTAGCTGGCTTCCTTGTGACTTTCTATTCCTCCTTTGTTTTCTTTCTTTCTTTTTCTTTCCTTTTTCCTCTTTTTCTATTTTCTTTTTGCTTTACTTTTTCTTTTTGATATCTTTATTTATTTTATTTTTTTTTAAACTTCTTTTTGCATTTTGCAATATAACAATCCAATTTTGAAAAAAAAAACATTGCTCTTTTTTCTTATTTATTTTGCTTTTCTTTGGACTTAGTACCACTTGGACTTGCATTTTAGATATCGCCCTTCCTAAACGACAATGGTTCGCACGGTTTGAGAGTATCATTAGTTGACTCTAGGATACTATATGCTAAGGTAATCGGTTTAAGAACTTTTAGGGTCCATGAAGCCTTAGTTCGCGGGAATGTAGTAAGATGGAGTTGCTCTCTATAGTTGATTTGACACCCTTGGTTGGTATTTGTTTAGTTATAACCCCTTGTGAGGAAACATTGTTCTAGCCTTCATCACCTTGTTGAGCGGCTAATTAGGATCCTTAGCTATACATATCTTAATCCTTGTTTTGACTTATAGCTCCAAAGATTGTGACCTAAGCACTCTAGGGGAGGAAAAGGGTACCTTTTCTCATTTTCTTTATTTTCTTTTTGTTTTGATACAAATTTGATTTTCTATTTTGCATAAACATATTTGATAACCAATTTGAGCTTTATGTTTCCCGCTCTTGTTTAAACCACGTTACAAACCTAATGGACAATGTTTACCAACTCTTTAGTTAGTGAAGCATTGGCTTGTGAGGTTTGAGTTTTGGGAGTGCTGATCATAGAACAAGAAGCACTTTGAGAATTGGTTTAGATACGGTATTGAAAGTTGAGCTTAAAACGAATATGCAAGATATGTGTTAGTTGAGACGATTAATACAAGAGGGAGGTGAATTGTATTGAGTTCCTAACGACTACTTTTTGCGGAATAATAAACAATGCATATAGGAACTTGCTAGAACACACAGATTTTACGAGGAAACCTTCCAGGGCTCAACTGGAAGTAAAACCTCGACCCTGCCTTAGGGATTTCAAACACACAAATTCCACTATAATAGGGCAAACATCAAGTTATAACCTATTAGACACGGACCTTTATTTTCACAAGATCCTCACTGGACTTTTTTTTTTTTTTTTTGTAAATAAAGAATTTTATTACAAAAATTAAAGAGTTACTACCAATATGAGTAGCAACTACAAGAAATGAAAGTTCAGTATTTGCCCTCTGGGCCAAAAAAACAACAAAACCAAAGCCCGAAGGCAAAACAAAGACAACAATTACAGAACCTCTAACTACTAAAGGGAGAGGAAACCGAAGCTACAATCAAAAGTGGGTAATAAACCCATACACCAAAGAAAACAAAAAAAGGTGAGTATGATAAAGCATCAGCTTAGTTTGAAAGCATACACCATCCACCAGCATCATCATAAAGAGCAGCTTGATAACAATCCCGCAGTCAGTCTGCCAGGACAGAACAACAGCATGCATGCAGTACCAACCAGGACAAAAGATCACAGCCATGAACCATCATCCAACAGCACAAACATAAGGAGGCCTAAGCAAGACAAAGAAGCATAAGATGCCACGATAAAGGTAGAGCAACAATTACCACAACAGAAGAGGCATAAGAAGGAGTCCTGGTAGAAGCAACAAACAAGGTAGCAATAGGAATACCATCCACCATACAATCCAGGCCATCAACTAGCACCTCATGCTAGGAGACAACACTAAAAATAGGGCCTCAACCCACTACAGACCAAGCAAGCTAGAACAACCAAGACTCACCCATGACAACCAACCTCCACCATGCTAAAACAATAACAAAGCATACACCATCCACCAGCATCACCATAAAAACAGCTTGATACCAGCCCCGAAGTCAGCCTGCCAGGACAGAACTATAGCATACATACAGTACAAACCAGAATAAAGGATCGAAGCCATAATCTATCAGCTAGCAACACAAACCCAAGAGGGCTCAAGTAAGACAAAATAGCATAAGATGCGTAGATAGAGGTAGAACAACAACCACCACAGCAGAAGAGGCATAAGAAGGAGCCCGGACAAAATCAAGAAACAAGGTAGAAAGAGGGATACTACCCACCATACAATCCAAGCCATCAACTAGCACCTCATGCTAGGAGACAGCACTAAAAATGGGGCCTCAACCCACCAAACACCAGGCAAGCTAAAATGACCAAGACACAACCATGACAACCAACCTCCACTAAATAAAACAAAGGAAAAACACCTTCCACCAGCATCACCATAAAATCCGCTTGATAACAACCCCGTAGACAGCCTGTCAGAACAGAACAATAGCATACATGCAGTACAAACCGGGATAAAGGATCGCAGCCATGAACCATCAACCAGCAATACAATCACAAGGAGGCTCAAGCAAAGCAAGGAAGCATAGGATGTGTAGACACCCATTTGTGTCTCCCCAAAACCAAACCCAGTGATGAGTACCTTTCGCGTCGAATCATAATCGAATGAAGTGAAAGTGTGGAAAGTCTAGTGTTGCGGATAGTTTTTAATTTCTTTTCTCTTCTCTCTGTTTTTGAAAACTTATTTTAAGAAAACAGCCAATCCAGTTTGGTTGGTCCATGATATGGGTCCAATAGTAGTGTAGTTGGATGGGGATTGACAAGAGCTTTCCAACTTCATAAATTATAAGCCCAATTTCGATGAATATTGAGGAAGTTATGGCCAATTTACTAAGCTGGGCCTGGTTTGAGCTTTATATGCGGTCCAATGATCTAGGGGAGGGCCTAATATGATTTATCATTCATAATGCAATTAGGAATGGTTTTAGTCTTCTAGATTCTTCTAGAAGGTTCTTTTCATTCCTAATTAAATTAGCATTGATAAATTGAATTTTGTTGACTTTTCAGAGTTTTAATTAAAATCAAATAGCATTTTCGAGGAAATTATATGATTTTATCCTCCAGTACGGCAAACTTATCTGATTTTCGAAAACGCGTTAAAAATAGGCTTGGCGCCTGACTCTAGGCATTGGCGCCTGGAGCCAGGCTTGGCGCCTGGCGCTAGCCACTGGCACCTGGCGCTAGTGTTGGTGCCTGGCGCTAGTTAGCCAGGGTTTGCGCTAGCTCTGTTTTTTGTGCGCCAAACTCTATTTTGTTTATTTTATCTTTTTGGCTGATTTTCTCTATAAATAACGTCGTAAAAACTCCATTTTCATTCACCAATTCTCACCGATTCTCATCATCAATCAGTTTTAATTAATATTCAACTACAATTAGTTTTCATTCAATTAATTCTCTCATTCTCTTCTCATTCATCAATTCTTTCTTAATTACTTTCTTTCTCTAAACTTTGTTTTTACATACAAAATTCCGCATTCATTAGATCTAGAAACACCTAGCCATATTCGAAGTTGCCTTCGCCCTGGACGTGAAAGGTTTAATATCTGAGGGTTTGGTCCCAAATCTCTATTTCAATTATTTAATTTAATTGTTTGATTATTATTTTCCTTGAAGTTACTAACGTGTGTATTTTGTTATTAGAAAGAGGTACGAGGCATCAAAGTAAGTGCTTTAATGGTTTTAATTGATACTATGATGTAGAAATCATGTTTAAATTGTTGTTATGATATTCCTAGTATCATGTCTAGGGTAAATTTAATATTAAATATGATTATTATGATGCCTTTTATTTTCTTCCTAATATTTATGATTGTTAGTATCATGTTAGGGTTAAAGTTTTGATTTTTATTGCTTAGTGACATGCTAGGGTTTGTTATTAATCTTGTTAGTATCATGCCTAGGATCTTGCTATTATTATTATGCTTTAACATTAACATGAACATGATTATTATTATAATTATTATTCATGATTATTATTGTTATATTTATGATTATGTTGCTTGATATTTATTTATTGCTTGATCACACCTTTTGTGCATGTTTAAAAGAATTTATACTTGTAATCACGCTTAATAAGATAATTAATAATCTTGTTAGGTTTAATATGATTATAATTCAAGTGATCTCCAATAATAGATTTACTTGTGCATTAAATTCAACCAACATAGATAAACAGGTTTAGGGTTAATCCTAATGATTGCATGTTAATTAGAAAGCGCACATGAATACGATCAGAATAAAGTAGAGGCCTATTATTAGGGCAGGTTCAATCTCTTTTAGGTTGGATTTGTACCTTCATCCCCGAACCCTTATTTGGTTCTAGACCTTATGGAGTTGACGATCTCTTGGATCGTTAAGGGGTGTAACCTTCACCCTATGAACGGTTTACAAGTTCCTAAAACTTGTTGGCGACTCTTTTGCTCTATCTTCTTCCCTTTTGGATGCCACCGTACTTTAGTGTATGATCACAGTGGGGTTCAAGCTAGGGGTTTAACGCTTGAAATTATTGAACATCTAGCCACAGCCCCACAAGCAATTCATCGAGTGTGGGAAACTGAAGGCAGCGCTGCTAAGTTACCTTAAGCAAGTTCAACTTTCCTGCATAAGTGTTCATTACATACATATACACACAAGTATAAGCAAAGTTCCAACTATTCATTAAAATCAATTGTTCAAACACTAAAACAGTAAAATTGTTCATGACTGAGATAGAGAAGTGGAAAATAGGCTGAAAAGGGTATGATATGCTAGGTTTCAAGGAACTCAAGAATTTTCTTGTAGTCCTCCTTTGTTTGTTGTGAAGAAGCTGCCAGATTATCTTCAAGACTCTTGAGTTTCAGAAGAAACTCCTTCTTTTGTTTATGTAGTGCCTTGTCCTATTCTTGCTTAAACTTCTTTTACTCTTGAAGTTCTTTGTCCTGTTACAGCACCAGCTTTTTGAGCTCTTTTAACTCCTTTCCCTGCTCCTGCACTAGCTTTTCCAGAGTTAACAACTGAAGTTTTCCAGCAGAATCCTTCATTTGCTTCTCAACCCTTTCCATCCTGTTCACCAATTCTGCAACTTGCCCATTGAGGATACCCTCCTCAACATCCAACTCTAGAGGTTGTTCCATGCTTGTCTGAGGAACAAAACTGGTAGATATCCTCCTACTCTTCCTTACAGGCTGCTCAGACACCTCTTTCTCTTTTCTCTTCCCTTTCACCTTTTCTTTATCTTTCTCTCCCTTCTCTATTCTTTGAATTTTCCTTTTACTACCTCCAAACTCAGTCCAGCTAGTGTTTCCTCATTTTGCACATTCTCTGGCTTCTCATCAAGAGCACCATACTTACCCTTCAGAACCACTCTAGCATTTTCAAACACAGTTGACAAAATGGCTCCATAGCCCCCTTTTGTCCTACTTGGAACACAATGTGCTAAGTGCTGATACATCAATACAGGGAAATTAACTTTAATTTTCTTAGATAGACAAAAAATTACAGCCATATCCATCAAGCATGCTTCTCACTTCTTTGCAGTTCTTAGAAAGATGGTTTTCTTAACTAAGTTGAACAACAACTTGTTTAACGAGTTCAAATCATTGTGACTCGTGATCTTCTTCCCCCTTTGACCACCTAGGGCTTCAACAATGTCACCAGTCAAGTAATTTCCTACTTTGACACTAGCTTTTCCCTTAATGTATGTTTTATACCCCTCAGTCGGAGTTTTCAGAATTTTCCCTAGGGTTTCAACATTTAATTCAATTTTTACACCATCAACTACACTAGAAATTACCCCCAATTTTGCTTGAAAATTTTGACAGAACTCGGTCATAGCAATTGGATACAAATAGTTTGCTGAAACTTTTGACAACAAGTATTACCAGCCTTGAAACTTAATCAAATCAAGAAACTCTAGGAATTTAGCTTTCCTACACCAATCTAGATCAATACGATGTCCTACAACATACATCCCTGCTTGTGACTCAAGTTCAGCCTGATTAGTTAACTCCTCTTCTTCATCTTCTTTTTATGATTCTTCCTTTTCTGAAATGTTGGGATCTTCTTTGTCTTCCCCTCCCTCATTCATCTCTCCTCCTTCTTTGTCATCTTCTTTGGTCTCTTCTGAATGTTTTTCTTGAGCAAACTCGTCAATTTCTTCAGTTTGCTCCTCAAGAGACTTCTCCCTTTGTTTCTTTTCTTTCCACTCTTTCAGCCTTTAAAAGGCTACTTGAAACAGATGACTCTTCTTGATCATCCTTACTTTCCACTTCTTTAGGTTTTGGAGATGAGGTTTTTAGTATTCTCAAGGGTTTTGGTTGAAGTTGAAGAAGGTTTGTAGTTCACCATGGCTAAAGGCGATGTCTCCTCTTGAATGGTGTTTTCGAAGCTTTGAGAGTTTTGTGATGAGACGATTTCAGCAATGATGACCATTGTTGTTCAATAGATGGTTTTTTTAAAAAAAATTCAAGAGGATTTTTACTAGAAAGAGGTTAATTGATTTGATGGTGAGGTGAAAGAGGTAGGTGAAATCAGCTTTTATAATTAATGAAGTGGTGTTAGGGATTTTAAAAGATTTCACTATTCAGTCATTAATTGAACAAATTCAATTACTTTTTCCAACTTTAAATTCACAGGATGAATTTGCCAAAATACTTTTCTTTCCAAATTCATTTAATTTAAAAGAAACTTTAAATAAATACACAATTGGAACACGCTTTTTACATATGTGCAATGTACATACTTAATAACTTACACAGTTAAGCAATTTAATGAACTTACCTTTAGTAATTAACAACGGTGACACTTCAGCTATGTTTAGCACACCATAATTGTGCTAAATGCTCTTTTTTCTCTATTTCTTATATTTTCGACTTTGCCATATCTTAGAACTTCAGTAGCAATCAATTCAGCTTGATCATCCCAAGTTATAGTCTCAATTTCTCAAATCTTTCTCTGTTCAAGGGTTTGGTCAAAATATCTGCAAGTTGATATTCCGTATTACAAAATTTCAATTTAATATTCCCTTGTTCCACATTATCTTTTAGAAAGTGATGCCTAATGTGGATGTGTTTTACCTTAGAGTGCTGAACTGGATCCTTAGAAATACATATAGCACTTGTGTTATCACAATAAATAGGCACACACTTAAAAATAATACCAAAATCTCTAACATGTTGCTTTATCCAGAGTACTTGTGAACAACATGCTGCTGCTGCCACGTACTCAGCTTCAGCTGTAGATAATGCAACTGTGTTTTGCTTCTTGGAACCCCAGGAAACTAAACAAGGTCTTAAAAACTGAACCATACATGAAGTGCTTTTTCTATTAACCAAATCACCTGCATAGTCAGCATCAGTAAATCCATTTAAATCAAATGAGTCACTTCTAGGATAGAAGAGACACAGGTCATCAGTTCCTTTCAAGTATCTAAGGATTCTCTTTACTGCTTTCAGGTGAGACTCCTTTGGGTTTGCTTGGAACCTGGCACACAACCCTACACTGAAAGATATGTCAGGTCTACTAGCTGTTAGGTAAAGTAGAGATCCTATCATACCTCAATACATAGGTTGATCAATACAAGTTCCAGTTTGATCTTCATCCAATCTAGTTGCTAAACCCATTGGAGTATCATTGGTCTTAGCATTTTCAAGCTTGTATTTCTTGATCAGTTCCTTGATATAATTTTGTTGATGGATCATGATTCCTTCTTTAGTTTGCTGGATTTGCAATCCGAGAAAGAAATTTAATTCTCCCATCATAATCATTTCAAAATCTCCACTCATAAGGTCAGCAAAATACTTGAATAAAGATTCGTTAGTTGCACCAAATAAAATATCATCTACATAAATTTGTACAACTAGGATATCAGTTCCATTTGATTTCAAAAACAAAGTTTTATCAATCATTTTTCAAAAGGAACTTTGATAACCTTTCATACCATGCTCTAGGAGCTTGCTTCAACCCATAAAGAGCTTTGTCAAGCTTATAAACATGGTTTGGGAACTCCTGACTTTCAAATCCAGGAGGTTGTTCCACATAGACCTCTTTATTTAGAAATCCATTTAAAAATGCACATTTAACATCCATCTGAAACAACGTGAATCCTATATAAGCAACAAAAGCAATAAGTAAAAAAAATAGCCTCTAACCTAGATACTGGAGCAAATGTTTCTTCATAGTCTATTCCTTCTTGTTGATTGAAACCTTGTACAACAAGTCTTGCTTTGTTTCTGACAATAATCCCATGCTCATCTAGCTTATTTCTGAACACCCACTTTAAGCCTATATTCTTCTTATTCTTGGGTCTAGGTTCCAGATGCCAGACTTTATTTCTTTCAAACTCATTTAGTTCAGCTTGCATAACATTAATCCAGTCTATGTCAGTTAAAGCTTCAACATAGTTCTTAGGTTCCATAGAAGAGAGGAATGCATAGAATGCACAGAAGTTTCTAAGCTGAGCTTTGGTCTGAGTTCCTTTTGAGATATCACTCATAATTGCATCTACAGGATGTGACTTCGGATATTTCCATCGCTTAGGTGTAAATTCCTTTACTTGATACAATCTTTCCTGATTATTGTTGATTGGTTCTTCTGTAGGAACTCGTTCTTGAGTCTCAGTTGGAACTTCAATAGGATCTTCCTCATTCTGATTTTAATTCTGTTCTTGAGGAGGAGTTCCTGGTGCATTCTCCATTTCTTGATCTTCATTTTCTTCGGGATTCGTTTGCTCAACAATTTCAACCTGCTGCTTCTGCAATGATGTTGATTCTTCATCTGGATCTGTCTTGTGTACAAGTCCAATTTCAAAATCATCATCACAATCCTGTACATCATTCAAATGTTTAGTTTCATAAAATATAATATGTACAGATTCCTCAACACACATTGTCCTTTTATTATAAACTCTATATGCTTTACTATTAGAGGCATATCCTAAGAATACTGCCTCATCACTACGTTCATCAAACTTTCCTAAGTTTCTTTTACCATTATTATGAACAAAGCATTTACAACCAAATGATCTAAAGTAAGAAATATTAGGCTTTCTCCCTTGGATTAGCTCATAAGGAGTTTTGTTGGTGATGGCTCTTACTGATACTCTATTAAGAATATAGCAGGTTGTATTCACTGCTTCTGCCCAGAAGTTCCTAGGCAAACCACTTGAGATCAGCATTGTTCTAGCCATGTCTTCAAGGCTTCTATTCTTGAGTTCCACCACTCCATTTTGTTGTGGGGTCCTTGGGGCTGAGAAGTTGTGATCCATTCCATGCTCAGTGCAAAATTCATCAAATTTTGAATTTTAAAATTCAGTTCCATAATCTGATCTGAGGTGAATCAGTGGATTACCTGTTCTTCTCTGTTCTTTCTTTACAAAAGCTACAAATTCATCAAACGTTTCATCTTTACTAACATAAAGAAACCCCAAGTAAACCTTGAAAAGTCATCAACAATAACCATAACATATCTCTTACCACTTCTGCTTTAGATTCTCATAGGACCACATAGATCCATATGAACAAGTTCCAAAGGTCTTTTGGTCTTACTATTTTCTTAGACTTAAAAGAAATTCGAGTCTGTTTTCCTCTAACACAAGCATCACACACTTTGTCATACAGGAACTTAATGCAAGGAAGTCCTTCCACTAGTTCCTTAGATCTCAATTTATCAAGTAAAGTAAAGCTTGCATAGCCGAATCTCGTGTGCCATAGTAGAGGATCATTCTCAATGACACTAAGACAAGTTAAACTGCTATTAGGAACCTCGTTAAGATCCACAACATATGTGTTCCCTTTACGAGTTCCTTCTAAAATAATGTTCTCAGTGTCATTGTGAATGATTCTACACTTATTGGAAGTAAAGCTTACAGAGTTACCTTTGTCACAAAATTGTGAAATACTTAACAAGTTGTGCTTGAGGCCCTCGACCAAAAATATATTATCAATTGCATGGGAACTTGACCTTCCTACTTTGCGAATAGCAACTATATCTCCTGTCATGTTATCACCAAAGGTCACAGTTCCCCCATAGTAGGTATCTAGTGAGAGAAATCTAGATTTGTCTCCAGTCATGTGCTTAGAACAACCACTGTCGAGGTACCAAGTGTTGTTCCCCCTCACTGGAACCTGCATGAGAAATCAAATGTTAGTTTCAGGAACCTAGGTTTCCTTGGGTTCTTGTGTAACAGCAGCAAATTCATCATTCTGACGAGTGGAAAACTAGGTCGTTATCTAATCTTCCCTCGGCCAAACTAAATTTATAAACACTTAACAAACCTAAATACGAGTATAGAGGCAAGTCAAGGGTCGAACCCAAAGGAACGGTAATGTTCAAGCACTTTCAATTATGCGCCTAAGCTAGGTCGAAGACGAAGGTAAGAGAGAATACTAACAACTAACAAAACAAGTAACCAAGGAAATAAAATACTAGGAACGGGTATCAACAAGTAATCATGTCAATTGCAACAACATGGGAAGAGCATGCCAATCAAAGGTTGTGAGGACTAATGATAAGCATAGGAATCAAAGAGCTATCTACTAATTGTTAAGCTAGGGTTCACTATGAATAACAAACTAAGAGAATCACAATCAAAACCAATTGATAATTGCAATTCCTAAATCAATTGTTCATGTCATTAGCAATTACAATGCAATCTAGCATAATTCTCAAGGCCAAATTGAATTACACACATGCAAACCTTCACTAATCACTTTAATCTCAACAATCAATCAACACAATCCCCAAATTAATCACAATTAATCAATCATACAAGTTTCACCCAATTCCTAGCCAAAAAACTATTCAAGAATCATCATCTATCAACTAACAACTATGGAAATCAAGAATCAACAAAATACCAAGAACAATTACACTAATCAAGCATCAAACATCAAAATTAAACCAAACAAACATGAAATTAAACAAAGAAATAAGGTGAGATAGAGTTAAGAATGCTCATTGATAATAGAGAAGATCTTGAACACAATTGTCACACTTGCATCTTCAATCTCTCAATCACCATTGAAATTCCTCACTTTCTCTCTCTAAAACTACTCCTATTCTAGCCTAATCTAGAGAGAGAAACTCTCAACCTAAGAGAGAGAAAACTATTCTAAAACTAAAGAAATACATGAATGAAGAATAAAGGAAACCAAAAACTATATAAACAAAAGAAGAAAAGAAGCTTAAAATCGTAAAAGACCTAGAAACCTGCGCCCGCGGAGAAATCGGCCGCGCCCGCGGAGGGGAACGGACACCCCGATAGCCGCGCCCGCGGCCCAAGCCCGTGCCCTCGGGACAACCGCGGGTGCTTACTGCCCAAATACGGCAGTTTTGGAGCTGCAGCAACCCCGCGCCCGCGAGTACTATAGCCCGCGCCCGCGGCAGTTTTCTAGGGCCAATTTCAGAAGGTTGT
Source organism: Chenopodium album (assembly GCF_948465745.1). NCBI lineage: Eukaryota > Viridiplantae > Streptophyta > Magnoliopsida > Caryophyllales > Amaranthaceae > Chenopodium > Chenopodium album. Next base: position 51,822,768 of record NC_137841.1, on the reverse strand, counting down.
AACTTCCTATATAAGAATTGTATTAAAACGTGCTACCTATAATTGGAAAGCTCTTCAAGTCTAGTTTCCAACCCAACTTGAATCACCCTAATCCGATCTGTAGAACTTGAGATATGACTAAAACAATGCACAAAGGTCCTATTTGATACTTTGCAATCCTTCGTTTTCCTTTGTTTCAAACTCAAATTCAATTCCGAAAAGTGCATATTGATCCTAGTGGGTGCTATTTTCAATTCCCATGGATATAGACCGCGACGTACCTACAAAACAAGACAAAGAAACGGAGAAGCAAGAGAAATAGCCGAGAAATGAATAAAATGATAAGAAAGCCATTAAAAGCATGCATTTCTCTAAACAAACACAAAAACACGCGAATCGAGCATTATTCTCTAAAAACACGACATAAACGACTACAAAGGAGCATAGAAATATAAAGAAAACATAGCCTAAAGGTGCCATAAATGGCACGGATCAAATTCCCCCAAGCTAAACTTTTGCTCGTCCTCGAGCAAAACAAAATCCAACCCAAGGGAAAAATGATGACATTATTCAAGCAAAGAAAGAAACGAGAAAACTAGAGAAAATGGGAATATACACTAACTCACTTTCGTAGGAATCACGGTCAATTTTAGCAACTAAAGACAAGCCATTTAAACCCCTAGATCGCCCTAGAGGACGAGTGATGCTCTCGTAAGGGTATCCTAAGAGTTTACCCATAACTCTCATAATAATATAAACAAAGCAAAGCATGAAAAAGAAATCAAAATACAAGAAAAGGAAACAAATGTTCATGAAAGGACTTTTGCAAATGTACAAGCACAATGAATGCAAATCTTTCTAAACAAGTAAGGGAGTGCACACTATAAGATACCTAAGGTTGATTGAAACATAAAATGCTAAGCATAGGAAATAGTTATCACACTCCACTTTCATCCCAAACGGTCTTACCGCGTTCCCCCTACTAATCTCATATCTCCCCATAGTGAGCATCTCATAGATTCCGCGAAGGAACCGGAAAAAGATCAAATTTTTGGGCTACTCGACATCTTGACTTCGCATCCCCTTTCCTTAGCCAATGACCCATGATTCCCTCCCCCGAATAGTGACTCAACTTTCTAGGTCGAAAGGTCTTTCCCCAAGGTTGTAACATAAGGCATAAAGGGTGAAGGTAGGCTAAAATTTAAAATTTGGAGGTTTTCCTAAAAAGTGAAGCAAAAGGGTGATCAATCCTCAACAACACGATCAAGAAATCACCAAGCAAAAGCAACACCCCCAAGCTTATTTGAAGCTATACTCACAAGAAATATATACAAAAAGCGTGAACGCTTCTCCCCCAAGCTTAAATGAAGCATTGTCCTCAATGCTTATAATGAGAAAAGAATACATCAAAATATTTTTTAATTTTCACTTTTTTCAAATTTTTTTTTTACTTAAACTTGCAATGTCCTCGCCTTTTGCTAAATTCGGACGGCTTTTTCTATAATGAAATTTATTAGTCCATGCCTTTTATGATTAAGGACGACTTTTACTCAAACACTTGCCATTATTCACAAAGAAGACTTAATCACAAACTAGCACTCAAAAAAACCAAATTTCAAACTTATCCACCACAAACTCCATCATACGTGATCAATTTGCTTCACAAAAAACCAAGAATAGAAAGAAAATGAAACAAAAGGCCAAAGAACTAAAGATGTGGCTTGAAAAGAAGGTATAAGGCTCAAATGGTTGCAAGAAGGCAAATGGAAACCCAAAAACAAATATGAATCAAACTAACCTAAAAATGAAAAATACCACCCCGAAAAAGGTGCCTTTGTCCTCCCTAGATAGCTCGGTCTCGGGTTTAAGAATCATACATCAAGCTTTATAGATTAGGCTTGCAAAGTCAAGGACCCCATGCCGCTCATGCAAGAATATGATGAAAGCTTGAACAAATATAAATCTCACATGGTTGTAGCAAAAACTCACTAAGGTTGTCAAATCGAAGATAGGGAGAAACTACCAAACATGCCACAAACAAGTAGAATCCGGCTTCATGATCCCCCTAGTTCTAGACAACTACCTTAGCATGCTTTATCCTTGAATCAACCAAACGTAATCTCAAACCGTGCACACCACTACCATTTAGGAAGAAAAGCATTCAATTATACAAGTCCAAATGTTATTATGTCCAAAGCAAGAACAAAACAAAACACATTGCAAATTTGCCTTGATAGAAACAAAAATATTTTTTGAGTTTTTCAAAATATAAGAACATGGAAAAGCATATACAAAGGTGCATAGCATATATGAATCAACATCCCCATCAAACATGATAGAATACCCTCCCCCAAGCTTGAATGAGACTATACACTCAAACATAAATCAAATAATCCATGGGAGGGGAAAACAAGGAGATCAATCCAACCAACCAACATATGTCCAACATGGCATCAACCATTAGAGAAAGAGCAAGGAAGGATATTACCGGATTTTAGGTGGGTGTAAATACCCACAAATGACCCAATTAGACCTTTCAAAGCTAAATTCTCAAGAATTGAACCTTGTTTCCATATGCTAGCAAAAATAGGTGTCAAGCTTCCTCGATTCTTGATCCAAATCGAAACACCAAAGTATATCAAGTCATGTACCTAGCAAAAGGAACACAAATATTTCCATGAGAGAAAATCTATTCTAAAAAGAAAAGAAAATGAAAGCAATAAAACACGGGTTACTTCCCGAGAAAGGCTTGCTTAAGGTCCAAGCTTGACCGCTCTAGAAAATAATAATTCAACGCGCGCAAGAGCTTGTCAAATGCACTACTACACATTTCATATGATAGAAGGTAGGCAAATGACGGGATAAGAACGTGCAACAAGATCGTTGCACACAAGTGAGAAGGGAGATGCCAAAAGAAAGAAGAAGAGGGATCAAAAGGAAAAACAAGAAAATAAGAAGAAGAAGAAGGGGGAATACAAGAATGGAAAGAAAAAGAAAAAGGCAAATCCTCCTCACTAAAATATTTTTGGGTGGCAACATCACCCTTTTCCTCAACAATAGACGAATGAGGGACATTATGATCATCATAGACAAGGGAGTCCCCAATAGGCTTATCAACAAAGGAAGGGAGAAAAATAGGGCAATAGGGGATGTGGTCAATTCTTTGAGAAAAAGGGGTATGAGAAATAGGCAAAGGGTTCGCGACTCCCTCAACACAAGGTCTCACATCGCCAATGAGGGCATGAAAATCAATCATAGAGTCCTCAAATGAAGTCCTCTCACAATCGACATCTCCCTCAAGCTCAAAAACTCTAAAGGAATCAATCTCATCCTTCTTTGCACCACAATAAACAACCTTTCCTTCCACAAACTCAAAACCCAAGTCCTCAAAACCGTGCATGAATGGATGCAAATATTGCTCAAAATCATCTCTCTCCCATGAAGCATCATCAATGAACTCACTTAGAAGGCTACGGGTTTTCATTTGAATCTCAATAAACACATTGGACATAACCTCAAACAAGTCCAAACACTCATGGATAGAAGAGCCGCATTCATACACTTGAGACTCATCATAATCAACCAAGGAAGAGGAGTTTAGATTCACAAAATCATCATAATCATCATCACTCTCAACTCCCTTTCCTTCACTCCTTTGCTCAACAATAGGTCCTCACACACTCTTGGTTGTTCAAAATGATCATCATCATCATCCTCAACACACACATTAAATTGAGATTTTTCACAAACAAGCATCAAGGATGACAATTGGCTTTCTAACTCATTTTTTCTTCTCTTTCCCTCCTCAAGACGCTCCTCATTCTTTTTCATTATCTCTAATTGACCTCTCATAGATTGAAGAATCATCTCCTTACTAGTCCCAAGATCATCATTAAGCTCAATGTGCCTAATTTGAGACTCAAATATATCAACAAGAGATTCAAAAGATGTATAAGGTTGAGGCTCAACAAGAGGAGAAGAAATACAACCAAGATTGGAAGAATTAACATTAAGATCATGAGCATATTCATCACAATGGGGAGTAGGAGCACAATCAAGGGCATGAGATTCATCATCAAGGGAATGAAGCACATCACAAGAAGGCATGGTAAATAATGAAGAATACTGAAACACACCATTAGCATAAACTTGAGCATGTACTTCATCGTCATGAACAAAAGGGGAAATGGAGTTGAAATCATGTGTTCTAGGTTCACTAATGGGATCATGTGACAAATCATGGGAAATCATGCTAACATTGGAAGAATCAAGGCATTGCACATCAATATTATGAACATGATTATCCCTATTATAAACATCCCTAGCAAACCAAACATAGAAATCCCAAGCATCATCAATTGACAATGCTCTAAATTCACCATTATGCACGCATTCAACTTCATCCCTAGTTTGCTCATTCAAACCAAAATAACAAATCTCACAAGCCTCCCAAAGACTACAACAATTATAGTCATGAAATCCCTCTAGTCTATTAAAATATTCACAAAAAGGCTCATTGTCAAATTGAGGAAATGAGAGACATGCCATTTTTTTACAATGCAAACAAAAAGAAATAAAAGAAAAGTATACACAAAGACCTAGACTCAAGCAATCAAAAACGCTCAAACATAGACACCGTTCCCCGGCAACGGCGCCATTTTGACGAGTGGAAAACTAGGTCGTTATCTAATCTTCCCTCGGTCAAACTAAATTTATAAACACTTCACAAACCTAAATACGAGTATAGAGGCAAGTCAAGGGTCGAACCCAAAGGAACGGTAATGTTCAAGCACTTTCAATTATGCGCCTAAGCTAGGTCGAAGACGAAGGTAAGAGAGAATACTAACAACTAACAAAACAAGAAACCAAGGAAATAAAATACTAGGAACGGGTATCAACAAGTAATCATGTCAATTGCAACAACATGGGAAGAGCATGCCAATCAAAGGTTGTGAGGACTAATGATAAGCATAGGAATCAAAGAGCTATCTACTAATTGTTAAGCTAGGGTTCACTATGAATAACAAACTAAGAGAATCACAATCAAAACCAATTGATAATTGCAATTCCTAAATCAATTGTTCATGTCATTAGCAATTACAATGCAATCTAGCATAATTCTCAAGGCCAAATTGAATTACACACATGCAAACCTTCACTAATCACTTTAATCTCAACAATCAATCAACACAATCCCCAAATTAATCACAATTAATCAATCATACAAGTTTCACCCAATTCCTAGCCAAACAACTATTCAAGAATCATCATCTATCAACTAAGAACTATGGAAATCAAGAATCAACAAAATACCAAGAACAATTACACTAATCAAGCATCAAACATCAAAATTAAACCAAACAAACATGAAATTAAACAAAGAAATAAGGTGAGATAGAGTTAAGAATGCTCATTGATAATAGAGAAGATCTTGAATACAATTGTCACACTTGCATCTTCAATCTCTCAATCACCATTGAAATTCCTCACTTTCTCTCTCTAAAACTACTCCTAATCTAGCCTAATCTAGAGAGAGAAGCTCTCAACCTAAGAGAGAGAAAACTATTCTAAAACTAAAGAAATACATGAATGAAGAATAAAGGAAACCAAAAACTATATAAACAAAAGGAGAAAAGAAGCTTAAAATCGTAACAGACCCAAAAACCCGCGCCCGCGGAAAAATCAGCCGCGCCCGCGGAGGGGAACGGACACCCCGATAGCCGCGCCCGCGGCCCAAGCCCGTGCCCTCGAGGAGCCCTCGGGACAACCGCAGGTGCTTACTGCCCAAATACGGCAGTTTTGGAGCTGCAGCAACCCCGCGCCCGCGGGTACTGTAGCCCGCGCCCGCGGCAGTTTTCCAGGGCCAACTTCAGAAGGCTGTAACTTCCGATCTAAGAATTGTATGAAAGCGTGCGACCTATCATTGGAAAGCTCTTCAAGTCTAGTTTCCAACCCAACTTAAATCACCCTAATCCAATCTGTATAACTTTAGATATGACTAAAACATTGCACAAAGGTCCTATTTGATACTTTGCAATCCTTCGTTTTCCTTTGTTTCAAACTCAAATTCAATTCCGAAAAGTGCATATTGATCCTAGTGGGTGCTATTTTCAATTCCCATGGATATAGACCGCGACGTACCTACAAAACAAGACAAAGAAACGGAGAAGCAAGAGAAATAGCCGAGAAATGAATAAAATGATAAGAAAGCCATTAAAAGCATGCATTTCTCTAAACAAACACAAAAACACGCGAATCGAGCATTATTCTCGAAAAACACGACATAAACGACTACAAAGGAGCATAGAAATATAAAGAAAACATAGCCTAAAGGTGCCATAAATGGCACGGATCACATTCTTCTTGATCCAAATCTGTTCTACATGTTTTTCATTTTTCTGAGTACTCTTTTCTTTCTTAGAACACTTAACCTGTTTGTGTCTAGTATTGCCATAGAAATAACAAACAATACTACTAGGCAGGTCAACATACTTCTTTTCCTTTTGGAACTTCCTTTTGAAACCCAAACCTTATGTTCTTTTAGTTTGAGCTTTGGTGATCCAATCTGGAACTCTGTATCCTACAGGTTGTTTACCTTTCCTGGCTTTCTCAAGTTCCCCCTCAAGTATTGCCTTATCCGCTTTTATATCTTCCAAATCAGATTTTAGTTTTCAAAATTCGGATATTGAGCAAGTGGAGGAACTTCAGAATCAGGAGTATCAAGATAGAGTTTCATCAAGGATAGTTCCACATTTAACATTATGTTATTATGTTTCAACCTTTCTATAGTTTCTTTCAAATAATTATTATCATCAAACAGACTAAAGAATCTATATTGAATATCAAATTTCATATTATCAACCCACTCACTGTTTTCTTTAAAAGTTACCAAAGCTTCATCACTTTGCTGTTTAGCTCTATGCAATTCTTTCAATTCTTCTTGAATTTCTAAAACAGCAAATATTAAGTTTTCTTTAGAGAAATGTCTAAGTTCTTTTTGAGAGAACCATACCTCAGATTCTAGTTCCTTCAGTTTTGCTTTTTCATCAGTTTTTGCCATCAAGCATAGATGCGCAGTTTCCTCTGACGGTTGATCTTCCTCTTCTTCTGAATCCGAATCTCCCCAAGCAGCCAGCATGGCTTTCTTCACATTGTCCTTGGTGAAGTAAGGCTTATAGACTCTTGATTCTTTGGATTGCTCCTTGCCCTTTGTCTTTCCTTTCTCACCATCTGGTAATGGACAATCTTTGATGAAGTGATCTTTAGACCCACATTTGAAACAAGTTGTGTTTCTGGAACTTGCATACTTCTTGTTCCTATCAAACTTCTTGTAGTTCATCATCCTTTTGAACTTTCTAACTAGCATTGCCATTTCTTCCTCATCAGCTTCCGATTCCTCTGAGTCTTGAGCCTTAAGAGCAAGACTCTTGTTCTTGGAACTTTCAGTATTGGAACTCAAGTGAAGTTCATGAGTCATCAATGATCCAGCTATTTGTTCCATGTTAAACTTCGTGAAGTCCTTGGCTTCTTACATCGCAGTAACCTTGGATCTCCATCGCTCATCTTGTGGTAGGCTCCTTAAGACCTTTCTTGCCTGTTCATCAATAGGAATGTGTCTGCCAAGGGAATTCAATTAATTAATAATATCATTGAACCTAGTAAACATTTCCTCTATAGATTCCTTTGATTGCATTTCAAACCTTTCATATCTAGACATTAACAAATCAATCTTAGAACATTTTACCTTATTAGTACCTTCATGAGTTACCTCTAGTAGATCCCAAATATGTTTAGCAGACTTGCATCCCATGATACGATTATGTTCATAAGGTCCAAGTCCATAGTGCAAATACTTTATAGCTAAAGCATTCAATTCAAGTTTCTGATAATCTTCCTTATCATAATCAGAAATAAGTTTAGGAACTACCTCGTTCTTATCATTAGTTGCAGTTATTTCAAAATCACCAGTTTCAATAACACGCCAAACCTGGTAATTTTCAGCCTTGATAAAGATCTTCATCCTGTTCTTCCAGTAAGTGTAAAAATTACCATTGAACATGGGTGAACGTTGGGTGGAATACCCTTCTTCAAGTTTCTCCTTGTAATTCATCTCTCCAAGAACTTACTCAGCAAAGTTATTTGCTTACACGTGAGAACCTTGCTCTGATACCAATTGTTAGTTGAGATGATTAATACAAGAGGGGGGGTGAATTGTATTGAGTTCCTAATGACTACTTTTTGCGGAATAATAAACAATGCATATAGGAACTTGCTAGAACACACAAATTTTACGAGGAAACCTTCCAGGGCCCAACTGGAAGTAAAACCTCGACCGTGCCTTAGGGATTTCAAACACACAAACTCATCTATAATAGGGCAAACACCAAGTTACAACCTATTAGACACAGACCTTTATTTTCATAAGATCCTCACTGGACTTGCTACTTGATAGGACCCTATCCTACCCAATCTAAGTACCACATTTAGATTCACTCGTACCACCAAAGTGCTACACGTACTGCCAAAGTACAAACTACTTGCACCACCTAAGTACAGAACTCTCAGCCTCACCTCGAAGCTTACAAAACTATATGTAAATCAAACAATAAACTCACCCAAATAACCCAACCCAATACAAGTGAACGACACCTAGTATGATAGGCAAGCAATGCACGAAATCCGAAACTAATATGACAAGTTAGAAGCTTGGTAAACTTACTCAATTATGGCACTGTGATTTCTCCACGCAACAACTCACAAAAACCTAAAACCATTATGCTCTCTAGTATTTATACAAGTATCACTCGTATAGAAAGTAGGTTTTCTAAAAGATAAATAAGTTAACTTAACTTATCTTTAAACACGGTTTTATGTAAATCAAGTGGAATAAAATCTTTTCCGGAAAATAAGATTAAAAAGATATTAGTTAAAAAGATTTATCTTTTTAACAAACTGATTTAAAGAAAACAATCTTTTTAGAAAATATTTTCCTAAAATCTATCTTTTATAATTTTCCATATTATTTTATTTACCAAGCCAACTTGTCACGCTTCTAATAAATTTCGCGCAATAACCTACTTATCATATTAACAATAATCTAGAAGAAGAAAATCTTAACTAAATATAATTGTTGCGCCGCGCTTTTAATCAGGTAGATTACTTGGGCTCCAAGCTTATTAAGTCCCACCAAAGAACTTAAGCTTGTTGTCTTCAAGTTCCTGTTAGGGATCGTTCCTGTTAGGGAACTCAGTTCTTGTTAGAGAACTAGTTCTTGTTAGAGAACTCTTCTTCTGATTTGTTTAACTCCTTCAATAAAGATCTTTTCATGTCTTCTTAGTTCCAGCTACTTCTTCCATCACCACGATCAACTTCACCTAAACTAATCAAACACTTGAAAACCTTTATTAGTTGAGTTTGCTTTAGTTTAAGTTCCTCATCATCAAAACCTTTATGCTTCAACAATATGTTTCAAAAGAAAGATGCAATTCAAGAAAATCAAATGAAATTTCATGAAAAGGTTGTCCAAACTTAAAAAAAAGGCGAGGACATCAAATTATATATATATTTTAGGTTGTTTTGATTTCTTCCCTAGTTTAAGCATTGAGGACAATGCTTCATTCAAGCTTTGAGGGAGCATTCCTTCATCTTTGTATATATTGTGTGTTGAATAAGCTTGGGGGGAGGCATTATTGGTATTTTTGTTTGATGTATAGTGCCTTCTTGAGTTTTTTTTTTTTTTGAGTGTTGGCCACACTTTTGCTTCACTTAGGAAATATTACCAAATTTTCAAATTTTTACCCCGCCTTAACCTTTCCCCTTACGTTACAACCCATGAAAAGACCCTTAGACTCTAGTGGGTTAGGTCAAACAATGGTGGAGGGAGATAGACTTCAAATGCATAGTTGAGACGTCGAGATTACCTTTCTCAAAGCTTTTCATTTCTTTAACTTTTTTTGGTTCCTTCGAGGAATCATGAGAAGCTAGCTTAAGGGTCGATTTAAAGCTAGTGGAGAGAACACGGCCTAATTGGTTGGGGTTAGGGTGGATTGAGTCCTAACTAGTTCTCTATGCTTAGCATATGTTATGTTTCAATCAACCATTGACATCTCGATACGTGTCTACCATTTTTTGTTTAGGAAGCTTGGTATATACTTCTGTTTTGTCTACATGCAAAAGTCCATTGTAAGAGCATTCTTTTTCCTTTTGGTTTTAACTTTTTCTTTTTTCCTATTTTTTGCTTTGCCTCATTTTACTTAAGAGTTATGGGTTATTCTCTTAGGAAACCCTTACGAGAGCATTACTCGTCCTCTAGAGCGATCCAGGGGTTTAAATGGCTTGTCTTTTGTTGCTAAAAATGACTGTGATTCTTAAGAAAGTGAGTCAGTGTACATTCTCTTATTCTTTAGTTTTCTCGTTTCTTTCTTAGCTTAAATTATGTCATCATTTTTCCCTTGGTCTTGACTTTGTTTTGATCGGGACTAGAAAAAGTTTATCTTGGGGGAATTTTATGAGTGTCATTTATGGCACTCATAGGGTAGTCTTTTAGGATGTTTTTACCCTGTTTTCATAGCTTTCTTTTATCATTTTGGTATTTTCTCCTTTAGATTCTCCTTTTCCTTCTCTCTTCGTCTTTTACTTTCCTTTATTTGGATTTCTTCTTGTTTTTCTTTTTCTTTGGCTCTTTTTCTCTTATATTTTCTTTCTCCATTTACTTTTGTAGGTATCTAAGGAGTTGGCCTTGAATAGGGTTCGAGATGAGCTACAAGGACAAAGCAAAGGGAGAAGAAAGCTCCTTGGAGAGGGCTTGGACATGGCGCACTCCATCAGTACATAGCCGCGAGCGCTGGTTTCAAGGGTCGCGGACGCGGGTTAAGTGCAAAATTTGGTGATTTTTGGGCAGTAACTTCCCGCGGTCACGGCTGATTTGAAGAGGCCGCAACATCTTGGAAAGGTCGCGGACCCTTGAAGAGCCTTGAGGAGTAGGGCAATTGCCGCGCCCAAACCGTGGACTCGGTGGCTGATGCAACGGGCTACAGTACCCGTGGGTGCGGCCATTTCCCAGAATGCCCGCAGAGTTTTTTATGGGTTCCGTACCCATTTTTCCGCGCCCGCAGGATTTAAAGGAGAGGGCGCGGCTGACTTGATTTTCCTCTTTGTCTATAAATACTCTTGTATTTCCTTTTAAAAAAACACTTTCATTTACATAGTTTTTAGAAAAAGAAGCTAGAGAGAAGTTAAAGAGAAAGTAGAGATAGAAGTTCTTTGATTTGGATTTGTATTACAACATTTATTCAATCAAGTTTGGATTTCTTCTTCAATCAATGATATTTGTGAGAACTTATTCCTTTGAATTTACTTTTGCTTGATGTTTCCTTTAATTTTGGAATGTTTTATTTTGATTGTTGATCTTTTGGTTTGAGAATTTGTTGAGTTTGATTTTCTCTTTAAATAAGTTTGAAATGATGATGTTTGTGATTCAATGTGTTTTGCTTTTGAATTCCATTATGATTTGTGAGTAGATTAGTAGCTAGGGAGAAGGGGAAGCATGCTTGATTTATGATTTTTGCTATTTGATGATTCTTAATTGATCGGATTGTTACAATTAAATTGGTTGATATAGTTGTGCATGTGCTTAATTTGATTAGGACTAATCAACCTAGATAATTAATCTAGATTGCATAGAAAATTTCACATGAACCCTTGATTTGAGAATGGCTTTAATTGGTTAAATTTGATTGTGATCTTCCTTGTTAGTCATTCATAGTGAACCCTAGTTTGACTTATAGGAGGTAGCTCTTAATTGAATTTTATTGTTTGCAACTATTGTTTGTCCTTTTTAAAGCGTGAATCAATTGATTATCTATCGATTAACATAATCATTGAGCTTGGATGTGGAACCTTAATCCCTAGTGTTTAGCATTTTGATTTTTTTCATTGATTAGTTGATTTTAGACATACTTCAAGCCACCATTCTGTCTTCGAAATGGCTTAGCGTAGACTATAACAACCTTCCCCTCATTCCTCGTGGTTCGACCTTTAACTTACCCCTATACCCGTATTAGGTTTGTTGAGCGAATATAAATTTGTTTGGCGCTAGGGAAGACTAGATAACGACCTACATTTTCCGTACGTCACTTCCCATTCATCACCACGTACCTTGTAAGACACAGCTTTTTCAGGTGACTTGCTGATGAATCGAGTCAGTGTTGACATTCTTCCTGTCAGCCGCATGATGTCATTAGAGCACTTTGGCTCGTGGAGGCTTAAGATTGCCTCAAATTTCTCCGGTTTGGCGTCGATTTCTCTCTTTCAGTGTGACAAATGTTTCCTCTTGGTCTTGCGTGGCACTCTTGACAATTGAATCGTCAACGTATACTTCAACATTTCTTCCTTTTTAGTGCATGAATACTCTATCCATTATTTTCTAAAAAGTATCCCTGGTATTCTTCAGCCCGAAAGGCATAGCTATGTAATTGTACACTCCCCCTTCGGTGATGAACGCGGTTATCTGCCTGTCTGGCTTGTGCATGCTGATCTGATGATACCTTGATAAGTCATCCATGAAGCTTAGAAAGGTATGGCCGCTGGTTGAGTCTACCAGCTTGTCAATCTGTGGCAGTGGTTAGCAATCTTTTGGACATGCTTTGTTGAGATCTATGAAATTAACGCACATCCTCCATTTGCCATTCGCCTTCTTTACCATGATTACGTTGGTCAACCACTCTGGATAATCACAAGGCTCTATGAATCAAGCCTCTATGAGCTTGTCTACCTCCTCCTGGATTGCCTGATTTTTCTCCGTGGAGAAGCTTTGCTTTTTCTGCCTAAATGGCTTGCTTTCCTCTTTCACATTTAGCATGTGAACCATAACTGCGAGGTCAATTCCTGGCATCTCGTCTGCTGAAAATGCAAAAATGTCCTTATTCTCCCTCGGCAGCTCTATGAGATGGACTACCACACCAAGGTCAATATCTTTCCCAAAATATACCGTCCAAGAGTTTTCCATTACTAACAGTTATGTGCTCCCCGCTGCGCAGCGGCTTGGCTGCCTCTTCTTTTGCGGGCTATATTTTTTCCATTACTAACTTTTGCTTATCTTTTTCTATGAGATACTTCTCCCGCTTCCTTTTTCTTGATTTCCTTTCGACATGCTTGCTAGACCTTGGATCGGAGCTTGACTTTAACACCCTAGAAATTTCTTTCTTTAAAAATACCTGTTTTGCGCTATTTAAAACTTTAAATAGGAATATCTAAGACATTACCGCCAC